>NC_140580.1:317847064-318476230 GCF_964204655.1 Triturus cristatus | reverse complement strand
ATTAAATAGGTGCTATGTGTAAATACCTCCCCAAGTAGGCTCAGTTCATTCTGCCTGGACGCCATCCTGCAGCAGTATCTGAGCTGCAATCTGCTGCATGACCTGCCACAGCCTCCCTGTCTCTTCCACCCAGTACTATTATCCTCTGAGGTTCCCACCCAAGCCTTAACATGTGCCATTTCCCTTACTTGTGTAGGCCTCAGTATGATGTCTGTGGCTAAAAATGTGGACAGTCCACATAGCCGCCAAGGTTTCAGATTGCTTGTGTGTGACATTTTCATAATTTCCGTGTAATTATGAGTGACATTCAACGACTATGAGTGACACCTTCTTACCTACAAAGTTCAAGCAATGAAGAAGAGGGAAACATATGCATATCATAAAATACACCCATTTGAGAAACAAGAAACTCTAAGAAGGTCTTGAAACTGCTACAAAGCGTCAAAAATGCAAGGGAACTCCCAGGAGTCTCATAGCTGCCAAGTTTTCGTATTGCATATGTGTGACATGTGCAGAGGCGCAACTAGAGTCAAATTTCGGGGGGGGGGGGCTAAGAAAAAATTTCGCAGGGGGCTGAATCTTTAAGCAATACGCAGAGTGGAGCTGATTTCGGGGGGGGGCGGCTGAATCTTTAAGCAATAGGCAGAGTGGAGCTGCAGGGGCTCTTAGAAGGGGTGAAACAACAGCGAGGCCTCATTAACATGCAAATGGTCTTTTAAAGACCTGTGAAGTGCTCGGGTGCGGCTGTGTGTGTACCCGGGAAGCTGTCTCATCCCGGGCAGCCACACACGACAGGGGGGGGGGGTGCTGAAGCCCTTTGAGTCCAATGGGTGTTGCGCGCCTGGACATGTGCATGGTTTTAGTGTACTTATAAATGACATTTCCTGCACTCAGATGGGAGTGAGTGTGACATGCAACCACACTGCTGCAGATTTTACTTCAACTATTTTGTGTCTGTGAATGAAGCCTGCACTTTTACTCTAGAGGTTGCCCGTGTACTGTATGAAAGGAACATGCACCTCGGAGCCTGTGCTACACCTGTTCTGTCTGTGTGAGTTTGTGTGTGTTTGTGTACGTGTCTCTGAGTGCATGTGTTCGTGCACTACTGCTGTCCTTGCTGTTCCTGTTATCTGGATATAAAGCAATCTTGCTTTTCTTCCCTAAGCTTGAGAAAGCAAATTATCTTGCTGACATCCATCCAGCACTTTTAATAAAACAATTAAAGTGATTTGCATCAGAGACTGGTTTGAAGCCTTGCCGATTAAACATATTCTTTTATGCCTGCTCACTTTCTTGGAACTCTATGTACACAAAAGCAAGATATGCACAACTCGTCAATTACTATAAAATCTGATCCTCCAGTTATCTACTGATTCTTGTAATACCGCACTTAGAGGTTGGCTGAACCTGAAATCAGGTGCTTTATTAGTGTACATAAGCCAAAAACCATGTACTTGCTCCTGTAATCAGCTAGGTATTTGTAGTTGGGATAACATGTATTTGAGACTTACTCAACAATCTCCACAAGGAAGAGGTTGGAATGCACCATCTTTTACCTGATCCATAGTCAACAGCTTTCTAACATCTACTGTTCGGGCACATTTAGGCCTTCTACTTCTTAGGGGCATACGTTCAGTAGTACCTGATGAGACAATTAACTCAAGCCTCCATAATACCAGGAGAGGTTTCAGACCATAAGGCCATAGAGGTGAACTTTGATTTACAAATATTGGTTCCACCCGAAGGCCGCTGCATAAATGTCTCTCGATATAAATTATCTATTATAACTAGTGCCTTTGCGCCACTTACATCAATTCTTAGATGATAACGAAGTGTCCATAACATCAGCACTGAACCTATGGAGAGCATGGAAGCATGTATCCGAGGGGTTTTAGTGAAACACTCCATAGATAGAGGCTAGCAACACACTCAAAATCGCAATTGGAAACCTATATTCATGAAATTACTTGCCTGTGTGCAAAATCCATGACTCGAAACACATTACAGGAGTTGACTGCAGCTAAATGCGAGTTAAATGTGATATATACGTAGCAAGTGGGCTATACAGTCTTTCGACTCCGCCATCGTTATGAAGAGGTAGAGACAGTGGGAAGGCTGCTGGGACCCAACTCAGGCAAACCAAGACAGCAAGGAAAATAACTGCAATAAAGAATCGCAATGCAGATCTACTGACAAGCCCTATAGACATCCTCACTGAATTTCAGGCATACTATGAAGTTTATATGCCTCAGAGGGTTCTGATCATGTAACTGCTGAGACAACCTTCATGCACGGGAGTGATCTCCCAACCCCTTATCTGTCAAGTAAATGATCGAGAAAGATTGGACACCACTAACTCAGAAGAAGAAGCTACAATGGCATAGGTTACCATGCTGTTGGATATAGTCCATGGGGAGAACGACTACCCCATAGAATTGTATAAACTGCTAAACACACTATAGTATCACTACTGTAATCTACCTTTAGAAAAGTCCTGGACAAAGGTCAACTACTGAGTGAACACCAGAGCTAGAATATCATTGAATCCCAAACTAGGCAGGGACCCAGGACAGTGTTCCAACTACCAACCGATGTCACTTATCTATGCTTATATTGGCAAATGTACTGCAAACCTGTTGCAGAAATGTATTCCTCTTTGAATGCATCCCCGCATGTATGTGCCATACCACTTCTTTACTTCATTTACCACTTCAGAACACTTTAGCATAGTTCACAGCAGGTGCGTCATGGTACAGATGACAAGGTTTTATTGTCTCTAGATGCGGAAAAGGCATTTGATCGGATGAAGTAAGGATACTTATTTGGCACAACGGAACACATGGGAATAGTCCCCAATTTCATTCTGTGGGTTATGGGGTTCTACAGTAAGACAGTTGCAACTTTAATTGTGGTGGCTTCAACTCCCCATTGTTCGGCTACAGAGGGGTACTAGGAAGGAATGCCCTCTGATACCCCTGCTATGTTTAATCACCCTGGAACCCCTAGCTCTCATTCTGTAGAAAGATATTCACATTATATGGATACCACAGGTGGCAGGGGAATATAAAGCAATAAATTACACGTGTGATGCTTTGTTGACATTATCCAACCCACAGACTTCTGCTATGATCCTGATGGACCTGATGAATTCTTTTTCAGTTTTATTGAGGTCCTAAATTGATTGGTCCAAATGTGAAGCACTGCCAATAACTTCAAACTCGACAAAGGCCATTTTAGGCTCCCTGCCCACTAAGTGGATGCATTCTCAAATACAATATCTAGGGATACTTTTAAACTAGGGACTCACAAACATCGTTCAGAGAAATATATCGCAATTGGTAGAGAAATCATAAATGAATTTTGAGGTGGAATGGCTCGAAACTGCCATTATGGGGGAAAGTATAGATTATAAAAATAACACTTGCCCTGAGACTTAAGTAAGTCTTTAAAAAGCTGCTGTTAATGATCGCCAAATCCAACTTCCAGGAGCTGGAATGGGATAGTTCCACCTTCATTTGGAGAGGAGAGAAAACTAGACGGAAAATTTCAGAACTCTACACAACTATGACATCGGGGTCTTACGGCTAACACACACGGAATGCTCTGGGTTAGCAAACCAACTGGCACACTCTATACATGCTCAAACCACATTGGGAAGTTGTTGTGAGTTGATGAATGACATCAGGTTCCAAGGGTGGAACCTGAGGTCATGGTGATTCAGGCTCGAGAAGAGAATGCGGGGATGGTAGAAGAAAACTGCAGGAGGCTAAGGTAGACGCATTCTCAAGTTGCTGTATACCTACAGGCAAGAAGAGAAATAAAGTAATTATTTACTTCAAATTCATGTAGTGGACATGTAACAAGTGGCAACAAGCTTGCTTGGAGGTGGATACACAGCAGAACTCGCTACACGTGCCAAAGACTTTACGGTGGTTCACTATAAAGAAAATGTACTGCCAAGACTCTACTGCGAGTTACTGGAGGGGGGCTGTGTTTGGTTTAATGCCCTTACCGCGATCAAAATCCTGCAGTGAGTGACTGCTAATTGAGGGCCTTGAATATGTGGTGATTTGTCAATAGCCCCCATGCAGTTCTTCACTGTTAAGCAGCGCACACTTGCTGCTCTCCTTCCATCATTGATGACTGCGCTCAGTTACCACATGCTCACCTGGTATTCCTACTTTTGTTGTGCGCAATGTGAAAATTACCTTGGTCAACACAACTGAGTACTGGAGGTCCATTCCTGGCATCATAGAATTTGCCTCTAGCCTGTCTGTTCTTAAATAAAAAATTGAACCATCTAAACCCACTCATGTTTATACATTCTCCACTATAGCCTTCTGGTTTGATGTCTGATTGTTTGATTTCAAAAGTTTTCCACCTACTTTCTTTACTAATGTGTCTTTCCAAAGCTCATCATAAATAAATGCATACATGGATCCAGAATCTGCACAATTTTTCAAAGACACCCCGCCCAACCATCATCCAACATTCAGGTTTAGATTTTTTTTTTTTTTTTAAACCTTTATTACAGAAGTCAAAAGAGTTACAAAAATGGGCCTACAACCTTCGGGCCGGCCGCTAGCAAACAATAAAGCATAGAATACAAGTGGGAAACACACGCTGCAGCGTGAAAGAGATCACAGGAGTTGGAAAGAAAAACATTGGCGGCCACACCGTCCGGACCCCCCAGATGGCGGTTCCATTTTTATGTGAGAAATAACAAACAAATCCACAAGGCAGCAAGAAATCGAAGCAGCAGTATGCGCTCCCCCGGGGAGGACCCTACCGATACATAGGAAAAGCGGGGGGGGACAGTCAGGTTTAGATTTAAGCATTTTGTCATTAATAATAAAAACAAAACTTCTACTCACACTGCCTACTTTGTTACAACTTCCGTTGTCCCCATCCAAACTTTTACCATCCTCCTTAAATGTTAGGTCATTCACACATTTACCAAATTTCTCTCTTCTACATTCTTTTGCAAAATGACCTATGGTGCTGCAACTGCTATATCTTTTTTTGGCAGCTGAACAATTTTTGCTAAAAGCCAGAAGTTCCTCACTGTCACACCTGTAACACCTGTTTTACTCTTTGGTCTCTGTGTCTTTTAACATGTTTTTAGTTGCTCTGTTCTTACTTTGAATTTTCTTCACAATTTTATTCTAATGCCCTAGCGCACCTACTAGATAAACCGCCTTACGAACAATCGCTAAGACATCATTTAATTCGGAAATCCTCATTGACCCATAAACACTCCTGTATGGCTGGATTATTCGCCTGCATAAATACCTGATCCCTAATCAGGTCATTGTGTAGGATTCTAACTGTACAATCTAATGCTAAGTTCTTCAAGTCAGTAACATATTCATCAACAGTTTCGTTCTTCCCCTGTTTCCTCTGAAACAACTTGTATATACCAATACAAAACTTAGGCATATAATAATTATAAAAATCTAAAATGGTTGCATCAAAAACATCTACATCACCCACCTTCACCCTCACAGTTAATTGAGAATACCGTTTGAGCCTCAAAGGAGCCAAAGAATGCAATAAAATTATTTTCTTCTGTTCTGCCGACATGGTATTCTTCTCATCAATTTCTACAATGTAATTGAAAAAATAATACTTCCATTTCAAAAGTGGTTCACTTCCTGATGACCAGAAAGCTGCTGGTGGGCTGATTGTAAACTTCTGTGCCGCACCTGTAAGATTATTGTAAAATTCTGTGCAGCAGATGCATGATTAGAAACCATAGGTTCTGATGTGCTCATATTAACAATGGAATTGTTCAGTGTCCAAACTTCACCTAATAGTATGGCTAGTCCACCATCCTTACTTTACCATTGACCAGTGAACACACTCAGATAATTAAAGGTGTTAATAACTTGGTGTAAATGCTCCATCAGCAGGACTTGATTTAAATGCTCCACAGCCAGGATTAGGAAAATTGTTGTAGAACGCCAAGTATAGTTGAAACAGTATGAAAACAAGGTCACAGTGAGATAAGTGATACATGCAAGATGGATCTCACCTTAGTTAAACTGCTGCGCCATCAGGAATATTCCTTGTTCAACTTTTTGGGAAGAAGAATGGGGTCACATTTTTTCAGGACAACATTTTGGTTTTTGGTGGTACCAGGAAAGAACACGATGACAGGTTGATGAAGGTTTTGAGCATTCTATTGTCCAAAGGTTTGACCGTAGAGTTTTCCAAATGTAAATGTTCTGAGTATTACATTTCATATCTTGGGCACATGATCAGTGTAGAGGGTGTATGCTCAAAGGCTTCCCTTGGACCCACAATTGTTGGTGCAGCGGCACCAACAAGTAAAGAAGATATGAGATCTTTCCTTGGAATGGCAGAATACTATGCAAAGTACATTCCCAAATTAGCAGAGGAAACGTACCACATATGGGAACTTCTCAAGGGAAAAAATACATTTGATTGCTCTAATACTATAGTCAGGATACACTATGGTACGGATGGTGAGAAAACCCATCCAATAGTCTCAAATGAGGAGATTCGCCAAGGCTGTATCTGGCTGGGGCTGTTGATGTTGAGCGCTGTGGGATAAAGTTATTGTAGATGGGGCTTTTTCACATGAGAGCACAAACACTTCAGACATGAGGGGAAACACGATTACAAACACAGTTTCAAAAAGGGGACTGGCTCTAGACGATACTGGAAGAACATAAAAAGGGGTTAAGGGAAGCCCACCTGAAATTTAGATACTGTAAGAGACTCCACCTTTGGGATTGGACACCCGAAAAATTGCAGGACGCCAAAATGAGGCAAGGCTCTTCTTGTCGAAGATACTGACAGAGGAACACAGTCATAGTTAACATTTTGAGGGAATGTCATAAACAAGACAAATACTAGTGACATATTTGGAATGCTATACGGCCGCTATTAGAAGTATAAACGTCACATCTGGGTTGGTAATAATGCGTGACACCACTGACTAACCCCCAATCCCCTATCACAAGAAAATATGACACAGGGCTGGAGGCTATGCATAAAATGGTGGCATTCAAAAGACTGATCAACAAGGTAAATGACAGGCTAACACAATTTGAATACACGTGATAGTTTTTTGTTGCATAGCCTTATTGACAGATAGAGACACTCACTGTCCACGGGTTGGGATTGGGATTCCCCAGAACCCTGAAAGTACTGTGGAAACTATCAGTCATAACAAGAGAAGTATGGAGTCAAAGGGATGTAAAGCATTGTTGAGGAAAAGGAGGGAAGAAAGGAACTCAATCTTCAAGGATTGGCCCCTTTATACCAGCATGATTGCAAAGCCTTTATGTATACAAGGGGTTGATTTGGGAGGTTCAACCACTCCCCCATACAAAGAAGGAGCTGCACAGTGGATAAGGGGACTTAAGAACTCGCTTTTGCTAGCTGTGTAGATTTCGTCTGTATTGTTAAAGCTTTTGTCTGGTGACAAAATGATGGTATGCTCCTCAATTTACCCACCGGGTTCACCTATTGGAGTCTTCGTGATGGGACAGGCTAATGAAGGTTAGTGTTATGGTTTGATACACTTACAAATGAATGCTTGTTCATGTTATTGGCTTTCCTTTTTTTTCTTCACAGTTTTACCTAGATATGTATGTACACAAACTCTTTTTTTTTAACAACTTTATTTATAAGGTTTTATTACCCAACTGGCCAGTTGTACACACATTTGCTATACACCCATTCATAATCTTTTTCTTGAAGCATGCAGATTTTCAGCGATACATTGTTCAGATACATTAAACGAAGCAAGATGAAATAGATGATATACAAATCATGATAACGAAGGGAGACACCTCCACCAACATGTCACATTCCAACACAACAATAAGATTATTACATTATTCTGCACCATCAGTTTCTGACGTGTCTGCCTGCTCACTTCCATGCCCCGGTATATGGAGCAATATCCTGCATAGTTCTCTCCACTGTACCAGGTCCTCTTCCAATTTCTCATCCTTTCTACAAGCATTCACATGCAGCTCTTCAGCGAGTGACCACTCACCCACATCCTTCATCCATCCTTTTAGTGTCGGCACTCGTGGGCTCATCCAGTATATCACTATCCGCCGTCTGGCAAGCACCAATACCAATTGTAGAAGTTTATAAGCAATCATACTTTTCCTATGCTTCGGCATCTGTCCCAAAAGACACTGCACAGGGCTAGCCTCCGCTTGGATACCCCCCAACACCCTTACCACCACACCATGCCAGAATTTTAGTACCTCTTGGCATTCCCACACCAAATGCAAGAGCCCTACTCGCCCACTGTGACATCTAGGGCATGCATTTTGCCGGATTGAATCTATACGGTGAAGTCTCACTGGGGTCCTATATACTCTTTGCAGGAAATTGCAATGTATTAATTTAAATCTTGCAATACAGGATACTTTTCATGTCAATGCACATGCGTTCTCCCAATTCTTTTCTGTCAACAAAGCCTGTAGATCATCCTTCCATGATTCCCTTGTCCTGTGTACCCGGGACACCGAATCCAACCTCATAGCCCTATATAGCAGTGAGACCAATACTCGTCCACTACCACAAGTAAGCAACACGTCCAATGTCTCGGTTGCTGAGGGCATGGTCGGGTATGAGGGCCATGTGACCCTGCCTAGCTCCATCAGCCTTGCGTACTGCAAATACTGCCCACGTCCTAATTAAAAACTCTCACACGCCTGTTCAAACGTAAGGAAGGTATAATTTATATATAGATCAGTGAGTACCTGACATCCGCCCTCCCTCCACGCCCTGAAGGACATATTCTCAGCCATTTGACATACAGGGGCCAGGTGCCAGTTGCTTAACTCCAGATGAAAAGGTGCGTGCCGCAGCACGTGCTCCACAAACTATTGCCATAAAAATGTCATTTGCTTAACTACATATGGGAGATCCACGCCCACACCCGCTCCCTCCATCAACACAACAAGAAGACTCTCAGGCTGGATCAGTCCATCCAGCAAGCGCTTCTCCCAGTTGTCTCCCTCGTCCATCCACCATGTCGCGTGTTGAAGGTGTGCTGCATAATAATATAAATCTAATCTGGGTGCATCTACTCCCCCCTCCTCATAGCGTCTGGAAAGGACCTGCAATTACACCCTGCTACGCTTACCTGCCCAATACAAAGACAAAAACAACAACCTCAATTGTTGAAATACCAACATGGGTATGTTAAACATAGAGTTCTGTAATGCATACAGGCATCGAGGCAAAACACCATCTTTGCCACTGCAATTCTTCTCATTAATGAAAGCGGTAGCATATTCCAGAATGCTACTGAGCCCCTCAGAGAGCCCATTACCTTATATATGTTCAAGCGAAGAATCTGCACATGTTCATGTGCAACTTGTATTCCCAGGTAACGGAAATTGTATTTTTCCCACCGCAGTCCTATGGTTGGCAGCTCCTCAACTCCATATCCCTTCAGCCCAGCCATCGGGAACACCAACGACTTAGCCCTGTTAAGCCGCAAGCCTGAATATTCAACAAATTGGCCCAACAACTGCAATAGCACCGGTATTGCTGTAAGGGGGGATTTCACATAGAAGACTGCATCATCAGCATATAGCGATACCAGATGTATGATGCTCCCCAGTCGGATTCCACAGCCTGCCAGATCCCGCCTGGCCCACACCGCCATGGGCTTTATTGCCAAAGCAAAAAGAAACGGGGACAGGGGGCATCCCTGTCCCGTAGCTCGTTCTAGGCACCATTGTGTGAATCTATTCTGACCCAGCCTTATCCGGACACTCAGCTTAGTGTATATTATCTGAACCCACTTACAGAACCGGGGCATGAATCCTGCCACTTTCAACACCTCTTGTAGGTACCCCCAATCTACCGTATCAAAAGCTTTTTCAAGATCAGTTGATTCTAGTGCCATTTCCTCAGCACTTACGCTTGTCTCATGTATTACGTGGACCAAGCGTCGAATGTTCATGCCATGTTCAATCCCGTAATAAAGCCACACTGGTCCCCATGGATAAAATAAGCCATATGCTGTCCTAACCTCTTAGCCAGCACTTTACACAATATTTTCGCATCAGTATTGATCATTGTTAGCGGCCGGTATGCCGTGGGGTCCTGACTATTCCCACCCGGCTTGGGAAACATACATCTTTCTCCCTCTCGCACTGTTGTCGGTAATATCCCCTTTAAGAAGGCCTCATTAAATGTTTGTAGTAAGGGTTGCACCAACGTAGCCGAGTAAGCCTGATAGAATTCATTTGGGAATCCCTCTCCCCCGGAGCCTTAGCCCTGGGCATGTCCGCAATGGCCTCCGCTATTTCATCGGCTATCAATTGTGCTTCCAGTTCCTGACTGTCCTCTGCCGTGAGCCTCGTCAGCTGGAGGCCCTCCATAAATGGTGTATAGCGTTCAGGTTTGACCAATGGGTCAGCCGTATACACCTTGTGCATATGCTGTCGAAATTGTTGCAGGATATCTAGTCTAGAATGTACTAGTTCACCCGATTGTGTACTTATACAGGTGATCAAAGGGGGCGCCTGCTCTCTACGCAGTATCCAAGCTAACAGCCGACTAGACTTGTCTTCCTGTGTGTGCAGCAATTGCCTATATTTAGTAAGTGTATATTTGTCCAGCCTGCCCCATATATCTGTGCTTTGTTCTTACAGTGTATGCTCCCGCTCTCGGTTAGACTCCTTCCTGTATGCCCATCTGTACTTCTGCCAGTGAATCCTCCCTATCGCATAGCTCACCAATCAATTATCCCCTCACCCCATATGTTAACACCATTCCTGCACCTCGAACCACAGCCTTCAAGGCATCCCACTCAGTGGCCCTGTTATCAGTAGTATTCAATTAAGAGTTATATGGTCGGTTATTGCCTCCGATAGCGCTTCCCTGCCTACCTGATCGTCCAGGAGATCCGTTGGGAGTCTCTATCCTCGTGTGCCTTGATCTCTGATACCCCATTGCACCACACAGCACACCGGTGCATGATCCGACAAAATAACACGCAAGGTAGGTTATGTCTGCTGCCAGTAGTGCAGGTGACTCAGTCACCAAGACCCTATCTAATCTACTGTATGTGTTATGTGTTGGTGTATAGCACGTGTGCACCTTCTGTGATGGGTGCTGTATCTTCCAGATATCCCTCAGACCCAGTTCATGCATAACTTTTTGCAATTGCTTGTTCATACGCGGCTTGGAGCCCCATCTAGGGGGATGCGTATCCAAGTCAGGATCCAACACATTATTAACATCTCCCAACCAAATAAGTGGGGCATCCAGGTCCTCAGTGATCAAGTCTTGTATCATTAATAGGAAGGACAGATCGTCGATATTCGGGGCATACGTGTTCAGTATGGTTATATCTTTTCCGTCATGTTTCCCCTGTAGCAACACATACTGACCCCCAACATCTGCTTTCATGTACTGGAGCTTGAAGGGTATACCCGGGGCCACCCAGCTCAGCGTTCCCCTAGCATATGTAGAATATGAAGAATGAAACACTTGACCCCTCCATTTCTTAGCCAATCTCGCTACACCCCCTTTCATCCAAATGCATCTCCTGCAGGCATGCAATCTTTACAGTATGTCGTTTTAAAAAAGAAAGTACTCTATGTCTCTTAGTACAGGTACCCAACACTCGAACATTCCAACTAAGGAACTTTACCTCTCTCGCCATGATGGTTTACTCACATTTTCTGACTGACTGTATCGCTGCATCTATCACTCCAGTGTTCCAACTGACCTTGCAATGTAACACAACTTGTATCAATCCCAAAACGTAATTCAAACCTACCCCACCCACAGACAATATTCGTCAATCATCACAGTTGAATCTGCTCACCCACTGCTTGTGCCAGGACGTCCACAGCATCCCCAACAGCCCAACTGGGGCAACAACTTTCAAATCCCGCCCCCATCCCGTCCCCCCTTTAAGTGTGCAGCAGCTTCATAGCCAAAACAGTCTTAGGGCCCCCAGAGTATGTCCAGTGCCCTTCACGTCACCCTCACACCCTTAATTAAGTGTCATTGTGGGCGTGCTAATTCCGCAATACAGGGTGGCCACTACATTCTTCATACAGCATCAAGTACTACACATAATATTACCATACATCTATGACAGTGATGGATCATGCTCCAGATGTACCGGGCTGCCAATCACCTCTTAGTCTTCATCCCTCTCAGGCGGCTCCTCCAGCAGCATTTCAGGCACAACGTCCACTGTCGGCCCCAGGGTCTGCGATTCATCGTCTGATCCTGTATTTGCCTCTGCTTGCAGATTCGTCGTCTCGCTTCCATCCTCCTGTGCATCCAGCTGCAGTGACCCAGCCTCGTTTACTGTGATCCGTTGCTGCGGGGATCAGTCAACATTTTTGCTCCTGCTTGTTCTTTCAGTTTCCCAGAGCCCCTAGCAGATTGTGTTCCCCAGCGTCTCTTCTGTCCCCTCTGCTCACCAGGAGGGCGACCTTCTCCTCGAATTTCTAGCCATTCCCAAACGTCCTCAGGAGTATCAAAAAAGTGTGCTCTGACCTCCAAAATTACCTTCAGCTTAACTGGGTATAGTAACATATAACGTAGTTTGCGTTTTACCCCAGGAAAGGATTTCCGTAATTCCTGCACGTGCTTCGTATAATTGGGGTACACAGTATAGTACCCCCAGGGGCACCCCGCTGTCCCCCCTCCCCCAAATTAGGTTACCCAATGAAACACACGAAACAGTTGTAGGTGGGTAACAATTGCTGCAGGTTTATTACATAATTCCAAGATATGTAATGGGTGGGTTATCTTACGGGCGATCCAAGGGCAGGCAACCATCTGGGTCGCCTGCCCGCCTGATGAGCCGGGCAGCGCGGGAGCGATGCCCGCCGGTGCTGCCCTCCAGGTGATTCTTTCTACGATCACGTGCCGTTGGTAATTCTACTCACGCCCCCCCTCTCGGGGCGGAGCGTCGCATAGCAAGCCCCCGGTTGTTCAGGCCCACAACCGCCCGCAGGACTAGCGGGGCGCCGACACGGCTTCCGGGACCTCTCTGGAGGCTCCTCGTTTTGGCTCAGGCACCCCCTTTGGTGCCGCGCAGAGGTACTCTTTGTACCGGCCTGCTTCCAGATCGCCCTGTAACTCCGCCACAGCCCTGGAGGCGGCTAACCGTCGCAGCCAGGGCCCCCCCCAACCCGCTATAGTCTTACCTGCACCTCTCCTATCTAGGGCTTCCTGCAACTAGCTGGAAGGGAACCATCCCTGCAGACAGAAGAGTTTGACATTCTGCCACCTCATGACAGTTTGACAGTGCTCGCGGGACTCAAACCCTGTGAGATCCCTTATAACCACAGGCCCAAGACTTACCAGTGAGCTATAGCTCCTGGAGTTGTAGATGGCCCCATCTATGTCCCCAATCCCTAGACGCTATCCTAATCGGATAGGGTCTGTTGAAATAAAGGGGCCTGTGAAGATGTGCAATAACTATTCGCCCCCCAGCGGGAAGGTTACACCTATTCACAATCCTGGGCCTGCCCGCTTTGGCTATTATGACGAGAAGGGTTTTACTTAACATTTGTACAGTCCCCTCAGATAGTTAACCTGGGGCACGGGAGTGCACCTAACTGCCAGCGCGTGACCATGGGCAAGGGGCGACTCTTGCCCCTGCCCACCATCCCTTACACCTTATAGCAGTGGTTCCCAAACTTTTTAGACCAGCGGCTCCCCTGACTCATTGGCCGTTGGCCGTGGCTCCCCATTACGTAACTTTTTTTTTTCGGTGGAAGGGGGGGTGTAAGCCCGGCCTCCAGAGACTTCAATTTTTATCTCTGAAAATTATTGAGACGAAGTGGATGAAGGGATTATAATCGTGGATGTCATTTTATTAGCCGTAGTGTCTGAAAGGGAGGGTGGGTTAGATAGATTGATAGATGGATTTGTGCTCGGTGTGGGAATTACAAAGATTTTGTTTGAACATTTACATGTGTTTTCTTTGGATTCGGCGAGTCTAACATTTGTATTTGTACATTTGAAAAGTCCTTCCAACAGCCTAAGATAGCTGATGTGGTGCTATCCATGACTCTGTCTGGAGGGGCAATCAAATGCCACAGGAATAGTGGGACAGCAAGGTGGGAACTCCAGAGTGTGATTTATCTAGACTCGGAGATACCGGTAAGAGGCATGTACAGTGTTCGTCATCTGATGCATCAGTGCACACCGTTGCTTCCAGGCAAAGAGTGTTAGACAATGACAAATATGTTAAGTACAGTTCGCTCGTGGAGCACCAGAGCACAAACAGTGCCTCTTTCAAGGCAAAGATAACTAATTACTGGATGCTCAAAAATCAAAACGTGCGAAGCCTGGTGGTTATGGGCACATTGAGGGAACAAAAAGTTCCTATTCGTGGCATGTATTACAAAGTGCTCTTGCACAGGCTACATACTCTGGGTAGATGAGCGCTGGGTGATGTAGCAAGTAGTAGTTGGAAGGTAAAAGGTGGCTGCACACATACCTTGACTCAGCGTGTGGCCCATCTGTAAGTGGTCTTGTATATATTCCATTCCTTAACTGGGCAAATCACGTAATATCCCCGTGCCTATCAAAAAATGTATGTATCCTTGTTTAGCGTAACTGGTGCTCATGTAAAGCACTGCAATACCTTCGGTTCGAGTTCGCGCTATATAAAAGAAAAAATAAAACTGGAAAAAAAAGGTTTCTTGTACTTACTGTGTGCCAGACAGGCTTGTAGCCTTTGAGTAAATTATGGCCACTCTCTGCCAGAGGCGCAACTAGAGCCACATTTCGGGGGGGGGGGGGGGGGGGGGGGGGGCTCTGAGGAAAAATTTCGGGGGGGGGGGGGGCTGAACTTTAAGCAATAGGCAGAGTGGAGCTGCAGGGGCTCTTAGAAGGGGTGACACAACAGCGAGGCCTCATTAACATGCAAATGGTCTTTTAAAGACCTGTGAAGTGCTCGGGAGCGGCTGCTTTTTTGCCCGGAAAGGTGTCTCATCCCGGGCTGCCGCACACGAGGGGGGGGGGGGGGCTGAAGCCCTTTGAGTCCAATGGGTGTTGCGCGCCTGCTCTCTGCTTGGCCCCACTTCAAAGGCATTTATACTCTGCCTTCCCCTGAACTCTACCACGTGTGCACACTTCAAAGACCTCGCACTTTCTTATTTTTGTTAATGAAGCAAAGCTTCAGTGTCCTATGTTGCCCTTTTATCTTACAAATATTTATTACCAGGATTTAAATGACCTTGTTAGACGAGTGACTCGTGCCTTTTGACATCAAAATTACTCCTAAAGGCTGAAACTGAGCAGCTCTTCCCGCTATCGAAGCAACTACTTTACAGCTGTGGAGAATGCGGCTATGTTCACCGGCTGATTAATTTCTTACTTACACTGATGCCTGAAGTGCATGTGGCAAGGGTGAAGGTCTCCCTTTCAACTGGCGCCGTGAGATGAGATACCGCCTGTGCTTTGCCACCACTGCTGTGGTATCTGCTGCACTGCAGTGTCTCCGCAAGTGTATGAGCAGCTTCTATGCGTGTGGCCTCGTTGGATGAGCAGACGATTGAGCGATTTTCTTTGTCCTGGAATACAGAGTGTGTTTGCCGGCTCCAGGCACCCAGTCCTTTCCTGTGGTCTTATTAGGAGTTTTAAGTTACAGCCATCTCAGAACTGTTGCTGCGCCATTTCATTTCAGTCATGCACGCGCCTCAATATCCCCTTCAAAGCGCTGAATTCCCATTAGTGCTCGCGGCGCCCCAGGCTAGTTTTAATGGCGCACCAGGGTGCCGCGGCGCACAGTTTGGGAACCACAGCCTTATAGGAATTATGCCCCTACGGATCCCTCAGTGATGATCCCTTAGGCATACCAGCTTCGGGAATCTGTTTGGCTTAAGCATTGCGCGCTGTCATAATGTCCCCTTGTGTTTGCCCCGCTGACACCCCAGTTATTGGGACAGCAGCACCCATAGCGCGGTAAAAGTGTCCGTAAACCAGCATCCCAGTCTCCTGCAGCTGCAGTACGCGACCAGTGATTCCGGTGGGGAGTGCCACCAACCGCAATGGTCCTCCAAGCATTACGGAAAGCCCATTTTTACCTGGGCCTATCTCCAATTGATGGTGATTACACCCAGCTGAAGGCCAGAGGCCCGCCTAAGGAGCCTATTCACTTGTTTTGCTACCCGGCTCCCTTCTGGGAGGGCCTCAGAGTTAGGGCAACGCGTGTGCTCCCAGGGCACGGTGCTGCTGGAAAGCAGATATCTGATACTCACACGCTGGTACCTTATCTGTTGCTAAATGCGGAAACTGGCCCCTGCGCGGCCCGCGCTCCCCAAACCCCGCAACGGTCCGGGAAAGATAAATCATCGCGCTCTTTTGCCCAAACCCCCGCTCCTAATCTTGCCTCCCCTCCGCCCGTGGCAATCCTCGCCACAGGGCCCCGTCGACCTGGTACTGCCCAGGGACAGGGCCGGGGCGGAGCGGGTGCTGCAAGACTCACCAGAAAGCGTGGAGGCGACGAACACAAAGCCGTGGGGGCCGGCGGAGCACGAGGAGGCGCGGACAGCGGACCGATGCTGACGAGGTAAGGTCAGGCGAGGTGGGCGACAAAAGAGGTCGCCAGTGAGGGTGGGGGAAGGCTAAATAGCCTCCCCCTCACACCTGGGCCAGGAAGTGACACGCATTGTGCGTCACTTCCGGCCCTGCCAACGGAGGGGGGCTCCAGTCTGTGTCCCCGCCCCCCCCCCCTTAGGGAGGGGGTGGGGAGGGGTGACCGGGGCCCCGGGGCCACTAAGGCGCCGACCGCCGAGTGGCCCCCTGTGGGGGCCGCGGTCAGCGGCAATCTTGTTGTTTTCATATTGGTGTTCCCGTTGCTCTCAAGCTGCTCGCAGTATACAGTCCCTGTCACGGTAATTTACTATTTTTGCAATCATTGCACGGGGCTGCGCCCCCGGTAGCGGGTGCTGGACCAGGGCCCTATGTGCTCTTTCTATCTCAAACATATCCGAGAGGCCAACATGCTGCAGCTGTGTTTGAATCCAGTTTTCCGCTGCTCCCTGTTCTGCTTTTTCGGGGATACCCACTACGCGTATTTTACTGCGCCGTGCTCTCCATTCCGCTTACTCCGCGCGGTTCTCGAGCATTTTTGTGGCCACGGTCATCTGCGCAACCTGTTGTTTGAGCGTTGCCTCGTCCCCTCTCAGCTCCATTATGTCTCCCTCAGCATTTGTGACTTTTTCTGCTACTTTCCTTAAGTCTGCACGGAGAAGGTTGACATCTACAGAGACGGTATCTATACGATCCTCCAATGCTTTCCTGGAGCCCTGCATAGCCGCTATTAATTCTGCTCTGTTGGGTTCCTGACACTCTCCTTCCAGCTCCTGTTCTATCCCCCCGGCCTGTCGTGTCAACCACTGGGGCTGGTGCCTGGGGGTAGTATACTGTGTGATAGGATTGGACCCAACCACCTTCTGAGCCTTATACTTGCCCATAGTGCTTCCGTAATCGCAGGTCACCTAGCTCTTAGTGATAGTCCGTGGGTGCGAGTCTTGTTTTTTCCCTCTCCAAAGACGATCCAGGGCTTCACTTTGTCGGTGCCACTAGTCACATCCAGCCCCTAGTACCTAAAGAGGTGGTCACCTGTTATTCGGTCAGCGGATCCCTGTGTTGCAGCCCTATGCCCGGCAATGACACTCCTCCAGGTTCTAGGTTAATATGGCAACATGAAGTGTCTGGACCTGCTCCTACGTCCCCCACCGCCACTTGACCGGTTTTCTGCAGGCAGACCTTATCTCCTTCCAAAATGGGCACTGTATATGCAGCAGGGCCCGGCCGAGGCCCACCCAAGTCCAGTTCCTTAGTGGCATACAATCATGCTAGCTCCTCCGCTGCTCTGTTTTTTCACAGCTCACCACAGGCGAGGGGGCAACTGTTGTCAGAGCTCAGCGCTCCCTGTCCTCATGTCTGTTCCTCCCACACAGAGCCTGACTCCGTGGTATCACTCTTATGGGGCACAGGCAAATACCTTGTAGGTGGGCACACCCGCCACCAGCGCCGATTCTCAGGCCCTCTCCGGCCTCACTGACGCAGCAACTCCGGTCCCATGGAGCCGCTGCTGCACAACTGAAAGTCTATTGCACTCAGGCGCGCAACACCCATTGGGCTCGCCGGGCTTCAGCCCCCCCCCCCCCCGTCGTGTGTGACAGCCCGGCTGAGACAGCCTCGCGGGCTGGCGTCCGTCTAATTGCAGCCGCACCAGAGTACTTCACGGGTCTTTAAAAGACCATTTACTCGTTAATGAGGCTTTTGTTGTGTTTTCGCCCCTTCTTACAGCCACTCTGCCTACGCCGGAAGACTTAGCCCCCCCCGAAATCTTTTTCAGCCCCCCCCCCCCCCGAAATTTGGCTCTAGTTGCCCGCCTGATTTGCACTGCATTCTTATGTTATAATGTTTCAGAAACGTTAGTAAAAATATGAAACACCCACTGCTGCTAGGTTGATCTCCTGAAAGAAAACAAATCAACCACATAAGACCTATTTTAAAAGACCTAAACTAACTACCTTGGGCAGCAAGATTGAAATTTAAAACATGATGGCTAGCTTTTATGGCTGGCTTTCATGAGAAAAAACACTCCAAATCTATCTATTTCACTCACTGTGCCAAACCCCCTCTGAGCACCGAGTAGCAAAGAGTCTCTCCTCCTTGAGTTTGAGTAGCCCTAGGTTTGAGATGCCAATTATGTGGTGTTGCCTCAAATCTTTAAACTTTCTACTCAAACTAACAAAACAAGAGAGTACTTTCCCATCTCTTCTCTCTTTCAGAAAAGCTCTAAAAACTCACCAGATTCATCTCTACCTAAACTAAGATCTTCAGATACAATCTCATCTAAAGGAT
Organism: Triturus cristatus; assembly: GCF_964204655.1. Taxonomy (NCBI): domain Eukaryota; kingdom Metazoa; phylum Chordata; class Amphibia; order Caudata; family Salamandridae; genus Triturus; species Triturus cristatus. Next base: position 318,457,360 of record NC_140580.1, on the reverse strand, counting down.
CGAATAAAACTACTCCTTCCCTAAGGCGTTTCAAGTTTCCACCCCAGCTCTCCCTGTGTTTTTAAAAAACAATGTTTATTAATTTTCCCCTTTTTGTGCAAGGTTATACAGATACATAAGGCAGCACCAGGTTATAATACAATACAAAACAAAGAAAAAAAAATAATCAATAGTTGCATAAGCAACTCCCACAAAGCTACTACAACAACAGAAAAACAATATAAGGATGGGCAAAAATAAAGCAAAACATCGCAATAACGCTCTCCCTGTGAATTAATCTCCTTGTTTGTTTTGTAAGTTGCTAGCACTGTCACATGCACTAATATCCTGCGGTGTAGTCTGCTCTATATGAAACTGTTAAATAAAATAAACAATTGCTCAGCCGCTGGCAGTGCTCCTATAAGCAACTCACTTGGGCTTGGGTATATTAATTGTTTCAGCCCGTAGAGTAACCCTAATTCCACTCCAAAGGCAGGAAGAGGTGGTGGATTTCAACTGAGTAGAAATTTGCCTGGGAATTTTGCCAACCTTGTGCGCCCATCCCTAGTCTCCCTTCAGCCGGCGCCATGCTGCAGTGATTGTGACGTGAATGGGTTGGGTGATGTAACTGTGGAGTCTAGTGTGGCTGGAAGGAGGTACTCACATAGTGGTGAAACTGGAGATTCCAAAGGGCACCCTAAGCAACTTAGGGTCATGTGTAGTGCTTACTGTGTATCTGCTAGCAGTGTGCCAGTGAGGTGAGCTCCTCTTGCATCCTGCCTTCCTTCATGGGTGTGTTGTCCACCTAACGGGTCTTAATAAGCAGTCACAGCAAGGCCCAAATATGAATATCGACCTCAGTGCAGCAATGAAGCATATCGCCCTGTAGAGGGCAGTAGAGTCTCCTCCAAATAGTGTGGTGTTTTCAAAGGTCAGCAGAAGGACGATGGTGGGCGCTTTGTTACATAGCATGTTTTGAATCATTATACAACTGCATACAAAAGTCCACGGGTTAGCGGAGCTGCAAGAGACAGGTACAGATGCACGAGGCGGGCAATAAAGAGGAGCAACAATATGTAATTGCAAAGCTCAAGGTTCAACGGGTCAAATGAGTCACATTAACACGTTTTGAATGTAAACATTTCCCAATTCGTTGGATGTTGCAGTGTTTCCTACAAACTTTAAAATGAACGAGGCTGTTATCAGTGGGACTGAGGGCCTGAGTAGTGCCCACCTAGGGCTGACAGTTCATTAGCAGACTGAGACGGTGCCCGGAAAAAACACATGGGTAACTTTAAAGTCCAGTAGTCTAACACCCCATGCCTAGCACGTATGTCCTCCATTTCTTTCAGGTGCATCTACCGTTTGTGAGAAGTTGACCTGATATAGGCTGTCCACTAATTAAAGTGGGCACCTTGCACCAGTCCAAACGACCCTTATGATGTATTAGGTCAAAGATAACCTTTAGAAAGCTATCCTAGTGGTCACTGTGGAGCGCAGCCTTCAGGCTTAATCTTTTAAAGCAGCTTGTTTTACCAGAACATAACCTCCTGAATTAATTAAATGAAAGGAGAACCACACAGTAGTTATATAAAAATATATATTTATTAATATAACACTCTCTAGTATCCTCTACCCAAGGATAGAACATAAAACACACAATACGAAGTCAATAGAACAGTTGTAAGTAGCACAATACACAGTGGGCTCCAGGGGGAGGCCACACCATATACTAAAATAGTGGTATAACAATCACGACTTTAGTCAAGACAAGGTCTAGAGCACGTAGGATCACTGGGACGCCAAGGAACCACTCAAGGTGAGCAGCTAGGGACCCCACGGAGGACGGGTGCAGTGTGCTAACACGACCGCGGGCTCCGTACAATTCTATTAGTCTGTTGCTGCTCAGTGAGGCTGCCTGCCAAGGCTACACCATCTACTGAACCATCATCAGGGTTCTGTGAGAGGTGGTCAGGGAGTGGGTCACTCTCTTCCTCCTGCCCCTCATCCGTGCCCATGAGCAAGCCCATGTCTGCCCTGTCAACATATGGCTTGAGCCTGTTCACATGGAGCACCAGGTAGGTGACCTCTCCCTTTTGCTCAAGAATGGTATGGGGTCCACTCCATTTTTCCTGAAGGGCTGCTGGGGCCACAGGCTCCAACACCCATACCTTCTGTCCTGGCTGGTAGACATTCAGCACAGCCTTTTGGTCATGCCAACCTTTCTGTAATTCTTGGCTAGCCTCAAGGTTTTTACTTGCCTACTTCATATACTCAGCCATCCTGAAGCGGAGATAAGTACATAGTCTACTATGTCTTGTTTAGGTGGTTTGAGAGGTAACTTCCATCCCTCCTTCACTAAACACAAGGGACCCCTAACTGGATGTCCAAACAGAAGTTCAAAAGGGCTGTTGCCAACCCCCTTCTGAGGAACCTCTCTGTAGGCAAAGAGAGGACAGGGCAACAGGACATCCCATTTTCGCCTAAGCTTTTCTGGGCGGCCCATGATCATGCCCTTCAGGGTTTTGTTGAACCTTTCAACTAACCCATTGCATTGTGGGTGATAGGGTATGGTAAATTTGTAATTTACTCCACACTCCTTCCACATAGCAGTGATATAACTAGACATGAAGTTAGCATCTCTGTCAGTTAAAACCTCCTTAGGGAAACCCAATCTGGAAAAAGTCCCAGGACGGCCCTGGCCACCACAGGAGATGTGGTGGTTCTAAGGGGTATTGCTCCTGGGTGCCTAGTGGCATGGTCCACCACCACTAGAATATATCTGTGCCCAGATGCAGTTGGGGGATCCATGGGACCAATGATGTCAATTCCAACCCTCTCAAAGGGAACCCCCACTACAGGTAGTGGTATCAGGGGGGCCTTTGTGGGACCACCTGCTTTGCCACTGGCTTGACAGGTGGTACATGTGCGACAAAACTCCTTAGTGTCCTCCGACATGTGAGGCCAGTGAGGGACAAGCCTGTCCCAAGTCTTACTTTGGCCTAGGTGTCCTGCTAAAGGGATATTGTGTGTCAGTGTCAGCAGGAAGCCCCTAAACCTCAGAGGTATGACCAACCTCCTGGTAGCACCAGGCTTGGGGTCTCTACCCTCTGAGTAAAGGAGTCCTACATCCCAGTAGATCCTGTAGGACCCACTGGCACTCCCAGCAGCCTCAGCAGCAGCTTGCTGTCTGAGGGGTTCAAGAGAGGGACAGTTGTGCTGCTCCTGACTCACATTTTCCCTGGAAGGACCCACTGTTCCCAAGACCTCAACCTGGTCAGGTTCAAGTTCCTCTGAGACAGGTTCTTCTCAGGGACAGGGATCATCTTCCTCAGGAGACTGATCCCCACTCTGAGTCTGGGGAAGAGACACTGCGTTGCCCCTACTGTTCCTTCTATTGGAAGGCACCTGGTCCATTTTTCCAGGATCCAATGCCTGTTCACTGGAAGACAGTTTGGCCTGTGACCTAGTCACAGCAAGCACATCTGCAGAGATGCCCAACATTGCTGCATGTGTCCTGAGTTTCACTTCAGCCCAGGCTGAAGTCTCCAAATCATTGCCCATGAAGCATTCGACAGGGAGGTTTGAGCTAACCACAACCTTCTTAGGGCCAGTTACCCCTCCCCAACTGAAATTAACAACTGCCAAGGAATGGTCTGTCCTGACATTGTTAGCATTGGTCACTTGGTACATCTCACCAAGTGTGATCTGGTTAGGGTTGACAAAGTCTTTTGTCACCATTGTAACACTTGCTCCTGTGTCCCTATATGCCATGGCCTTCTTACCATTGATCAAATGCTGTTGTCTGTATTTGCCCAGATTACTGGGGCTCACAAATGAGGAGGCACTATCTATTCCTCCATCACAGACAAGAACAGCCTGAGCTGGAGTTCTAACTAGGCCAGAACCCATCTCAGATCCCAGTGTTAACCCTACTATGCCCTTGTTCCCTGTACCACCACTTTGAGCTGAACTAGGGAGAACAGTTGCCTTAGAGGCAGTGGTGATGGTGGTAGGAGGATCCTTGGCACTTAAACAATTGGCATCCCTTGTCCAATGGGTTTTCTCCTTACACAGGAAGCACCAAAGTTTCTTTCTGCCTTTACCTTTATTAGACTGTGACTCCCCCCCCCCTCTCCCCCCAGCTGCAGACTTCTGGCCTCTCCCCTTTTCCCCCACCCTTATCTGAAGGTTTAGCATCTTGCTTATTCTGGTCATCCCCTATGGTCTGGTTTTTCTGCTTCACCCTGGTTCTGATCCACCTATCTGCCTTCTTTCCCAATTCTTGGGGAGAAGTCAGATCAGAGTCAACCAGGTACTGATGCAACAACTAATTTTGGCAATTATTAAGGATCTGCTCCCTCATAATCAAATTGTATAATCCCTTGAAATCATTCCCTTTGCTGCCAAGTAACCAGCCTTCCAGAGCCTTAGTGGCACAATCTACAAAGTCTACCCAGTCCTGAGTCTGTGTCTTCTGGGTGTCTCTGAACTTAATCTTGTGCTGTTCAGTGGTTAAGCCAAACCCATCAATGAGCGCACTCGTCAGGACTGAATAGTTGTCAGCATCCTCTTCTCTAACAGTGAGAAGCTTATCTCTACCTTTGACAGAAAAGGAGAGCCACAAGATAGCTGCCCACTGCTCTTGAGGGACCCTCTGCACCTTACAGGCCCTCTCTAAAGCAGTTATCCATTTGTAGATGTCATCCACACCATGTTAGGGAGGGACTATCTAGCTCAGGTTCCTATGGTCATAAGTATACTCCTTAACCCTAGGGACACATTTGCTGCCACCATGGGACTCTAGTCCCAATTTTTTTCTAGCCTTCTGGAGTTCTAGGGATGCCTTATCTAATGCCAATTGCTCTTGCCTGAGCCTAAGCTTGACTTACTCAAGCTCTAGAAATTGTCACTGCCTGTCATAAGAGCTATCCCTCTTATGAGATATAGAGGTCCCTACAGAATGTCCTGAATGGTCAGATTCTGCAGAGGGAGATCTAGATCTCTTTGGTAAACTCTGCACTCTTCCAAGAGGAGTAAAGAGACGGCCACTGGGACTTCTCCACCCTCTTCCTGAAGGTCTAAGTTGTCCAGGTTGGAATCATTTTGATCCTCCTGGTCAGGGTTTTAGTCTAGGTCATAAAAGGTGTCACCTCCTGACCTGTCTTCATTCCATGCCCCACCCACTCTTTCTACCTCATCTGACCCAGGGGTCTTTCTAAGGTCATCATCTAAAAGTAACTCCTCAATAAGACGTTGTGTGTTGCCATTTCTCCCTTTCTTCAGTTTCCTAGAAACACACACGGCTTTCAATCCCTGAAATGTAAGACCATCGTACCTAGACGGCAGAGAGTCACTGGCTTCTCCTTTAGAAGACATAACTAGTGTGGTATGGTGTATGCACCTACCTACCCTAGTGGGAACTAAACTCTCTTAGGTTGGAGAAAGGGTGTGCTAGACCCTCAAATTACCCAACCCTAAGTTCAGTAGAATTTACTTATTGTAATCTTTAAGTATTATATATGCCTATTACTTTAGTGGTTTTCAGTTAATCAATACAGAGAGATTTATCTGGTAAAACAATGCAGGCTTGAATCCCAACCGCTGCACACCAATGTGAGAAGTTGGTCTGGTATATGCTGTCCACTAATTAAAGTGGGCACCTTGCACCAGTCCAAATGGCCCTTATGATGTATGAGGTCAAAGATAACCTTTAGAAAACTATCCTAGTGGTAGCTGTGGAGAACAGCCTTCAGGCTTAATCTTGAAGGAATGTAAAGCAGCTTATTTTACCAGAATATCACCTCCTATATTGACTAAATGAAAGGAGAACCACACAGTAGTTATATAAAAATATGTATTTATTAATATAACACTCTCTAGTATCTTCTACTCACAGATAGAATACAAAGCACACAATGCGAGATCAATAGAACAGTTGTAAGTAGCACAATACACAGTGGGCTCCAGGGGAGCCAAACCATATACTAAAATAGTGTTATAACAATCACAACTTGAATCAAGACATGGTTTAGAATAGTAGAATCGCTGGGACCCCAAGGAACCACCCAAGGTGAGCAGATAGGGACCCCACGGAGGATGGGTGCAGTGTGCTAACACGACAGCGGGCTCCGTACAATTCTATGGGAAAGTCGCAGTCACAATTTTAAAGTTTAAGGACCCTTCTAGGAGGACTTTGAGCAAACCCTTTGGAAATTAAGAGGTTGGAGAGGCACCCCACCTATGTATACTGTAGTACCCGAGTTACCTATCCCAGAGGAGCCGGGTACATAGGTCTGGAGTGGTATCGGAAACCGCCGTTGTTCTCAATGGAAGGCTATGAAGAAGTACTGCTGCCGTGAAGGTGAAACTGGTCCGGTGGAATCCAAGCCTGGATTCTGGATGGAAGGAACGTGAAAGCAGAGGGGACAGAGTCTGGGTCACTTCAGAGTGACCAGGGGCTCGGTAGACGAATGCCCACTGATGTCGGGTGGTTCAGGTGCGAAGAAGGGATGCTTGACTCTGCAGCCACGAGGACCAGGAGACGTCAACGATGACCAGGAGCTGGAGGTGCACTGTCTCACGAAGGATGTCGAGTGCTGAGGAGTCGGTGTCCAGTTGGAGTACCAACAAGCCTTGGCAAAAGCAACCTACGCAGGATGGCCAAGCAGGTTACGGTGTGGACCAGCAAGGTCCAGGGAACTCACCAAGCAATGGAAAGTCAGGGCATATCTAGAGCAACCAGGAAATCCCAACAGAAATCAAGATGACCCTCAGGAGGACCCACAGGCCGAATGACCAGGACTTGCAATGGGACCTCAAGCAAGATTGCAAAGTACCAGCCCACGGAGCACTTGGTGTGAGGAGGCCGGAGTTCTCTGGTGCAAACACTGCTCAGGGTCAGGACTACATGGAGTCTAATGCACAAGCTTGGGAATCACCAACAAGCACATGCAACTGTAAATGGCCACGCTGCACAGGGGTTCGGGTTATACAGCCCCCACGAGGGATACTGGCCTCTAACTGTCTGAGAGGGCAGATCGACCTCAGTGACCCTCGAAAACCTACCTCCTATGTTCCTGAAATCTTCAGAGTCCGCAGGAGCACAGCAGCAGCAGACCAGTCAGTTGCGTTAGGGTGCCTGCAAATGCAGGGGAGTGACTCCTTCACTCCAAGGGAGATTCTTCAGTTGTCCTTAGTGCACCACAGGTCCTGCACAGAGCCTGTATGGAGGAAGGGCACAGACAAAGCTTAGGATGGAGAGGGAGATGAAGTCAGGCCCAGTTGAAGTCCAGCGAAGTCCACAGTGTCCAGATGGTTGAAGGTCAGTGGTTTCTTCTTGTAGAATCTTGTCCATGTAAAATCTAAAGTCTTACAGCCAGGTAAGCCCTTTTGTAACCACTGGAGGGGGTTGGACAGACTTGGGGGACCTTCCTAGGGAAGGGTCAGGACAGAGGGGTGGTTACACCCATGTCCTTTGTCCAGTTTCGTGCCAGGGCTCCCAGAACTGGTTTGAGCTGGACTATGCAAAGGGATACCAAATGTGCCCCCAGTGCAGACTTTCAGGCACTCTCAGAGTGCCCCCACCCAGCCCCAATACACTAAATCCTGTCTGGGAGGTGGTCACACCTCCGTGTGACAGGATGCCTATTGTGCTGCCTTCCTCTGCTCGAGCTTGGCTCAGCAGGAGGACGGCAGAAATGTGTCTCTGGTCAGCAGCATCAATTTTGTGCTGACCGAGTCAAGAAGGCTGGCCCGGAGAGACCAGTGACCCCACGAAGCTCACTTCTGAAGGGTGGAATCATACCTCCCACACCGGTTACCAGTGTCGACGTATGATTCCAAGGTGTTTGATACCAAACACGATATGTTTCTATGCAGCCTTTTTCGATATAGCATTTACCGCGAGGTTATAATGCACATCCACCTACATGTCCGGCTGAGTCACAGACAACCCTGGAGAATGGTCTCCGAAGGCTGCAGAGAGGCTCCCCTCATGCAGGAGCACCCTCTCACTTAAACCCCAGCACCCTGCCTTCAGGATTGATAAGGCATGCTATAAGGGTGACTTATCAGTTTTAAGTGTAGTGACCTATAGATATAGTGAACCTATAACTAAAGTAAGTGGCACAAGCACCAGCTTACACAGGTTGCAGTAGCAGACCTGTAGTTCCATTTTGCATGGCCTCTCATGGGTGGCATAATACATGCTTAGGCCATGGGTGGCCTCTGAGGTACCTATGCCCTGGGTACCATATCCTAGGGACTGATAAAGGTACCCCAGTATCCAATCTGGAGTGTACCAAAGTACATGTGTAATAATTTAAGGGAGAAAGCAGATAGACTGGGGTCCCGATTAGCAGGATCCCAGTCAGACTAGTCAAAAACAGTGCAACCTCAAGCAAAAAGTGGGGGTAACCATAAGAAGCAGATCCTATGTTCCTACACCGTTATCCTAGTGTATATCTTGCCACACAGTCACTGGCTTATCTATGACACTTTACCCGATGGTCTGGGACTCAAGGTGACAGGAGTGGAGGCTGGCCCCTATTGTGTCTGCTGATGAAACAACCGTTTGCAATGCAATAGGTCTAGCATTCACGTGAGTTGCAGCTATTACCATTGTAAATGACAATGCCTTTTATTTATGTTTTGGGTTTTAAAACATAAATAAAAGGCATTTTCAATTACAATACTAATAGCTTAAACTCTCGCAAATGCGAGACCTATAGCATTGCAAATGCTTGTTTAGGACTTGTCCCCTGATTACAAGTATAGCAACTTCCCGCAGTTGGTGCTGTCTATTGCCATTATATTATCCCGGGTGAGAACAGCAGGACACACCCATTGCAGCTACAGCAACACAGCTGAAGAATGGGGATCCTGTCCAGCTACAGGTACAATGGCTTTGAGAGTACCTCAAGCACGAGTCAGATACATGGGCATCCCTGGAGAAGGGGAGGTGGGAATACAACCCTGCCCAATTCTGCTTTGCATGGATGCAAACCCACACTGGCATCAGTGGCTTAGCAAGTGTGTCATGGGGGCTGTACAAGGAAAGACATTGCCACCCAGTCTGCTGTTTGAATGACAAAATACAGCAATAATAAGGGTTCAATGGGCCCGAGTTTCGCCTGATTGAGATATGTTCTATCGCAGTGCCCCTGTTCACCATGAGTAAGTACTAAGGGGCATATCAACAACAACCGGCGATAATTATCGCTAAGAGCACTTAGCGCCAGGATAATTATCGCCGGCTAGCGTGGATTTTTATCGCTGAGATAGCGTGCTATTAGCAACGCTTATCTCAATAGCGATAAAAATCCTCACGCTAAGTGGCTAACGTGAGATTATCGCTGGAAACCCAGCGATAATCTCACGTTAGATTGTTGATAGAGACAGACAAACTTAGCCATGATATCCTCCTTCCATAGGATATCATGGCTAAGTCAGAAATATACCAGACGTAAAAAAGCAGCGTTAACCAAGGTTAGCGCTGCTTTTTTTGTCTCTAACAGGGTTAGCGATATTCTTGATAATAGGGGAAATGTCGCTTAGCGACATTTCTCCTATTATTTTACTCTGGAACGCCTCCTTTGCATCTCATTAGAGATGCAAGGGGAAGCGTAGAGTAAAAGGGTGCTAACATGCCAATTTGCATGTTAGCACCCTGTTGTTGATAGGGTGCTAGTTTTATCTCTGCTTTTTTGGCTTTTAAAGCCAAAAAAGCAGAGATAAAGCCCTTGTTGATATGCCCCTAAGTGCGTTCCTTCATGCAGGTGACTTCCACCCAGCACAGAGGGAGGGCGCAGGTACTGCTGCGCAGGAGGTCTGACACACAGACACACATGTTGGCTCGGTGTGCGGCAGGGGAGGGTTGGTGCATGTGTGGCCAGCTGTCCCGGTGTATTGTCTCACCCACTGCTTCTCGCGGTCTCACAGTTCAGCTCAGCTTCTTATTGGCTGTCGGGAATGGTGGGAGCAGGGCTGCCTGTCCTGGTGAGCGGTGTAATAAAGTCCTAAGCCTGCTGACAGATGCTCAAAAGTTCATCCTTTTTTGCCCTCATGTCTCTCTTCCCGATGCATCCCGGCGCAGGCTGGCACACAGACATTGACACATGCCACAGGGAGCTGAGCGCAGCCTGCCGACCCTCCTCTCTTCCTCCAGCCTTCCTTCAGCTCCTGTCCCTTGTTTGCGCACTTGGACTAACTCTTCTGGGTGGAGAAGAAAAACTTGCAAAAGAACAGTTTTGGGAATGTTTCTGTGTGCGGTTTCTGGAGCTGGGCACTGTGCCTGGCCAGCGTGGTTGGGCACCCTGGACTGTCTCCCCGCTGCCCTTGAAGAGGGCTCAGCAGAGGCTCGGGGGGGGGGGGGGCGCAGAGATCACCTCCCACCATAAGACAAGCTGCTTTGGAGAGGAACGGCTGAGCTGCCCCCCCCCGCGGCAATGCAGGTGCGCTACTCCGTGTCCAGCCCCAGCCCCAGCCCCCTGGGAGTGGTGCCTTACCTGAGCGGCGAGCATAGCTACCAGGGCGGCGACAGCGGTGGGCTAAACGGGCATGGCGCCTGCCTCAGACCTACCTTCCGTGCTGTGTCGAGCAACAAGGGAGAGAGCGAGAAAAACACACGCAGTGTTGTCCTGGCTGTGCACATCGTTGTGCCTGCAGTAGGAAAAAACAAAATAGTGCTTACAGACTTATAAACATGTACTGTGTAACAACAGAAGTAATGGGGCCAGTAGCCATGGGAGGTTACAAATGAAGAAAAGACGGTTCTAAGGAGGGACTAACAAGCCTATTAACGAATTAGAAACCTGCATTTAGGAAGGACAAAGACAGAAGCCAATAATAAATATGGGTGGAGAGTGGGCAGGGCTTCTCTTCCATACTCCACTACAGCAGATCGCCAGAGCAGCGCATGTGCTAGGCTCGACCTAAAAAGGGCAAGTACTCTTCGTCATCAACCTTATTTGGCAAGAGAAAAGGAACATCGCTCCCCACCCATCCGAATAACAACATATAAAGTGCAGGTGCATTTATGTGCTGTTGTTTGATGAAATTACAAAATAATGTATACTCAAAAAAACGGTACCGCAAAGTTCAGGACATCTCAGCTGAGCAACCGCCCAGTTGTGCTTATGCAAACGAAGAAACGGTTCATATAGGCAGAAGAAATTTAGGTTAAAACGTAAAGTTTATGTCCACAGTATCTTGAATATAACAAAGGTTTATGTTAGGCTTATCAGAAGTGACTGCCTTAAGTGAGCTTTCAGCACATTGCTTGACTTGTGAGACTTCAATTTTCTGACTCCCGCATTCCAGGTAACTCACTAACGAGGGTGGGAACTACTTCTACACACTTGTGGCAAGTGGATGTAGGCCCCGAAAATACAGGAGAGAAATTGAGAGCTCCGCTGTCGCCGGACAATTAAGTGAGCATCACTAGAGATGTACTTTGGCTCAACCACATGTTGGAAGGCAGGAGTAGGTTTTGATTGGGCAGATGTTGTATGCTTCCAGTAAAAAGTACTTGCCCTCGACACACCTTTGATCATTTTGTTTATTCATCAGGCTGACTTGCTCTGTGGACTGAGGCTTACCTTTTCATGAGCTAGCCCAAATTGTACCTGCTGCCCACTGTACTGAAGAATATTGCGGTGGTAACATGTTCCCAATGTGTGATCCTTGGACATAGAAGCAGCACACTGTACCCCTGAAACCTGCCTTGATCTAAAGAATGTTAACGGGCCTTGTCCCTCTGAGCACAGGGTACTCCTAGAAAGTTTGGAGAGATATATTTTTGACAGTAACTCAGTCTCTGGTAAAGACCTTAAAAAGACCATGATATTTCACTATAGCCAGTGAGGTGCTCTTCGAGGTTGGCAGATAAGATGAGTTAATTACTACAGTTTTGTGAGGTTTCTCACATGGTGCAAAATATTGCGTTAATTTACCACTATAAAAGCCAGCAGACTCAGCACAAACTTGTACAGTGTCATGAGCACCCACTCCACTGTGAGTAAATGTAGTCCTTGGTCTTATTGACTCAACCCAAAATGAGATGTCCAGGGGCATTCAAGGCCAAGTGCAGACAACAAAAAATTCATAGACAAAATCCATCCCAAGTGACAAATATTTACAGCAGAGCCTGCAACTGTGCGTCTAATCGTTCCCAGAAAGAACAGGTTGCAATTTTCTTAAAGAAGATTTTCACAACACTAGCAATCTGGATAATCAATGTCAAGAGGATCCTGCAGGACAACATTTTTTTTTTACTTCGAATTTCATGATGTCCGATTCCCCAAAGAGAAGCCAGAAGTCTCAGATCCTCATTGCGAGGTTCCTTGTAGTGACAGGACAGTAAATGAGAAATAATTATGGCCATCGGGACCAGATTACTGATTCTTATTGCAATTCCAATATTTCCCAGTGGAGGCTAAGCTTCCTAAGCATACTGCCCAGCAACTCTACCCCCAGAGTAACCAATGATCCTAATATTGGAATCCCTGGTGGGGAGGTGGAGTTTCCAGGCATAATAATAAACACTATCCGTATAATGAGGCTGCCAGTGTTCAGGAAAGTGGAGTTGTATGCAGAAAGGCTAGTAAGGATTCGCTATGAAATACTCTCACCATACCCCAAATAGGTCCTTTGGATTCACACTAATAAATCCCTAGCTCAGTCATGGAAGTGTGGCACAGAGCAGTCAGGATTTACTAGAGGAATATGTGTTAAGCATTTCAGAGTACCAACATGTGCGATAAGTTACGGACATGACTCGAAAGAAATCTGACATCAATTTGTAAAAATAAAGCAGATTTTATATAAATTTAAAGACCAAAACTAACACAATCAGATGAGCATAACTAGAGTTATGGATTTTTAAAGGCAAAGTAAATCAGAGCATTTCACTATTGCAAAACTATAACGTTCCGGTCAATGGGGAAAACACTAGTGACAATCAGTCACTTGCAGGTCGAGTCCAGTGGAACCCCTTGTTGTAGAGGGGAGGCAGGTCCCAGAACCAGACTCTAACAGTCAGTTGAATTTTACCTGGCTCGTAGGGCCCGGCCGAAGAGTTGTCTTGGTTGTCTCTGGTGCTGAAGCGGGAGCCGCAGGTTTGCTGATTTTACCACTTAGCCAGTGCTGGTGAGGAAAGGGGGGCAACATGCTGACATATGGGCCATAGAGACACCAGGTTAAAGATGTTGCAGGGTTCCCTCGAGGCACAGCATCTAACAAAGGCAGTGGTAGCCGGACTGACCACCAACAAGCCTTGGCTGCAGCAGGCTCAGCCTTGGGTTACTCTGATGTCTTGGAGTCCGGGGGAAAGCACTTTTGGGCGATCCCTTGGCGGCCCGATGGGCAGTGATTCTTTGGTTCTCGGAGCATGCTTTATCTGCGGGCTCCTTGTGAAGTGTGACACCTTTTCAACCCAGAAGCCCCTATTCTGCCACTTTTAAAAATGGCAGAAACCTTATTGGCTGTACAGAGCAGGTAGCCCACCCTAGGGGTGTGCCTAGCTTTCCGGGGGTCTACACTTCCAAACTAACTTTCCCGGATGCCCGGGTTGCAAATGTGCCTGGGACTGGTGGGTCGCTTTTTTCCTCCTCTGTGAGGAAGCCTTGTTGCATATCAATAGGTCTTACGACTTAGCTACAAATGGCTCCAATTGCTCGGATTCGTGTCTTGGTGGCAGCAGCTGCAGGCGGTCAGCCGGGGTACAGGAAAGGCTAGGGCAACCAAGGTAGCCATCTGGTTGCATGCCACATCAAAACCGACTTTGGAAAAAGTTGGGTTTGATGAGACAAGTTGTTTGATACCAAACATGACACTTTTTATTGGACCATAATGTAGCTGGCAAACTGGAGTGCCCGGGTGTCAGTCCATGTTATCCTGTGGCCCTCTGAATACTTATAGTAGCCTGAGGTAATTCAGTTTTCCGATCCCGTTCGTATTTAGCCACCATTTTGTGTCCCGCCGCCATTTTGTTTTGCCCTCACTCAGGCAGCACGGTGAACGAGGTGTTGTTTTCCCTCTTCCTACTGCAAAGTGTCAAATAACCTCCTGCCTCTGTTTAAAGCTGGTGTCAGGGTCTGGCCGACTCCACTAATCCTCGTCTGGTTTGACTGATCCCTGTCTCGACTATCTGTTGGTTCGCACCATTGTTTCCTAACTTTATCTTATCCTCTGGCCTTCGCTATTCTTTACTCGTATTCTCTCATTTCACAACTGTCCTCCGGGGCATACAAATGTGTCCTGCCACCTGCAAGTCGAATTATAAACACTACCACTGATTAACTTTTGGGGAAGGGTGACAAACACAGTTGGAAGAGAGGCTTATTTGAGTTACTTAATATCTTGTTTTCACATTCTTCTCATTGGTTAACCCTGTATGCATTGGGAGTGTTCTTTGTGAATATGTGTGTTATAAAAGATTGTGCGCCACGAAGTAAAGTGGCAGTCTCCTAAGAACATACCGAGTGTACTTCTGGGACAACTGTACTTAGCTGCAGCTAATAAACCTTATCTTCTACGCCTAACGGAGTGTCCCGTGTCTCTGTTCGACAAAGCAGGTGGACTCAGGAGATTAAGGCGTACCCTGCGCCGCCAGGCCCATAAGGTCCCGGTTCTTCAAATTGGCGCCCGAATGTGGGCCGGCTTCAGAGGTAGCAGTTCTGCCCGAGGATCGTAAGGAGCCCCGCAAGAAAATTCTGGAGGAATCGCGAACCACGTCAAGTGACCCCTGTATGTCGAAGTGGTCCGAAGGTCTTTTGCAGCGCGGTTTCTCCTTTCTGACGGCTGCTGGCGACTGCTGCCCTGACTGCCGCCCTGCTTTGGTCCCTTTGATGATGTTTGGTATCGCGAGACATTAGACGGGCCTCTGTTGGCGTAAGAAGACACTTAGTTAAGTATTGGTGGGTAGCTCCCACTATTTTGTTTTGATTTGGATCTTTGATTCGGCTATTGGAAAAGCCGGAGCCGAGGGGTGAGTACGTTTGTGCTGTATTATTTAATTTAACCCCTTGATGTTTGTGAGCAGTCCAGTGAAATAACGATGCCTTGTCTGAGTAAGTTTAGGAAGTTCTGTTGCCTTTCCGGTTGGAACTCCCACCTATGAGCTTTATTCAAAACATGGTGTCGGCCCCATTGCCTTTAATAAGGCATGGATCCGATGCACGAAGAAGGATTGCGTTCTACAGTGGCCACAGAATGGTAGTTTTGAGCCTGACATATTAGACAATTTGGAAGCGATATTGTTCAAAAAACAAGCCCGGCTGGCAATGTTTGACTCTTTCCGCCTCTGGCGTAAGGAAGCCAAACAGAAGGAAATTAAGCAGGCAAAACGAGATAAGAAAGCACAAAATATGACGATTATACAGCCTGCCCAGCAGTTTAAAGATAATGAGATTGATAATGCAATGGAAATTTCAGAGAGACAGCATCGTATGGCAATAGATAGATGCTATCCGGTGTTGCCTAATTCCCCTTCTGATAAAAGTAAGGATCTGGAGGAAGACCCTTTGATGTCTCACCTATTGAGATTGCCTCCACCCTATGTACAAGGTGCTAATGCACCCCCGTTGTTACAACCTGTTCAGTTGCCTGTTGTCCCCCACCTGTTCCGGTTCTTCCACATTTGCCCCTTCCGGTATTGCCACTCCCACCTCCTGTGCCACCGATTCCTTTGTCTCCATCTCCTGAACATCAATCTCCTTTGCCTTCGGCTCCCCTTATAACTGCCAGTTCCTCTCCTGTATCGCCTAATACCTTGTCCCCTGTCCTTATGTCTAATTCTCCTACTGTGCGCAAACGAATAACAGATACTGTCTCTGGTTTTTTGTCCCCTTTCTTTGGGACTCTGAACATGTCTCCGGCTTTTTCTCGAAGACAGTCTCGTAGTCAACTTCCAGGTTCCGGGTGGCGTTGGACTCTCTCGCTCGCAAATGGATCGAGAAGGGTCCCCAGTATAGTGTGAAAGATATCATGATTACCTTTCATCAGTGGGATGCGCCCACGCAGAGATATGTATTTAATGTTATGTGTGACACTCTTGCTAAAGGATGGGAGGATATGGATTTGGGTTTACTTCCCCAGGGTCTATTGGATGTTCAGGCTAATTTCGATAAAGGACTCATTGTGGGTTCTAAGGTTGAGGACGCCGTAAGGACACTTGTTACTTTTAGGTCCTTATTTTCTTCACAAACTTTTCTTGATTCTGATCCTGCTGTTCGGCAGACATTGAAACATTACCCAATGAGAGAGGTTCCTCCGATATGGAGGGAAGAGGTTGCGCAAGCAGGTAATAATCCAGCTATTCCCGCTCACTTCCAGCGTATATGGGTACATGTGCCCTGGAAGAGATCTGATGTTTTGGCCCTCAAACAATCTTTACCGGATCCCCGTAAAATCCCTGCTGGTTACTATAAAGAATTGTCTCAGACTGTTGATGCCTGTATTATGAATTTAGCCGATATTGACATGTTGATGGGAAATGTAGTCCCACAAGCATTATGGGCTCGGATTCATAGAGAGGATCACGTTCAAGAATTGGGTGGTACATGGGCTGCTATAACTGCCTCAGATAAAGCACAAGTGGGTGGTGCTAAGCCTGATGTTTTGATCACAGAACTTCCTGGTAGGATTATTACTTTAATGAAAACAATGATGCCCGCCTTACGAGTTAATTGGGATAAATTAGCTGCGTGTAGACAGAAGAAACATGAGAGTGTCTCTAATTTCTTCACTCGTTTTGAGGAGACATTTATTGATCACAGTGGTCAGGATATGACTATGGAGGGTGGACAGCGATTATTTGTAGATAAATTCGTATTTAATTTGCTCCCCGAGTTGTCACATAAATTAAAAGACTCTGAAAGTTCATGGGCTGTTTCTTCTTCTGCTCAGATATTGGCTACTGCTCAATATTACGAAAACAGGGACAAAGAGGAAAAAGACAAGCAAGAGAAAAAGACTAAAGAATTAAAATCGAAGGTTCTTCTGCAACAAGCTTATCCTCCTCGCTCTGCTCAGCGCCAGTTTCAACAGCCTCCCCAGTTGCAGAGGGTGTTTCAAAAGCCTGAGCCCTATATTCCGCGGCCTTTGTTAGGTCCTAACCAATGCGCCTATTGTAGGGAGGAAGGTCATTTTAAGAATGGCTGCCCGATTTTATTACAGCGTAATGGAGGGCTATCTACTCAACGAGGTCGTGGTGGTTCCCAGTTAGCGCCCAGGGGTAGAGGTCGAGGTATGTCGCCCCAGACACAGCGTTCCCTTCCACCTCCACATTCTATGAACTACTTTGATCAGCAAAATACTCAGTCTACACAGTATTACAATGATGATTACTATGTTGAAGGTGAGAATGATGGTCTTCACGCTAACTAGGACAGCCATAGACAAAGTGAGGGAGTTGTATCGATTCCAGTAGATCAGAATGGGCCTTATGTTAATGTCACTACAATGGGTGTTTCAGAGCCATTTCTTTTAGATACTGGTGCGAATAGAAGTTCTATTATTCACTCCAGACTCCCTGGGGCACCTTTGTCTGGCTTAACAAACGTATCCGTAGGATTTTCTGGCGCCGCAGTTCATAGCCCGGTCTCTTGTCCTCTGCCTATTTCAATTGGTTCTTATGATTTGGAAGCTCCGCTTCTTTTAACGACTGGTTGCGGCGAAAATCTGTTGGGTTTGGATTTATTGAAAAGATTGCATGCAACGATATATTGTTCTCCTTCTGGTGTACATCTCGCTTTGGGGCATAAACTGACTTCTCCAATGTATTTGTCTAAAGATCAATTTCCACCTGAATTGCTCTCTCTCCCTGCAACACTTTGGGCTACGGGTCTAAATGATGTTGGTTGTCTTGAGATACCACCCTATGTCGTTACCCTCAAGCCCAATGCTAAATTGCCACGCATCCCTCAATACAAAATTCCCAATGATGGTGAAATAGCGCTTTTTGCTATTATTTATGATTTGGTTCAGAAGGGTGTGGTTGAGGAGACAAGGGGAAATGTATGCAATAGTCCTGTTCTTCCGGATCTTAAACGCACTGATCCTTCTCAGCCTCCTGTTTATCGCTTTGTTATTGATCTCCGGGAGGTTAATAAAATTGTTGTACCGCAGTTTCCTGTTGTTCCAGATATCACTGCCCTGTTAACTATGATACCTGCCTCGGCCGCTTGGTTTTCTGTTATTGATCTGAAAAATGCTTTCTTCAGCATCCCCATTGCTGAAGAGAGTAGGGATATTTTTGGCTTCTCTTTAGGAGGCCGAAGTTTCCGGTTCAAGCGCGCACCCCAAGGCTATTGTGAAAGTCCCTCCATCTATAGCCAAGCGCTGAAGTGCCAGCTTGATGCTTTTCCTTTGCCGCCAGGTGCTACCCTTATGCAGTATGTGGATGATTTATTGATTGCTGCTGATTCAGAGGATATTTGCAAGAACGTGACTATTGCACTCTTGTGTCACTTGTCTGACCTTCACCATAAGGTTTCACCTTCTAAATTACAATATGCCCGCCAAGAGGTTACCTATTTAGGTCATCTCTTGTCGAAGGAGGGAAGGCGACTGACCCCAGAACGTATTCAAGCAATCGCACAAATGTCTGTGCCATCCACACAAAGAGAAGTGCGTGCCTTTCTGGGCATTACCTCTTATTGTAGACAGTGGATTCCAAATTTTTCTTTGTTGGCTAAACCTTTGTTGGCACTCACTTTGAAAGACACACCCCAACCCCTTCCTTGGACTGACAAATGTCAGAAGAGTTTTTCTGATTTACGTGCTGCTCTGTGCTCTGCTCCTGTGTTGGGTACTCCAGATTACAGTAAGCCCTTCACGCTCTATGTCCATGAAAGAGAGGGTTGTGCGTTGTCAGTCTTAACACAACTATTTGGAGACAAGCAGCGGCCATGTGCCTACTTTTCGGCTACATTAGATCCAGGAGCCAAGGCATTGCCTAGTTGTCTTAAAGCTACAGCAGCAGCAGCAATTTCTATTCGTCAGTCTGCTGGAGTGGTGCTAGATAACACTCTTATTGTCATGGTACCACATGCAGTGGATACCTTGCTAAATAGGACGAAAACGCAGCATCTTACAAGTGCTCGCTTGTCTGGGTATGAGCTGACGCTCTTGGCTAGTCATGTGCACATCAAACGATGTAACACTTTAAATCCAGCCACATGGTTACCTCTTCCAGAGTAGAAAGGTATTCAGGAACAACATGATTGTTTTCTCCGTACTGAGGAGGAGACAAAAGGTAGGATTGATTTGAAAGATACACCACTAATGGACCCGGATGGGATCCTATGGGTGGATGGTTCTTGTTTTAAACTCCCTAATGGTGAAACAACTTCAGCTTATGCTGTTACCACCTTGCATACAATCGTGGAGACAGCACACATCAGACATAATTCAGCTCAGGCAGCTGAACTGATAGCTTTGACCAGAGCGTGTGTGTTATCTAAGGGTAAGAGAGTGAATGTATATACCGACAGCCAGTATGCGTTTGGAGTGGCACATAGTTTTGGTCGTTTGTGGAAGGAAAGAGGATTCTTTACCTCCCACGGTACTAAAATACAGCATGGTCAGTTGGTAACTGATCTTCTTGAGTCACTTGCTTTGCCTACCCAGATAGCAATCATAAAGTGTAGTACGCATAAGAGGATTACTGATGATGTTGGTTGCGGGAATGCTTTAGCGGATGAGGTAGCGAAAGAAACAGCCAGAGATGCTATAAGTCGCATGTATGTTGCGGGCTCTGCAAATTGGGTCAAGGAAAAAGAAATGTGTGAGGATACAATAGAAAGTGTGAGATCGATTAAAGGAGAGGCTACAGAGAAAGAGTTGAGTAAGTGGAAAGAGAGTACAGGAATGTTAGACGCGATGGGATGTTGGATAGAATTGTCAGAACATCAGCGTTGGCTGTTACTAGATACCTATGTACTGCCTGTAGTTGCTATGGCACATGGTCCAGCCCACATCAGTGCGAAAGGAATATGTAAGCTTCTGGCTCCAGTGTGGCTGAACGAAGGGATTCCAAAATGTGCAGATAATTTAGTGAAGCATTGTATCGTTTGCTTGATGCATAATCCAGGAAAGGGAACTCCAACTCCAGCAGGTCATTTTGCTCCCCCAACATATCCTTTTGAGGTGTTGCAAATTGATTATATTCACATGGAACGATGCAACAATCTCAAATATGTTTTAGTGGTGGTGTGTGCCTTCTCCAGATGGATAGAGGCCTACCCCCTGAAAGACAACACTGCTTTGTCCACTGTCACTGGAGTGACAATGAAAGTGAATTTGTGGGCCAAATTATGAAAAAGGTGTGTGCCGGTCTTGGTATCAGGCAGAAATTCCATGCGGCGAACCATCCCCAATCAGCGGGTTTGGTAGAGTGCTATAACGGCACTCTCAAACTTAAGCTTGCAAAGGTACAGGCTAGCAAGGGACTTGCCTGGCCCGATGCTTTACCTTTGGCTCTCCTATCCACTAGAACAGCTGTACATTCTCGTTTGGGACTCAGCCCATACGAGGTTGTTTTTGGGCGCCCGGCTAATGTTTGGGGAGTCCCTCGCCCTAAAAAGTATTCTGACATACAGTATCCAATGCTGATTGACTACTTACATGACCTCACCACTAAATTACGTGTTCTCCACCAACAGGTTCAAAACGCTTTACCAGAGGCCTCCATAGACCCAGGTCATTCTATCCAACCGGGAGACTGGGTCTGTGTGAAAATTTTTCAGAGGACAAGGAATTTGGAAACTCGTTAGAAGGCGCCTCGACAAGTTCTTCTGGTGACACGTACAGCAGTGAAAGTCAAAGGGAAAAAGAACTGGATCCATGGCGTGCACTGCAAAAAGGAGCCCTTGCCCTTTGACCTGTGGGTCCGTAAGGGTGTAGGTGATTTTGAAGGCGAAAGGGTCCCCCGGTTTGTACCTTTCAGTAGTGCACACCTAGATGAAAGAAGATGACGACGTTTTACAAGAAGCCGTACCGCCACATCTCCGATTGAACACTACAGATCCACAGACACTATTTCAGGACCAAACTGTACTGAACAGTACTCGATATAATTTAAGGCCTAGACTGGTCAAGGACACCTGAGATTTTCATCTCTTTCGTGACATGTATCATCTGTCCAGGTTGCAGGGTCACAGTAGGAGTCTTGGTTCGTAACCTGTATAGTGGCTAGGCCCCCAGGACTTGCAGTGTCATAGGACGGCTAATAATCACAGCCAAGTGAGTAAGGAAGATTGCCGTGAGCAACAATTTTAGAGGATGGATGGCAAATTGGGAAAGAATAATAAGAAGGAAGAGATGAGAAAGAAATATTGTAAATTAGTGTATAGTCAATGTGGCATAACATTGTGTGTTCTTATGTTTTTTAGTACCTTATTGGCTTGTGTAGGTTGGATTGTTCATGCCATGCAGCACAAATATGTCCCTACTTCTGTTTCCTTGCCTCTTCATTCTACTATCTACCCACATCAATTACATACGCTTCCCCAACATGAACTAATCAGAACAGAATATTTTAACAATTCATTTGTCCAGTTGTTGCATCAACAACAATTGGTAGTCAACCCAACCGACTGTTGGGTGTGTGGACTTATGCCTCATACCACAGACAAAGGGATGCCATATTTAGCCCTTCCATTTTCTTATGAAGGTTCCGCTTGGGCCTATTTTGCGCTGTTTTCAAAAGCATATCAGAACCGATTTAGACGTCCAGTTGGTTCATATGGTAGTGGACAAGATTTTAGTCATAGCTCTGTGATAAAAGGAATAGTGGCTATGGCTAGAATTGTGGAGAATAGTAGGGTTCCTGTTGATGAGAAACGGGCATACGATGGTTGGAACATGACTCGTTACGCTACTAGCCTTACAGATAGAGTTAAACAGGGAAAATCTCCACCAATTTGGACTGTGCCTCATCGAGGTAAGTTTTGTTTACAAATGAATGGCCAGACTACTGACACTGGACAAGGAAAGAGTTTTTGTTCCCAGACATACATTTACACATCTCAGAATTCACCACCATTAGTGCCATCCCAGGGCACGTATTTTGTCTGCCACGATAGAGCCTACACGTGGCTACCGACGGATTTTTTAGGAACGTGCTATATAGCCTTTCTTCTCCCTCCTACATACACTGCTCCTTCGGGACATCACAGAAACAGATATAGCAGAGGGATTATTGATTCTAAAGACACGGCAGGACAAGAGGGAGGTAATTTCCTTAAAGGATTTCTCCCTTTTTGGGGCCCAATGGCCAACAGTAGGAACATGAGACAATTGGTTTGTGTTGTTGAGACTACCATAGATGTCACTGTGGGAGCCTTGAGTAATCTCACAGCTGAACTTCAGGCGGATCGTCTCATGACAATGCAGAACCGGATTGCTCTGGATGTTATTCTTGCGGATCGTGGTGGAGTTTGTAAATTGATCGGATCTAGCTGTTGCATTTATATACCTGACGATGCCCCTACGGTATACCAAGCCATCTCCAAATTACATGTGATCTCCGAGTCGATTCATCAGGACGAAGGAGATTGGTCTTTATTGGAATGGTTTTGGGGATTACTGTCCAAATGGGGATGGAAGGTATTAACCTTCCTTGGAGTGGTTTTGGCCATCATATTTTCCTGTTGTCTCTGTATGCAGTGTGGCCCCGCCATCTGTGGTCTTTGTGCCACTATGTGTGTCCCAAGGCCTGTGTCACGGAAGACGGAGAGCATTAAAATGATGTTGCAGCAACAGCTTGATGACCTCATGGCCATTGACGTCGACTCAGATTAAAATGAGTCTGTGCGTCTTGCCTGAGTAATGGCAAAAGGAGGGTCTGAGGTAATTCAGTTTTCCGATCCAGTTCGTATTTAGCCACCATTTTGTGTCCCGCCGCCATTTTGTGTTGCCCTCACTCAGGCAGCACGGTGAACGAGGTGTTGTTTTCCCTCTTCCTACTGCAAAGTGTCAAATAACCTCCTGCCTCTGGTTAAAGCTGGTGTCAGGGTCTGGCCGACTCCACTAATCCTCGTCTGGTTTGACTGATCCCTGTCTCGACTATCTGTTGGTTCGCACCATTCTTTCCTGACTTTATCTTATCCTCTGGCCTTGGCTATTCTTTACTCGTATTCTCTCATTTCACAACTGTCCTCCGGGGCATCCAAATTTGTCCTGCCACCTGCAAGTAGAATTATAAACACTACCACTGATTAACTTGTGGGGAAGGGTGACAAACACAGTTGGAAGAGAGGCTTATTTGAGTTACTTAATATCTTGTTTTCACATTCTTCTCATTGGTTAACCCTGTATGCATTGGGAGTGTTCTTTGTGAATATGTGTGTTATAAAAGATTGTGCGCCACGAAGTAAAGTGGCAGTCTCCTAAGAACATACCGAGTGTACTTCTGGGACAACTGTACTTAGCTGCAGCTAATAAACCTTATCTTCTACGCCTAACGGAGTGTCCCGTGTCTCTGTTCGACAAAGCAGGTGAACTCAGGTGATTAAGGCGTACCCTGCGCCGCCAGGCCCATAAGGTCCCGGTTCTTCAAGCCCCTAGTGGAAGGAGGCTACTATAGAGACATATAAGCTTGCATTTATTTGTTCACACCTTTAATATAATGTTCCTTGCCTCGTGGGCTCAGTATATCTACCTTAGGGTTGACTGGCATATATTAAACATAGTGGTGTGACCTTGCCACTCATGGTGAGAACAAAGTTGAGTTTGAGCAGTTTGCACTGCTCTTGCAGTTTGCAGTGGCAAACATGGTGTTATCTGTTTGCTTGGGTCCCTCAGGGTAGCACAATCAGCACTTCAGGCCCTGATGACCTCCTTTAACTCCCATGCCTTGGGTACCACTGGTATCATTTACCAGGGACTTATAAGGGGGTTGAAGTCCTTACTGATTGGGGTTACCAATTCACATGCATCAGATTTAGGGAGAGAGCACTGGCTCTGGCACTGGGTCCTGGTTAGCCGGCTCCAATACACTTTTAAAGTGAAAACCATCAGCATTGGAGAAATCGTGGGTGTGACCATACAAAAATGGCACATTCCTACGCAGTGTCTAAATGCCAAAGGTTGTAGTGACTGACTGAAACAAAATAACTTCAATGTTGGCATAATTGAGTTTGAACCAGCTGGTCATCCATGCTTCAAACTTGTCGAGACTCTTCATGGGCCTAAGAATGCCGTCTTTTGGCAGAAATAAGGACCCAACTTGACCCAGGCCCTGCTGAATATCAATAAATATTTTTTAAAAGCACTTCAGAGTCAGAAGGGAGGCACTTGAATTTTCGAACAGGCATTCTATCAGAATGAGAAGACCCACTGTGTCATGTGTGGCATAAAGGCCCAGAAGAACCAGATCAAGTGAACTGCCCCAATCAACACCCTTGTGCAATCTGTAGGCAGCAGCCTCGCGACTTAGATACAAATGGCTACATGATGGCGCAACAGTAGCCCTTTAAAATTGGTTTGTTTTTAAGAGAAAGTGAGCCCCCAAGCAGAAAAATATTGTTTTTCCTGAGCTTTTCTTCCTCATGTTTTTCCATTGTGAGAGAACCACAGAAGGCAGAAAAAGAAACAGAATTTGTGCATGCTCTAAACAAGAGGGAATATATGAAGGGACTCGGGGAGCATTACATTTGATTACAACTGGATGTAAATCAATTAAAAATATCCGAGACTTCACAGGCAAAATCTTTATTTTAAGAACAGGGAGCAATGGCTCATATTTCTTGAAATTTAGCTATTTTTCTGTGTTCCTTACCTGCATAAATTGCTTAATAGAAGCACTTCCAGGAAGTTACTCGTCTTCACAAACTTCTCTCCTTCACCAGCAATCATACATATGTGCTA
Source organism: Triturus cristatus (assembly GCF_964204655.1). Taxonomy (NCBI): domain Eukaryota; kingdom Metazoa; phylum Chordata; class Amphibia; order Caudata; family Salamandridae; genus Triturus; species Triturus cristatus. The sequence continues at coordinate 318,432,508 of NC_140580.1, read as the reverse complement.
TTTAGTTTGTCTTGTTACATTGTTCATGTCTCTGTTCTGCCACTTCCCTTTTTCATTTATACTGAAAGCAGAAGCCACAAGATTTCTCCTGTTTTTTACACGGAGGTAGTGTTCGTCACACTGACTTCTTTTATTTGCATGAGGGCATCTTTTCTGAAATTATGAATATAAGAGTTTGCAGATATCAAACACAGTTTAATAAATATTAAACGTAAAATAAAAAAAAATGCTGCTTAACATGGTTAAATACGTTGAATATGTATTGTCACAGCTTTCCAGACTTTCCAGGCGGAATCTCAGCAGTTTTTTAAAATGTATATGGAGTCGGCATTTATGTCTATTGTTTGGGCATGATGCAACAAATCCAACCCATAAGGAAAAAATCCTTCTTTTCAAGATCTCGATGTAATCTTCCATCCGTCGGTTACCTACAGCCATTTGTCCACCCAGGCACCTATAAATTGTTTAACTGTGTTGCGAAAATATTAATCAGCTTCCAGGGCATCAAGGCTATCGGATGCCAGATTAGCCCAGATAATCCTCTTGCTGTTCCTTACCTCTACAACCAGCTCACGACAGCGCTGGCAAATCCTCCATTAGGAGAGAGAGAGTCATGCTAGGACAAGAGCCGCTATCTCAGCACCGGGAGTGGGGAGGGGAAGTTTAACAGCTAGAGAGAGCGCCGAGGGCGGCAGGCGCGCCTGAGAAAAAGCGTTAACAAGATTTAGAAAATGGAGAGAGGAACCGGGCCTCAAGTGAGAGGCCGTGAAAGCGGATAGAGAGAGAAGGAGGGCCCATATGAGAGGGGAACAAGTGGATGAAGAGGGGCGGCTCCTCCACTAGGGCGGAGGTGCGTTGTCCTACTACTTTCTCCCAGTGCGAGAAAGTCAAAACATAAAATGATAACTAAAAGTTATTACCATTTTATGTTTGCTTTGTGCATGGCGTGCGGGTGGGCGGGGCTGCTCTGCTCTTTCAGCAGGGCAGGGGAGGAGTGGTGTGCCCACTCGAGAGTGCGCATAGACTGCTCATTGGCCCTCTCGGGCCACCCAAACCAGTCATGCGCACTCTGCCCTTCTCCATGCTGTCTGCATGGAGAACATGGCCAACCCATAAGCCCCTGGCTGGGCGGCTCCCGACTAATCACAACGCAGGAGAGCAGGAGAGGAGAAGACGTGGGACCCGGAGGAAAGGTAAGTTAAAAAATTTTTTTATTTCCCGATAATTCCCATGCGACACCCCCCTTTGAATCCCCCCACGACCCCTCGCGCCCACGCCCCCACCTGTGAGCAATGCCCGCCACTACTGGAAGAGAGATCAACGAAAGACACCGCTTCCATGGAGTGCTGATGACTAATATTAAAGAGTCCTCTCGTCAGTGATAAGCAGTGTAAATGCGCAATGCTGTAGCACCGTGTCAAACAAAAGAATAGGAAGGACAGACTTCGAATAAGGAGTGAGAATTGAGATAGACAAGAAAGCTATCCAATCAGGAGCAAGGGGCCGTATCAAGCCCACTCTGTGTATTGTAGTGTGCAAATTATGTACTTATCAACAGATAACATGATGAACTCTTCATGCCAACTACTTAGAAGAGTTCAGAAATTCCTCCTGCCACCCAGAACATCACTGAGGAACCTTATTCATGTCTCTCCCGAATAAATCTCAGTTTCATTCAGCCAACAGTCAATGTTTGGTCTCTCATTTTTAATGACAGCTGAGTTCTCTGACCTCTTGCCAAAGTCCAGTGCCCCAGGGAGTGGCACCCCGAATGGGGTTCACCTGCACTGCAGAAATTTCTGGTCTGTGCTATGATTCTAAAAATCTAACCTTATATGACTTTAACAGATTTGCATCAGCGATATGAGAATTTCTCAGCAATATAAAATAACCTGTCAGCAGTAGATTGTGTAGTGTTTGATTTCAGCGCCAAATTGATCTATATAATGTTTTACAGTTCTTGGTATTTCAACAATTATTACTTCAATGCTCCTGATATAACCAACGTCATTTAAACACAGGGGGATGTCAAATGCGGTTTTCTGTCAAAAGTGCTGGTTTCTAACACTGCCTGAGCTATACATTTCTCCTAGGCCGAATATATTGGAATGCTCCTCAGAATATACATCCACAATGAATATGTTGCATTTCACTACAAACACATAATGCATATCCCACCAAACACAATGGAGGCTGAAACATTGGGGTGCACATTGCACACCTACTAATCTGTTATCGGGGGCGGGCAAACTAGTGGTGAATAATTTGTACCGGACCTGAGAATGGGGTAGATCATGCCGCCAATAGTGCATTATATCCCACATTCTGAAGAGAACCAACATGCTATTTGCTTCTGCTAGTTGTTGCTATTTGCATCCACATTAATATACTGGGGCTTATTTACAAGCCCATTGAGCCGCTGGTGTGTCACATTTTTTCATGTACTGGCAGCACAATGGGCTTGCCCATATTTAAAGTGCCACGTAAAGTCACCCTGCATGACTTTTCATTGCATTGTGAATATTGGACCCTTTCACGCATTACTCGGCATGAAAGGGGCGCTCCATGGGTGTTGCTGTGGGTATTTACATGCAACATCCATGGAACCTGACGCATTCCGAGTTTTACACATTTTGTGAAACTAGGAATGTGTCAAAATCCTAGGAATGGCGCAATAGGCAGAAAAACTTTAATTTCTCCTAGTTTGATCCTATTTATATAGGAGCTGCATTCTGCAGCATGCATAGAAGGAGGAGATTGATATAATTATTGTTTTTGTGCAGGAAGGTGTCCCTTCCTGCACAAAAGCAATCATCGGTGCAGCACAGGCACCCTTGCGAAATGACCCAAGGGTGTCTGCACTGGTGCATGGAAGCCAATTGTGCGCCAGCACAGGGGAAAGCACAGGGATGCTTTGTATTGTTGGTAATTTGTTAATACGATGCATCCCTGTACTTTGAAAATGACCCAGCACGTCGCAGCTAAATGGCCTGCGGCACCACGCTTTTTCATTTTCTTGTAGATGAGGCCCGCTGTTTTGGGGTGAAACATAAGTTTGTACCCGAAATGAGATTTCCTGCCGCATTGTGATCAGGGCCATAGTCAAGATTTCTACATGAAAACACCCTCGTGGGAAGAGGTACTTTCACACTGCATTTATTTTAGAATTATTTGGTCCATTTATGAAAACATGTCTTTGCTTGCTTTACCCATAAAGACTCACAAAAATGCATTCTAATGGTTCATGAAGTGGGATCATAAGGAAGCTGAATAACTCCAGCAGTGTTATCTTCAGTGTTTTTGGGGCACTAGGCACAACATATTTTAGTACCACTTGTTCAAATCAGGTGTTTGTTAAGCACGACTACTCACCCGTAAGGGTCTCAAGGTGCTGGGGATGTGGGGGGGGTTCGCAGGTTCCAGTCTATCAAGGAGGAGGTCTATCGAAGAGCCAGGTTTTGAGGTTTTTTGCGAAGATGGGGAGCGATGTTATCTGTCTGAGGTGGAGCAGAAGGTTGTTCCAGGTTCTGGCCGCGCGGAAGGAGAAGGAGCGGCCTCCCGATCGAGTCTTTCTGGTGCGGGGGACCACGGCGTAGGAGAGCTGGGCTGATCGTAGGGTCCTTTGGGGTGCATGGAATTTGAGTCGGCTATTCAGGTATTCTGGTCCGGTGTCGTGGAGGGCCTTGTGAACGTGGGTTAGCATCTTGAAGGTGACTCTGGCTTCGATGGGGAGCCAGTGGAGTGTGCGCAGGTGCTGGGAGATGTGACAGTGTCTTGGCAGGGTGAGGACCAGTCTTGTGGCGGCGTTTTGGATGTTCTGTAGCTTGCGGGTGAGGTTTTTGTTTATTCCGGCATAGAGTGCGTTGCCGTAGTCGAGCCTGCTGGTGAGCAGGGCGTGAGTGACGGTCTTTCTGTGTTCGAGGGGGATCCATTTGAAGGTCTCATGTGGGAGGCGGAGAGTGTGGAAGCAGGAGGACGAGACGGAGTTGATCTGGCGGTCCATTTTGAGCTCTGAGTCCAGGATGATTCCCAGGTTGCGTGCATGGTCCGTGGGGGTAGGCGGGCTTCCGAGGGCATGGGGCCACCAGGTATCGTTCCAGGCGTCTGGGTTTGGACCCATGATGAGTACTTTTGTTTTGTTGGTGTTTAGTTGTAGGCAGCTGTTTTTCATACATTTGGCGATGGCTTCCATGCCTTCTCAAAAGTTGTGTCTGGCGGTGGTGGGTTTATTGGATAGGGAGAGGATGAGTTGGGTGTCGTCTGCGTATGACACAATGTTGAGTCCGTAGGTTTTGACGATGGGGGCGAGCGGAACCATGTAGATGTTGAAGAGCGTAGGGCTGAGGGAGGACCCCTGGGGGACTCTGCAGGTGGTAGGTGTAGGGTCTGAGAGGAAAGGGGGGAGTCTGACCCGCTGCATTCTGCCGGAGAGGAAGGAGCGGATCCAGTCGAGGGCCTTGTCTTGGATCCCTGCGTCATGGAGTCTGCATATTAGGGTGCGGTGAGAGACTGTGTCGAATGCCGCTGAGATGTCAAGGAGGATGAGGGCTGCTGTTTCTCCTTTGTTCAGTAAGGTACGGATGTCTTCTGTTGCGGCGAGGAGGGCGGTTTCCGTGCTGTGTTTTTTTCTGAAGCCGGATTGGGAGGAGTCGAGGATGTTGTGCTCTTCAAAGAATGTGGCGAGTTGGCTGTTGATGGCTTTGTCGATGTTTTGAACAATGACATTTTATTACTCATTGTCTATTTCGAAACTGCTTGATGCCAAGTAGTATTAAAATATATATCAAAGTTTCAGAATTAGAATCACACAGAACAACTGATATATGTTGGGCCCGATTCACAAAGGTAAAGTGATACGAAAGTCTAACTTTACGTCTTTCAGTATTCACAAAGGGCATTTACTACTCATAAATGCCCTTTGTGAATACCGAAAGTCATAAAGTTAGGCTTTCGGTATTCACAAAAGGCCTCAACACACCACTTCTTATTCGACCGTCTGGGCACTCTGGACTTTGCTCTGGACATCAAGACTGCGACTAAGAAAACTCCTGCTGCTCCTGGTCTCATTGCCCTGCTCATCTGCTGCAACGTCTGTGCCTGTGCTCCATACAGAAACCTTCCAAGACCTGTGGACATCCAATACAGCTGAAGGAATCTCCCTTAAAGTGAAGGACTTACTTCCCTGCATCTGCAGGCACCGCAATGTAGCTGACCGGTCTGCTAATCCCAATCTCCCATGGACTCCGAAAGGCTCAGCAACACAGGTGGTTATTCTTCACATCCCTTAAGGCCTGCCCTGTCCTCTCACCAAGTTTGAGGCCAGTCTCCCTCGTCGGAGCTGCAGGAACCAAACAGCTGTGCATGGTGTCGACTTGCTGTTGCAAAGGCTTGTTGGCTTCCTTCCTCCAATATCTTCGGGCTCCAAGTAGCCCCCACTTCAAGCATCTCCTGTGAAAAGATCTTTGTCCACATCGCATCACTTGCACCGTGGGCCTGCATCGTTGGTGAGCTGCTCGAGGTCCTCTCGTGACTCCAGTGACTCCAGTGCCTCCGGCCTGTGGGTCCTCTTGAGGGTCATATTTGAATTCAGTGGGTTCCCCTGATTGCCCGGGGCCTGCCCTGACTCCCCTGCTTGTGGTAGGTCACCTGGACCTTGCTGGTCCCGACACTGTACCTTCATCACTTTCCACATTGGTTGCAGTTGCAAAGACTTGTTGGCTCTCCCGACAGACACCCACCCCTCAACTCTCAACATCCAACATGGGACAGCTCGTGCATGGCTCCTGATCTTCCACAGCATCGCCTGGTCCACACAGCTGCAGTTCCAAGGTCACCGTCAGCTTTCCTGCAACACTTGACGTCTGTGGGCATTCTTCTTCCGTGCCTCCTGGTCACTCCTGAGTGGCATAGACTCTGTCCCCTCTGCTTGCAGGTAATTCTCACCTTGAATCCACCTTTGGATTCCACCGAACACTTTCACCTTCTGCAGCAGCGGCATCTTCCTGAAGTCTCCCATTGAGTTTGACAGCGGTTTTACACGCCACTTTACACCTATGCACTCGCCTTCCCTGGTGTAGGTATCCTGGTTCTTAGGGTATCCATGGGTGGGGTGGCTCTCCAAACTTCTGTCTTCCACGGGGTTTCTTCAGGGTCCACTGGGAAGGGTCCTTCTGCTTAAAAATTGCAACTCCAACTTACCCATTGACTTTTATTGAGCCCACAGTCGTGTTCCTGGTTACTTACTGCAGGTGATTTCTTGGGTCCCCGGCACTTCTATGTCTTCTGGATATAGTCTTTACTCAAGTCGTGGTGCGCATACCGCTATTTTAGTATATGGTTTGGTCTCCCCTTGGTGACCACTGTGTATTTGTGCTACTTACCTGTTTCTTTTGAAAAGTATGGTGTGCAGTGTGTATATCACCAGCTAGGAGATATCTGTATGTGTTTGTGAGTGTTTTATAATAAATATTTTTATAAATACACTGTGTGGTTATTTTTCACTTAATCTCTTCCAATAAGATTATGTGCTGGTAAAACAAGCTGCTTTGCACTCCTTCTGGACTAAGGCTGAAGGCTGCTCTCCACAGCTACCACTCAGAGGGCCGTATAAGGCTGTATAAGGGGTTGTCTGCATTGGTGCAGAGTGCCCACTTACATATACCAAGCCAGCTTCTCACACCAGGGCAGCGGCTGGGTCAAAGGGCCCAACCACCAAAAAGCATAAGAATGCTGCCAGAGTCCCAGCAAGCACAGTGGGTGAGGGGGAGGGAGGGTGGGGGCAGTTCAGGAGGGAGGTGGGCCAGCTCTGGACGGCCAGGGGCAGACAGTTGGGAGGTCTATGCCTAGTAGATGGCAGGGGTTGATATAGAAGTGCAGATTAGGGAGCACCGCCACCTGGTCCAGGAAGCTGAGGAGCTCTGGGAGTGCATGTGCAGGGTAAGGAAAGAGGAGGCAGGCGCTGGTAGGTATACAAGTGGGGGTGCCTCCACGGATGTGGAAGGGGACAAATAGGCCCCCCCCAATTTTGGGGTTGGGAGAAGACGTTGGTTCTGGGTGTCTGATGAGTTAGACAAGGGCTTTGGTTGGCAGGCGGCTCGTGGACCAGGTGGTGCTCAGGACACCTGAGGTTGGTGCAGCCTGGAGTGGAAATGCTGACGCAGCCAGCAGCAGAGGCTGGCAGAGAGATGGCAAAACAAACGGTGCGCACGAAGGCCCCAGGACGTTGGTCTGAAGAGGTGGGGTAGTCCGCAGTGGCTGCCCCTACACCGAAGACTTGTGCATGGAACCCTAAACGGGACCATTTGTCTCAGCGTGGCAAGGATGTGAGTGTGCTAAAGTGTGGCACTGTGGCTCATTGGAGTCAGTTTGAAGAGGGTGACTGTGATGATGCGTTGGTGTTGGTTTACAAATACGGTAGCGACGATTGGGAAGAAGGTGAGCTGTGTGATGAGAATGTATTGCAGATGCCTGAGGGGCGTCACAAGGAGAAAGGTGCAACAAGTGGTGCAGTCTGTGTTTTGCAGAAATCAAGTGCGCACCAAGGTGGCACCAAGGTCAGGGCGTCAAAGTCCAGCGGCAGATGGCACAGGACGTGGAGCCTTTACCTGCAGGTACTGGGGATTGGTGGTCAGTTGAGGACTCCGGGGAAAACAAGAAGGGAGTTGCCACTTTCAGGTCAGTGTGTGTTGGTGACGGGGTCATTGACACTAGGGCGAGGAAGGCTAAGAGCCCCTTAAAGGAGAAAGGAACACCTAAGCAGTCCAGCGGCATGAAGGCTGCAGAGTAGAAAGAATTGTCAGACGAATAGCTCGGGAGTCAGAGAAAGCGGGGTATGACGAGGCCTCTGAGGATGCAAACATAAAAAGAGGCTGCCACACATGGGTTTGGCGATGTCGTAGGTGGACCATCTGAATGAAAAAATTAAGAACAGGATTTGGAAGCATGAATATGTTGATGTTTTCAAGCTTTTGCACAGGGATTCAGGCCAGGCAGAGGTCCACGTATGAAGAGTGGGAGCTGACTAGAAGGCCCAGGGTACTAATTAATTTGGAAAATTGGATGTCTGATTTCCTCATGTATTCCAGCACATATTGTGAGAAACACAGTGACAGGGCAATAGCGCTGTACAAATATATGAACATAATCAGGAAGGCCCAGATGCATTTTAAGGGCTACGCATGGCTTAGCTATGATGAAGAGTTCAGGACGAGAGTTAGTATGAATCCGGATAAGCCATGGGTAGAAGTAGACTCTGAACTGTGAATGCAGTGGATGTCTTTCACGCAGTCCACGGCCTCTACACATACTGCAAGTGGCCTACCTCTTACTTATCGACCTTTTCAGCCCAAGCCCGCTCCGCACAGAACGGGTTATGTGCCAAAGGCAGATAGAACCAATCTTGGGGCATGCTGGAACTTTAATAAGGGTTTCTGCTCCCGTCAACCATGCAAGTTCAAGCACGAGTGTTCCAAAATGGAGGGAGGCATCCTATCACCCAGTGTTTCACTTTGGGCAGCCCTGTGTAACAGTGGAAGGCTTCCAGGGGCCAAGGTCAGCAGGGACAGCCTGGTTCAAAAAGCACCTACTCCCATTAGAGCAGACACTCTGCGCTCTTGGCTGGCAGTGTATCCTGACAGGGAGGCAGCTTTGCAGCTGGAATGGGGCAGAAGATTTCAGCTTAGGATAGGGGACCAGGGGCCTAGGTGGGCGGACAATTTGCGGTCTGCCAAGGAATTTCCTGGGGTAGTGGCAGGGAAGTTGGACAACTAAGTGACAGAAAGGAGAATTTTGGGACCTTATTGTGTGTGGCCAATCTCTGACTTGATTGTTTCTCCTTTTGGGGTTGTGTCCAAGTAGGTGGCAGGGGAATTTTGGTTGATGTATCATATGTCGTGGCCGAAGGGATCTTCGGTGAATGACTTCATTGCTATGACTTCATTGCTGAGGAGGACTCTAGAGTGCTATATTCGTCTGTGGATAATGCGGTTAGTTTGGTGAGACAGTGCGGTCAGGGATCGCATTTGCAAAATGCAACATTGTCAGCTTTTTGCTTGCTGCGAATACACCCTGATGATTTTTCACTGTTGGGTAAGCAGTTCAGGGGGGGCATCTATGTTGGCAAGGTTTTGCTGATGGGTTGTGCCATTTTTTGTGCTTTGTTCAAAGCCTTTAGTACTTTCTTGCAATGGGTTTTCACAAAATCTAGTGGTCATCTGGAGGTGTTTCACTATCTGGACGATTTCTTGTTTGTAGGCAGGAAGGACTCGAGGGAATGCATCAGGGTTCTGCAGTATTTTCAATCCATGGCAGGGTGTTTCGGGGTGCCTTTGGCTCCGGAGAAGATGGAAGGTCTGCTTGAGGTGTTGACGTTCATGGGCATCAAACTGAATATGGTACAGAAGGTTGCGATGGCGCCACAAACTAAGGTGGAAAATATTCAACGTTTTCTGTTGGAGGTGATGAGTGAACGTAAAATTGAGTGTCAATGTGTTTAAAAGTTGCTTGGCTTCTTTAACTTTGCATGTTGAATGATGCTTCCGTCGGGACGTTTTGCAGGCACCTGGCAATGGCCATGTCTGGGGCGGTTTTTCCCTCATCACAGATTGCGGATCTCTTTGGCGGTTAAGGCAGACTTAGCTGTTTGGAGGATGTATTTGGATGCCTTCAATGGAGTTTCCATGTGTTTCTTGGATGAGAACATGGTTTGGCAAGTCCAAATATTTTCGGATGCAGCAGGTGCTTTAGGTTTTGGACTGTTTTGGGATGGGAGAAGGTGTGTAAATGACCTTTTACGCTAAATAATGGACATGGAGTGTTTTTTATTGCATGATCATGGCCAGCTCACTGGTTGAGCCAAGTCCACAGAATAGCCGTTTTGGAGTTTTTCCCCTGCTGTTAGTGGAATTGGAGGTGTGGCAGTATGAATTGGCAAACCAGGCAGCATTGTTTAATGTCGACAAAATGACAGTGGTGGATTTGGTCAACAGACACAAGGCTAGAGACCTGAGGGTACTGCATTTGTTGTGGGTATTCATGCCGACCCACTTGCATTTGAACATTGTTTTCAGTGCTAAGCATCTACCTGATGTTGCAGAATGACTTTACGGATTCCTTATCTCGTTCGCAGTGGCATCGCTTTTGCAGACTGACATCAGGAGCATAGAAATACAAGATGCCACTGCCGGCAGGCATTTTGGCGCCGGGCAAATGAGAGTTGTGGGTATGGTCGAGGGCTCCTTGGTGGAATCTTCCAGGAGAAGCTACAGTCTGGCTTCGATTGAGTTTAGGTCATTTGAGGGCTGTTCATTACAAGAATGGGCACTGGATCAGAAAGCAGCGGCAAGGAGAGTGTTACATTTAGTTTGGTTCTGTATTGACAAAGCTTTATCGCTCATGACTATTGGGGGCAAATTGGCAGGGGCCTCATTTCTATTGCAAGCTGTATTAGGATTTCGACCCTGCCAGAGAAGAGATCCTAGGCTGGGTTCTGAAGGAGTGGGGTATTCAACAGGGTGGGGGGGTTGCAATACGTGAGGCTATACATTTGAGTTGTTGAGGGAGTTGCTGGCAGTGTTACCTGCGTGTTGTTATGATAGTTTTGAGGTGGCAGTTTTTCGTCTTTGTATGATTTGGATGTTCTTTGGAGCGTTTCGTGTTTCAGAGCTGCGGGGGACTGCAAGAGAGTTAGGGGTGTTGCATGAAGATGTGCGTTTGGACCTGGGACATTTGGGCATTTGGTTGTGGCATTCAAAGACCGATCATCAAGGTAGAGGGAAATGGATATGTCTGTGGGAAAGGGGGAGCGTGGAGGTGTTCCCAGTGCTGGAATAGCGTTGTTTTCAGGTGTGGCCTAGTCGGTGGCATAGGGCGGTTTTCTATCATGAGGGAGGCAATAAGGTGTCGGCATTTCATTTGTTGGCAGTGCTGAGGATGGCACTATGCTGCCTGGGGAGGGACGCTGCTGTTTTTGGGACTACTTCCTTTCGGATTTGGGCAGCGGAGGGTGAGGCAAGTCTGGAGTAGGATTGGGGTCAGAAAAGTCAGATTTGTAGGTGAAGGTCAAGGTGTAAATGCTATGTGAAGACATAAAGGCTCTTCCATGTTTCTGTGGGTTAGCTTGTCGTGGTCTGTGTTGGGCACCAGACCTAATTCCTTTTTTCTTCTAATGCAGGGTGTGTGAACGGACCAGGGACCAAAGCAGTGGCCTGGTTAATGGGACATTTGTTTGTGCAATGGTCAGTGAAGTACACGGACCAGCAAGCGTATTGACGGAACCTGGGACTGCACAGCAGCCAGCATGAGGTGCTTAGGGTAAAGGGGGGGGGGTGCACTGGGGTAACTTGTTGCCTTGGTTGATGAAGCTGTTTCCGCAGAGGGGTTGCCCCAACATGCTTTTGATTCATCTGTGTGAAAATGGCCTGATGCCGTTATCTGGATTAAAACTGTTACAGTCCATGGAGCGAGATCTGGAGGCAATCAAAAGGAACTTTGCTGGGACATGCATGTTCTGAAGCATGCTGCAATTGATAAGGCGCAATGGAAACTTAACAGGGACATTAGGGTGTTTTGCATGGAAAAGACCCTTACAGTGATCTTGCATGGGCGCATAAAGGAAGAGGATGGATGTATTTTGCGGGACGATGGAGTGCATCTGTCACAAATGGTGAATGCACACTATATGATGGAGTTGCAGGAAGTGGTTAGCCAATTGTGGCATGAGAATATTTGGTGCAGACAAGATCACTGTTGACAAGTTGGTTGGAAAGGGGGGGGCAGAAAAACGCCCTCTGGTGTATTTCTGGGTGGTGGTAATTTGGGGGGGGGGGCGGAGAGTCACATGCTGGCATATCCACCCCCTTGGGGAAGAAGAATGGATTCCAGGTAATAAAAGACGGTGTGCAGTACACTGTCGAGTGAAAAAGAGTTTCAGTGGAGGGTGTTTGGTTAGGAAAATGAGGGAGGTGCATGGCAAGAGCCCAATGAGTTGAACAGAAAAGTATAGAAACAGGGTATGGGTACTGGAAGTTGGTGTGAGGTGTGAGTGGTTATGGGAAGTGTGAGAGTGTTGTACTTGCAAAAGTTAATATTGTTTGTTTATATGTTGATTAAAGTTCAAAATAAGTGTTTGCAACTGTGTCCTGATTAAATGACCTTTTACACTAAATCATGGACATGGAGTGTTTTTAGTGCATGATCATGGCCCCCTAGGGAAGTAGATTCGCAGACTAGTCTTCCTCCGGGGTGCTTCATGCATGAAACAGGGTAGGGCTAGGATAGGTGGTTGAGGGAAGGAGCAGGTTGTAGTGTAGGGCCTTTATAAGAGCCAGGAAGGGCAGGTTATGGCCTATTCCTGACTCTGAACTTCAGTGGTTGGGGTAAAGAATTGGGAGAAAGAAAGTTTGGCCACCCGTCCACTCTACATGCTTTCAGGCATGAAGCACGTTTTTTTTAATCATAGCGTGGTTTGCCAAAGTTCGGACAGGTTGCCGGGCATAGGCGGTATTTTGGGGAGGGGAGACTCACATGAGGATGTATCCACCCACTCGGGGGGAGAACGGAATACAGGTGACAAAAGACAGTGTGCGGTACATTGTCGAGCGAGGAAAGAGTTTCAGTGGAGGGTGGTTGGTAGGAAATGAGGGAGAGTCTGGATATATGGCAAGAGCCTAGTGAGGGGAGCAGGTAAGTTTGGAAACAAGGTGTGAGGGCTTGTGGATTAAATGTTGAGTGAGGTGTGAGTGGTTATGGGAAGTTTAGGAGTGTCGTACCTGCAAAGGTTAATGGTATTTGTTTATATGTTGATTAAAGTTCAAAATAAGTGTTTGCAACCACGTCCTAATAAATAGCCTTTTATGCTAAATCATGGGCATGCAGTGTTTTTTTTTGTGAACGACTCGAGCTTTTGGATATTGAGGGAAAGCAGATACTTCATGGTGGGCTCTTGAAAAAACAGATTAAACCCTTTGAAGACCTCAGGTGCCAGTTTGATGTCCTTGAGACTGAGAGATTTGCCTACACTCAGTCAGGCACTGAGTTGTACATCTTACAATGAAAAAAGGGCACTCACGTTCCCTCACAGGGCTTATGAAATTTAAATGGCTTAAGGATGACTAAGACGGCAGAGGGCTGATCACCACATTTTACTGATTTCTCACAGATTTCACTCCAGAGGATAAGACACAAGGACAAAAGAGATGGGAGAAGGAGCTCAGAGTGGGATTTTCAAACACGTAGTAGGGGAAACTCTACAATAGGACAATGTTGTTTGCACTAGGTGTTCAGTTGAAATAAACCCAATATGTAAACTTGACTTAATGGGACAGGATGCCCTAGAGAGTGTGGAAATGAGGTGCATTAGTGTTCAAAAAAGGGACCCCCTGCAAAGACTAATTCTAATCCTAGGGCAGGGTAAGTGACATTGTAAAGTAAATACCTAGGCAATCTCAACGCAACACAATCGCATATTCAATGGAGAAAACAGTGATGGTATAGAAGGAGACACAACATACAAGATATTATCAAAAATAGATGTGGACTTTATTCTATTCAAATATAAATATAGCAATGATGTAGAATAATTGATAATGAAGGACTGTATAATTTGGAAATGTAATTCGAAAATAGAAATTGGATGAAATAAACAAAGCATAAAACAGTATAGAACAAATCACATTTCTAGTCGATCAGATAACACAATCTGAGTACAAAAACATAAAAATAAAAGTGGCGAAGACCAAGATGTTCTCAGAAATGAGGTGCAGCCAGGGCCACTATGTGATGGAGAGGATGTTGGGCGGTGGTCACCTTACTACATCTCTTGTGCAATTGCCCCAAGTTAGGTAGGTACTGGGAGCTGGTGATAGTCAAGAGCAACAGAGATTTTGAATTTGAGATACCAAAAGACCCAACTGTAGTCCTACTGGACCTGTTCAGTGCATTCAAACACATCAGCAGGTCTAAGCTTTGGCCAATGTTAATTGACAAAAGGGCTGCATCCTGCCTTGGTTTCTTTCTTGTTCTTTTTTCATCGGAATTTAACTGTAAAGAGTTAGATTCGGACCGAAAATTGAGTGCACCAAGCCTTTTGGTCTCAAAAGAGGAGTCTGTCGGGTTGCATCTTAGTGCCGATCTTATTTATTCTTTACATTAATTATTTGAGCCATTATTTGACTCTCTGTGGAAAGGTTTTACCACAGAACGTCAATTTACATGTTCCAGCACCACTTTATACCGACAATGCTGAGTTGTTAGCATGTACACCAAGAACTCTGTTGCATTTATTTCATGGTTCTGCAAACTTAATGATGGGCCTAGATATGGAAATCAACTACACTTAATCCCATATTATTTACATGTAGTCCCAAGAGACAAAGTGTGCAACTGATTTATATCAACTCTCATAAGATGTCAGTAGTGACTAACTTTCTTTACTTGGCATTTCAATTTAGCTACCAGGTGCCTTACATTTATCCAATCATTTGGTGCTCTTTTTAAATCGATTCCTTTGGTAGGTTGTAAACCAAAACCAGCTTTTCTGGAAATTAAAAAAAACACTATGTCCCAGTTGCAAGTTATAGCGCAGGAGGTTGGGACTATGCCAGTGTAGCCAGTGTTCAAAGTGAAGAAAACCATTTTTACTGCAGACTCCTCTTCCAGCCTCCTTGTTGACTGCATTTTGTTTGCCATGAGGAACTAGGTTTGACCTATATCCAGAATCTCATCAAACGCATTCCTCTGATGCTCGGGTGTCTGTATGGACTAATCCTCATGCAATTTCTTTCTAACCTGCAGGTGATCAAAATCTGCCTTGGCTGTGACCTGGGTCTGAGTAACCCATGGCTTTCTTGTGTCAAACAATGTTCTTCTCAACTAGGTAGGCCATCCCTATTTACCGATCCCAATCATGTGACAAAGTATGAGTAATCTTAGCTGAAGCACGCCTTTTTGGAAGCCAGGAGCTTAAAATAAGATGTTGGGGAAATTCTAAAGCCCAACAAACAAGCAGTACATTATTTTGCAAACTACAAGCGAGCCTTATCTATTGTACATCACCAGTCAATGGGAGAGGTCCCTGTTTCTGAGGCTGAGAATGGACTCCATACGTAGTCTGCTTTGTGTTCCCCTGGGACAGTATGGAGGGCTGTTTATTTGCCTGTCCTTGAGACAATGTAACTTTCTTCTACAAATATTATGCCAAGTATACTAGGCTTTATTTCTTGCCTATTTTTAAAGGCTATAACTTCAGATTATGCAGACCAGCCATTCTTTTCCTTCCGACACTTAAGGACTCCGACACTTGTCTTGCAGTAGGCTATTTAAGTAAGTATAGTTCGATGTCATAACAGGATGCATTTTAATGTTTCGATGGTATGGTCTTATGCTATTTGTACTTTTATAATTACCATTTTTTAATCGACTAAAGTATTTTGATTGATTGTAGCCCTACTGGTCAGACCTTTTCTGTCCAGCACCACTCCGAATTCACCCAGATAGAAGCAACTGGCTATGGACTGGAGGCAATGATGGAGGTGAATCTAGCAAGTGGGGGAGAGCTTCACCCCCAGTGCTTTCAACCTGCATCAGTACGATATGGGGCTTACTAGCCACATAGAAAATTCAATTATACTGTCACTCAATAACATACTCAAGTCAAGTCAAGTCAAATAAGCTTTATTAGGTGCATAGTATACAGCCATAAAAGCATTCTAATCACAAAAGACAATTTGCATTTCTAAAATTATTAAAATTTGTACAAAATCAAAATATTTTACTTTCATACAAACAATCCATATTTAAATGATAATTCAAGGTTAATTAGTCATTTTTTGTTTACGATGGTATGATCCTTTTAAAACCATTTATAAAACCATACAAGTTAAAAACAACATATTTAATGGTTATTTAGTTCATTTGGGTAAAGTGCTTTTCCATAAATGCGTAAAGTGCAAAGTAGTAGGTATATCTTTTTAAAAAAAATATTAAATCTTCTAAATTCAAATCATCGTTTTGGTAGAGAGGGTTTTCCTAAGGTGCGTAAAATACAAGATGGTGGCATACATCAGAATTCAAAGCACTTTATGTCTCCCAAATTCAATCATCTGGTTGTTCATATATTAGGACCTCTAAATAGGAGTAATCATTTCTTCTCTTAATAGACATTTGTATAAAATTAATAACTGCTGTCTTAATTTTATCATTTTCCAAAATACAAATGTAATTAAAAGCTTGTTTATAATGATAAAGATTATTAGCTAAAATAAAAAGTGGTCTTAATACAAGTTCCCTTATAAAAGATACAAAATAGTATAAAATGCGGCATAGACTGGGGAGATTAACCATCACACAGACAATTCGGAAGAGTATGACACCACTTTCCCAGTCTGGGGAATGCTATTAGATAGTGTAGGGTGCCAAACCTAAGCCTCATTAGGTAAAACCTTTGCTGGGTATTTCTTACCGTGGTAAGATGTGCTTGTGTGCCCATCGAAAGAGAGCACTCACAATAAGTGGTGACACTCTGTTTTAAGCTAACTTCAGCCTCTCTTACCGATTCCCTAGCAGAAATAAGCCTTGTCCTCAGCTCCCTTTTATTATAACCCTGTATAAGCGAAGGCTCCTTTCGATCCTGAGCTGCCTTACAACTTTTTAGGAGGGTATAGATATACTCTAACCAGGGTATATTTCTACTATAGTCAAGGGCCAGACAATCCACGATTAGGTCCTTGGTAAACTTTGTCTTTTCTTTAGTCCAGATCCCATGCCAAAAAGTAAGTCCTGCTAGGCTTATGAGATCACTAATATATGGAGCGGACAACTCCTTGTGAACTATGAAATTGACTGTGGAACTTGGGACTGCCAACAATCGTTTTAGAAACTTATTTTCTTGGGTCTGTAAAGAGGTAGTGTTGGCCCACTCCCATATAGCTGCTCCATAACATGCAGTTGCAATAGATTTGGTCCTATATAGGGAAAGAATTTCCAGTATAGATTTGTTACTTATTTTTCTGGAGCATCTGAAGATGCCTTCAATTGTACATAGGAATTTCAGGTTGGATAATTCTATATGTGAGCCCCAGGTACCATTCCTATTAAACAGTAAACCCAGGTATGTAAAACTAGAAACTCTGTTGATTACGGCACCGCCCACATGGTGTTGTCTATTCCTCACTTTGTTTTTCCCACAGGTCATGACAAAGGTTTTTCTGAGATTCAGCTGTAAATCTTTTTCAGTCATGAAATATGTGAATTTTTTTATTAGACATTACAGACCATTCGCTGTCCTTGACAACAGGACAGCGTCATCCGCGTATAAACGTACTGGGGTGGGACGAGCACTGAAGTCCTGGGTGCGTTCGCCCTTTGTACCAAACCGTACTCTAGATGTTAAGAAGGTGTAGATCTGGGCTAAGTAAATAACAATGTAATTAGGGGCACCTAGCTCAATTAGTGTTTGCCATAGTTTAACGTGGTTGACCAGGTCAAAAGCACTGGTAAGATCGACAAAGCAAAGGTGTAAGGCCCCTTCCTTTGCTAGGGTATATTTCCCTACCAATAATTCCAAATTCACACATTGTTTCACCGTCCGAATACCCCTTCTAAATCCATACTGGGCCTCCGTTAGGATGTTGTTCTCTGAGGCCCAGTTTTCTAATCTACCTGACATGACTCTACCCATCAATTTCGAGGTAGAGTCGAGAAGGGATTTGGGGTGGTAGCATTTGGCCTTCCCTCTATCCCCTTTTTAAAAAATGGGTACTATTATACTTTCTACCCTGGATTCTGGTAACACTCCACCTAAGGTGGCATTAAAAACATTTAATAATTAGCATCCAAATGAATATTCATATCTCCACATAAAACTAGGGGTTGTGGCCATTGAGCTAATTCCAGATTAAGAAAATGTATAAGTTCCGCATCATCCAAATTGGACCCATATACATTACATACTGTAAATCTAAATTGTCCAATCTGAAATAAACCAATCACCCAACGCCCCCATTTATCTTCTGCCAATTTAACACATACGCCTAAACCCCGTCTCATAAGAATTGCAACCCCTCTCTTCACCCCTGTCTGTTTGGAACATGCAACCAAATCTAATCCAAGTTTTCTCAAACATCCCCTTTTGGCCCAAGCAACATGAGTTTCTTGTAAACAAAGTATATCAACATTTATAATCTGGATGAATTTAGCAAACACATCTCTCTTTTTTACGTCATTTAGCCCACAAATATTGAGCGTGCATATTTTTAATTTCCTGGCCATATTACAAGGATAACGTTTCGAGAGTCACTCATCTTTTGAGAAAGAATAACTGAAGTAACTGAAATAGTATATTGTTCCTGTGTTTGTATAGTCCTAACATAAAATGTTATGCTTGCAAGATCAACAAAATCATATATCCAGGCTGTCGATGATTTTTCACCCCCCAAACACCCCTTACCCATCACCCCCCACTCACCCCAACCCCTAAACCCTAAACCAACCACCCACCCCACCCAACCCACCCAATCCACCATATGAGGCATAGGGACAAACAGGCCCTAATAAAGATGGACTGCCGCCCTCCTTCCCCTGATTGCAAGAAAAATCAAAATTCTTAAAGCACATTTCTACTGGATTCCCCTTAAATTGAGCCCCTTGTATATTCAGTCCCAATTACAGAGAATGCAAGAATTCTTTGGCAGAAATTTCAGAAAAGAAAAACTTTGTTTGGCCCTTAATCGTGACCTTAAGCTTGGCAGGATTTTGCAAATATACAGAGGCGCCTTTCTCTTGAAATCCAGATATTAATTGACGCAAGTGCCAACGCCTCGAAACCGTCTCTTTGCAAAAATCAGGTCTAACGAAAAAATTGCAATCTTTTGCCACCCTCTTTTTATCAGGTCTGGCAAGGCCAAACACGGCTTCTCTAGCCAAAAAATTATTAAATCGAACCAACATAGCACGTGGTCTCTCTTCCTCTCCCAACCTAGCTTTTCTAACATTAAAAGGAATCCTATGAGCCCTCTGAATCTCTATGGACCAGTCCCATAAAGTTAATTCCGGAAAAGCCTCTACAAACAAATCGCACACAAATTTCCGAGCATCAGTTCCTTCTTTTTTCTCCGGAATGCCTAAGATGCGGAGATTCTTCCTCCGAGCTTGATTTTCCAGTTCTGCCAGTTTAAACACTACGTCATCCCGGTGTTCACTAATGGTGCTCAATCCGGTTTTTTGCGCAGCCAAAGAATCTTCTAAGGCAGAAATCCTAGACTCTGCTTCAGTCACTCTAAGAGCCGTATCGGAACATATCTTAATAACACGCCGCACAGAATTTTGTACCTTCCGACAGGTGGCTTGCATCCGGACATTCTCTAATTTGATCTCAGCTCTGTGTTCCAGCATAGTGTTATAAATTGTTAATAACGTAATCTCCTGATCCAATGATTGTGTGGTAGCGTCAGTTTCTATATCAGGTCCAGGGGCATTTTCGGAAACCGGCCCAATCTTCGTAGGTCCAACAAATATCAATCCACTAGGCGTATCACTGCCAGATAATTGCCTGTTACCATTAGTAGATCGTTCTTTTCCTTTCTTAGCTTTTTTCACAGTAATTACCGGTCCATTGGGAGAGGCTTTACTCAAATCGGCTTCATTCTCCGTACTATTATCTTCTTCGTTATCAGACCAGTCTTTACTGCTTGTTTTTCCAAGGATGATTATTTCTCTGAGGCCCTCACTCTCACCAACAAACTCAGAGCCCGTGGTTACCCGAAAAGTTTGGTACGAAATGCACAAAAACGAGCTTGGTATTGCCCTAGGGAAGTCCTTCTGTCACCCAAAGTTAAAACCAACTCCAATCGTTTAGTTTGTGTCACCACCTTCTCTCCTGCTTCAAATCAAATTCGTAAATCCATTTTGCAACATTGGCCGGTGGTGAATGCGGGCAATCTCTCAATAGAGCGGCCCATGCTTGCCTTCCGGAAGAACCGGAACCTAAAGGACCATTTAGTAAGAGCTGCCTTACCTCCCCCTCGTCCAATGGTTACTCTTGATGCGCATTGGGGACTAGATCCTCTCACCGGACATGCCAAATGTGGTAACTGCAATGTGTGTAGCACTACCATGGAAGGCAAAGACTTTGTATTCAACAATGTTTCTATCACCCTAAATTCATTTTCCAACTGCAATACAAGCAATGTTATTTATTTAATCTCTTGCCCATGCAACAAGATCTACATCGGCCAGACAACACCGAAAGTCAAATTGCGCATCGGCCAACACAGAAGCAGAGTGCGATGTAAAATCCCCAATGCCCCCCTTGTCGAACATTTCATTGAAATGGGGCACAAAGAAGATGACATTAAATGGACAGTGATCAAATGCATCAAACAGCCGCCGAGAGGTGGGGACATTGCTAAAATCTTGAACAAAGAAGAACTCAGAATGATCATCCGCACTAACAGCATCAGGCAAGGCCTGAATCGCAGCGAGGATTGGACTAACCTTATTTGACAATACTGTAACACTCTCATTCAAAAAACTCTCATGTAAATGCCAAATTACTTAACTTTTCCATTTCCATCTCGCTTTACTTTTTATTATTCGCTTTTTTATTCTTACATCGCTTTGTATTTTCATGCTATCTTGGTTACTTCCCATTGTATCAGTATCTTTATTTTTACTACGCAACGTGTATTATTCCTTCACTGATCAAATTTGTGCACGTTTATATTAACGGAATTATCCGGTACATGTTGCTGTCACGTGTTATTTCTATTCTTGTTGCTCATTTTTCTCAATCAACCAGTCTAAGTCTGTTTACTTTAACGGAATTATCCGGTACATGTTGCTGTCACATGTTATTTCTATTCTTGTTGCTCATTTTTCTCACAAATCAAGGGGGAGAGAGAGAGAGAATGGACCACTTTTCCTGTGTGCCAAGGTCTTTTCAGTAGTGTCCGTCATAAAAAGACCCTCATACATCTACACAGGTCGCTGGCGGTATATTTTCATTCTCCGCCATTTGTGTACTGTTTAAGCGTCATCATTGGGTCATTTTATTTGTAAAATGCTGACCTCCGCCTGGAGGAAGACCTGATGGTACTGACAGTAGTGGTCAGAAATAAATGTGAAAATGTGCTCGTGATATTGTGAAAGATTGTTTAAAATCCCTATGTCACCTTCAACCTCAATGATTTATTAGGAGGCAGTGCATGGGAGATTAAAAACAAAATGTCGTGCGTTTAGAATGAGTTACTTATCATACGCACTTCTTGTGGGTCAACATGTTTCAGCCCTCTGTGTAATCTAAGGGCTTTCGTCAGGACCGAACTTGAGGATGCAGAGCCAATTTGGTCCTGCAAGGAGTGGTATTCTTTCCACTCTGAATTCAAAGGTTCAGATCAGTGGTATCTGTACCTAAAGGAAGAAAAGAAAATTGCGGTTGCAATATTACATGAGAACTTATACATTCAATAGTCTCAGTAAAAGGACTGCTGGAACAGTATTACTCTAATGTCCACAGTAGGAGTGAGTATAGCGCAATATTGTGCATTTAGTAAAAAGGTAGGTGGGCAAGGCGATTAGAATCAGGGCCACAGAAGTATGGTTAACGCTATATTTAGTTGTTCGCATGCGGAGTGTTTGATGGTGTTGTTCAGCATCAAAATGTCAGTTGCGGGCGGTTATGCTGATCGAAGGTGCACATATACCCCAATTAAATAAAATCATACATTTGTTTGAAAATTAGAAAAAAAAAATTTAGAAAAATTTTACGTCTCTAATTGGCGCGCTTTTGGGTTGATTATGGCTGTTTCACTGTCCAAAGGCACGCATGTACCTGGATTTAAAGTACAGTTATTTCCCAGTAGTTTATGACCATTGGAATAGAGAACAAACTAAAAATAAAAATAAAAATAAAAATAAATGAGATACCCAGAATTCGCGTACTTTTGGCTAGGAACTTTCGTCGGTCTGATTGTTCCGAAAGAAATGAGAATTGGTGATTGTCGTGTTAAACATTAGGCTGGCGCTTTGGTGCCTGGTGGTTTTGTGGCCTATAATTAGCAGAGTCTATGTCCGGCGGGAAAGCGGTTTATGCAAAATTAGGTTTAATGTTGACGTAAACACATTGCGAACAGGGATAGATATAGCAAAAATTCGTACAGATTAATTAAGGCTATTACCTTGTGAGCGTTTAAATGTATAGCTTCATGGAGTCACCGATGGGCCTCTGAATGTCGATTCCATTCTGAGGAGAAAAGTAAACGTTAAGGTATCTTACTTGAGGCTTGAATGGCGGTCGAGGAGTCTGTTCGCTCGTAGCTCTCACCAGTTACTTCACCGTGATTCACTTGTGCTGGCTCCTGTTGCGGTGCTCCGAATGACGCGAGGGTCGCTCACGGTTCGTTTGTATTCCCGATCATAGTTAAAAGGGAAAAAGGACTTTGTGTAATGGTTGGCATGGTTGGTTGGCACAAACACCTTATAGTAAGAAAAAAGACTATGGCAATGGTAGTTTGTTGTTTAGTGGTTGAAGAGTCAAAATAAATAAAAAAGGTTGTTTTTCCGCATCCTCTAGACTTAAGGGAACTGTTGTTGTATTTGGGCCTATGTTATGGCTGGATGTTGTGAGTCTTAATGGACAGATAAATTAATGTAGTAGAGCTGGTGGTTAAAAACCGTCATTCTTGTGACAGGTTTATTCACGGTGAAATCGTAACAAGTTAATTTGTGATGGCTCAATATTAATTCAAAGGTTTATAGTAGGGAGGTGGAGATGTCAGTAATGTTTGTCGCATCCTATATTAATAGAGACACAGTTGAGAAACGGTTGTTAATGTTGTGACTTGACTTGTAAGTCCCAACCCGTTAGACAAAATGGATGGATGGTTATCTGCCAAAAGGGGTTTATGTGCCAAAAGGAATTTATGCTCTACAACTAGTGAGTCAGAACCATTCATACTAATGAGTGGTTTTGGGCATTAGAGGAAATCTGTTGCTGGGATTGAAGGATTTGGGTTATGTTTTGTACATTTATCTGGTTTTAAAAAAGGGGGTAATCTCTGTTTGGTTCCATCTACATGGTTCTCTATTCTTAGGTCAAGTTGGATGGTTATATTAAGGGCCAAGGGAAGGTTTTTGCCGTCATTCTGATCAGAGGTTCCGGGATTAAAGGTTCAATAGATCATGATAGTGCATGCCACGGGATATTATCGTTCATTCCTCCGGTATCTGTGTGGAGACGATAAATCCAATGTTGTTCTTTCTCAAAAAGAATCTTCTCCGCGTTATATGATTTTGTTTGTAGGGTCTCAAGGACTACCCATCTGAGGTCATCAGGATCATGGTTATGTTCAATGTAGTGTTTGCTCATCTTTGTAGTAATCCGTTTGCAGGTTACATTGCTCCTGTGTTCACAGATTCGGATCTTCACTTTTCGGCACCTCATTCCTATATACTTGAGGCCACATGGACATACAATCATGTAGATCACATGTGTAGTATTGCAGTTTGTGTGGTGGCGTAGCGTCCAGGTGAGATTGTAGTATTTTTGTTGTCTTTGTGAGTTTGCAAACTGAACAAGAGCCACACGGGTAGTGTCCTACAACAGGGTTGAGGTTCCAGAGGGTTGTTAGGGTTCCCTTGTTTGTGGTAACAGTTGGTCTTGTATGTACAAGGATGTCCTTAATGTTTTGTGTCCGTCTGTTGGCAAAGCGTGGTTTCGGCCAATGAAGATTGTTGGACGTGAGAATTCTCCAATTCTTGTTTATTATTTTCTTAACAGTGTTCGTAGAGGTGCAGTAAGTTGTGACACATGTCAACAGATCTGCTGGTTCTTCTCGTTGGATTGTTTCAAGTAGACTTTCTCTAGGCTGATTCCTTGCTCTTTTTTGGCATTTTTTGATTGTCTTCATCGGATAATTCCTGAGTTCTAGTTTTCGTTCTAGAGCCGCTGCCTGGGTCTTATAGTCTGTTAGCTTGCTGCAGTTCCGTTTCAGTCGTAAGAACTGGCTATAGGGTAAATTATCTCGTAAGGGTCGAGGATGGAAGCTATTGTACGACAGGATGCTGTTTTTTGCTGTAGGTTTGTAGAAGGTTTTGGTTTGCAAAACGTTGTTCTCAGAGAAAATCGTGACGTCTAGAAAATCTATTTTTCTGTTGTCTGACGAATGTGTAAACTTGAGGCACTCGTCTCTCGTGTTTATCCAGGTTAGGAAGTCTACTAATGTTTCTTGTGTGTCTTCCCAGATCATTAGGACATCGGATTGATGGGGTTTTTTTTTTCTCAATCAACCAGTCTAAGTCTGCCATATAAAAGACATTTTTACCCCATTGTTTTTCTCATATAGACTACCAAATGGTACCCCTATACTGGCTTGGTTAATTCACGTAATTATGCATTGTAAATCGAAAAAATTGTGTGCGTTTCCTCTTACTGCACAAATTGCCTATTAGCAGTACTAGAAGGACGTGCAATTATCATTCCTTTCTCTGTCATCCAGACTTTCAAATTGTCCCCCTAGACTTGCTTGGTCAGTTCCTTTATATGTTCATTGTAACCCTTTCTATATACTTTTAAGTCTATCTTCCCTTTCCGCTTTCTTCTCCCAAGATGGTGCCGCTCTCACACGCTCTAGTCCCCAACACACGTCCTCAGTATGTATACACGCCCAATGCGCCTTCACTCCGTCACTCGGTTCACCGCACCTGAGGACCTGGCTGGATCCTGGTAAGCGCATTTCACTACCGTTCTCTTTTCCCTGTTCCTCGTTCACGCGCCGCCACCGTGCTCATGCCGTGCCCTTCCTTCCTTAGTGCATTGTCACGCCGCCTCAACTATACGAACCCTTGCTAGGATTGTTGGACCGTCAACTGTTGGATTCTTCTTCAGCTTAAATCTAGGTAATTTGGTTCCCCTTCAGCCAGTTGTCATCACCATACTCACTGTCCACTCACTTAACGCGGAACTTTCTCAATTCTAGTGAACCTTCACTCAACCTGGCTACCGTTGTTGCCCTTGGCACCGGCCGGATCGTGCATTCTCACGACTCCAGGTGAGAACGCTCTTCCACTCCCCTCTCATTGCAGTCACGCGCTCTTCACACCATCCTCCCCTTGACCCACACGCACTCCGCTTGGTATATGCCTTCCTTCTCCCACTCCTTGCCAGGCATTTTTCTAGCGGGATCACTTCTCTCAGCTACTTGGATGGTTTATGCGGTCTTCCTCCACTACCGGTTGATGCCGCCTGCCCTCCTAGTCCCCCTGCCTCCCATTGCGGCTCCTCGCCACGCAATTCTTTTGTCCACTCAGTCCCATTAATCATTTATCCCTATGTCTTCCTTCCTGCTAGTTCCCCTCCACCCCCGGGACCTCGCTCCCTTCGTGGATACGATTCCTTCTCGACCACCTTCCCAAGGTGAGCGCCTCCTTCACTTGCAACGCATGTCTCCTCATCACGCGGTCATTTCCGCTCCAACTCTTCATTAGTCAGCCATTCACCTTGAATGCTAATTATCCTTCCTCCTTGTACTAGCCGGTTGCTCACCACGTATACGTCTTCTGTTTTGCGCCCGCCACTTCTCCACTAGTACTTGGCCCATGAACCCGACGCATGCCCACACACCAGCATGCCTCCATGTTACCACACCTGCACTTTTTGCGCATTAAATCCTGTTCAACAAGCCATGTGCGGATCGTCCTAATCTTCTCTTTCTATTTTGTCCTCCGATCACCGCTTATCCTTCCCCTTCTCTATATCACCCCTGTTTGTTTTCCCACAGGCAATTTCGGTTACAATCAGGCATGTACACATTAATGTCCTGATGATGATCCTAGTACCCTCGTAACAGGATCGAAACGTAGTCGACCCCTATTAAAACAGCATGCACATTAATCCATTGTGTAAAAAAGTGCATTCGCTGTTTTGAAAAAGCTTAAAACATTGGATAATGTAAAAAGCTCCTATTGTCTTGCCTGAAATGCCTTTGTTTGTTTTGTAATGTTACTGTTCTAATTGGATACAGGACTGTGTCCCACAAGTATTTTGTTCCTATATGTGTGCATTGTTTTATTGCAAAATTAAATCGGTTGTCCGGCTGGACTTCCAGAATATAGTATCGATTCTGAACTATACTTATCTAATCCTTATCCTAACCATTTGAGGATCACTGTTGTTTGTACTAATCTATATCACTACAGCTTCTTAGGGGAGCGTACTTAATATATGACGGGGGCGATCAATTTTGGATCATACCTGTGAATAGTATTTGTTTTGCTAAGGTTTGGCTCATTTCTAGGCCTATAAAAATGACCAAGTGGAATGGCAGTAATATATACATCCTGTTGGGAGAAGCGCTCAGAAGAATAGTTGAAGAAAATATCCATCAGATTCCCTACCAACTCCCTGCTATGAAAGTTAACAACCACACAGTCTCCCTGACATCATTTTCTGGAACTACCCACCCAATGCACTCTTCTCAACATTATGATGTTATGTTGTAATAAATTGATGTTAAAATTAGTCCTTATCCAGTGTACTACTTGGTTCTTTAACGACTCATATGTTTCCCCTTTATTGTCCGATAGTTTCGGGATATTTGTTCAGAACAATAGCATATGGAGTCGCCTGGAGAGGTAAATGTAGTGAGTCCTCAGAATTATTTGTAACTTGCATGGTGCTCCTCATTTTGTCCATCTGGTTTACTTGTGCAATTCTCGGTGAGTTTATATTGCTGGCTTTGTTCGCCTTTGTTCCTTTTACAAGTTGTATATTTGAGCAGTCCCTTGAGGACAGTACAGGGGAAGTCGCCCTTAGATGGTTTTTGCCAGCGGTGTTAGGCATCCCTGGACCTTCTTTCTGCCTCTCAATTGATTTATTTGCAGTAGGTGCCTTATTCATTGATTTTGATGGTAGTAGTTCGGAAACCAGGTCTGTTAGGTAGATAACGTCATTTTGGACTAGTTTGATTTCCGACATCAGACGCCGTTCAATTTTGTCTATTTTACCATGCAATTTTTTTAAAAGAATTTCCCGGTTTTGTGGGTTTTGGGCATAGATTTCCACTTGACTACCCCCCGTGCCTTTTGCCACCCCTGCATTTTTTCCTCCCTTTTTAGGTTACGCCTGATCCAGCGCTTGCGCTGGTCTGGCCGAGACATTTAGTGTATGGGTTTTCAAAGTGCTGCCACAGGCTTTTGGTGGCCTAAAGCTTGCGTGCGCGTGAGCGTGCACGTGAGCGTGCACGTGAGCGTCCATGCGCGCAGCCGCCATGTGGGTTCTGTCAAGGCTCATTAAGCCTTGGTGCCTCTCTCCGCGCTTCAATTCCCTCCCCCTCCCCCACCACAGATCGCGTCACTCTGCTGGCTAACACTCCCCACCCTCTCTTTACTGAGCGGGAGGCGCGCGCGCGGCCAATGCTTGCTGTCCTTGCTTGCGGTGTTATGCTTGGACGGCTGAGCTCGATTTGAGGGAAAAGTGCAGTGTTTGCTGTTCTTAAAATACCCGCTTCTTTGGCAAAGCTTGTGGCGTGGCACTTACCTTTTCCCTCATTTTGGGAGCTGGGCTCTCAACACTTCATCGCGCTCCATCCCTCTCTGGAGGTTTTCAAAAGTCAACATGAAATATTTGCTGTTCTGAGAGCTCGGGAACGGCGTGTTCTCAGATTTGCATTAGGTACAAATAAACAAACAAACAGCGTGTGCTTTCCTTGGCGACACGCCATCAAGGCACTATACCATGCTAATCATCCTACAAAAAGTGAACAAGCACGGGCACAGCAACTATCTAGAGCACATTACATTTAGTGCATGCGCTTCATGTATGGTTATTAATGTTTACGAATCCACGAAGCGGCTCTACACGTGTTGGCCTTTACTCCATTAGTCGGCATCTTATTAATGCAATGCTGAAAACCCTGCAGGGTTCACTATTCAAAGGCGTTATCGATCTGGCAATGTTGGAGTCAGTAGTGCTTCAAAAATATGAGATCTGTATTTTTCCTACAAAACAGTAAAAAAAAAAAAAAAGTTAAGATTTCCATCCAGAAACAGTTAATGGAACAGCTTTAGTGTCCCCGTCAATCTGAGTCTAAACGGGCTGGAAGGGCTCTCTGTTGCTTGAATAGGCCACTGGTGACCAGGGCAGTTGAGTGTATTGCAGCACTTAGCAGCACCATGATAAGTAGGGTATTTACTCAGATATGCCATCAGTTTTTAAACCCACACATCAGCTTGCTGCGCTCTAGGTAAACAACAGGCACATTGCAATTGTTTGCAGCCTGTTGAGAAAGCAAACAGGGTTGTTTTTTTCTTTCGCAACCTGCTGCGTCTGGGAACTGTAGCCGCCAGTTGATGGCTGTGATAAGACACAGTACCCCGGGAGCTGCCCGTCAAGTCTGGGCTGGGGCTGCAGTTGTCAGGGCCGGCTTTAGGGCGGTGCGACTGGTGCCACTGCACCCGGTGCTGGCTTCCTGGGGGCGCCGTGCTTGAAAGTTTATTATGCTTTTGAAGCACCTGCTGCAGCGTTTATTTCCCCCCGCCAATTACCAGACCTCACATAAATGTCAAGATAACTTCTGTGATTAATTATCTTCCTGAAAAGAGATCAGCATTTTGTATAGTTGAGGTTTTGACTTAGGTGAAGTTAGTGCAGAGGGTTAATATGTCTGCTGCAAAGAACGTGTACCAAGTAAATTACAGAGTGCGTATGATGTAAACAGATCAGCAGGTTACTGCTTTCAAAAGAGACATCCTTTTGTTACTTGCAATTTATAACTTAAAGTCCTAATATAGAATAGTGAGCTATTAACTTTCCTCCTAGAACTGGATACACACTGCAAAATATACATTATTAGAACATTGATTAATGTTGCAAAAAGGGTTAATTTGGCTAGAAATCGATTCTTATTATTAAAGAAAACTCCCAACTATGCTGTTTCTTTTTCGACTCTGAGTTTGTGCTTCTCCACACCAAGCACTCTTAAACTATACTGCCTACCAGTATGGATGACATGTGACTCCTACACTTTTAGTCCTTTGGCTTATGTAATATTTCCTATACACTGATTTACACACGTATGATTGATTGTCTCTGTGTAATGTGTGTGTGATGCAAAGTGCTCGGACACCCTACACTGGTATGAGTGGCGCTATATAACTAATTCAATGCATCTGAGAGTGTGGTTATGGGGACTTGGTCACTGTTAAAGGGTGCTAGTGAGAGAATCCGTGGTGGAGGTGGTAATTGGGGGGGCGCCAACAAACATTGTCGCACAGGGTGCCACCAGCACTAAAGCCGGCCCAGGTTGTTAACACTGTCTGCCTTTTCACTCAGGCTGGTGCTGCCTGTCAGGCTCCAAGAACGCAGAGGTTGCCTCCTAACAAGCTTTCCTGACGGCCTTTACTAACACACCCCAACTCAGTTGCAAGCCCGGTAGTTTTTGGTCCTCCACTTCCAAAGCCAACTCACAACAGAAAGACAACAGGTGGTGTGCTCAGAAGACTGCAAGGAAATGCGCCGGCTCCCCAAAATATTTATCAAAATGTATCTTTCTTTGATGAGTAATTGGACAAAATTCGAAAGACAACAGCACATAAGAAAGAAGTGGGTTTGTGAATAAGTATGGTGAAACATTATTTGTATATTCGCCCCCCCTCCCCCCCATCGTGAGTTTTTTTTTTTTCATTTTCTGCCAAAATGTCTGCTCCTAAGAACCCCTTTACATGAAATCCGCTTCGAGTGTTCGTCAAAATCTTTGGTCAGCGTTTGGTATTTAAAGTAGGTATTTGAAGTAGGACACACGTTCACCCACAAGCCTCTGTCGTGAACAGCGCAGTTAAAGTTTTATTATTCATTGAAAAGCAACAAAATATGTTCCGCTTTTTAAAGCAGAGTCGCGTTTTACGGTTTGGCCAGAGTGCTTTTTTACCTTTTCATCTTTGATGAGAGCCATAATTCCTCAAAGGGGTATTGATGTACTCTGTGCTCACTGTGAGAGCAATTTTATGTACAACTGCTATATTAAGAGGCCATGCGCCTGTTAAAATATAACAATGATGACATGAAAATCTAAGCTATATTACAATGTTGTCGACCGTACGCTCGGAACCCTCCTTGCAATAAAAAAAATAGCTCCACGTTATCGAAAGTTATAGAGATAAAGGTCAGAGTTCGTCACGAGGCATCCATCCATCCAATCCCTGAAGAGGGAAGCTGCAAACATCTGTGATGCCGCTAGTATTCTTCCACCCTCACGCACATTTTCGCTTCACCCACCTACTCACCCAATGATATAGGAAGGCTGAAAGGAGTGACACTTTTTCATCACTCATCCTCCGTTCTGCTTACTGCGTGATACTGATTTGGAGTGGACGCTCACCGTGGACCATTCTTCATGAGACAGCCAGGATCATAAATCCTTCTCTCATTCTGCCTGTGCTTTGGCTATCGACGTCAGAGACTAGCATAGGTTCTTTGCACAGATTCGTAATGCACTTTCCACCCTCCACTCAGAGACGTTTTAAGGCATGGGCAAAGTGGGCTCTGGCCCATGGCCTCAGCCTTTCAAGGAGCCCTGACAGAGCCAGCTCTGTTCTGCAGAGGGCCTTGCCCTGATGACCTTGAATATGTTTTCAACAGATTGTTGTAAAGAGCGTTTTTCTATCATTTATTTTTAATCGGTTAGAGTCTATTACAGACATTTGGCAGACAAAATGTCTTTGTTTCTTGCAACATCCATATAAAACGTTTCTTTTAGATCAATACAGGACCTCACATATGAGAAATGGGAGGGTGTCACGGAGATTATTTTACAGTAATATTAGTGAGCTGCTACTGTGTTACAATACTGAAAACAAAACATCACTTTTCCTGAATATCAGAGTACGCACATGTAGGATTTGAGCAAAGAGGGGATGTGAGAGCTGAAACTGTGTCATAAAATCAAAGCTGTTCCGAACAGTGGCCCCCAAAATACATTTGGCCCAGGGCCCCCAAAATCCTTAAAATGTCCCTGCCTCCACTACAAAAAGTATAGCTGTATTTATTACATGCGTTTGTGTTTTCCTGTTAATCCACCCCACCAGCTTCGGGGCTCCTTATCAAGTGCAGCAAGGACGCAAAATTATGGTATTATGAAACAGCCTTCCTAAGGGCCGGCTTTAGGGCGGTGCGACCGGTGCCACTGCACCGGGTGCCAAGCTCGGGGGGCGCCATTAGCCTCTGACCAAAATGAATGCCATTGGCCATCTTTCATTTCCACAACATCATGAAGATAGAAGATGGACAAATGCGCTCACGTGGTTCTGGATGGATGTACTAGGCCAAGAGGTATGACACTTCCAGGATGCCTTCTGCAGCAGCCAGCACTGGTGCTTGGCCTCTAGTCCACTCTGTACCAGTGCTTGTGCTGTGCAACAACAGCTAGTCCGAGCAGCCGTGCCCCCTCCAGCTTCTGACAACAAGCCCGAGGGCCCTCAGATACAGGTCCTGCACCTGAGTGTCTATCAATGGAAATAGAGGCACAGCACCTTGACTGAAAAGAAAAACTCCTTTCTCGGTATGTACAAGCCTTCAGTGTCTCGCCATAACAGGTTCCGCTTACGAACAGCTTTTTATGCCACTACGTTTTAATGGTGCACAGTCTGCCTGAGTCGATTTACACTGTTCTCCTGCTGCCAGAGGCCTCGCCAGTATAGTAGGCGCACAACGTGACATTCACTCTTCCCATTTGCCCAAGGACTCTCAGAAACAGAGCGTGTTGTTCATGGCGTAGCCTTTTATTCACGAACAGGTAATTCACCAGTGACCAACACGAGAGTAACATTATCTCTTTGGATATAGAATTATCAAAGCATCACTCTTTAGTGGTATTAACTTGACGAAGGCTGCCGGGCAATTAGGCACAACATTACACTTGAACTTGAGCTTGGCCGTTACACTTGAACTTGAGCTTGGCCGTACACTTTAGTGGCCTTGGCCTGTCAAAGGCAGTAAAGAAGATATGCACCAGATTACATTTGAACTCTTGAACTTGGCCATACACTTGAACTTGGCCATCTCGGCCCACCAAGCCCCCACTCCGCTGTGCACATTGTGCCAGGAGGCCCCAATGCGCTACAGCAAACAGTTGCACTTCTTGTAAACCAGGGCCCCTCATGGCACACTGGCATGCCCACCGGGGTACCTGCACTCAGGCAGCCTCCCCAGGGTTCACCTCAGTCCATAGGTTGTGGGTTAGGGCAGAAGAGTCAGGGACCACCAGCAGGCCAATCTCCCCTTCCGCCTACCCTCTGCACATGTGGCTCCTACCCCTTTCTGGGGGCCATCCAGTTGTTTTACCGCCATTGTTGCGCTTGCTTGTTAGCTGTCACCGTTCCGCCCTCGCTCTCTTGCCGGGTGGGTGGGTGGTCGACGATGTGCCCCTGCAGCTTGCCAGAGGTTCGAAGGGACAAAGAGGCTGAGGATCGCAGGGCGCAGATTCAAATAAGCCTTCCAGCGCGCCCTGACGACGTCACTTCGTTCAGCCCCCCTTTTCCTGCCCTGGGGGAAGGTCCAGTCCCGTGGCGCTACTAAGGGCGCCCGCCTCTAGGCGCGGGGGGCGCCGGTCATAGTAGGTGCACAACGTGACATTCACTCTTCCCATTTGCCCAAGGACTCTCAGAAACAGAGCGTGTTGTTCATGGCGTAGCCTTTTATTCACGAACAGGTAATTCACCAGTGACCAACACGAGAGTAACATTATCTCTTTGGATATAGAATTATCAAAGCATCACTCTTTAGTGGTATTAACTTGACGAAGGCTGCCGGGCAATTAGGCACAACATTACACTTGAACTTGAGCTTGGCCGTTACACTTGAACTTGAGCTTGGCCGTACACTTTAGTGGCCTTGGCCTGTCAAAGGCAGTAAAGAAGATATGCACCAGATTACATTTGAACTCTTGAACTTGGCCATACACTTGAACTTGGCCATCTCGGCCCACCAAGCCCCCACTCCGCTGTGCACATTGTGCCAGGAGGCCCCAACGCGCTACAGCAAACAGTTGCACTTCTTGTAAACCAGGGCCCCTCATGGCACACTGGCATGCCCACCGGGGTACCTGCACTCAGGCAGCCTCCCCAGGGTTCACCTCAGTCCATAGGTTGTGGGTTAGGGCAGAAGAGTCAGGGACCACCAGCAGGCCAATCCCCCCTTCCGCCTACCCTCTGCACATGTGGCTCCTACCCCTTTCTGGGGGCCATCCAGTTGTTTTACCGCCACAGGGCGAGACGCTCCCTGGCGTGCTCGCCCTCCCCCCGCGCTAACTGTGCCCCCAAATGGCCCCTAGCATTGTTTGTATGAGCCACTGCCCGTCTACCGAAATTCTGACCTCCATCCTGATTCCACCTCTCTCTTTTGTTATCTGGGCCGTCTTGTGATACATTACCTGCCCCCTTACAGTGACCATCGAATTGTGAAGAGCCTAGTTTACACCATCTCCTGTTTGCCCTGAATTAAACCATGACCCCCTGCCCGGGACCTGTCCCCAGCTGTATTTCCCCCACCGTTATCCTAAAGGGAACTACTATCCCAGGCCCTCCATAACATTTCCGCCCGTACGGGTGCGTAGATGCTAGCGCCACCCAATTAGACTCCCCTGGACTCCCAGGACAGCGGAGGAAGTGTTGGACCCGCTACCTTCCTCTTACTGGTCGCCCGTATCACTTTCTTCCCTAGCTTGTCCTTGGCCTTAACCAGAACCCCTTTAACTTATACTGCCTGCGTTATCCTACCGACCACATATAGAATCTTCCCTTCAGACCATTGATCATTGAGCGGTGGCGTAATAACGCTCCCTCTTACAGCCTTGTGATAATTTACCAGGCCCAAGAATGCATTAGATAAACATCTTGGCAACTAACCTCAGTAGCAGGCACATTGTCCAGAAGCCTCTCTTAATGCCCACCTAGTTGGGAAGGCCCAACCCTATCTCCCGCAGGTCATAGGGCAGATGAACAGCTCATAGATTGTGCAAGCCACACTTCAGTATCTCAACCTTTCTTTACAAAGGAACCTTTCAAAGAGGTTAAAGTCAAGTGCCAGCAGGCCCCTTAACCGTATTCATCGCCCTCACCTTAAACCAAGGTCATCCCTTGAATAGTAACTTCCAGGGCACCGCAACGCGGTCCATCCCTGCCAGGGGAGACCTACCACTAGGCCAAATCCCCCAAAATGTTCAATTTCTGGCATCCCGGGGTAGGGCAGAAAGGCCAGGACCACCAGCAGGTCAGTCCCCCCTCCTGCCTGCCCAGTGCCCACATTAATTCAACCCCCTTCCAAGGGGAAAGTCAAGTAAATCAGTCCACATTTGGGGTAGTCCCCATTTCTTCTGGAAGAAAATCTGCCCTGAGTTACCATGATAATGTAGTACCTGCCGGGTAGTTACCCTGTGCCCGAGGTGAAGTTTGTACCTTGTACCCCATAACCACCTTTACTAGGGAGCCTCCGGTTACCGTATCCTCTGCTATGTGCTTCTTTATATTAATTCCTCCTACCCCCGCATGGCCTACATATGTGAAGGTGTCGTTGCCCTTGGTCGAGGGAAGCAGCGGCTAGATGTTTTAATTTCTTGCCTGGTAACTAATCAGACCCGGTAGCCCACGCCACAATACTCACCGTTCCGCTCCAAACTGACTACTACCCTAATAGTTATTATGTCCCTTGCAAAAGACCCCCTGCGTGAAGGGATAAATTATCTGTTCCATATCGGCACAATCTGGCGATTGTAACTTTGTGTTTGTAAG
This sequence comes from Triturus cristatus, assembly GCF_964204655.1. Taxonomy (NCBI): domain Eukaryota; kingdom Metazoa; phylum Chordata; class Amphibia; order Caudata; family Salamandridae; genus Triturus; species Triturus cristatus. The sequence continues at coordinate 318,397,738 of NC_140580.1, read as the reverse complement.
GGTCCTCCGGCAACCAGGCCTTGAGAATGTTTTTTCAATGTCTCCTAACACTTATTGGCATCACCGTGAAAACATAACAAGAAACTACATCCATGCCAGAATTGGTTCCCCCGCACTAGCGGCTCAAGGGTAATTGTAAGCAGAAAAAATGTCATCTGTTTCCTGACTTCTTAGCAGCGCCATGAGCACTTGATGAGACGTTCCCCTTCAGGCCAAGGCTGATTCCCCCTATACTGTGATTCCCCTTATACTATCACACCAGCCATGTGATTATGTTGGCAAGACCGAGCTTATGTCCCTTGTGCTGAACTGACCCTAGCGTTTCACAGATAACTGGAAGAAGGTAAAAGGTTTGAACTGTTAAACCATTTTTTCTTTTGAATTTTTTTTTTTTTTTTTTTTTTTTTTTTTAATATATAGTCTGGTACGCCCCTAGGGCTACAGCCATTTTTGTCCTTCCTTTATTGAGAATTGTTGATCTTTAAATGTTTACTTGGCTCTAATCTCCTCAAGTGATTAGTAGAGTATATTTAGCAATAAATATATATCTATTTGACATAAATACCTGTGTAGTGTCTTCTCATTTTGGTAATTCAAGAGATTATAAGGTAAACAAGCTGTTTTACATTCTTCAGAGACTTAGCCACCAGGACCATTATGACTGGCAATTTTTTCCGTACCGTGTTACCCCCAGGAAACTTGGGATAAACACCGGGGATAAAACACATATCACAGGCAACGTAGGGAGAGCCCGCCTAGGGTTCCCGCATCGCTCCCGCCCGTGAAGATACATAGTTCAGGTCCTGCCCTTCCCTGTGACACGCTAACAGAAGTGTTCTAATTGTGCATGTTTCAAAAGCGCGATGGAAAGGTAATTTGCCCCCTGCGCCACTTACACCCTTTCCAGTGACGAGTGTGTCCCGTCGGTCAACCGGACACCAGGCACGATCTAGGAGAGAGAATGGAGAGGTGAGCATAATTTTCTTTTTTTTTTTTTTTTAATTATTAATTGATTAGATGCGCCACCCGGGCGCGATTGAAACAAGGTATAGGAAGCGCTCGACCTGGTTCTCTGGCAGGCATGTCCAGATGGCCGTGCAAACATACTCTCCGTACCCCCTCAAGCCTGCCTGTTGTGTTTATATAGCGCGAACCCGACCCGAAGCTCTTGGGTCGCTTCAACATAGCCCACATTTTACATTACGCATTCAGGCACAGTGCGGTTGGGAGGGTTGCCCAGAATCAAGGGATGCGGGCTGATAAAGCGCGAACCCGACCCGAAATTATTGGGGCGCAAAACAACGCCCGTATTGACAGTACAGTCAGGCACGGTGCAATTGAGAGTGCCCAGAATCACAGGATGTAGACTTATATAGCGCGAACCCGACCCGAAGTTATTGAAGCGTTTTACAATTCGCCCGTATTCACATTAGACCTTCAGGCACGGTGCAATTGAGAGAGTGCCCAGAATCACAGGATGCATACTTACATAGCGCGAACCCGACCCGAAGTTACTGGGCGCATAACAAAGCCCGTATCTACAGTACACCTTTAGGCACGGTGAATCGAGAGAGTTGCCCGGAAACACGGGATGCGGGCTTAAATAGCGCGAACCCGACAAAAATGTATTGCAGCGCTTTAACATATCACGTATTCACATTACACATTCAGGCACGGTGCAGTTGAGAGAGTTGCCAAGCATCACAGGGTGCAGACTTGTATAGCACGAACCCGACCTGAAGTTATTGAGGCGCTTTAACAGAGCTCGTATTTTCATTACACATTCAGGCACGGTGCGGGTAGAGAGAGTTGCCCAGAATCACAGGATGCGGACGCGTGCTCGAACCCGAGGTTTCCGCACCATGGGTGGCAATGAACCCGCGGACCAGGCCCACTCCCGGTTTTGCATGCGGTGCATCACGTCCGTATGAGAAGGGCCGCTGGGACGCTTCGCCGGCGATAAAGCCGCGATGGGCGTTCGTCCCCCAATGCGGGCGCGAACTCGGAACCTGCGCAGCCCATCGGTTCAGAGGGCTAAGTCATCCATACTCATCTAACCGTGCCCCCGGTATCGCCGACATGCAAGTAAAAGAAAAAACAGCCATGATTATGATCCCCTACACCATTGTCTTGTGAACCCCCCAAATTATTTACCGCACTTTCGTTGCATTACTGCAGCCTTGCCGCAGGCTACGTCACTGGTACTCCTCCTCCCCCGCCTTTCTCAAAAGTATACTGGGTGATGTGCGAGCCGCCATAACCTCTGCAACCCATGTACGGGCGCGGCCCCACCTCTTGCAGCGGCCTCGTTATCCCGCGAATGTAATTAAAGGTATTGCCCATGCCCCTATCGTACGGGGACGGCCTCCTAAACTGCTAGAGTTCCACCTTAAGATGTATTTATTTATATATATATACATTTTTTTTTTTTTTTTTTTTAACTGTTGCGCGACCTTATACCGCCACTCCATAAAAGAGGGCTTGCCCCCACCCCCGTAAATCGCAGTGGCTTCGACTCTACCGCCGCTCTCACCGCATTTCATCCTACCGGGGGAGTACTGTGATTCTGGCGCGAGGTCAGAGCAGGATGGCCTGTAGGGGCCTCATTGTCAGTCTTTATTTCTTTTTCGGCAAACCTGACCGCATTTTCATTTCAACGCGTGCATTTTACCAATATGCGTAACCGTCTGTCAGCTTTGATGTAAAATAACGTCGGCCAATTATATAAAAGTGTTGGTGCCCTTATGGAAAGTATAGTTAGCTAACACTCTAAGACTTTCTCTATGTGTCACCAATGGTATGAGGCCACTTTACAGCGATGAACCTATGCTTCCCATATAGCCCTTAGTGACACGGTAAAAACTGACCATACAACCTGATCTAGGGATGTCAATTGATAGGTATCGCCACCATCTTGCTGTACCTCTATAACATTCTTGTTGAGCCGTTATAACTATTTCTCTTGAATGTTACCCGCTAAATCCCCTCTATACGTAAATCGTTTTTATATAGCAATTAATTTAAAAAGGATTGAAAGCGCCGAAAATTACCCATGAATGAACCGCTGCACAACTCGAAACACAGCATCTGCCGAAGACCGGGATCGAACCGGGGACCTTAAGATCTTCCGTCTGCCGCTCTCCCAAGTGAGCTATTTCGACCTGCCTCCTTAGAGCCTGCCAGCCAACGTCCAAACCATGAGTCCTCTGCCACTGGCGTTCTGTTTCGCGCAGCATTTCCTCGAAGTCAAGCAAAGCAGTGATTAGTTTAGCGCCATAACGAATATCCCACTTCTGAACATGTACTGGTGCTCCCTGAGAATTCTACACGTAAATACCCACAGCCACGACCGTGCTCATCTAGACGACAATGAAAACCATCTACACTTCTTTACCCCCACCATCTACCACAGCGCCCCTCGACATAAAAGATATCATCCCTTCGCATATTGTGGCGAAATGCCTTACCCTATCGTATCTTTCCTGTAATAGCACGGAAAGGAAATACACAAGAAACAAAGGCGCGCCCCACCGCATATGGCGCTGAGACACTTCGCTCTCTAAAAGGCAATATTTATTTAAAATATATGATCGTCAATCCCTCCTAAAACTACGCCTAGGGCCCCTGCAAACCTCCTGTGCCACCCTCGGCACACCGCCAACTCGAACTCTCTCCGCGTCGACGATGTGCCCCTGCAGCTTGCCAGAGGTTCGAAGGGACAAAGAGGCTGAGGATCGCAGGGCGCAGATTCAAATAAGCCTTCCAGCGCGCCCTGACGACGTCACTTCGTTCAGCCCCCCTTTTCCTGCCCTGGGGGAAGGTCCAGTCCCGTGGCGCTACTAAGGGCGCCCCGCCTCTAGGCGCGGGGGGCGCCGGTCATGCCATTAGCTCCAGGGCAAGAAAGAAAAAAAAGGACTACAGAAGTGGGTGAAATGGTGGGTGGGCACCATGGGACATGTCCGAGTGCCCAGACTTCCCCGCACCAGCCAGGACCTCTGTTTTACAATCCAGGCTTTCTAGCTCCCAGTACTAGTCCCGCCACCAAGGCGTTGTTGAAGCACCAGGCAGACCGTTTCCTACATATTAGGCAAAATTGTACTGCTAAGTATTCTTAACAACCGAACATATCCTCCCACTCAAGAAGGCACTCTCCATTCATCACCTCTGAGCACCTGTGCTCCTTTTCTTTGTGAAGGGCTGATACACAAGAGCCTAACCTCCTAATACTTTGTCTTCGGGCCTTTTAAAGCATCAAATGTCACCTTTTTGCATTTCCTTCTAGAAGTCTCATTTGTTTAAGCACTGTGCACTGGCTGTGCTTCACGTAGCCTTGCACCTGTCACTGTGTGTGCCAGACAATGCCTGGCAGCATTGTGCGCTTATTGCACTATGGGCACCTGTTTTTATTCCTTTACTTTGTGTGCCTCAAGTTCAAATGCCTTTCTTGTTTTAAGGAATGCAGTAAATGCTTCATTTTACATCCTAGGTGTGCAGAGCGCCATACATCTGAGTCCACAAATAAGCATTACACCAGCAGTGTTTTCCTGCATAAACTTAACACAGAAAGTGTGTTGGGGGCGCCAACCATGGGGCATATTTACAACAAGGCGATAAAAAATTATTGCCGCTTTAGCGGCCGTTTTCGGCCGAAAAGCGGCGATAATTTTATCGCTATATTAGCAAGGCTAACGCGAGAAACCTTGCTTTAGCGTGGGGATGTCTAACGCCCAGCTTTGCATCTCTAATGAGATGCAAAGTGGGCGTTCCTGACCTGACATGATAGGAGAAATGTCGCTAAGCGACATTTCTCCTATCATCAAGCCCCATGCTATGAAGCATAGCGTCAGGAAAAGTAGCGATAACCCCTGTTATCGCTACTTTCCTAACACCTGCTTCAGGACTGACTTAGCCATGATATCCTATGGAAGGTGGATATCATGGCTAAGTTTGTGAGTCCCTATCAACTAGCTAACGTGAGATTATCGCTGGGTTTCCAGCGATAATTTCACGTTAGCCAGTTAGCGCTAGGATTTTTAACGCTGATGAGATAAGCGTTGCTAATAGCACGCTATCTCAGCGATTAAAATCGGCGCTAGCCGGCGATAATTATCCGAGCGCTAAGTGCGCTCAGCGATAATTATCGCCGGTTGTTGTTGATATGCCCCCAAGATTGTTGCACTGGGCGCCACCAACTCTAAAGCAGGCCCTGGCCTTCCTTGTTTAGTTGAGCACTCTTTCCCAGTAGGGTAGTGTCACACCGAGCCCCTTCTGGTTTCCTTGGTGCAAAGAACCCAACCAGGAAGTTTCTCTGTGATTCCCGACTTTAACAAACAGTTTCAAAGAAAAAGTTGTCAGTCAACGATTTCAAGCATGCGATATCGAGCAGAAAGTTAATTTTGAAAACTCAGAATACTATAGATAATTAGTGTAAGTGGTGATTCGAATGGGCAAGGGCTGTCCGGTACTTGGCACCTACACTACTTTTATTTCAACAGTAAAATAACAGCACTTCTCAGCAGGAATGCAGTACTTTTATTTATTTGTTCATTCATTTTTATATGTATTTGTTTGTAGAGAGGAAACTGTCATCCGCAGGCATCCTAGCACTAGAACTGCGGAGAGACACATAGGGAGGGGGAACAAACTCAAACACTGACAAACTAGAGCCAGACAGACACACAAAACTGAAAAAAAAGCATTGGCATAGCCAGTAGGTCTCGCCTTTGGAACCTTATAAGTGTTTAGCCATGCAACACTTGATGTTGTTGCACCAAGGATATTGTGCTGGATAACTTCAGCACAATATCCTTGGTGCAACAACATCAACTGTTGCATGGCTAAACACTTATAAGGTACAAGGTTTAGCCATGCAACAGGTGATGTTGTTGCACCAGGGATATTGTGCTGCAAAACCCCCTATAAGGTCCCACAAGCGAGACCTATTGGCTATGCCAGTGCTTGTTTGGTTTTGGCTTGGGTTTTGCTTTAACTGCCTGGTTAGCTGACGGTATAGTAATTGATTGAGGAAGTTGTTTTAATTTTTGAGCCGGAGGAAAAACCAGATCTGTAGTATTAGATAGCACCGAAATCTCCAAAGAAGACGTTAGGATAAAAGGGTTGCCATATTCGAGACGGTAACCACATGGTTTTCACAGGGGCCAGGTGACCCTACCACAGAGTCCTTCTTTCTCCCATTATTCATTGATGTTGAGGGGTCTATCCCACTTTCTGGTAAAGACTCTTTTAATACGGCATCTAAGGCAGTTTTTGTAGCCGCAAGTTCTTCCTCTACTTCTATCTCGTTGTTGATCAACCCCACAGCATTTTTCAAGAATTTAGTAATGGGTACACTTTTAGTAGGGAGCTTCCTTACGGTGGATGCTAATTTCCTCTTCCCCATGTTTTCCCCATGTTTTCCGCAGGTATAATTTATGTTTACAGGGGCTGTTGTAATAAAATATATCTCCTTACCGATGGTTATCAGCTCCTGATGCGCCAAGGGGGGTGGCCCAGCCTCGTCCTGCCGAGGACGGGCGCAGAAGGGCCCGCCCTTGGCCCGCGACTGTTAATAAAGCGCCTCCAGGCATGGTGATGTCACGTGGGCGTCAGCGGGGCCCCCAGGAGAGCTGGGACTCGTAGTCCAGAGTCTCCAGCAGCAGCAGGCTAGTGAAAAACAGGCTTTCCCCAATAACAGACTCAAATCCTACAAAATAAGCAGGCACTCATTCATACTACTTTTAGCCCGCGACCACAAGTAGTTTTTCTGTTATGCTATTTGTACTTTTATAATGACAATTTTTTTAATCGACTAAAGTATTTTGATTGATTGTAGCCCTACTGGTCAGACCTTTTCTGTCCAGCACCACTCCAAATTCACCCAGATAGAAGCAACTGGCTATGGACTGGTGGCAATGATGGAGGTGAATCTAGCAATTGGGGGAGAGCTTCACCGTCAGTGCTTTCAACCTGCATCAGTACGATATGGGGCTTACTAGCCATATAGAAAATTAAATTATGCTGTCACTCAATAACCGACTCAAATCCTACGAAATAAGCAAGCACTCATTCATACTACTTTTAGCCCGTAACCACAAAGATGTTTTCTGGCCAAAGTATATTAGAGTACTATGCATCATACCAGATGGCATCACCTATGTCCTCCCACCCTATAAATCCTGGGCGCCTTCGTGGCCCCACTATCTCTTAGGGGCAGTGGGGGAATTGAAAATACATTGACGTTTTCGCAGTTGGGACTACCTTCTACAATCACAAAACATTCAGAGAGAGTGACATTGGGAGGGACGTGGAGAAGGAAGGGAGGGGTTGTCAAAGGTTGGTAACAGATAGCACTAGTAAGAGGGGGCAACTCAAATTCTATAATGTTCTTAGGGTAATAACAGACTGACTTAGCTCTGATTCAGTGCTTCTTCTGGGATAAAAGCCTGCCTGTTTTTCTAAGAGGTGGTGGTTTTGTTAGAGGAACTCGGGGATTTGAATGGCCAGTGGCGGCTGCTTTGAAACAGGGGTGGTGGCAATTGGATTTTAAAATGTTTTGTTTAAACGTACCTTCTTTGCCGCCCACACCTCTCCTACATCCTCACTCTGCAGCACCGGAATCAACCAGGCTCCCAGCCTCTCCTCCCAATCACAACACTGCATGGGCAGCATCGTGATGGATCAGAGCAGCCTGTTTGGCCGCCAAGGCAGTGCCTGGGAGCCTGGGCATTTTTCCACAGGGCTGTGCAACACAGCCAGGTGAAGAATATGCTAAGTGTGCATGATTGCTTGGCCGGCCAAACAATCATGCACACATTGGGAGTGCAAAAATCACTCCTCACTGTGGTCAGCCCCGCCTTGACCTGGCTCCAATCCCTTGCAGAAAAATAAAATAACAGCTTGTTATTCTCGTTTTATTTTTATTTTTTGCAATACGCAAATAGCAGTAGGGCGACGCTCCTCCGCCTTATTGGAGGAGCCACCACAGTAAATGACAGCTGCATTTTCAATATGCTTCCCCATAAATGGTGTGTTTAGTATTGACGTGCACTTTGCCAGTTCCAATTGCACAAGTTGTTGCTTATTTTTTATACACCTTATGTAAGATGTAGTTAGTTTAGTGGGGACACTCCATTTGAGAGGGATGATTTCATAGCTAGGGACAGCATGGCAGCTGGTGATGCTATGAGTATGGTTTGGAATACATTAAAGAGAGATGGGGCAGTTTGCGATCAGACTGTAGTGATGGCCTCGTTAAGTATGGTAGGGTGGTCCATGGAAAGTAAGTTCATTGTGCACAGTGTTTATTGGATTGTTTTTGGAGGCAGAGATTGAGTGCAAAGGGGTTGTGGTTACCGATTACTAAGAATTGGATTTCCTGACTGCTAGATTCTTCTGCTAAGTGATCCACCATCGAATTGCAGAGTTCCTTACAGTGACTCACTCAGATCTGTTCCCCTAGTAACCTGATTGGAAGCTGGACACATCTCTCAAACCACTCAAAAGGCATCAGACCAGCTCCTACCCTTCCACTCGCTCATTAAATTGCCCACTTCTCAGTATAAGTGGCTCAGTCAGGGGACATCAACACTATAGCAACAGCAGGCAAGGACTGTCTCAAATTATTTCTGTTTAGCTTTGTGCAACTATATTGTGAATGATTCAAAGTAAATAGGGAATGACCATTCCACATCTCACATGGCATTGTTCCTATCAGGATCACCAATGCTGGGAAGGTAAAATACAGGGAAGTGGGATACCCATGATTTATTCTGATAACGTGGAATTCTTTCACTGCATTGTTGGTTAATTGTTTGGCAGCAAAAAGCATATTGCATCCAACCTTCCTTTCAAAAGGGAATACAAGCAATGCAATAGGCTGGTCAAAATCATGAAAAACTGAAATAGTGACATTAGTCTGGCAACAGGGAAGAAGATGAAGGGACTCTGGGAAAAATCCACAGCATTCCTTTCCAGCCATTGCCCTGGCTAGAGAGGCAAATTTGCAAATATTTAGTAGTTCTACAAGAATCGTGTGGCTGTGTATCAACTCTCGCAGTGGCAGTTCAACGTGGTGGCTCTGAGTTCATGGCAGTCTATTGAAGGGCTTCTACTGCCACACAGTACCTCCCACACTGTGAATGGTATTTAAACCATAATCATCCTGGACTACATGAACTTTAGGCACCTTGATTACTGGAGGTGTGCATTTGTCTGTGTGTATGGTTTGGGTTTGGTGGGTTAGTGCTTCAATCCTCGCCACTCATTATAGATTAGGGGCCAAAGTTACTATACCCTTGTGCTATGCTTATATCACACAAACATGAGCAATCAGGAGCATCACATTTTCTATCTGGCGCTAAGGTTTTTTGCATTGGTTATTGATGTGCGAGGTGCAAGTACTGCCTTGCACCGTGCAGCAGCAAAGAATCCATGCAAAATTACTTACTATTCTCATACAAAGTCCCACTAAGTTGTGCAGAGCAAAATAATTTGTGCATAGAAAACACAGAACAGAGCAGATGCAATACAACCGGGCTAACTTACCAGCGTTATATAAAGGAATACTTGACAAACACTGTACATTATTGTCATGTGACTAGATGGGCAAATCAGAAGATGTATCACAGGTCCTTGACAAAGCCCATAGAAGTGATCGAAACGTTGTTAGTGTAGTTTTTTCACCATTGTTGCTGCACATTATCTATATGCTTTAGCACTTTTTGCAATAGAGAAGAAATCAATTTGTGTACCTTTACAATTCCTGCAATTTGTAGGTTTTGGGACCGCAATGATGTCAAAGGTGTTCCTGTTGTTTTCTTTTCCACTAATGTGAAATAGGTGCCATGCCATATGCAAGCACATGCCATAATGGCATATTAGGCTATTTTGATGCCCACTATGCTTTTAGTTTTATTTTGAAACCATCAGTCCAATGTCTCAAGCTGAGTTCGGATTGCCACAGGGACATTTCTTATTGCACCAAGCACCAAGCATTGGCGGGCAGGAATCACAGAACCCCCACCACAACAGAGCTGTTATTATATGGCAGTGACCTGCTTGTATAGGGCATGCCATGCAGATGGATTGTCCCTGCTGGAGACGTTACATCTCCATTGGGAAGGTGTAGTGCTAGAGGCACTCCTATGGTTTGAAACCATGTGATGGCCTTTGACTGCCATGATTTTAATTGACTTTTGGTGTTTTACTTTACCCTAGCTTCAATGTAAGCCCTGCATGTGCATGTTTCCTTTGAAGATTTCTTTAATTTCTCTTGTAGTTTTAAAATGGGAACTGTTTTAGATTAGAACAGCTTGCCAAAAACAGAAGATGTGGGATGTGCATTTGAAAGCATGAGAGAGAGAGGTGTGGTATGTTCTTTTTGGTCTCGAAGTGCAGTGTTATGAGCAGTGGTGCTTAAATGTGCATTGTGTTGTACATTGAGAGATGAAGTATGTGATGCTATAGGCAGTGGTGCACAAATGTCCATTGTGTTGTACACTGGGAAGTATTATGAAGTTCTTACTATTGGCTTTGACATGCCCTCATGTCATCTTGAATTCCAACTCTGTCTTGCTTGAGCTTTTTGCGCGCACAGTCAGGCTCCCAGATTACTCAAGTTGTTTAGGTTATTCACGTTCATGGTTCCTTTGTTTTTTGAGAGGAGATTGTTGAATGTACCGCCAGAGACTTCGTAAGCTTCATTGAGGTAAAGGCTGGAACATGTGAGAATGCAGAAGGAATGTGGGAACTCATTTTGCCTTTAGAATGCTTGCAAGGAAAGTGGCCAATTCCAGTCCATTTCCTTGGCACAGAGGGAAGGGCTCTCAGAACCTTCTGGTGTGTTTTGAGACTATAATGCTGAGGTTTGTTGACTTAGAAACCTTTTTTTTAAATTGAGCCTGAATAGTGGACACACTGTCAGTGCAGGCATCTGGTGGCTGAGTCTCCTGACTTCGGCTGTGAGTACCCCAGTCTGGAGTTTCCCAGGATGAAGATTGTACTAGGTGACGTTTTTGATTTTTGATTGGTGCCATTGTGATATGTGGCTGTTTGCGTTCATATTCAGTTTCCAGTGTCTATAATCATCTGAGGTGTTTTCTTTGAGTATTGGCTTTGTGATTTGTGAGTGAGTCTGTGTGCACATCTAAGGTAATCATTGATGTATTTTAGTGTATATATCTGCATGATTTCTTGCAGGACGTCCAATATAACTTGCTTGTGTATTATTCTTGTGTTCATTATTATCTATGCATTTAACAGTCGCATTTGCCAAGCGTGTTATTATTGCTTGTATATATATATATATATATATATTATCTACTGGCGGTCGCCAGTAGATAGTTATAGTTACAACCTAGTTTCCATAGGAAATCTCAAAATTCTATTTTGAATAACTTTGGCGCCGGTTGACGAATCCTCGCAAAATTTTCAAAACTAATGGGGCGCTCCGTTCAGCTCCTACCCTGAAAGTCTCGGGGTGATTCGTCAAGCGGGGGCCGAGAAAAAAGGGGGGTCCCAAAACGCGTTTTCCCCATGCATTTTTCCATAGGACCTTTAGATACAGCTACAGCCAGAACGGCTAAACAGAATTACTTGAAATTTGGCAAAGAGGTAGTCCTCAGGTCAGGCATGTGCCTTTTGCATATATGGTGTAAATCCGCTCAGTAGTTCCTGAGAAAATCAAAAGTAAAATCATATACATATCTGGGCGGAGCCTAACCACACATCTCATTGTGAGATCTGATTGGCTGTCAGCACTTCATCCAAGAAGTGTTGGCAGCCATCTTGGGACCAATATACATGATAGCACCTCATTAAAAAGCATTGCAGTTAATAGAAGGTTTTAAGACTTTAGTTACATTATAAATCATTTGTTGATGGTACCATACTCATTTTAGGAATTGTGGTATGTTCTAAGGTGATTTTACCATGTGAAAAAGCCTTCTGCTGGGATATCATGAATCATCTTTGAGAGAAAACTATTTTCACATGCTTTTCCCACAGAGGTTTGGAAGGTGATCTATAAGCTAAACTGAGAGCATATTTTCTGTAAATTCACATTATCTTTCTCAGTCATGTGAGAATGAAGTCTGACATTCTCAGTAAAACATGTACATCCAACAAGGGCAGAGACTGTCAGTTGATTCCTTTGTGTTCTACTGCAGCTTCCCAGAGTGTTCCAAAGAACAACTAGAGCGCTAACAGTCTTACTTATGACAAAGGTATGGCACACCTGAAGCCATCTTGATTGGAATAAAGTGGTAACATTTAAAACATTTAATTTAAAAAGGAACAAAATGAGAGGGTTCATTTTGCCATAGAATGTATGATTAGTGCTGCAGAAAGAAAAATTAGGGCACATTTTGAGTGACTTCTCAAATCCTCTTCTATTTCATTAAATAATTCTGACATGCAGACTGAAACATGCACTTTCAATACCAGCAGCAGACTTCCCTGGTGAGCAGTAGCTTTACTACAGTGATCTAATGAGCAACTAGAGTGCTAACATTCTGAATTTATGGCAAATGTGTGACACATCTGAATGCCTTCTTCATTGAATCAAAGTAAACAAGCATTTACAATGCAATGGTCTCGGCATTGGTAAAGTTAGAGCTATTGGCATTGCTCATGACATTGTTTTTGTTTATGTTTTTGTTTTTAAAACATTTAAAGAAACGGCATTGTCATGAGCAATGCCAATAGCTCTAACTGTAACAATGCTGAGACCGTTGCATTGTAAATGCTTGTTTCTTGGGTTTTTGCTTTAATGCCTCATGGAGGTATTTAAAATGTCGGTGCTGGAATGTGGCTGGCTTAAATTCTGCCAATAAACGCCAGATGGTTCGGCGGCAGCTTAGAATTTACAAGCCCCATACAGCGCATCTTTGGGAAGTGTGGGCCTTGGGTTGCTAAAGTGTTCATGGTGATGGTAAGTGTTCTCTTCCGCCCTCTCTCGCGCCAGCTGACACCAGTGAACACCAGCTCACACCAGTTACACCAGATCCCACCAGCTTATCCTGTTCACTTAATCCTACAAATATCAGAGGTGTCAAAGATCTCACAAGCAAAAAACTCCTCCGTCCTCGAACCAGAAAGTTCCAGATGAACATTTTTGTGACATAAGCTTCCAATGAGCTGTTCCCTCCCTTTACAGGTCTCTTCATCGAGTGCCACGAAGCCTCCACCGAACTTTGTGACCCGCCCCCCCCCCCCCCACGCCGAGGCACGTCTGCAGCCTCTTGTCACATTTTCTGTTCTCTGACATCTTCCTATTATGTTATGTATGACCCCCCACTTCCCCGCCCCTCGGTACTTCCCCTCTCTATGCTTTGGGGTATTGGGGTCTACTCTGGTCTGATTACAAACAACTCGTTTATTCAAAAGTATTTTTAGAAATCTGATGAGTTGGCGTCAGTGCGCTTTATATAAAACATAGCGCCAAGGACAGCCGGAGGCGCTTTGAAAGAAATCTTTAAAGTACTGATGTGTGTCACGGCTCTGCCTGGCATAGAGGCATGGTGATAACAACATACATGTGCCAGGCATGCAGATGTGCCGGTGGTCGGTGTGGGGGGGGGGGAGGGGTTCTAGTGAAACGGCCCATGCCAGCAGGAGGTCTGGTGTCGCCTTGTTCCAGACACAACTCTCGGAGGTCGGTTCCGTGTTTCCTGAAGCAGTGATGTGGGCTCTTTAAATCCGGTGCTGGGGAGTTCAGGACGGTTTTAGCCGTCGCACTAATGGCTCGGTCTGTTCTTCCAGGGCTGATGATGTCGATACAAAATGATCGTGTAAAGTGGGTTTGGGCAAGCCCCCTTCGCCAGTGGCTCCGACCCCCTCTACCCCGCCAGCCTCATGTTGCCCCGACACTTCACGGATGTGGCCTTTTTGTGCATATATCACATTGGCGACGAGGCAAACAATCTCACCGTTCTTTGCCGAGGTAGCGGGACGTCTCAGCCCTGTGTCCTGGCTTTGCACTAATGTTCACAAGCGCCGTGCAAGCCCCATCAGTGCCCCGGTGAGACAGCGAGTCTGTGGCAAGAGCAGCCTGTGTGCTGCCACAGGATGGATCCTCACGGCCAGACGATAGGGAAAAAATGGCGGATGGAAGCTCCGAAACTTTTTCGGATTCGGGGGCGTGTTCCTGCTGTTCTAAAAGGGCGTGGCTAAAAAGTGGAAAGAACAGCAAGGAACACGCCCCCGAATCTGAAAAAGACGGAGCCTATTTGGAGGGACGGCTCTCTCCTCCAATGGCGGGCCTCCGTTTAGGAAGCCAGCCAATGGAGGAGAGGCAAAAAGAGAGGCGGGCTAAGGAGCCACTCTAGGAAACATTAAATCTCGACTTCCGGTTCTGCCTTCGGCAGACCGGTAGTCCTCGACCTAAAAACTGACAGTATGCCTACTGAGGAGACTGCAGTAAATGAGGAAATTAGGAAACTTCATAACAAGTCTCCCAAGATGGCCACCAGAGACAAAAGAGCCCAAATGTAGCACAAATATCACCGAGATGTAGCCCAAGTATAGCCCAATGACAGAAATCCCAGAGTGTTTTAAAGAACAACTAGAGCGCTAACAGTCTTACTTATGACAAAGGTATGGCACACCTGCAGCCATCTTGATTGGAATAAAGTGGTAACATTTAAAACATTTCATTTGCAAAGGAACAAAATGAGGGGGTTGATTTTGCCATAGAAATTATGACTAGTGCTGCAGAAAGAAAACTTAGGGCACATTTTGACTTCTCAAATCCTCTTCTATTTCATTAAAAAGTTCTGACATGCAGACTGAAACATGCACTTTGAATACCAGCAGCAGACTTCCCTGGTGAGCAGTAGCTTTACTACAGTGATCTAATGAGGAACTAGAGTGCTACCATTCAGAATTTATGGCAAATGTGTCACATCTGAATGCCTTCTTGATGGAACCAAAGTAAACAAGCATTGAAAATGCAATAGGTCTCGCCCTCGTTTAAGTTAAAGCAATTCTGTTTGTAATTAGGTGGCTTTTTAGCTTTGCTTTTATTATTGTTTTTCAAAATTTCATGTAAATAAGATGCATATCTGTATATGTATGCATGCATTTATATTTGTATTTATATAGATATGCAGATTATATATATGTTTATATATGTATGTATATACATATATATATATATACACATACATATATATAAATGCATATATGTGCATATGTGTGCGTGTAGAGAGAGGTAGAGAGAGGTAGAGATGTAGAGGTAGAGACGTAGAGGTAGAGGTAGAGAGGTAGAGAGTAGTAGAGAGAGAGGTAGAGAAAGGTAGAGAGGTAGAGAGTAGAGGATGAGTAATAGAGAGTAGAGAGAGAGTAGTAGAGAGAGTAGTAGAGAGTAGTAGAGAGTAGTAGAGAGAGTAGCAGAGAGTGAGTAGGAGAGAGTAGTAGTGAGTAGTAGAGAGTGAGTAGTAGAGAGTAGTAGCGAGTGAGAAGTAGAGAGTAGTAGAGAGTAGTAGAGAGGGAGTAGTAGAGAGTAGTAGAGAGTGAGTAGTAGAGGGAGTAGTAGAGAGTGAGTATTAGAGAGTGAGTAGTAGAGAGTAGTAGAGAGTGAGTAGTGGAGACTGAGTAGCAGACAGAGAGTAGTAGAGAATGAGTAGTAGAGTGAGTAGTAGAGAGTGAGTAGTAGAGAGTGAGTAGTAGAGAGTGTAGTAGAGAGTGAGTAGTAGAGAGTGAGTAGTAGAGAGTGAGTAGTAGAGAGTATGAGTAGTAGAGAGAATGAGTAGTAGAGAGTAGTACAGAGTGAGTAGTAGAGAGTGATTAGTAGAGAGTAGTGGAGAAGTAGAGAGTGAGTAGTAGAGAGTAGTAGAGAGTGAGTAGTAGAGAGTGAGTAGTAGAGTGAGTAGTAGGGAGTAGTAGAGAGTGAGTAGTAGGGAGTAGTAGAGAGTGAGTAGTAGAGTGAGTAGTAGGGAGTAGTAGAGAGTGAGTAGAAGAGAGTAGTAGAGTAGTAGAGAGTGAGTAGTAGAGAGTGAGTAGTAGAGAGTGAGTAGTAGAGAGTAGTAGAAAGTGAGTAGCAGAGAGAGTAGTAGAGTGAGTAGTAGAGAGTGAGTAGTAGAGAGTGAGTAGTAGTGAGTAGCAGAGAGAGTAGCAGAGAGAGTCGTAGAGAGTGAGTAGTAGAGAGTGAGTAGTAGAGAGTGAGTAGTAGAGAGTAGTAGAGAGTGAGTAGTAGAGAGAGAGTAGTAGAGAGAGTAGTAGAGAGGGAGTAGTAGAGAGAGTAGTAGAGAGAGAGTAGTAGAGAGTAGTAGAGAGTGAGTAGTAGAGTAGTAGAGAGTGAGTGGTAGAGAGTAGTAGAGAGTGAGTAGTAGAGAGTGAGTAGTAAAGAGTAGTAGAGTAGTAGAGAGTAGTAGAAAGTGAGTAGTAGAGAGTGAGTAGTAGAAAGTAGTAGCGAGTGAGTAGTAGAGAGTGAGTAGTTTAATTTAAAAGGAACACAATGAGGAGGTTCATTTTGCCATAGAAATTATGATTAGTGAGGAAAAAAGAAAAATTAGGGCACATTTTGAGTGACTTATCAAATCCTCTTCTATTTCATTAAAAAATTCTGACATGCAGACTGAAACATGCACTTTCAATACCAGCAGCAGACTTCCCTGGTGAGCAGTAGCTTTACTTCAGTGATCTAATGAGCAACTAGAGTGGTACCATTCAGAATTTATGGAAAATGTGGGACACATCTGAATGCCTTCTTGATGGAATCAAAGTAAACAAGCATTGAAAATACAATAGGTCTCGCCCTTGTTTAAGTTAAAGCAATTCTGTTTGTAATTAGGTGGCTTTTTAGCTTTGCTTGTATTAGAGTTTTTCAAACTTTCATGTACATACCATGCATATGTATGCATATATGTATATGTTTGCATGAATTTATATTTATATAGATATGCAGATTATATTTATATGTTTATATATTCACTGAAAAAACCATAGGTTTCACACACGTTATAGTTACGAATTAGTATTTAAAAAACCTTGCAAATTCACTTAAAAAACCATAGGTTTCACACATGTTATAGTTAGCTGGACATTTCACTCGTAAAAAACCAATGAAATTCCCCCGTTATAGTTAGTGCAGGCAACTATAACTCACGCGACCGCAATCCTCTGCTGATGACGTCAGATATTACATCACTGTATTTAGACACTTATTTACCCATGTCTTCTTCCATTAATCTTTAGCTATACATATATTACAAATATTTATTTTTCATAAAGACACATATGTCATCAGTGATGTAATATCTGATGTCATCAGCAGAGGATTGCGGTCGCGTGAGTTATAGTTGCCTGCACTAACTATAACGGGGGAATTTCATTGGTTTTTTACGAGTGAAATGTCCAGCTAACTATAACATGTGTGAAACCTATGGTTTTTTAAGTGAATATATATATATATACACATTTGAATGTTGTTCATTTGACATATGGAAAAGCCTTTCTGTTAGAGAGCATTGCATAAATAAAACCCCAAGCCTTATTCTGAAAACAGTCTTTGATGTGCCTCATTTTAAAAAGTGAAATCCCTTTCCAGAGGGTGTGGTGTAAGTTATTGTTTCGCCGTGTTTGAGCCACCATGTGGGAGAGTGGTATTCTGTGTTATCTGACTAAGTGGGAAGCAAGACGGAAGGGAACTTGGATACGCCAATCCCAGTGAAGGACTGGGACAATATACTAGCTGGGATACCTCAAGTGTCCAGAAATGCACGTTTCAAATTGATAAATTATTATGTCCTCCATAGAGCATACTTATCACCTGAACGCGTAAGCAGATATTTCCAGATAGAAGAGGCGGCTTGCCCACGTTGCATCGCAGTACGGGCCCATATCCTGCACATGTTCTGGGACTGCCCCCACCTATGTGTGTTCTGGGAAGGGGTGCTACAGACAGTGGGTGAGGTCATTGAGAGCTCCCTCATTCTCCAGCCCACTGCATGCTAGGGTGGTTCCCTCACACGATGAAAACCAAAGTTACTAGTAAATTCCAGGTCCTGGCATATATCCTAGCGAAGCACAAAATAACCAGAACCTGGAAAGCAAAGGGAGGCCCCAGACTATCCACCTGGAAGAAAGAACTCCTGAAGTGGGCCGGTTGTGAGGGGTGAATACTGATGTGGGAAGCTATGCAGGGGTTGCCAAATATAGAGGTAGCCACAGCCTGGGAGATCCTTGTGCAAGATTTAGCACGCCCGTTACAAGAAACTCCAGAGGGAGAGAGGGAAGACTTATAAGGAGGGCCCCTCGAAACAGACATGCTAACAATAGCCGGCCTATCCAAACGATTCCCATGTACACGAGACCCTGAAGACTAATTGACTGAGCTTGGATCGCACTGGCCTACAAACATGATCTGATCGATCGCTGCATGAACTGTTCCAGCACCCCGCATTCAATCCAATTTTCTGGCGACTCGCGGGAGGGAGGGGGTAGATAGTTAATCTTACAGTTCTAATCTTATTCGACTTCTCAGATTGAACTGAAATGTAATAAACGGGAAAGGCTATGAGTGAGTTCCAATCAGGCGATACAAATTGAACTGCCGTAATGTAATGTTATGACGCAAAGGAAAAGATCAATAAAATCTGTTTAAAAACAAAAATCCAATGTTTCAAGCTAAAATTATATTGTACGTCATTACCTATCATGTGCTTGGGCATTGAACTTTGGATCTTTTTAATTTGGGCAATATGCCAAGTAGTTGTGGAGTTGCCTGTTAGAAATGGGGTCTCAAGTTGGGGGAGGTATGCACCCTGTCCAAGTAGGGACCACCACTCTATTCAAGGTAAGTCAGAAACACACCCTAAATTAACCTGTGCTCACCCTCTGGTAGCTTGGCACAGAACAGTCAGACTTAACTGAAGAGGGAATTTGTAAAGTATTTGTGCAACACTTATTACAGTACAACAGTGAAAATACCGCACAAATGAAAGCTACCAGCAAAGACTGTGACCTGGATCATTTTAGAGTGCTATACTACTTGCTGAGACTTCCCAATCGGCTAATAAGCCACCAGGAAGTCTTCTCTGCAACGACTTCTCAAGGGGTCTGACTTCCTGGGGATCCAAGTCACAGCCTTCCATAGAAAGCTACCTCCAAAACAGGGTAGTCAGTTAGATAGCTATATTCTAGTGTTCAGTGCAAGGAAAGGGGTTTTACTTATGTGGGGTTAATCTTCTTACCATCAGGCACAGAAAAGATTTCCGGCAAAGTGCCCTGAAGTGGGACCGCCCAAGGAGGAGCACCACCCTATGATGAAGCATGCCATCTCAATGGGTGAGGGTTTGTGCATTCTGAAAAGGATGCTTCGGCTGACCTACAGGGACCCTACACCCAAACTCCACAATGCAGGACTGCATTGCTCTTTTATAAAAACTTTATTTGAGGGAAGGTGTGTGCTGGACTGTTGTTCTTCTAAATCCCCCCTTCTTTTACTTTCATGTCTAAAAGCCACCTGCTTCATTAAATTTAGTTCTACATCTCATGGTGGCAACAAAATAGCGGTATCACTTCAACCTTTTCACAACTGATCTCCATTTTTTAAATGGATAAACTTTGTAATTGCAAGGGGAACCTTATGAAAATTGCTTCTGTTGTGATGTGTCTAATAAGTAAAAATTAATGTCCGGGCACAGGGCTCTTTTGTCTTGTCCTCTCTTTATGTCTGGAAAGTTGGGTGTATAATTAACATACTGGAGACAAGAATATGAAACCAAGGAAGTTTAATCCTCAAAGACGAGTGCCCATGAGTACACACCCTACAATGCGGAAGTCCCAGACCAACTGCCCTAAGTACCTTTAGTGAGGATTTCAAACTAAATGAAGTAGTAGAACGTCGAACCCAATAGATACACTCATTCAAAGCCTGTTCCTCACTACTGACTTTGACTACCATCCTGTTACCTTCTACACAAACTTTGAAAATGCCATGTTTTCTGGAATTTATTACAACTTTTACCTAATGCTGGACAATCTTTGACAGAAACAACACCCACAGACTGAGACTTATGTAAAATATTCACAAACAAGGAAGCAGAAAAAATTTCTAGAGCCATACGTTTCCTACAAACAATTGAGGGTTCAATGCCTTTGATAATGTTACTAACTAATGAATGGTTAGTTTATATCTTGATAGACTATACTTGATGTACATTTTGGACTTTTGGTGTGCACAAACTGTAAAGTCTGAAACTGTTAAAGCCTTTCCACACTTCGTGGCTATTCTTGCAACCCTATTTGATTATGCTTTTCTGTATCAGAACAACCTGCTAGAAGGGGTTGCAATGTGGAATTAACTTGCACCACATTGGAGTGGTTTCTGACTCTGCTTTATTTTTGGCGCAGTTTGACAATTTCAGTTTTTCATTGATTTAAATGCTCAATCCTTAAATAAAAATTGCACTATTGAATATAAAAAAAAAAAAGATAATGTTACTAACCTCACATAAAGTTGGATTCCTAGAACTTAAAAGTTGCTCTTGTATATTTTGAGATGAACAACTATAGACAAATTGGTCTGTGTTATAAGTATCAAGCGAGTTACCAAAACTACAAGTTGAGGCAAGAAGTCTTAATGCAGAAATACATTCTTCTACTCTTCGTCAAGGGTACCGTTTATGTCTAAAAAAGATGCTTGGGTCAGAATTGGGCATTTGTTCAATATGCCAGGCTAGAGCACAAAAGTCATAAACATGGAATTCATTTTCTGACGAAAAGGAGGTTATGCAATCATCTTTGAACTGGATGTAATTTAAATGCAGCAGTACTGATTCTTAATAGAAGGCAAGTGTACTGGTACAGGGACCGTTTCTAGTTTTAATGTACATCACAGGAAAATAGGATACATGTTGGTGAGAATGGGCACTATGGACTTTGGATTACTGTAACATAAGGATATAGATTAAATACTCATGGGTGAGTAAAACAAAATCGACAAAGAATTGAAAGTGAAAAGCTTTGCCAGAGTATAGTATTGTAAGCCCACAGCCCTGGCAGGACAGGGTACTTATTTTGGAGCTGATGCATAAGTGATCAGGACAAATGCAGTCCCTCCCAGTGTAAGGGAGCCAGTGTCTGAAGTGGGGTGACCCATGGCCGCATGCTGTATGCTGTGGTGGGCCGAACAACATGGGAATGATGCGTCATCCGATCAATGTATGAAGAGGGTGACCGAATGCCCCTCCCTGAGTCCCTGAATGTTTTTACCTATGTGTGTTTGTGTTTATGATTTCTTTTACGAGTTTTCGCCCACTGGACGTTTTTCCAGAGAGTTCAAGAGTTCTCACACACCTGTTTATCTTACTTTCCCTTCTTGCTAAAGAGTTACTCTTATCGACTTAGATAACCTCCAGTTGCTACCACTCGCTGTCTTATCTCAGTGTATCTGTACAGAGATGTCACATGCAGTATGACTGAACTGGAATGGAGGGACGGTTCAAATGATAACATCGCCTCCTATGATTATTTTTATCAGTTAGCTCTTCCCGTGCATGTTGTTGTCTCTTATCGTCCAGATTGCTTGAGACGATACCCGGGCCATCAGGGATATCGCGGCAGGAGCACGCTTTTACGGTAGCCTGGTGGCAACCAATGGCAGGTTGCGTCTCACTTCGCCCACCCAGGTACGCTTTAACGCTGTGATTTGGGTTGGGTTATCCGAGTTGAAGGATATTATCACCGTTTATTGACTCAGTTGCTGGATACAAAGGCAGTTCATAGGAACATTTTCATGATAGTAGGCAGTCCCCAGCTGATTTCTCATATTCTAGTTTACACCCGAGCGATAAGAACTGAACTCGAGCTGTAATAGCAGACATACACATGACTTCCATAAAGTGGAAAGCACTCTTTGACTTGGACCAGTAATAACAACTTCACACATATTATTCATTACACAATAGCCTGTTGTGGGCCACAAAAGGGCAAAGTACTCCAAAAGCAGATCACCCTGAGTCATAATAAATAAAATGTCCTGCTGATGAAACTAATTGCACCATATTACATATTCCAGAGGTGGGCTGTTTTGTCTCATGTCGTACAGACATGACACAAATCTTGCTTTTTTCTGCTATACAACATGACTGCTTCCAAAGGTCGTGGAGAAAAACACCACATTCATACACCATGTAATACTTTGAGACATAGCACCAAAAGTGCAGACCTGCGCAAACCTTTTGCACCTACAGTCCTTGTTAAGGTTATAGATTTATTTGCCGTTATTAACCGGCTTTCAAATTGTCTCCAAGTGACTGCATAGGACAAGGGTGCTAAATGCACTGCCGTAGCTGCTGAGAGGATTCATAACATTTCGTTCGTACTAAATTTGAAGCAATTCCCATTTTGGAAGTGTAAGAGGGAGGACGGCTCGGCTCAGCGGAAGTCGGAAAACCCGGATGGAGCCATGACGAGAACACCGGATATCAACCGCGTTCTAGTCTCCCTTGGAACGCGTGACGTCAGGACGCAGCCGCCAATGGAGCACAAGAGGGGCGGAATCAGGCAGGAGGAAGCGCGGAGCAGGACGGAGAGCGAGGGGATCGAAGGTGCATGGACGACGGAGCAACGGACATCCAGAGCGGAGGACAGCAAGGTTCCAGAACGGAGGACCGGAGGCGCTGCCGGAGAGCAGGAGCGGACGGGACGACAGAAGAAGGACGGAGACCCCAGCGCAGGTGCCCCAGAGCCCACAGCGACGACCGAACAGGAGTTTGCTGCTTTCAAGCCCGGCGGCTCACGAGAAGGAGAAGACGCCCCGGGTCCGGCTGCCGCGGCCCGGTACACGGGTCGTGGCCTCAGGCAAGTGCCGCTTAGAGGGTCTTTTTGGTGGGGTAGCTGGAATACCTATTAGGAGACACCCTACCGGAGCCCACTATTCCCTCACGAACCTTTAGAAGGGTTCCTCCCTGACATCCCCATTCCCTTCCCCCACGTCGTTATGGTGAAGGTGGCACAACGTAAAGAATAGGAAGGGTAAAGCCTAACCCGAGTGTTTTTCTGTTCTTTGTTTTTCAACCCTGGTGAGGAGAACCCTGGAGACAGCCAGACCCGAGGAGGGACGACCAGGACATCCCAGAGTAAAGAGTGGTAGATGGACACATACCCCTTTTGAAACAAGGAGACGAGAATCCTAACTTCTTGGAAGAGATTATTAATTTCCCGTTGAACCTATGGTGTAACACAGACTGTCTTTCTCTTACTGTGGCAAATAAACAGTATCCCTCTCATAGACACATAACCTGTCTGCTTGTCCTTCTATACCACTACTCTGCCCTCAAGCCTCCTTACAAAGTGGTGTCAGAAGTGGGATTTCTAATCCCAGTGTGTCGACGACATGACACAACCCGTGCCTATTGAGGATGTCCTTACACAATTGGCTGAGGGACAAAGACACCTGCAGCTGGTGTTTGAACAACAACTACAGGCTGCTAGACTAGAGAGAGAGGCGTTACAGGGAGCTCTTAAGGATCAGGCTACAGTGGCTGCCACGAATCAGCAAGTTCAGGACACTGCAATCCTACGACTCACGGACGCCATAGTACATACCCGGGTCCATCCCACTGTCCCAAGCGCGGTCCTGCAGAAGTATAAGGAAGGCGAAGACCCTGACTATTTTTTCCTGAATTTCGAGCGAGTGGCGTCCACAGCAGCCTGGCCACCAGAGAGGTGGGGCCAATATATCGCGCCACTTCTCTCCGGAGAGTTACAAGCCGCGTACCAAGCCGCAAATCCCGATGGGACTACTACCTATGTAGATGTCAAGAAGGCGATCTTAGAAAGATTAGGATTCGATCAGGAACATTATCGGACCAAGTTTAGGAAAGAGAAATGGAATGCTGGGGATAATCCTAGGGCTTTGTATTACCGAATCCGGGACTTAGGTAACAGATGGTTGACACCCCACACATCCACCATGGAGGAAGTAGTTGAAAAGGTGTTCCTGGAACAGTTTCTGGATGCCCTACCCCCCACCACGAAATCATGGGTGAAACAACAACCACACCTCACTGCAGCCTCCGCAGTGGAACTAGCGTGTGCCTTCCATAGGGCCCCAGATTTCAGATCCGGCACTACACGTCCACAGTCACAGTTTCCCATCTCACGACCCCAGTTACATCCCCCCATAAGACCTCCCCTAAGGCCCGAGTTAAGGACCTTACCACCCCTGCGCGTTAGTCCAAAACCTTCCCCTAGTTCTACAGGTGCCGGCGGTCAAGGTCCCCAATGTTTCAGCTGTGGTGAATGGGGACATATAGCCAGACAATGCCCCCACCGAGTATCACCCGCGGAACCCATGGAAGTAGGGTACACCAGGGGCAGAATTCTAGTAACACAGGGAAGCTCTCAACGCTACAGAACGGAGGTTTATTTAAATGGCAAGAAACAAAGGGCCCTGTTAGATACAGGGTGCCACGTCACAGTCGTTGACGGATCCCTGATAGGGGAACACCAATTACAAACCACTGAACAAGTGCAGGTGACTTGTGTCCATGGGGATACCAAGTCGTACCCCACAGCGGAAGTCATCCTGGACGTAGATAACGACCCACATCTTAAACGGGTAGGGGTCATCCCCTCTTTGCCAGAACCCGTTATCATAGGGACCGACCACCCAAACTTTGATAACTACATAGAGGGAACCAAGAACAATACCCACACATGGCTAGATGAAGCCCCTTTTCGCACCGCAGAGATAGAAGCCATAGAAACACGAGAAAAGAAAAGCAGAAGGGAAAGGCGTAATGAGAAAAAAGGGTTTTTCTGTTCGCAAGTATCAAGGAATGCCTTTCCCCTTTCCATTGCAGATACCGATGGAACACCTCCTTATAGTTACCGGGCAGCCCAACGGGATGACCAAACACTCGTGCATGCCTGGGAACAGGTCCAGGAAGAGCCTCCAGATCAGGTAGGACCTTATTTTATTGTAAAAAGGGGTTTGTTATATAGAGCTGAAAAAAGAGACTCAGTAGAGAAAACTCAACTGCTCGTTCCCCTATCCTTCCGGGAACATGTACTCCAGTTAGCCCATAATAAGATGGGGGGTGGGCACTACGGCAAGGAGAATACGCTGAAGTATCTGTTAGATAAATTCTACTGGCCTGGGGTTTACAGGGATGTGGCAAAACACTGCGCTACATGTGTGCGATGCCAATACACGAGCTCTGGACCCGTCACTAAGGCACCCCTACAACCACTCCCCATCATAGACATTCCCTTTAAGAGAGTGGGTATGGATTTAGTCGGGCCTTTAACTCCCTCGTCACGTGGTCACCGATACATACTAGTTATCATCGATTATGCCAGTCGATACCCCGAGGCCTTCCCTTTGTCGCGTATGACTACTCCCGCTGTGGCCCAAGCCATGATAACGCTTTTTTCCCGAGTCGGTTTTCCCTCTGAGATCTTGACCGACCAGGGTACCCCGTTTGTGTCACACATGATGAGCCAGATTTGTGATCTCCTCGGGATCAAGAAAATACGCACGTCAGTGTATCATCCACAAACAGACGGCCTTGTGGAGCGGTACAACAAAACCATCAAAAACCTACTCCGCAAGGTCGTCTCAGATACGGGGAGAGACTGGGACCGTCAGCTTCCGCTGGTTCTCTTTGCCTTACGGACACACGAGCAACGATCCACGGGGTTTTCCCCATTTGAACTACTGTTCGGGAGAAAACCCCGAACCTTATTGGACATGGCCAGTGAACAGTGGGAGGTGGAAGAGGAAGAAGGGAAGCCCCTACTGAAATACGTTACTGACTTAAAGACGTCGTTAAACCACCTATGGGGTCTTGTACATGAGAATCTGCAGGAAGCACAGAGAACACAAAAAAGATATTATGACCATAACAGTCGACTTAGGGAATTAAGACCAGGGGACAAGGTTCTTATACTACTCCTGACCACAGAAGACAAGTTGTTAATGAAGTGGCAAGGGCCGTATGTGGTAGACAAACGAATCACCCCTGTCACCTATAGTATACTACTGCCACATAGGACAGGGGGTAAACAAATATACCATATAAACCTCCTCAAGAAGTGGGAGGAACCCCAGCCCCCTGGAGCACCAAACCCCGCCTTGATGGCCTGCAGCTCCCCGCAGTTAGACATTCCACTCCTGTCACTGCAGGACCCCTTGATTCCCTCTGTTCCCTTCGGAGACATATTAACCCCTGAACAAAAAACGGAGCTAGGCGTCGTGACAAACATCTACCCAGACCTGATGTCCACAAAACCCGGTTTAACATCCCTAGTCCAACATAAAATAGTACCTCTGAACCCAACAATAATCAAACAAAAGCCATACCGCATTCCGGAAGCCCGTAGGGAGGCTGTAGAAAAGGAAGTGGAGGACATGCTCCAGGCAGGGATCATAGAACCATCCCGGAGCAATTGGTGCTCTCCAATTGTACTCGTACCAAAGCCAGACGGTAGTCTGCGCTTTTGTATTGATTTCAGACAAGTAAATGCGATCACTAAGTTCGACACGTACCCAATGCCCAGAATAGACGAGATGATAGAACGCCTGGGACAGGCTAGATACATGTCAACCCTCGACCTCACGAAAGGGTACTGGCAAATCCCGTTGGAGCATACCTCCAAAGAAATAACTGCGTTTTCCACACCATCAGGCCTGTACCACTTCAAAGTTCTTCCGTTTGGATTACATGGGGCCCCCGCCACATTTCAGAGGCTGATGGACAGGGTATTAAAACCACACCAAAAGTATGCAGCCGCATATCTTGATGATATTGTGGTTTTCAGCCACACCTGGGAGGAACACTTAGTACACCTCAAAGTCATATTTCTAGCCTTACAGGAAGCCGGCCTCACAATCAATCCCAAGAAATCACTTTTAGGGACCAATAAAATACAGTACTTGGGATATGCCATACAAGAAGGACACATCAGGCCCCAAGTTGATAAGATCGAAGCCATCCGCACCATTTCCAGACCTGTAACCAAAAAAGAAATTCGTTCCTTCTTGGGGTTTATAGGTTATTACAGGCGATTTATTCCACATTTTTCATCTATAGCCAGTCCGCTCACCGAACTACTGTCCAAAACACATCCCACACGCATACAGACATGGCACGCAGCACAGGAAGCCAGCTTTGAGGCCCTTAAACAAGCTATATGTACCAGCCCCGTTTTACGGTGCCCCGACTTTACTCGTACCTTTGTCCTTCAAACGGACGCCTCGGACTGTGGGTTGGGGGCGGTCTTATCTCAACCGGACTCAAATGAAGAACTGCGACCCCTGTTGTACATCAGCAGAAAACTCTTTCCCCGAGAGAAGAACTACTCCACGGTAGAAAAGGAGTGTTTAGCTATTAAGTGGGCTATTGAATCCTTACAATATTGCCTGTTAGGCAGACACTTCCTGGTCCTCACCGATCACGCTCCTTTGACATGGCTTGCACGAAATAAGGACACTAATTCTCGCATACTACGATGGTTTCTCGCTTTGCAACCCTTCTCTTTTCAGACCCTCCACATGCCGGGGATGAAGCAACTGAGTGCTGACTATTTATCCAGGCATCCGAGTTGTGAATGGCCCCATCGTCCATTCCTAAGGGGGGACGACTGTAAGAGGGAGGACGGCTCGGCTCAGCGGAAGTCGGAAAACCCGGATGGAGCCATGACGAGAACACCGGATATCAACCGCGTTCTAGTCTCCCTTGGAACGCGTGACGTCAGGACGCAGCCGCCAATGGAGCACAAGAGGGGCGGAATCAGGCAGGAGGAAGCGCGGAGCAGGACGGAGAGCGAGGGGATCGAAGGTGCATGGACGACGGAGCAACGGACATCCAGAGCGGAGGACAGCAAGGTTCCAGAACGGAGGACCGGAGGCGCTGCCGGAGAGCAGGAGCGGACGGGACGACAGAAGAAGGACGGAGACCCCAGCGCAGGTGCCCCAGAGCCCACAGCGACGACCGAACAGGAGTTTGCTGCTTTCAAGCCCGGCGGCTCACGAGAAGGAGAAGACGCCCCGGGTCCGGCTGCCGCGGCCCGGTACACGGGTCGTGGCCTCAGGCAAGTGCCGCTTAGAGGGTCTTTTTGGTGGGGTAGCTGGAATACCTATTAGGAGACACCCTACCGGAGCCCACTATTCCCTCACGAACCTTTAGAAGGGTTCCTCCCTGACATCCCCATTCCCTTCCCCCACGTCGTTATGGTGAAGGTGGCACAACGTAAAGAATAGGAAGGGTAAAGCCTAACCCGAGTGTTTTTCTGTTCTTTGTTTTTCAACCCTGGTGAGGAGAACCCTGGAGACAGCCAGACCCGAGGAGGGACGACCAGGACATCCCAGAGTAAAGAGTGGTAGATGGACACATACCCCTTTTGAAACAAGGAGACGAGAATCCTAACTTCTTGGAAGAGATTATTAATTTCCCGTTGAACCTATGGTGTAACACAGACTGTCTTTCTCTTACTGTGGCAAATAAACAGTATCCCTCTCATAGACACATAACCTGTCTGCTTGTCCTTCTATACCACTACTCTGCCCTCAAGCCTCCTTACAGGAAGCAAACATCTTACCGTGCTTAGATTTATTGAAGTAAATGACTTCCTTAACTAAAGAAGGAAGACAATTGTGACAAATTGAAAATAATAAAATAAAGTCATGACAGCTGGTTGCATTCCCACTATGTAGACATGTTGTGCAAGAGGGGGACTATTGATAGTAGATTCTTAATTCAGATGTTGTAGTAGTTACTGGCCCCATTGGAATCATCGGATCTATTGGAACACCACAGATCTCCTTAGGTTCACCAAAAGAATTCAGCTGTTGAAAACTCAAAAGTGACTCCGGAAAGCACAATCGCCTCCCTCCAATTAAATTAAGAACTGAGATTCTGCTGCGGGCCATACAAACTCCATTCTGGCTCAAATTCTCGGAGGTGTTCCTACTCCCTTAAGTTCTATCAAGAATTTAGGAGTGAAAATTGATCACTACCTAACATTTTCTAGATTTTGCGACTGAAAGTTTTCAATTAATTTAAGAACCTAGAGGCAAGAGTTATGTGTATCTTTCCATGGTATATTAATTCAGTATTAACCAAACTACTACCAAGACTACAGACAGCGTCATGTTCCCAAAAAAACCAATCTTGTAATAAAAGGCTGAATAATAGTGCTCTTTTCTCCCTCAATTGCCTCTTTCTTTGGGTTTGGGAACGTTTGTATGTAAGATATAAATAACAAAAATATCAACTCACATTGTATTGTATTGTAATTGCATTTATATCGCACTTACTACCCCTGATGAGGCGTCAAAGCACTTTTTCGGCGAGTAGCATGCTACTTCGGAACCCATAAAGGATAAGTGGTGAAATTAGTATAGTGAAATGTGAAATAAAATTGAGCGGTGGATATGTTAGTCTGTTATTTGGATTGAGAGGGATAGTGGAGGGATAGAGAAGGGAAAAGGTTTGCATTTATATAGCGCTTGCCACTCCGATGAAGCGTCTAAGGGCTTCTAGGCGAGCAGCAAACTACTCCAGAACCAAAAAGGATTAGTGGTGAATTAGTCTGGGGGAATATGAAATTAATTTGGGTGGTGGACATGTTAGTCTGTTATTTGGATAGAAAAGGATAGTTAAGGGATGGAAGAGGAAAGGGTTTACATTTATTTAGCGCTTGCTACTGCTGATGAGGTATTGAAGCACTTTTTGGCGGGTAGCAAGCTACTCCAGAACCCAAACAGGATTAGTGAGAATTTCTATAGGGAAATATTAAATTAATTTGGGTGGTGGACATGTTAGTCTGTTATTTGGACTGAAAATAAATAGTGGGGGCATAGAAGAGGCAAGGGTCTAGAAAGTTCTTAATTTTGGGGAGTTCATAGCAGTAGGAGGGGGTTTGGGATGAGTAAAAGGGTGGAGTGGGAAGAGTCAGAGGGAAGGGTTTAGAAAGGCTTGTTTGGGAGGTATGAATAGTAAAAAATGCATGACATAATGCAAGGAGGGGTCTACGGGAGGGGAGAGTCTAGAAAGGGTTATTTTGTGGACCATAGTAGTGGTATGGGAAGAGTCAGAGGGAAGGGTTTAGAAAGGCTTGTTTGGGAGATCTGAATAGTAAAAAAGGTATGGAATGATGCAAGGAGGGGTCTAGAGGAGGGAAGAGTCTAGAATGGGTTATTTTGTGGACCATAGTAGTGGTATGGGGTTTGGGATGAATGAGAGAATGGAGGTAGAGGATATATTGAGAGTGGTATAGGGTGAGAAATAGAGTAGTAGATCATTGGAGAGAGTAGTAGAATGAGATTTGAGATGAATCAGAGTGGAGGTAGAGAATATATTGTGTGAGCTATAGGGTGAGTTATAGGGTAGTGCATTGGATATGCTGAATTTGAAGCAAAGTAATAAATATAATGATATATAAGTACACGGAAGGTTTATCATAAGTAGATGGAAGGTATATATGCATAAGAAAGGTAATATGTGTAGATTAAAGTTGCATTTAATAAACTCAGACACACATCCATATTATGGCCTAAAGATCATTTACAAAAACATCTCTATGTTGGGTTGTAGATTTTCTATCATTAATCCTAATAGGTAATATTTTTGTAAACGCATAGGACACAATTTTTTTGTCAGATGATATTTCGGTAACAATACTCTGGTACCATTCCTGCTGCCCTTTCAACTTCTCATTTTCTGGAATGTGAAGCATCTTCTGCTTTTCCTGTTCTGTGCCTATAAAAATCCCAAACAGACATGTTTTAAAAAGTTAATTTTTATTCCTAAGGCAATGTGTATAAAAACAATATGTCATTAGAGAAGTGTACCCAATAGACATCTGAACCATTTCACTTTCGCCCTCATTATCGGTCAGAATTTTTACACGAATCAGCAGAAAAGGTAAACAGGGTTAGTAGGGCGGAAAATAGTGA
The DNA here is from genome assembly GCF_964204655.1 of Triturus cristatus. Taxonomy (NCBI): domain Eukaryota; kingdom Metazoa; phylum Chordata; class Amphibia; order Caudata; family Salamandridae; genus Triturus; species Triturus cristatus. Next base: position 318,366,831 of record NC_140580.1, on the reverse strand, counting down.
GGTGCAGTCTATGGTGGTTGGGGTGTTAGAAGTAGTCAGACTTTCCTACTCCCAGACATAAATTATACTCAGGGACTGGATAAGGAGCAGCCGAACAGAAGGCAGGTTAACACTCCCAGGGCAGTTTAGGTAGAAGCAGTGGGGAGAGAGAGAGAGAGAAGCCACATAATGTTCTATGGTTGTAGGGTTCCTGCTGCAGATACGTCTCTCTTACTGTTTGGCATTGCTGCACTTTGTTAGTTTTTTCCTTACCCTGATCCATATTTACCTTCCAGTTCTATGATCCTGCTGCCTCTTGACAACTTTCCTTCTTTATGAGACACTTCCTTCCTTGTTGGTCACCCAGTGCCGGTGACCATTGATGCTCCACGGTCCCAGAGTGTGGTTCCTGTAATACTTTGAGATTCACAAAGGCAAATACTGTGAATTTGAGTATAAGGTGAGAATATTTCTTCAAAAATTCTGTGATAGGACTCTTTTCACATTTCTATATACTACTATACTATATATTTGAGGCACATTTTTAACTGTTCACTAATGACTTTAGTGTTAAATGTGAAGCCTCTCTTTGGCATACAGAGTTACCACCTTAACTGCACTCGGCTAGCAAGTTTATAGCAATAGGGCCAGTGCAGGAGGCCCTTCCTGCTCACAATATACAAGTGCCATGAACTGTTGTAACTACTCTCAACCATCTCTAACTTGACAACAGGTAACGGCAGAGGGAAAATACTGATTTTGAGAACCCTGGGGCACACAAAAGAAAAATTGTGCACCCATTGGTTGCTCCATTGAGATGTTGCCTCATACAATGGGTGTAGCAATCACTACTGTAACTGAATTAAACCATGCTTTCAGACATATTCAATTGCTGTGACCTAAGTGACTGAATGTTGGCATCATGTTACTTCACTTAGGTAGTAAGAGATACTTCACCTACTGCTATTTCACTTAGAAATATGTTGAAATAGCTACTAACAGAGACTGAGGTTACTGTATAGCTTTTATTACAGGATGGGAATTCTGTAGACCTATCCTCCTTGAACTCCTTTTGAAACAGAATATAGACAGAAGCCTTCTCTAAATGTCCTAGGACATACCACTATACCATATAATCCACCATGTCATCAGTTGCAATTAGCTTGTCAGGGACAGATGCTGATGGTAGCCTTAAGGGTCTTCCATAATGGTCTGAACCAGGAAAAGAAGGACTGAACAAACTCAAGCACATTCTAGTCTGATGAGAAACCATGCTTGTAGTTTCAAAAAAGGTGTTGTAGCATCTTCCCCAGCCCAAGAGCAATCAGATGAATTACACCACACAGGAGCTGTGGTCAAGCATTCATTTATTCTTCAGCATACACTCACGCACTTGCTAGTACATCATACTTTCCATTAACCACACCTTAACACATCACAGCATATTACATATTTCCTCTTCAGAGTTCCCCTAGAACCACAAGGGTACTAGTGTGCATAACATCAATATGCTCCATTGTAAAATAAAAAGTGGCAAACCACTAAAATCAAAATTCCACAATTAGTAGACGAGGCGCTCGCACACAGGTGAGTCGGGTGATCGAGGTCCACCTTGATTGGGCAACAGCGACATAGTCTCAGGCGCTTGAGCTGGACCTGCCACATGTGGCTTCAGGACTCGACCAGTGTTGCCATAGGTGTCCCCAGGGATGGATTGTCCAAGAAGATGCAATGTCACCACATGTCGCTTGCATGCCACAACCTGTAAAGGATCAGCGACAAAAGGATTGTCTGCTTTCCGTCTTCGTCTCTCCTTAACCATTACCCAGTCTCTTTTGTCAAAGACTGTCTCCTGGGCATGGCGACACTGATCTGCATACGTTTTAATTTTCCTTTTCAGAGTCGCATCAGTCAGTATTCACTGATCGATCAGGGATCCATTAAGGTAGTTTTGTTTGAAAGACTCTCCAAAATAGCAAGATGGCAGCACTCACCAGTTGTGAATTGAGGAGTTGATCGATAGGCCCAGAGGGTCTGGCACATGACTTGGTACAGATCGATTCCCTCCATGGACTCTCGTTGAATGACCTTTTTGAGGATGCCCATGAATCATTCAACTACACAATTGGCTTAGGGCCAGAGGGGTGTACCCCTTTGGTGTTTGACGTTGAGTCGATCAAGAAATTCTTTGAAGTCAAAAGGTGGCCCATAATCAGATTTTAGGATTTTGGGGATACCCCGTGTTGCAAAGATGTCATCAAGCCGTTCTATGACTTTGTCATGGCTTGGCAAAAATAGTTTTTCTACCAAAGGAAAAAGGGAATATTCGTCTATGACTGCTATGAAATAGTGTCCATTTTCCAAAGGCCCAAAAAAGACAACTGCAACCCTCTCCCAAGCATGGGTAGGAAGGTCAGACATTATCACTCAGTGTTGCGTCACCTTGAGGGACAAACAACTGCAAATGTGGCACACTTTCAGCTCCTTATCGACTTGCTCATCTACCCGAAGGAACCACACTCGATCTCTTAAGGCTCTATAAAGTGGCTACTATACCATGGTATCCTTCATAGGCCAACTTGATGATCCACTGTCTGAGGCTTCCAGGTATTACGATTCTCGAGCCTCGCAGTATTACGCCTTCTCGGGTGATTGCTAACTCATCCTATACATTTTCGAACTTTTAAAATTCAATATCATCAGCAAGGCGCCAGGTACTTCTCTTCCATGATTGCTTAGTAATAAGTTCTTTGATTATGGTGATGTCTTGCTCTGCCTTGGTGGCAACAATGATTTGTTAAGCAGAGAGAGCTGCTGGAGTGCTGGATCTCACAATAAAGTTAAGATATGCTTCAGCTGTCCTTGATGTCTAACTATGATGAGATAGGTTAAGCATGCTCTTTTGATTCATGTTGACAGGTCTCAGCAATACAAAAAGATTAATTACTTATTTGTGACTTTCGGACAATCTGGAATCGACAAGAGAGCATCCACTATCCCTCTCAGCAGGTGACTCAAATCTACTATTCTCTTGGCTGTACAGGATCTGGATATGAGCCTATCCAGGGCAGATCCACCAGGGAATATGGCACCCAGGTGGGGTGGGTGGGGCTGACTTCGGGATCCTCCTGTTTGGTAACATTACCTCCCTTGTAATGGACTGTAACGAGGACAAGATGGACTAAGGGTAATGAAGATTACCGGTAAGCATTCTGAGCCATAGGCCTCCATTCATTGTCTTCTGGCTTACAGGAGCTTCAGAATTTAAGAGTTGCGTCTCGCTTTCCAGGCCTGTCCACACTGGCCTACACACACTAGTTCAATTTATTGGCAATTTGAAATTAGAACAAGCATCTCACATAGATCATAAATAGATTTATTTGCACAAAATGCATGGGAAAATATTTTATGATTATTTTTTGGGCAAAAATATACAATAAACATTGAAAGTTTAAAGTAAAACATATTGCCATTCAGAGATGTCATATAGGGTTTCCAAATAGTAAATACAAAATGAGTCATCAGAAAAATAAATTAAAACAATTAAATGAAAGCAGAGATGAGTCCCAATGAAGGGTTCACTATCATAAGGAAATCCTTTACTATGGACAATGGTTTGTCTTGATGAATACCTGCTGTAATCGACTAAGGAAAAATGGTGCTGGGTTAGGATTCAAATTAAACCATCTGTCCTAGGATTTGACCTGCAGAGTATGCACCGTCTACTTTAGCATCACTAGTCTGGGTCCGCCTAAAGGACTCGGAGACATGGGTCGGTGCATAGCACAGCACATGTTGGTAGCATGTTTGTTTTCTCGATCCTGAAACCTGAGTGCCACATGTGTATGTTTACTAGTGTACACATGTGGCATTTTCATGGACTCTCTTTCCCCTGTGGATTAACCAACCTTCCTTTCAAAATACATATTTGATAAAGCTTTGTCAATGCATGGGTTTTGAAGAGAATGTCAGGCAAAGTCAACCTATTGCACTTGTAAATGTTTTTTTCACCCTATAGATTATCACCACTACTCTATTTTGGTGGTATGTAAATGTAATTAGAAAAGTCTTTCTTTGCAGTCACCATTAGAACGTTTGTACATGTTAAAGGCCTTGTATCCGACTGGCTCCGTTAAGGGTGAAGTATTTACCACATATGGAAAATTCCATTGTCCAATTGAGGAATTTACTGGGTGTCTTTGAAAACCTCGTTTTTTCGTGTTTGTGTACAGTTCTTTGAATTAGTCAAGATCATCTTCAATTCCAACCCCGAATATATCCCCCCTCTTGTCTTCATCCTCGGAATCATCAGAGTCCGGGTCTGCTTGAGGGGAAAACTTGGGCACCTTTGCTAGAGGCTGGCCTTCCCCTGCAACGAAAGCAGCTTCAAGTGTTTTAGTATTAATAATTTGGAGTGCACCCTAATCTGCTCCAGAACTATCTTCTGCTCTAGTATTTGGGGCAGTCCTCATTCCATGAGCTAAGCTCAGTAACATTATTTCTTGTTGAAGATTGCTTCATAGCTGCCAAGATTTCAGATTGCTTATGTGCGACATTTTCATAATTTCATTGTAATTATGAGTGACATTCAGTGACTATGAGCGACACTTTCACGCAAGCAAAATCAAGCAACGAAGAAGAGGGAAAGCAAGAAATATCAGAAATCACACTCATTTGAGCAACAAGATACTCTAAGAACATCTTAAAACTGCTGCAAAGCATCAGAAACGGATGGGCACTAACCTAGGCAAAAACAATGCTTTATTTCTATAATGCCTCTCTTCTCACATCACAACGCGTAATGAAAGGTAAAGCAAAGCTCTTTAACACAGACGGAATGAGCTCACAGCACTTCCTGCATACTCCGGTTGCTTAGCAACAGAGCATCGTTAGTTGCTAAATGTATCAGAACCCATCATCTTGGAATCAGGAAGAGCGGTCTCGCATCTAAGAGAAGCAGCAGAGTTTCAGAGAACTGCGTGTAAACCGGTCTAGGGTACCGGCTACCTCCCTATCACTCTACCGGAGAGGTAGCATGTCTATTTAACAATATAAGGTAGTTGAACAAGAACATTAACAGGAGAAACATAAGCGTTGGCTGATTGAACATACCGGCGTGAACACATAACTAAAACAAAACTAGTGAATTTATAAAAAGATAATATAAAGTAAACTACCTAACTGGATTTTGGGTGATCTTTTTTGGAAACACAAAAGAAAAAAACAGTGAGATTCATAATTTTCACCACACTTAAATAAATCATATGACGCTCATTTCCTGTGGAAGCGGGGTTAGGTGGGGCCTACATTTTGTTTTTTACTTGTACGGTCAATTCTGTGGGTGAGACAGAAAGTTGTTCTGTTAGGACTGTCACGGGAAAGACGGACGAGAAAGGTAATATATGAATGGCACTTGAATATAAATGGATTAAAAGGTCTCACTAAAAGCCCTTCTATATATGTATGTATTTTTATTATTACGATGTTTTGTGGAAAACATGAACTAATAAAGCTGTTGTAATATCTTGAATTTACTTAAGTTTCATATTTCACAGTTGTATCTATCATTATAGAGATGCCGCTTACATTTGAAGGTGCACCATGGCAATAGAACCAAGTGTAGAGTGCATCCGCAGTTGAGTGGTCAGTTGTACCTGACATCTCCTGCTGGATGGATGGGATCACTTTGCTGGAATAAACTCAACCTGCAATAATACTACTTGGAGTCTTACCAACCTTTATTTATTATCTAAATTTTACACTGGCGACGAGGATGGGATGCACTCATGCAAGAGGATTGTGATCTCAACATCAGACTATTTTGTGTCATTTTTCTTCACCTGATTCTGCTGTGGACTATAATAAAACTGGTACTTATCATCTTTAGTGAGTACTCTTATTCTTCGGGATTAAGAAATATAACTAGAGCTTTTCTCACATAAACCTTTTATAATTTACAATGATTTTAAGGTCAATGTGTGAAGTTTAAAATTAGAGCACAACTCACCTTCTGTCACACCCCTTTAAACTATGGAGGTTGGGAGATTTCGGTGCGGGCTCTAGGCTATTTTTCACTATAAACTCTAGTATTTGTGACTTTTACTTGGGAAGATAATCCATGGACATTTATGCTTAAAATTAGTGGATTTATCATTCCTTTCCTCTCTAAAAGTTATCAACTATCAGCGCTGACAATTCTTGGTCTTTGTTTTGTGGTACATTCGACTTCATCCTTAAAACGGTGCTCAATCAAGTATATGAACTCTCTCACAGACTCTGCCATCAATTAATCTCTTCTGAATTAGTTTGCTATTAACCATAAGGATTTTATATTGTGAAATCTTGTGTGACCGGGAGCGCGTAATTGGGAGAGTTTTCCTTGCCTTTACAGTGACAGTTAGAAAGTGGCACCGTGATTTCGTTTCCAAGACAGTGTCAGCAGATGATTTATGAGTGCACTTTTAATCTTTAATAGCAATGACTTTCAACAGAGGACACGCTGCCAAGTACGGTATTTATGCTTCAATAAATAAAGGTTGCTAAGACTTCAAGTAGTAATATTGCAGGTTGAGTTTATTCCAGTAAAGTGATCCCATCCATCCAGCAGGAGATGTCAGGTACAACTGACCACTCAACTGCAGATGCAACTCTACACTTGGTTCTATTGCCATGGTGCACCTTTAAATGTAAGCAGCATCTCTATAATGATAGATACATCTGTGAAATATGAAACTTAAATAAATTCAAGATATTGCACACCTTCCTCCTATAAACAAAACTAAAGAAAATAAATTTGAGTAAAACAATATACACCAAAATATTTTACATGAGAAAATCGTTTAAACTTGAAGGCAACTTGGACAACCTCTTGTTTCTCATGACACCTCCAGCTTCAAAGTTAACAGTGGGTTTAGGTTGAGAAGCAATAGGTGCTTCATTATTACACAACTTACTATTCTTTATGACCACCACTCTGTTGAGATTCCAGATGCGTGAATCCTCGGTTTTAATAGCATTGGTCAATACTTTGATCACTCTGTGAGGTTTCTGAAACAAAGTGGAGGTTTTCCTACCAACGGGAGCTCTGATCATCACCAAATCACCCACTTTGACAGAAGTGACCTTCACGGCTTTTCTAAGATCATAGTTCTTTTTACGTTCCTTTATTATTTTCTTTTCTTTGACCTTCCATTCATTAACAGGATCCTTTACACCTCTTTTAAATTCAATGTCAGTAATCCAGAAAGGAGCAACAAAGGTATTAGCACATCTTCCTTTTAGTAATTCAAAAGGAGTACGACCAATTGTGGCATGGGGTGTAATTCTGTATATTTCGACTTTCCTGATGACATCCTTTTTCCAATCTAAATAATTTTGTTTGGCTAAATCAATGGTTTCTTTTAAAACACGGTTGAAGCGTTCCACCATTCCGTTGCTCTCTGGGTGATATAGAGCACACCTTTTATGTTTGATGGAACACTTCAAGAAAAACTCCTCTATTTCACTGGAGACCAATTGTGAACCATTATCGGTCAAAATAGAACCAGGCAGCCCTTCTCTTCCAAAAACTTCCTTAAGAAACTCTATTACATGCATGGTATCAATGCACTTAGTGATTTTTTACTTCTGCCCACCTTGAAAGAAGATCAATTAAGACAAAGACATAACTTTCACAACCATTATTATGAATTGGCCCTAAAATATCAAAGGCCAACTCTTCCCATGTTTTTTTTGGCCTTTCTCTAATTATCATGGGTTGGACCCAAGGTTTCTGAGACTTTTCACTTATACAACAAGGTATGCAATCCCTCACTAATCTCTCTACCTGCAAGTCCATTTCTGGCCACCAATAAGTAAGTCTTAATCTCTCCTTAGTCTTTGACATCCCAAGATGACCCTCATGTGCCATCTCAAGGAGGTCTTCCCGAAGTGAAGTTGGTGGAATTAATCTGGTTCCCCTAAACATAAGGCCTTCACTCTCAGCTAATTCATCTCCTACAAGCCAATATTTTTCACAGACTCCTTTTACCTTCTTGACCCATCCATTCTTGAGTAAACAGGTTAACTCAAGAAACTCTTTATCTTTTGCACATTCTTCTCGCCATTTATTTTCCTTTATTCCACCAACCTCAATGGTACAAACCTATTCATTGATAAAATCCTCCTCAGCTTCACCCTTGTCATCATTTTGTACCACTAATCTAGATAAGGTGTCAGCCACATTATTCCTAGCACCAGGCTAGTACTCAACTTCAAAATTGTAACTCTGAAGTACTACAACCCATTTAGAAATCCTTCCCGAAATGACGTCTATACCTTTTTTGTTAAATACTTGACACAGTGGTTTATGATACATCCGTACCTCAAATTTCACACCCCACAGCAAATTCTTCAGCTTCTTTATAGCCCAATGGACAGCCAGAGCTTCTCTTTCAATTACAGAATATCTCAGTTCTGCACCTCTGAGGCCACGTGATAAGAACAAAATGACATTCTCTGTATCACCATCCTGCTGTTGTAACACTCCCCCAAACCTTTCATGCTGGCATCTGTAATTAGGACAGTTCTTTTAGTGGGATCAAAACTTTTCAATTTTGGAGTTTTTTAAAGCATTCTCTTAATTTCTAGAATTTTTTTTTCACACTCATGTGACCATTCAAAATTGACACCCTTGCATAACAATTTCCGCACACATCCCAGCAAAGTTCTTCATAGATTTACTATAGTATTCTGACATACCAAGAAATTTCATTAGTTCCTCCTTGTTAGATGGAGAAGCTAGGTCCTGGAAGGCATTTACTAGTTCAGCTTTGGGCTGGACACCTTGACCTGAAATTGTGTGTCCCAGATAGTCCATGGATGACTTTTTGAAATTGCATTTATCAATCCTTACAGTTAAATTGTATTCCTTAAACCTACTAAAGACTTCCCTGAGTATCAAATCGTGTTCTTCGTCATTTCTCCCATAAATTAACACATCATCTTGATAGATTTTTACCCCTGAACACCTTCCAAAACCCTTTCCAAAGCTCTCTGAAAAACAGATGCCGCAGACACCAGTCCAAATGGTAATCTAACGAACCTGTAAGTTCCAAATGGTGTGATGAATGCTGTCAGGTCTTTAGCCTTGTCTTCAAGTTTTATCTGATTATACGCTGATTTTAAATCAACAGTGGAAAAGACACAGGCACCTTGCAAAAGCATTAGCATGTCAGATATCTTTGGTTAAGGATATTTATCTACAATGACTTGTTTGTTCAATTCTCTCAAGTCAATGCATAGGCGCAGACTACCATTAGATTTCCGTGAGGCTACGACTGGCGCCAGCCATCTAGTCCCTTCTACTTCTTCAATTATAACTTCTTTTTTTAATTTTTCCATTTCTCCCTTCATCTCTTCTCTCACTGATAGTGGTACATTTTGAACTTTACAAGCCACAGGTATGGCTCCAGGAATCAGTCTTATATTGTGGGTATACCCTCGTAAGCACCCCAACTCATCTCTGAAAACATCATGAAACTCTGTCTTTAAGGCAGTGGTAAAGTCATCATCACAAGTCTGAACCAAAACATCATTATTTTTAACATTTTCTCTCAAAATAATGGGGGGAATCATTATTGGGGTCTAACATTACTCCAAGATCCTTCTGGTGAAACCAACTGAGGATACTGTCACCTTTATGGGAAACGTAAATTTTCCCCGTAGTATATCTCCCTTCATACTCTATCAATCCAGAAAAGTACCCTAAATGTTTTATGGGTTCACGTCCATAAGCATAAGGTTTTATATCAGCTTTAAGTAGTTTTACAGTGTTAACAAGTTTATTCATGAAGAATTGTCCCGAAATTAAGGAAATTTTGATCCTGAGTCAAATAAGACTTTTTTTCCTTCTCCTTTCACTTTTATTATATCTAAAGGTCCTTTCTTACCATTATCTGAAAGTTGGGAAACAACTTGCCCGCAATAGCAAATAGATTCATTCTCACTATCACAGTTGCTGTTGTCTGCACGAACAGCAAGAACTTTCCCTTTATCCTTCTTGACATTGCAAGCAGAACTAAAATGTAAAACTTTTTGCAAATGGTACAAGTAGATTTAAGGCCAGGGCATTTGTTACCATTAGCCAAATGCTTTTCACTCCCACACCTGTAACACTTGAGCCTTAAGTCTCTCCTGTTTTTTCTCTGTTCCTTTTCCAAACTACTTTTCTTAAACTCGTTTGTTTTTGAGTAAAATTTTACTGACTGAATAGCATTATCTTTGCTCTCACGTTTAGTAATAATATCCACACATTTCAAAGAGTGTTCAATTTGTTTAGCAATGGATATTACCTCCTCAAGAGTAGGTTCATCTTTTTGCCACAGTTCACTTCTGACCTTTTCGACATTGCATCCTAGCATGAATTGGTCTCTTATTCTTTCTTCCACAAGTGCACCAAACTTGCATGAGGAAGCTAGTTTCCTAAGGGCAGTAACATCATTTTCCACCGACTCTCCCTCATTCTGTGCCCTTCTACCAAAATTATACAGTTCAAGGATGGTGCTCACTTTAGGTAAATAATGTCTGTCAAGTTTCAAAATACAAATGTCATATTCATTTAGAGTCTGATCATCTACATCTGGCAGATGGTCAAACACCTCTTGTCCTTCAGCTGTCTCTAGGGCAGATATTAAAAATGACTAATGCTACATGTGAACAAGGATACATGTAGGTATTAACTCGCCTCTCCTGTGATTTCTCTAAAATGCAATTCACCGATTTGTGTTATCTTTGTTTTGTGTATAAAGATGACATTATAGGGAGCGTGGCTGGCAAGATGGCGGGCTAGAAGCAGCTTCTGTGAGCTCCGTCTGCAGCGAACTAATCTGACACTGATCATGCCGCTATCGGTGCCCATCGCAAAAATAACCATTGATGGATGGAATGCTGAACAATGTCAAACATTAAGTTCCAATGCAGAGATCTGAGCTAAATCCATTGTTTTTTTTGCACACCATGCCATTTCACTGCATTGTTGGTTAATTGTTTGGCAGCAAAAAGCATATTGCATCCAACCTTCCTTTCAAAAGGGAATACAAGCAATGCAATAGGCTGGTCAAAATCATGAAAAACTGAAATAGTGACATTAGTCTGGCAACAGGGAAGAAGATGAAGGGACTCTGGGAAAAATCCACAGCATTCCTTTCCAGCCATTGCCCTGGCTAGAGAGGCAAATTTGCAAATATTTAGTAGTTCTACAAGAATCGTGTGGCTGTGTATCAACTCTCGCAGTGGCAGTTCAACGTAGTGGCTCTGAGTTCATGGCAGTCTATTGAAGGGCTTCTACTGCCACACAGTACCTCCCACACTGTGAATGGTATTTAAACCATAATCATCCTGGACTACATGAACTTTAGGCACCTTGATTACTGGAGGTGTGCATTTGTCTGTGTGTATGGTTTGGGTTTGGTGGGTTAGTGCTTCAATCCTCGCCACTCATTATAGATTAGGGGCCAAAGTTACTATACCCTTGTGCTATGCTTATATCACACAAACATGAGCAATCAGGAGCATCACATTTTCTATCTGGCGCTAAGGTTTTTTGCATTGGTTATTGATGTGCGAGGTGCAAGTACTGCCTTGCACCGTGCAGCAGCAAAGAATCCATGCAAAATGACTTACTATTCTCATACAAAGTCCCACTAAGTTGTGCAGAGCAAAATAATTTGTGCATAGAAAACACAGAACAGAGCAGATGCAATACATCTGGGCTAACTTACCAGCGTTATATAAAGGAATACTTGACAAACACTGTACATTATTGTCATGTGACTAGATGGGCAAATCAGAAGATGTATCACAGGTCCTTGACAAAGCCCATAGAAGTTATTGAAACGTTGTTAGTGTAGTTTTTTCACCATTGTTGCTGCACATTATCTATATGCTTTAGCACTTTTTGCAATAGAGAAGAAATTAAATCAATTTGTGTACCTTTACAATTCCTGCAATTTGTGGGTTTTGGGACCGCAATGATTTCAAAGGTGTTCCTGTTGTTTTCTTTTCCACTGTTGTGAAATAGGTGCCATGCCATATGCAAGCACATGCCATAATGGCATATTAGGCTATTTTGATGCCCACTATGCTTTTAGTTTTATTTTAAAACCATCAGTCCAATGTCTCAAGCTGAGTTCGGATTGCCACAGGGACATTTCTTATTGCACCAAGCACCAAGCATTGGCGGGCAGGAATCACAGAACCCCCACCACAACAGAGCTGTTATTATATGGCAGTGACCTGCTTGTATAGGGCATGCCATGCAGATGGATTGTCCCTGCTGGAGACGTTACATCTCCATTGGGAAGGTGTAGTGCTAGAGGCACTCCTATGGTTTGAAACCATGTGATGGCCTTTGACTGCCATGATTTTAATTGACTTTTGGTGTTTTACTTTACCCCAGCTTGAATGTAAGCCCTGCATGTGCATGTTTCCTTTGAAGATTTCTTTAATTTCTCTTGTAGTTTTAAAATGGGAACTGTTTTAGATTAGAACAGCTTGCCAAAAACAGAAGATGTGGGATGTGCATTTGAAAGCATGAGAGAGAGAGGTGTGGTATGTTCTTTTTGGTCTCGAAGTGCAGTGTTATGAGCAGTGGTGCTTAAATGTGCATTGTGTTGTACATTGAGAGATGAAGTATGTGATGCTATAGGCAGTGGTGCACAAATGTCCATTGTGTTGTACACTGGGAAGTATTATGAAGTTCTTACTATTGGCTTTGACATGCCCTCATGTCATCTTGAATTCCAACTCTGTCTTGCTTGAGCTTTTTGCGCGCACAGTCAGGCTCCCAGATTACTCAAGTTGTTTAGGTTATTCACGTTCACGGTTCCTTTGTTTTTTGAGAGGAGATTGTTGAATGTACCGCCAGAGACTTCGTAAGCTTCATTGAGGTAAAGGCTGGAACATGTGAGAATGCAGAAGGAATGTGGGAACTCATTTTGCCTTTAGAATGCTTGCAAGGAAAGTGGCCAATTCCAGTACATTTCCTTGGCACAGAGGGAAGGGCTCTCAGAACCTTCTGGTGTGTTTTGAGACTATAATGCTGAGGTTTGTTGACTTAGAAACCTTTTTTTTAAATTGAGCCTGAATAGTGGACACACTGTCAGTGCAGGCATCTGGTGGCTGAGTCTCCTGACTTCGGCTGTGAGTACCCCAGTCTGGAGTTTCCCAGGATGAAGATTGTACTAGGTGACGTTTTTGATTTTTGATTGTTGCCATTGTGATATGTGGCTGTTTGCGTTCATATTCAGTTTCCAGTGTCTATAATCATCTGAGGTGTTTTCTTTGAGTATTGGCTTTGTGATTTGTGAGTGAGTCTGTGTGCACATCTAAGGTAATCATTTGATGTATTTTAGTGTATATATCTGTATGATTTCTTGCAGGACGTCCAATATAACTTGCTTGTGTATTATTCTTGTGTTCATTATTATCTATGCATTTAACAGTCGCATTTGCCAAGCGTGTTATTATTGCTTGTATATATATATATATATATATATATATATATATATATATATATATATATATATATATATATATATATATATATACATTTGAATGTTGTTTATTTGACATATGGAAAAGCCTTTCTGTTAGAGAGCATTGCATAAATAAAACCCCAAGCCTTATTCTGAAAACAGTCTTTGATGTGCCTCATTTTATAAAGTGAAATCCCTTTCCAGAGGGTGTGGTGTAAGTTATTGTTTCGCCGTGTTTGAGCCACCATGTGGGAGAGTGGTATTCTGTGTTATCTGACTAAGTGGGAAGCAAGACGGAAGGGAACTTGGATACGCCAATCCCAGTGAAGGACTGGGACAATTTACTAGCTGGGATACCTCAAGTGTCCAGAAATGCACGTTTCAAATTGATAAATTATTATGTCCTCCATAGAGCATACTTATCACCTGAACGCGTAAGCAGATATTTCCAGATAGAAGAGGCGGCTTGCCCACGTTGCATCGCAGTACGGGCCCATATCCTGCACATGTTCTGGGATTGCCCCCACCTATGTGTGTTCTGGGAAGGGGTGCTACAGACAGTGGGTGAGGTCATTGAGAGCTCCCTCATTCTCCAGCCCACTGCATGCTAGGGTGGTTCCCTCACATGATGAAAACCAAAGTTACTAGTAAATTCCAGGTCCTGGCATATGTCCTAGCGAAGCACAAAATAACCAGAACCTGGAAAGCAAAGGGAGGCCCCAGACTATCCACCTGGAAGAAAGAACTCCTGAAGTGTGCCGGTTGTGAGGGGCGAATACTGATGTGGGAAGCTATGCAGGGGTTGCCAAATATAGAGGTAGCCACAGCCTGGGAGATCCTTGTGCAAGATTTAGCACGCCCGTTACAAGAAACTCCAGAGGGAGAGAGGGAAGACTTATAAGGAGGGCCCCCCGAAACAGACATGCTAACAATAGCCGGCCTATCCAAACGATTCCAATGTACACGAGACCCTGAAGACTAATTGACTGAGCTTGGATCGCACTGGCCTACAAACATGATCTGATCGATCGCTGCATGAACTGTTCCAGCACCCCGCATTCAATCCAATTTTTTGGCGACTCGCGGGAGGGAGGGGTAGATAGTTAATCTTACAGTTCTAATCTTATTCGACTTCTCAGATTGAGCTGAAATGTAATAAACGGGAAAGGCTATGAGTGAGTTCCAATCAGGCGATACAAATTGAACTGCCGTAATGTAATGTTATGACGCAAAGGAAAAGATCAATAAAATCTGTTTAAAAACAAAAATCCAATGTTTCAAGCTAAAATTATATTGTACGTCATTACCTATCATGTACTTGGGCATTGAACTTTGGATCTTTTTAATTTGGGCAATATGCCAAGTAGTTGTGGAGTTGCCTGTTAGAAATGGGGTCTCAAGTTGGGGGAGGTATGCACCCTGTCCAAGTAGGGACCACCACTCTATTCAAGGTAAGTCAGAAACACACCCTAAATTAACCTGTGCTCACCCTCTGGTAGCTTGGCACAGAACAGTCAGACTTAACTGAAGAGGGAATTTGTAAAGTATTTGTGCAACACTTATTACAGTACAACAGTGAAAATACCGCACAAATGAAAGCTACCAGCAAAGACTGTGACCTGGATCATTTTAGAGTGCTATACTACTTGCTGAGACTTCCCAATCGGCTAATAAGCCACCAGGAAGTCTTCTCTGCAACGACTTCTCAAGGGGTCTGACTTCCTGGGGATCCAAGTCACAGCCTTCCATAGAAAGCTACCTCCAAAACAGGGTAGTCAGTTAGATAGCTATATTCTAGTGTTCAGTGCAAGGAAAGGGGTTTTACTTATGTGGGGTTAATCTTCTTACCATCAGGCACAGAAAAGATTTCCGGCAAAGTGCCCTGAAGTGGGACCGCCCAAGGAGGAGCACCACCCTATGATGAAGCATGCCATCTCAGTGGGTGAGGGTTTGTGCATTCTGAAAAGGATGCTTCGGCTGACCTACAGGGACCCTACACCCAAACTCCACAATGCAGGACTGCATTACTCTTTTATAAAAACTTTATTTGAGGGAGGGTGTGTGCTGGACTGTTGTTCTTCTAAATCCCCCCTTCTTTTACTTTCATGTCTAAAAGCCACCTGCCTCATTAAATTTAGTTCTACATCTCATGGTGGCAACAAAATAGCGGTATCACTTCAACCTTTTCACAACTGATCTCCATTTTTTAAATGGATAAACTTTGTAATTGCAAGGGGAACCTTATGAAAATTGCTTCTGTTGTGATGTGTCTAATAAGTAAAAATTAATGTCCGGGCACAGGGCTCTTTTGTCTTGTCCTCTCTTTATGTCTGGAAAGTTGGGTGTATAATTAACATACTGGAGACAAGAATACTGAAACCAAGGAAGTTTAATCCTCAAAGACGAGTGCCCATGAGTACACACCCTACAATGCAGAAGTTCCAGACCAACTGCCCTAAGTACCTTTAGTGAGGATTTCAAACTAAATGAAGTAGTAGAACGTCGAACCCAATAGATACACTCATTCAAAGCCTGTTCCTCACTACTGACTTTGACTACCATCCTGTTACCTTCTACACAAACTTTGAAAATGCCATGTTTTCTGGAATTTATTACAACTTTTACCTAATGCTGGACAATCTTTGACAGAAACAACACCCACAGACTGAGACTTATGTAAAATATTCACAAACACGGAAGCAGAAAAAATTTCTAGAGCCATACGTTTCCTACAAACAATTGAGGGTTCAATGCCTTTGAAAATGTTACTAACTAATGAATGGTTAGTTTATATCTTGATAGACTATACTTGATGTACATTTTGGACTTTTGGTGTGCACAAACTGTAAAGTCTGAAACTGTTAAAGCCTTTCCACACTTCGTGGCTATTCTTGCAACCCTATTTGATTATGCTTTTCTGTATCAGAACAACCTGCTAGAAGGGGTTGCAATGTGGAATTAACTTGCACCACATTGGAGTGGTTTCTGACTCTGCTTTATTTTTGGCGCAGTTTGACAATTTCAGTTTTTCATTGATTTAAATGCTCAATCCTTAAATAAAAATTGCACTATTGAATATAAAAAAAAAAAAGATAATGTTACTAACCTCACATAAAGTTGGATTCCTAGAACTTAAAAGTTGCTCTTGTATATTTTGAGATGAACAACTATAGACAAATTGGTCTGTGTTATAAGTATCAAGCGAGTTACCAAAACTACAAGTTGAGGCAAGAAGTCTTAATGCAGAAATACATTCTTCTACTCTTCGTCAAGGGTACCGTTTATGTCTAAAAAAGATGCTTGGGTCAGAATTGGGCATTTGTTCAATATGCCAGGCTAGAGCACAAAAGTCATAAACATGGAATTCATTTTCTGACGAAAAGGAGGTTATGCAATCATCTTTGAACTGGATGTAATTTAAATGCAGCAGTACTGATTCTTAATAGAAGGCAAGTGTACTGGTACAGGGACCGTTTCTAGTTTTAATGTACATCACAGGAAAATAGGATACATGTTGGTGAGAATGGGCACTATGGACTTTGGATTACTGTAACATAAGGATATAGATTAAATACTCATGGGTGAGTAAAACAAAATCGACAAAGAATTGAAAGTGAAAAGCTTTGCCAGAGTATAGTATTGTAAGCCCACAGCCCTGGCAGGACAGGGTACTTATTTTGGAGCTGATGCATAAGTGATCAGGACAAATGCAGTCCCTCCCAGTGTAAGGGAGCCAGTGGCTGAAGTGGGGTGACCCACGGCCCCATGCTGTATGCTGTGGTGGGCCGTACAACATGGGAATGATGCGTCATCCGATCAATGTACGAAGAGGGTGACCTAATGCCCCTCCCTGAGTCCCTGAATGTTTGTACCTATGTGTGTTTTTGTTTATGATTTCTTTTACGAGTTTTCGCCCACTGGACGTTTTTCCAGAGAGTTCAAGAGTTCTCACACACCTGTTTATCTTACTTTCCCTTCTTTCTAAAGAGTTACTCTTATCGACTTAGATAACCTCCAGTTGCTACCACTCGCTGTCTTATCTCAGTGTATCTGTACAGAGATGTCACATGCAGTATGACTGAACTGGAATGGAGGGACGGTTCAAATGATAACATCGCCTCCTATGATTATTTTTATCAGTTAGCTCTTCCCGTGCATGTTGATGTTTCTTATAGTCCAGATTGCTTGAGACGATACCTGGGCCATCAGGGATATCGCGGCAGGAGCACGCTTTTACGGTAGCCTGGTGACAACCAATGGGAGGTTGTGTCTCACTTCGCCCACCCAGGTACGCTTTAACGCTGTGATTTGGGTTGGGTTATCCGAGTTGAAGGATATTATCACCGTTTATTGCCCCAGTTGCTGGATACAAAGGCAGTTCATAGGAACATTTTCATGATAGTAGGCAGCGATAAGAACTGAGCTCGAGCTGGAATAGTAAACATACACATGACTTCCATAAAGTGGAAAGCACTCTTTGACTTGGACCAGTAATAACAACTTCACACATATTACTCATTACACAATAGCCTGTTGTGGGCCACAAAAGGGCAAAGTACTCCAAAAGCAGATCACCCTGAGTCATAATAAATATAATGTCCTGCTGATGAAACTAATTGCACCATATTACATATTCCAGAGGTGGGCTGTTTTGTCTCATGTCGTACAGACATGACACAAATCTTGCTTTTTTCGGCTATACAACACGACTGCTTCCAAAGGTCGTGGAGAAAAACACCACATTCATACACCAGACGTAGCACCAAAAGTAGCAGACCTGCACAAACCTTTTGCACCCACAGTCCTTGTTAAGGTTATAGATTTATTTGCCGTTATTAACCGGCTTTCAAATTGTCTCCAAGTGACTGCATAGGACAAGGGTGCTAAATGCACTGCCGTAGCTGCTGAGAGGATTCATAACATTTCGTTCGTACTAAATTTGAAGCACTTCCCATTTTGGAAGCACAAATCTTACCGTGCTTAGATTTATTGAAGTAAATGACTTCCTTAACTAAAGAAGGAAGACAATTGTGAGGTAAAGGACAAATTGAAAATAATAAAATAAAGTCATGACAGCTGGTTGCATTCCCACTATGTAGACATGTTGTGCAAGAGGGGGACTTATTGCTAGTAGCTTCTTAATTCCGATGTTGTAGTAGTTACTGGCCCCATTGGAATCATAGGATCTATTGGAACACCACAGATCTCCTTAGGTTCACCCAAAGAATTCAGCTGTTGAAAACTCAAAAGTGACTCCGGAAAGCACAATCGCCTCCCTCCAATTAAATTAAGAACTGAGATTCTGCTGCGGGCCATACAAACTCCATTCTGGCTCAAATTCTCGGAGGTGTTCCTACTCCCTTAAGTTCTATCAAGAATTTAGGAGTGAAAATTGATCACTACCTAACATTTTCTAGATTTTGCGACTGAAAGTTTTCAATTAATTTAAGAACCTAGAGGCAAGAGTTATGTGTATCTTTCCATGGTATATTAATTCAGTATTAACCAAACTACTACCAAGACTACAGACAGCGTCATGTTCCCAAAAAAACCAATCTTGTAATAAAAGGCTGAATAATAGTGCTCTTTTCTCCCTCAATTGCCTCTTTCTTTGGGTTTGGGAACGTTTGTATGTAAGATATAAATAACAAAAATATCATCTCACATTGTATTGTATTGTAATTGCATTTATATCGCGCTTACTACCCCTGATGAGGCGTCAAAGCACTTTTTCGGCGAGTAGCATGCTACTTCGGAACCCATAAAGGATAAGTGGTGAAATTAGTATAGTGAAATGTGAAATAAAATTGAGCGGTGGATATGTTAGTCTGTTATTTGGATTGAGAAGGATAGTGGAGGGATAGAGAAGGGAAAAGGTTTGCATTTATATAGCGCTTGCCACTCCGATGAAGCGTCTAAGGGCTTCTAGGCGAGCAGCAAACTACTCCAGAACCAAAAAGGATTAGTGGTGAATTTGTCTGGGGGAATATGAAATTAATTTGGGTGGTGGACATGTTAGTCTGTTATTTGGATAGAAAAGGATAGTTAAGGGATGGAAGAGGAAAGGGTTTACATTTATTTAGCGCTTGCTACTCCTGCTGAGGTATTGAAGCACTTTTTGGCGGGTAGCAAGCTACTCCAGAACCCAAACAGGATTAGTGAGAATTTCTATAGGGAAATATTAAATTAATTTGGGTGGTGGACATGTTAGTCTGTTATTTGGACTGAAAATAAATAGTGGGGACATAGAAGAGGCAAGGGTCTAGAAAGTTCTTAATTTTGGGGAGTTCATAGCAGTAGGAGGGGGTTTGGGATGAGTAAAAGGGTGGAGTGGGAAGAGTCAGAGGGAAGGGTTTAGAAAGGCTTGTTTGGGAGCTATGAATAGTAAAAAATGCATGACATAATGCAAGGAGGGGTCTACGGGAGGGGAGAGTCTAGAAAGGGTTATTTTGTGGACCATAGTAGTGGTATGGGAAGAGTCAGAGGGAAGGGTTTAGAAAGGCTTGTTTGGGAGATCTGAATAGTAAAAAAGGTATGGAATGATGCAAGGAGGGGTCTAGAGGAGGGAAGAGTCTAGAATGGGTTATTTTGTGGACCATAGTAGTGGTATGGGGTTTGGGATGAATGAGAGAATGGAGGTAGAGGATATATTGAGAGTGGTATAGGGTGAGAAATAGAGTAGTAGATCATTGGAGAGAGTAGTAGAATGAGATTTGAGATGAATCAGAGTGGAGGTAGAGAATATATTGTGTGAGCTATAGGGTGAGTTATAGGGTAGTGCATTGGATATGCTGAATTTGAAGCAAAGTAATAAATATAATGATATATAAGTACACGGAAGGTTTATCATAAGTAGATGGAAGGTATATATGCATAAGAAAGGTAATATGTGTAGATTAAAGTTGCATTTAATAAACTCAGACACACATCCATATTATGGCCTAAAGATCATTTACAAAAACATCTCTATGTTGGGTGTAGATTTTCTATCATTAATCCTAATAGGTAATATTTTTGTAAACGCATAGGACACAATTTTTTTGTCAGATGATATTTCGGTAACAATACTCTGGTACCATTCCTGCTGCCCTTTCAACTTCTCATCTTCTGGAATGTGAAGCATCTTCTGCTGTTCCTGTTCTGTGCCTATAAAAATCCCAAACAGACATGTTTTAAAAAGTTAATTTTTATTCCTAAGGCAATGTGTATAAAAACAATATGTCATTAGAGAAGTGTACCCAATAGACATCTGAACCATTTCACTTTCGCCCTCATTATCGGTCAGAATTTTTACACGAATCAGCAGAAAAGGTAAACAGGGTTAGTAGGGCGGAAAATAGTGAGGTGCAGTCTATGGTGGTTGGGGTGTTAGAAGTAGTCAGACTTTCCTACTCCCAGACATAAATTATACTCAGGGACTGGATAAGGAGCAGCCGAACAGAAGGCAGGTTAACACTCCCAGGGCAGTTTAGGTAGAAGCAGTGGGGAGAGAGAGAGAAGCCACACAATGTTCTATGGTTGTAGGGTTCCTGCTGCAGATACGTCTCTCTTACTGTTTGGCATTGCTGCACTTTGTTAGTTTTTTCCTTTCCCTGATCCATATTTACCTTCCAGTTCTATGATCCTGCTGCCTCTTGACAACTTTCCTTCTTTATGAGACACTTCCTTCCTTGTTGGTCACCCAGTGCCGGTGACCATTGATGCTCCACGGTCCCAGAGTGTGGTTCCTGTAATACTTTGAGATTCACAAAGGCAAATACTGTGAATTTGAGTATAAGGTGAGAATATTTCTTCAAAAATTCTGTGATAGGACTCTTTTCACATTTCTATATACTACTATACTATATATTTGAGGCACATTTTTAACTGTTCACTAATGACTTTAGTGTTAAATGTGAAGCCTCTCTTTGGCATACAGAGTTACCACCTTAACTGCACTCGGCTAGCAAGTTTATAGCAATAGGGCCAGTGCAGGAGGCCCTTCCTGCTCACAATATACAAGTGCCATGAACTGTTGTAACTACTCTCAACCATCTCTAACTTGACAACAGGTAACGGCAGAGGGAAAATACTGATTTTGAGAACCCTGGGGCACACAAAAGAAAAATTGTGCACCCATTGGTTGCTCCATTGAGATGTTGCCTCATACAATGGGTGTAGCAATCACTACTGTAACTGAATTAAACCATGCTTTCAGACATATCCAATTGCTGTGACCTAAGTGACTGAATGTTGGCATCATGTTACTTCACTTAGGTAGTAAGAGATACTTCACCTACTGCTATTTCACTTAGAAATATGTTGAAATAGCTACTAACAGAGACTGAGGTTACTGTATAGCTTTTATTACAGGATGGGAATTCTGTAGACCTATCCTCCTTGAACTCCTTTTGAAACAGAATATAGACAGAAGCCTTCTCTAAATGTCCTAGGACATACCACTATACCATATAATCCACCATGTCATCAGTTGCAATTAGCTTGTCAGGGACAGATGCTGATGGTAGCCTTAAGGGTCTTCCATAATGGTCTGAACCAGGAAAAGAAGGACTGAACACACTCAAGCACATTCTAGTCTGATGAGAAACCATGCTTGTAGTTTCAAAAAAGGTGTTGTAGCATCTTCCCCAGCCCAAGAGCAATCAGATGAATTACACCACACAGGAGCTGTGGTCAAGCATTCATTTATTCTTCAGCATACACTCACGCACTTGCTAGTACATCATACTTTCCATTAACCACACCTTAACACATCACAGCATATTACATATTTCCTCTTCAGAGTTCCCCTAGAACCACAAGGGTACTAGTGTGCATAACATCAATATGCTCCATTGTAAAATAAAAAGTGGCAAACCACTAAAATCAAAATTCCACAATTAGTAGACGAGGCGCTCGCACACAGGTGAGTCGGGTGATCGAGGTCCACCTTGATTGGGCAACAGCGACATAGGCTCAGGCGCTTGAGCTGGACCTGCCACATGTGGCTTCAGGACTCGACCAGTGTTGCCATAGGTGTCCCCAGGGATGGATTGTCCAAGAAGATGCGATGTCACCACATGTCGCTTGCATGCCACAACCTGTAAAGGATCAGCGACAAAAGGATTGTCTGCTTTCCGTCTTCGTCTCTCCTTAACCATTACCCAGTCTCTTTTGTCAAAGACTGTCTCCTGGGCATGGCGACACTGATCTGCATACGTTTTAATTTTCCTTTTCAGAGTCGCATCAGTCAGTATTCACTGATCGATCAGGGATCCATTAAGGTAGTTTTGTTTGAAAGACTCTCCAAAATAGCAAGATGGCAGCACTCACCAGTTGTGAATTGAGGAGTTGATCGATAGGCCCAGAGGGTCTGGCACATGACTTGGTACAGATCGATTCCCTCCATGGACTCTCGTTGAATGACCTTTTTGAGGATGCCCATGAATCATTCAACTACACAATTGGCTTAGGGCCAGAGGGGTGTACCCCTTTGGTGTTTGACGTTGAGTCGATCAAGAAATTCTTTGAACTCTTTGATGTCAAAAGGTGGCCCATAATCAGATTTTAGGATTTTGGGGATACCCCATGTTGCAAAGATGTCATCAAGCCGTTCTATGACTTTGTCATGGCTTGGCAAAAATAGTTTTTCTACCAAAGGAAAAAGGGAATATTCGTCTATGACTGCTATGAAATAGTGTCCATTTTCCAAAGGCCCAAAAAAGACAACTGCAACCCTCTCCCAAGCATGGGTAGGAAGGTCAGACATTATCACTCAGTGTTGCGTCACCTTGAGGGACAAACAACTGCAAATGTGGCACACTTTCAGCTCCTTATCGACTTGCTCATCTACCCGAAGGAACCACACTCGATCTCTTAAGGCTCTATAAGTGGCTACTATACCATGGTATCCTTCATAGGCCAACTTGATGATCCACTGTCTGAGGCTTCCAGGTATTACGATTCTCGAGCCTCGCAGTATTACGCCTTCTCGGGTGATTGCTAACTCATCCTATACATTTTCGAACTTTTAAAATTCAATATCATCAGGAAGGCGCCAGGTACTTCTCTTCCATGATTGCTTAGTAATAAGTTCTTTGATTATGGTGATGTCTTGCTCTGCCTTGGTGGCAACAATGATTTGTTAAGCAGAGAGAGCTGCTGGAGTGCTGGATCTCACAATAAAGTTAAGATATGCTTCAGCTGTCCTTGATGTCTAACTATGATGAGATAGGTTAAGCATGCTCTTTTGATTCATGTTGACAGGTCTCAGCAATACAAAAAGATTAATTACTTATTTGTGACTTTCGGACAATCTGGAATCGACAAGAGAGCATCCACTATCCCTCTCAGCAGGTGACTCAAATCTACTATTCTCTTGGCTGTACAGGATCTGGATATGAGCCTATCCAGGGCAGATCCACCAGGGAATATGGCACCCAGGTGGGGTGGGTGGGGCTGACTTCGGGATCCTCCTGTTTGGTAACATTACCTCCCTTGTAATGGACTGTAACGAGGACAAGATGGACTAAGGGTAATGAAGATTACCGGTAAGCATTCTGAGCCATAGGCCTCCATTCTTTGTCTTCTGGCTTACAGGAGCTTCAGAATTGAAGAGTTGCGTCTCGCTTTCCAGGCCTGTCCACACTGGCCTACACACACTAGTTCAATTTATTGGCAATTTGAAATTGGAACAAGCATCTCACATAGATCATAAATAGATTTATTTGCACGAAATGCATGGGAAAATATTTTATGATTATTTTTTGGGCATAAATATACAATAAACATTGAAAGTTTAAAGTAAAACATATTGCCATTCAGAGATGTCATATAGGGTTTCCAAATAGTAAATACAAAATGAGTCATCAGAAAAATAAATTAAAACAATTAAATGAAAGCAGAGATGAGTCCCAAAGAAGGGTTCACTATCATAAGGAAATCCTTTACTATGGACAATGGTTTGTCTTGATGAATACCTGCTGTAATCGACTAAGGAAAAATGGTGCTGGGTTAGGATTCAAATTAAACCATCTGTCCTAGGATTTGACCTGCAGAGTATGCACCGTCTACTTTAGCATCACTAGTCTGGGTCCGCCTAAAGGACTCGGAGACATGGGTCGGTGCATAGCACAGCACATGTTGGTAGCATGTTTGTTTTCTCGATCCTGAAACCTGAGTGCCACATGTGTATGTTTACTAGTGTACACATGTGGCATTTTCATGGACTCTCTTTCCCCTGTGGATTAACCAACCTTCCTTTCAAAATACATATTTGATAAAGCTTTGCCAATGCATGGGTTTTGAAGAGAATGTCAGGCAAAGTCAACCTATTGCACTTGTAAATGTTTTTTTCACCCTATAGGTTATCACCACTACTCTATTTTGGTGGTATGTAAATGTAATTAGAAAAGTCTTTCTTTGCAGTCACCATTAGAACGTTTGTACATGTTAAAGGCCTTGTATCCGACTGGCTCCGTTAAGGGTGAAGTATTTACCGCATATGGAAAATTACATTGTCCGATTGAGGAATTTACTGGGTGTCTTTGAAAACCTCGTTTTTTCGTGTTTGTGTACAGTTCTTTGAATTAGTCAAGATCATCTTCAATTCCAACCCCGAATATATCCCCCCTCTTGTCTTCATCCTCGGAATCATCAGAGTCCGGGTCTGCTTGAGGGGAAAACTTGGGCACCTTTGCTAGAGGCTGGCCTTCCCCTGCAACAAAAGCAGCTTCAAGTGCTTTAGTATTAATAATTTGGAGTGCACCCTAATCTGCTCCAGAACTATCCTCTGCTCTAGTATTTGGGGCAGTCCTCATTCCATGAGCTAAGCTCAGTAACATTATTTCTTGTTGAAGATTGCTTCATAGCTGCCAAGATTTCAGATTGCTTATGTGCGACATTTTCACAATTTCATTGTAATTATGAGTGACATTCAGTGACTATGAGCGACACTTTCACGCAAGCAAAATCAAGCAACGAAGAAGAGGTAAAGCAAGAAATATCAGAAATCACACTCATTTGAGCAACAAGATACTCAAAGAACATCTTAAAACTGCTGCAAAGCATCAGAAACGGATGGGCACTAACCTAGGCAAAAACAATGCTTTATTTCTATAATGCCTCTCTTCTCACATCACAACGCGTAATGAAAGGTAAAGCAAAGCTCTTTAACACAGACGGAATGAGCTCACAGCACTTCCTGCATACTCCGGTTGCTTAGCAACAGAGCATCGTTAGTTGCTAAATGTATCAGAACCCATCATCTTGGAATCAGGAAGAGCGGTCTCGCATCTAAGAGAAGCAGCAGAGTTTCAGAGAACTGCGTGTAAACCGGTCTAGGGTACCGGCTCCCTCCCTATCACTCTACCGGAGAGGTAGCATGTCTATTTAACAATATAAGGTAGTTGAACAAGAACATTAACAGGAGAAACATAAGCGTTGGCTGATTGAACATACCGGCGTGAACACATAACTAAAACAAAACTAGTGAATTTATAAAAAGATAATATAAAGTAAACTACCTAACTGGATTTTGGGTGATCTTTTTTGGAAACACAAAAGAAAAAAACAGTGAGATTCATAATTTTCACCACACTTAAATGAATCATATGACGCTCATTTCCTGTGGAAGCGGGGTTAGGTGGGGCCTACATTTTGTTTTTTACTTGTACGGTCAATTCTGTGGGTGAGACAGAAAGTTGTTCTGTTAGGACTGTCACGGGAAAGACGGACGAGAAAGGTAATATATGAATGGCACTTGAATATAAATGGATTAAAAGGTCTCACTAAAAGCCCTTCTATATATGTATGTATTTTTATTATTACGATGTTTTGTGGAAAACATGAACTAATAAAGCTGTTGTAATATCTTGAATTTACTTAAGTTTCATATTTCACAGTTGTATCTATCATTATAGAGATGCCGCTTACATTTGAAGGTGCACCATGGCAATAGAACCAAGTGTAGAGTGCATCCGCAGTTGAGTGGTCAGTTGTACCTGACATCTCCTGCTGGATGGATGGGATCACTTTACTGGAATAAACTCAACCTGCAATAATACTACTTGGAGTCTTACCAACCTTTATTTATTATCTAAATTTTACACTGGCGACGAGGATGGGATGCACTCATGCAAGAGGATTGTGATCTCAACATCAGACTATTTTGTGTCATTTTTCTTCACCTGATTCTGCTGTGGACTATAATAAAACTGGTACTTATCATCTTTAGTGAGTACTCTTATTCTTCGGGATTAAGAAATATAACTAGAGCTTTTCTCACATAAACCTTTTATAATTTACAATGATTTTAAGGTCAATGTGTGAAGTTTAAAATTAGAGCACAACTCACCTTCTGTCACACCCCTTTAAACTATGGAGGTTGGGAGATTTCGGTGCGGGCTCTAGGCTATTTTTCACTATAAACTCTAGTATTTGTGACTTTTACTTGGGAAGATAATCCATGGACATTTATGCTTAAAATTAGTGGATTTATCATTCCTTTCCTCTCTAAAAGTTATCAACTATCAGCGCTGACAATTCTTGGTCTTTGTTTTGTGGTATTTTCGACTTCATCCTTAAAACGGTGCTCAATCAAGTATATGAACTCTCTCACAGACTCTGCCATCAATTAATCTCTTCTGAATTAGTTTGCTATTAACCATAAGGATTTTATATTGTGAAATCTTGTGTGACCGGGAGCGCGTAATTGGGAGAGTTTTCCTTGCCTTTACAGTGACAGTTAGAAAGTGGCACCGTGATTTCGTTTCCAAGACAGTGTCAGCAGATGATTTATGAGTGCACTTTTAATCTTTAATAGCAATGACTTTCAACAGAGGACACGCTGCCAAGTACGGTATTTATGCTTCAATAAATAAAGGTTGGTAAGACTTCAAGTAGTAATATTGCAGGTTGAGTTTATTCCAGTAAAGTGATCCCATCCATCCAGCAGGAGATGTCAGGTACAACTGACCACTCAACTGCAGATGCAACTCTACACTTGGTTCTATTGCCATGGTGCACCTTTAAATGTAAGCAGCATCTCTATAATGATAGATACATCTGTGAAATATGAAACTTAAATAAATTCAAGATATTGCACACCTTCCTCCTATAAACAAAACTAAAGAAAAGAAATTTGAGTAAAACAATATACACCAAAATATTTTACATGAGAAAATCGTTTAATCTTGAAGGCAACTTGGACAACCTCTTGTTTCTCATGACACCTCCAGCTTCAAAGTTAACAGTGGGTTTAGGTTGAGAAGCAATAGGTGCTTCATTATTACACAACTTACTATTCTTTATGACCACCACTCTGTTGAGATTCCAGATGCGTGAATCCTCGGTTTTAATAGCATTGGTCAATACTTTGATCACTCTGTGAGGTTTCTGAAACAAAGTGGAGGTTTTCCTACCAACGGGAGCTCTGATCATCACCAAATCACCCACTTTGACAGAAGTGACCTTCACGGCTTTTCTAAGATCATAGTTCTTTTTACGTTCCTTTATTATTTTCTTTTCTTTGACCTTCCATTCATTAACAGGATCCTTTACACCTCTTTTAAATTCAATGTCAGTAATCCAGAAAGGAGCAACAAAGGTATTAGCACATCTTCCTTTTAGTAATTCAAAAGGAGTACGACCAATTGTGGCATGGGGTGTAATTCTGTATATTTCGACTTTCCTGATGACATCCTTTTTCCAATCTAAATAATTTTGTTTGGCTAAATCAATGGTTTCTTTTAAAACACGGTTGAAGCGTTCCACCATTCTGTTGCTCTCTGGGTGATATAGAGCACACCTTTTATGTTTGATGGAACACTTCAAGAAAAACTCCTCTATTTCACTGGAGACCAATTGTGAACCATTATCGGTCAAAATAGAACCAGGCAGCCCTTCTCTTCCAAAAACTTCCTTAAGAAACTCTATTACATGCATGGTATCAATGCACTTAGTGATTTTTTACTTCTGCCCACCTTGAAAGAAGATCAATTAAGACAAAGACATAACTTTCACAACCATTATTATGAATTGGCCCTAAAATATCAAAGGCCAACTCTTCCCATGTTTTTTTTGGCCTTTCTCTAATTATCATGGGTTGGACCCAAGGTTTCTGAGACTTTTCACTTATACAACAAGGTATGCAATCCCTCACTAATCTCTCTACCTGCAAGTCCATTTCTGGCCACCAATAAGTAAGTCTTAATCTCTCCTTAGTCTTTGACATCCCAAGATGACCCTCATGTGCCATCTCAAGGAGGTCTTCCCGAAGTGAAGTTGGTGGAATTAATCTGGTTCCCCTAAACACAAGGCCTTCACTCTCAGCTAATTCATCTCCTACAAGCCAATATTTTTCACAGACTCCTTTTACCTTCTTGACCCATCCATTCTTGAGTAAACAGGTTAACTCAAGAAACTCTTTATCTTTTGCACATTCTTCTCGCCATTTATTTTCCTTTATTCCACCAACCTCAATGGTACAAACCTATTCATTGATAAAATCCTCCTCAGCTTCACCCTTGTCATCATTTTGTACCACTAATCTAGATACGGTGTCAGCCACATTATTCCTAGCACCAGGCTAGTACTCAACTTCAAAATTGTAACTCTGAAGTACTACAACCCATTTAGAAATCCTTCCCGAAATGACGTCTATACCTTTTTTGTTAAATACTTGACACAGTGGTTTATGATACATCCGTACCTCAAATTTCACACCCCACAGCAAATTCTTCAGCTTCTTTATAGCCCAATGGACAGCCAGAGCTTCTCTTTCAATTACAGAATATCTCAGTTCTGCACCTCTGAGGCCACGTGATAAGAACAAAATGACATTCTCTGTATCACCATCCTGCTGTTGTAACACTCCCCCAAACCTTTCATGCTGGCATCTGTAATTAGGACAGTTCTTTTAGTGGGATCAAAACTTTTCAATTTTGGAGTTTTTTAAAGCATTTTCTTAATTTCTACAATTTTCTTTTCACACTCATGTGACCATTCAAAATTGACACCCTTGCATAACAATTTCCGCATGTTCACACACATCCCAGCAAAGTTCTTCATAGATTTACTATAGTATTCTGACATACCAAGAAATTTCATTAGTTCCTCCTTGTTAGATGGAGAAGCTAGGTCCTGGAAGGCATTTACTAGTTCAGCTTTGGGCTGGACACCTTGACCTGAAATTGTGTGTCCCAGATAGTCTATGGATGACTTTTTGAAATTGCATTTATCAATCCTTACAGTTAAATTGTATTCCTTAAACCTACTAAAGACTTCCCTGAGTATCAAATCGTGTTCTTCGTCATTTCTCCCATAAATTAACACATCATCTTGATAGATTTTTACCCCTGAACACCTTCCAAAACCTTTTCCAAAGCTCTCTGAAAAACAGATGCCGCAGACACCAGTCCAAATGGTAATCTAACGAACCTGTAAGTTCCAAATGGTGTGATGAATGCTGTCAGGTCTTTAGCCTTGTCTTCAAGTTTTATCTGATTATACGCTGATTTTAAATCAACAGTGGAAAAGACACAGGCACCTTGCAAAAGCATTAGCATGTCAGATATCTTTGGTTAAGGATATTTATCTACAATGACTTGTTTGTTCAATTCTCTCAAGTCAATGCATAGGCGCAGACTACCATTAGATTTCCGTGAGGCTACGACTGGCGCCAGCCATCTAGTCCCTTCTACTTCTTCAATTATAACTTCTTTTTTTAATTTTTCCATTTCTCCCTTCATCTCTTCTCTCACTGATAGTGGTACATTTTGAACTTTACAAGCCACAGATATGGCTCCAGGAATCAGTCTTATATTGTGGGTATACCCTCGTAAGCACCCCAACTCATCTCTGAAAACATCATGAAACTCTGTCTTTAAGGCAGTGGTAAAGTCATCATCACAAGTCTGAACCAAAACATCATTATTTTTAACATTTTCTCTCAAAATAATGGGGGGAATCATTATTGGGGTCTAACATTACTCCAAGATCCTTCTGGTGAAACCAACTGAGGATACTGTCACCTTTATGGGAAACGTAAATTTTCCCCGTAGTATATCTCCCTTCATACTCTATCAATCCAGAAAAGTACCCTAAATGTTTTATGGGTTCACGTCCATAAGCATAAGGTTTTATATCAGCTTTAAGTAGTTTTACAGTGTTAACAAGTTTATTCATGAAGAATTGTCTCGAAATTAAGGAAATTTTGATCCTGAGTCAAATAAGACTTTTTTTCCTTCTCCTTCCACTTTTATTATATCTAAAGGTCCTTTCTTACCATTATCTGAAAGTTGGGAAACAACTTGCCCGCAATAGCAAATAGATTCATTCTCACTATCACTGTTGCTGTTGTCTGCACGAACAGCAAGAACTTTCCCTTTATCCTTCTTGACATTGCAAGCAGAAGTAAAATGTAAAACTTTTTGCAAATGGTACAAGTAGATTTAAGGCCAGGGCATTTGTTACCATTAGCCAAATGCTTTTCACTCCCACACCTGTAACACTTGAGCCTTAAGTCTCTCCTGTTTTTTCTCTGTTCCTTTTCCAAACTACTTTTCTTAAACTCGTTTGTTTTTGAGTAAAATTTTACTGACTGAATAGCATTATCTTTGCTCTCACGTTTAGTAATAATATCCACACATTTCAAAGAGTGTTCAATTTGTTTAGCAATGGATATTACCTCCTCAAGAGTAGGTTCATCTTTTTGCCACAGTTCACTTCTGACCTTTTCGACATTGCATCCTAGCATGAATTGGTCTCTTATTCTTTCTTCCACAAGTGCACCAAACTTGCATGAGGAAGCTAGTTTCCTAAGGGCAGTAACATCGTTTTCCACCGACTCTCCCTCATTCTGTGCCCTTCTACCAAAATTAAACAGTTCAAGGATGGTGCTCACTTTAGGTAAATAATGTCTGTCAAGTTTCAAAATACAAATGTCATATTCATTTAGAGTCTGATCATCTACATCTGGCAGATGGTCAAACACCTCTTGTCCTTCAGCTGTCTCTAGGGCAGATATTAAAAATGACTAATGCTACATGTGAACAAGGATACATGTAGGTATTAACTCGCCTCTCCTGTGATTTCTCTAAAATGCAATTCACCGATTTGTGTTATCTTTGTTTTGTGTATAAAGATGACATTATAGGGAGCGTGGCTGGCAAGATGGCGGGCTAGAAGCAGCTTCTGTGAGCTCCGTCTGCAGCGAACTAATCTGACACTGATCATGCCGCTATCGGTGCCCATCGCAAAAATAACCATTGATGGATGGAATGCTGAACAATGTCAAACATTAAGTTCCAATGCAGAGATCTGAGCTAAATCCATTGGTTTTTTTGCACACCATGCCATTTCAGTTTGGACCCAGCCATATGCAAATCAGTCTTGACCCTGCTGCCCATGGAAACAGTCCAGCCAGAACTGCCAGACCAGGTCTTCCCTGTACTAAAAACAAGCATCCTGGGACCGGTTTTAGGGTATCACCCCTCATTAGCCAGGCTAGCTTGACTCCAGTGTGGCATGGCAAGCATGGTACCCACGTCTGGGCATACTCAACCCTCTAAGGGTGGCTAATGAAAAAAAGAACAATTGATGGACGGAATGCTGAACAATGTGAAACATTCACTCGCAGTACAGAGATCTATGCTAAATTGATAGTTTTTGTTGTTTACTGTGCCATTCAAGTTTGGACTCAGCCATATGCAAATCAATCTTGAACCTGCTCCCCATGGGAACAGTCCAGACCATAGCGCCAGGCCAAGTTCCCCCTAGACCAGAAACAAGCATCTTGTGATTGGTTTCAGGATTTCACCCCCACATCAGCCAGGGTAGCTTGATTCCACTAGCATGGAGAGCACTGGACCCATGTCTGGGCATACCCATCCCACTCGGGGTGACAAATGCAAAAAGAACAATTGATGACGGAATGCTGAACAATGTCAAACATTCACCCCAGTACAGAGATCTGGATCTAAATCCATTGTGTTCTTACTTACCATGCCATTCCAATTGGGACACAGGATGTGGGGGTGCCGGTCCTCGCTCCGAAGTCCGTTGGAGCTTGGTGTCGCTGGGACTGTACACTGGCCAGCAATGGATATTGCGGCCCTTTCTTCCTCTCCCCTGCCTCATACCACGGGGTCAAAGCCTCGATAACAGCAGCCCATAGCAGATCCTGGAGACAGCAGAGGACTAGGGGTCTGCTAGTCCCCAGGGACAACGAGGTGAGCATGGCGGGGACAATTGTCCAGGGAGTAGTGGAATGGCAGGCCTGCTGATTGACTTGTACCCCACCTGGCTGATTGTGTGATTCCTGCCCAGGGAGAAACACGTGGAAGTGGCCGCTGGCTGGATGACTGGAATAATTGCCTGGGGACGATGTAGCCCAAACCTCTCAGACTGCTTTCAGTAATGTCTGTGAGTGATACCTGAGGAGGGTCTCAGCTGGGTGCCCTGATGATGAGCTCTGGTTCAGCTTGGCAGAGTGAAGCGCACCAGCGGGTGAGTGCTGGATACTGCAACCCCCTTTCCCCGCCGAGGTACTAAGCAATGTGTTGCCGGAGTGCCCAGCCTGCGGTCTCTTTACATGGAACCCAGACCCTTGAAGAACTAGCAGTGAGTGGATGGGTGAGGGGCCAACGACGGTTGGTGTGCTGAGGGGCTGTTTACCCTTCCCCCTCCTCTCCTTACAATTTCTCTGTGGTGCCCATGTGGGGTGCACTCTGTACAGGCCCGGGACAGGCTGGAGAAGTGCCTGCAGGCCCTCTCCCGACATGGACAAGGACCCCAAGCCACCTTGCCAGGGCAAAAAAGACTGCTATACCAAAGCGGTGGAGGCCACCTTGGAGGACCCCACCAGCTCCTCAGGAATGCCAGATAATTCTGTGCTGCTGGAGGCAATTCAGACCTCTAGGGAAGCACTGGAATCCAGAATTGGGGAAGTGAACTCAGAGTTGTCTCTTCTACAATAAGACCTGCGTTATGTCATGGAAAGAGTTACCACAGCTGCGGGCAGAATTTTGGACCTGGAGGATGCTGCTCATGCCCTCTGGCAAGGAGCAACAGAGACCAGAGTGACCACAAAAGATCTGGCTTAGAGAGTTGACGACGCGGAAAACAGAGCAAGAAGAAATAACCTACGCCTGGTGGGCTTCTGACTGGGGGTCAAAAAGGAAATGTGATAAGTTTTCTGGACCAGTGGCTCCACTCCATCATCGGCAGAAAAGTTCTCCACATGTTTTGTCATCGAGAGGGAGCATAGGGCGCTTGGTGGCAGGCCCCACCCAAGATCTGTCATTGCGTGCTTTCGAAACTTTTAAGACCGGGACATGATCTTCAGGGAGGGCAGACTCAAGGGCATCATTAAATATGACAGTTCTAGGATCATGGTCTTCCTGGACTATTCCTGAGAAGTACAGAAGCAGAGTAGGACATATGATGCAGTTAAGGACAAGTTTCGTGCCTAACAACTGCAATATATTTTGCAATTCCAAGCAAAGTTGAATGTGCTCTACAAAGAGAAGGCCTATCTTTTTCAGTCGCCTGAGGAGGAATGGCAGTGGTTAGAAGAGCAGCCACAGCTTAACACAGTATGTGATTGCCTGCTTCCATCGACAGGAATAAATGGGAGCCAGAATCCAACAGTGCAGAGCAGGAAGAAGCAAAATAGACTGGACACTATATGAGGCAAGCTGGAGAGTACACAGAAACAGGGTGAAGAGTAAATTGATTAGGAGGGGAGCACACTGCAATGGATGCGTCGGACCCTCATGGAAGTGGCTTGGGATATTGAGACACGGCAGGGGGCAGGGGACGGATGCCAGTGACGGTCAGGCTTCGGATGCAGTCAAAGGGACCCCTGATATGGCTGCTAGGTCCTCAGATGACCATGTTGACTCTTAGTATCGAAGTTAGCTGGATGGGCCCGCAGTGGTCCGATTATGTGAACGATTGGGGTGACATTTCATTTTCTCCTTCTAGGCAAGGACATTTTCCCTGCACTGCACATCACTTGGACACATGAGCTCCACGGAGGTACCTGGGCCACTCGGTTGCCGCAGAGATGCGGGTGTGCCTGGGGGACTTGAACCCCTCTTGATCTCTGTTTGCAATGGTTGAGGTAGTTGTGTTTACCTGTTGGGAATGTAGGGTGGGCTACAGACCTCTCTGACCTTGCTTGCGAGTAACAGTAATTCATTATGGGGCTGGTCACTCCCGGGATGGTGGGAAGGGGGGCACGGGGGAGGTTTGTAGTTCAATGCTCATGATTTTTTAGGCTTTATGTTGTTCATAGAGGTGAGAGGTTAGATTGGCTGTGGCACACCGGGGTGAATAGCAGACACGCCTATGCAATACAACATTAAGGATCAATGGCACACTTGAGGCAGGTGGTGGTAGTGAGATACTCAGTATTGACATGAAACGTCAATGGTCTGGGGAACAAGGTTAAGCGGGGGTTGATGACACAGTACATCCGCCGACAGCAGCTGGACATAGTTTTGCTGCAGGAAACGCATCTTTTGGGGACCCAATGTCGCTTCTTGGGGAGAAGGGCGTACACAAGAATGGCACATACGGGCCTCACCTCGGGCTCCTGTGAGGTAGCCATATTGATAAAAAATAATGACCCTTTCAGGTCTGAAGGACATAGGTCGACCCTCAGGGCATGTATGTTGGGATCCAGGGCTTCTGGGGTAGGACAAATATGACCCTGTTGAGTGTCTATGCGCCCCCTCGCTTAAGAGGCCCTCACGCTGGAAAAAGCCTCAGCCATACTCCTAGAGACAGACTTCTCCATGCACATAGTGAGTAGGGGCTTCCATTATGTTCTGGCCCCCTGCCTTGACTGTTCTGGTATCAGCTTGATGCCTGCACGAGACACCACCCTGGCGAGATTCGCGGTCACGTTAGGTCTGTCAGACCTATGGCGGCATCAGCACGAAGAAGAGAAAGACTACTGTTATTTTTTGGAGTTACACATGGTCTTCTCCAGACTGGACTACGTGTTTCCCCCGGAAAGGGAGATAGAGCAAGTAGATCTGGCAAGGGGTCTGTCCAACCACTTCCCTCTTTGGATTATGGTGGGTAGGAAACGGAGAAGGCCAGGAGCAGGGTGCAAAGGTGGCCCGGGAGATTCACACATATTCTGAACTCTATTTTGTGGAGAATAAGATGTCAGTGGGCTTTGCGATTGTACTCTGGGAGGCATATAAGGTGGTCCTTAGGTCCTTAGGGACAGAGCACAGAACATTATAGCGCAAACATAGTCGAGAGGTTGTGGAGTTTGAGGCCTCAGAAAGTCCACAGAAGCGCATAGAGATGTCTCCAGGACCATTAGAGGACCTGTAGGTACTTAGAAAGTTTGAAATACTGCGACGTGGCGCAGAGTGAGGCAACAAAACACATGCAGGCCGAGCACCATTGGCTTTATGACACAGGGGAGAAGGCAGGCAAAGTGCTGACTTGGGTGAGCAGGCCAGAAGCGGAGGTAAGATGGGTGAGACACCTCACTGAAACAGCTGGGAAAGCCCGCACGACAGATGAGCACATAGCGGAGGAGTTTGCCCTGTACTTTGGGCCATTTTATAAAGCACACCAGTTGGCAGTCTCCGATATCATTAAGGACTACCTAGCCAGAGTTGACACTCCAGTGGTGTCAGCTGAAGACAGGACAGAATGAGTGGAGGATATAGTGCTCCCTGAGGTGCAGGTAGCCATTGCGAAGCTGAGGCCGGGGAAAAAGCCAGGACCTAATGGTATCCCAGTGGAATTTTACAAAACAAATGCTGGATTACTGGTGCCATGTTTGTGAGCTCTGTTCCAGGAAGCTAGGTATAAGGGGGCACTCCTGCCGGACATTCACCATAATTTCATCACGGTGAGGCACTAGTATGGGAAGCCCAGGGACAATGGACAGTTACAATTGACAGCTCCCGATTTCACTGCTAAATACCAAAGTTAAATTATTGCCCACGATACTGGCCACCTGGGACACTGCTGTGGGAACTGAGAAAGCTAACAGGATTTGTGACCTGGGACACAATAGGGATCTCTAAGGTAGGGGACTTCCTGTTAGGGGGGAACCTCATGTCTTTCTCGTCTCTCCAGAGGGAATATCCCTTACATCCAAATCAATACTTGCAGTATGCACAATTGAGGCACGCTTGGCGGTCGGAGAAGCTGGGTGAGGTTTAGAATCCTGACGATGCTCCTATGGAGGGTAGGGTGCTTATTGAGGAGCTTGGGAGGGGGCAATTTTTCTCACCTACAAAACATTAAACAACAGCATGCTTACACTCTGAGGGCGCCGGACATGAGTGAGATGGACAACACTGATGGGGAGGTGACCTTAACGCACCCATTGGACGCAGCCATTAAATCTAGGTTGAGGATAACACAGCTTAAAATGCTGCACAGGATTTGTCGTGACAGGGCGCAACTCCATGCACTAGTAAGATCCATGTCCCCGGACTGTGTGAGATGTAGAGTGGAGAGGGGGACGTTTCTGCTCACACGGTGGGCTTTCGCGGTGATCCGGGCGTATTAGGGCAAAATACTACGTGAATTCCAAAACATTCTGTGGGTTGAATTCCCACTTGATACGTCCTTTGAGGTATACCAAATGATGTGGATGTCCCCCAGGCTAAGTTCCGCTTTAGCAGTTTGGGACTGGTGGTGGCCAAGAGGGATATTGCCAGACACTGGGGTATCAGAGGTCTCCCCACACTACGAGAGTGGAGAAAGAAGATGGATGTGTAAATGGCTGCGGAGAGAATTACGTATAAGAGCAGACAGTGTCCGCGATAATTCCACAAAGTCTTGGGTCCATGGAGGAACTATTATGGGCTGGACCTTTCTGATGATGAGAACTGGCCTTGACTGTCCCCAACCAGCTGTGAGTACTGCGATGTCCTTGACTGTGGTTATTGTGTTGCCAGAAAATCAATTGCATGAATGTAAATTAAGCTGCTGCACTGTACATCCCCCTCTGAAGTTTAGGACTATTCAGGGTGTCTGTATGCATCCTGTTATGTTTTATATGCAAAGAAAACTAAAATAAAAATAGATTTTCTAAAAAGATATCAATTGTAATGCATGTGTGCCAGAGACAGAAAAGAGATGGCAGCCGGTAGAGTCGATCAAAGAGAATATGGCAGCTTGAAGAGAGAGATGTAAAACTGATTAATTAGCAAAAAGAGAGGGAGTCCAGGAAAAGTGAAAAAAAAAAGCTCTACAGTCTGTGCGGGGTGCAGTGGATGAGATCAACAAATGTTTCCCTGTGAGCGGCATAACTCACATCCAGCTGAGCAAAGCAGTCACGAGCCAATTATTTGCTGAATTCTCTTCCCTGGCATGTGACAGTGGATTGTTCTCAGAGGGCGGGATGCTGTCTGGAAGGCATCTGTTCGCGCTGTCTCTATGCCTTTTCAATAAAAGCTGGATTATGTTACTGATATTGTTTTGGTTCAACTGATCCCCTTTCTAACTTTTTCTTTACTAGGACGACCAGTCTTTGCAGTTGTGGCAATTTAAAATGTTTTAGCTAATGGGTGCAATGTGTTGCAGGATTATTGTAGGGACAATTTTCACCTCTGCACTATTTATTAATGTTTGTTGGTTCGATTACTGACCTGTAAACTAATTTCTCAGATTCCATCTTCCTTACCGCTGTTTTACTAACATGCGTGTGCAATTTGCCGACAGTCAAGTAGCTGCCCACCTAATAGAACAAGCATCAGTAAATGCATTAGGTTTCGCCTATGTGATTAATAATAAGCTGTTTTTTGTTGTAAGTTGTAGCTTGCTGAGTGGCTGTGTAATATAAGTTGCAGAAAGTCTGTTAAAGTGTTATGACTTGTTTATGTACAAAAAGGCAATATATTGTGCTGTTACTAGTGGTATACTGCGGGTAAGTGATAGCAACATTTGGAAAAATGAAAGAGGGAAATGATAGAATTAATTGACGTAGTAGCAATATTATGTTTGCAGATGCCTTCTGACAACTTTTAGGCTGGGTGCCTCTGCACCTGCTGCACAATCCATATCATGCCCCTAGTGCCTGCAAGATAACTGCATTTGTGACTGCCTGTTTAGTAGTGAAATATAGCAATATTTGGTGTTTAGAGGAGTTATGACAGCTTTTGGCCACGGTGCCACTGCACCTGCTGCACCATTCACATCATAGCCCTGTTGCCTGTAACGTAACTGCACTTGTGACTGTCTGTTTAATACTAAAATATTTAATTATTTGGTATTTACAGGAGTTCTGACTACTTTTGGCCCCGGTGCCACTGCTCCTGCAGCACCATTGACATCATGGCCCTGGTGCCTGCTAGATAATTGCTCTTGTGACTGCCTGTTTAGTACTAAAATTCAGCAATAGTCTACATTTAGTGGGGTTCCTGGAGCCTTTAGCCCCTGTGCCTCTGCACCTGCTGCACCATTTAAATCAAGCCCCTTTTAACTGCAAGGTAACTGCACTTGTGACTACCTGTTTAGCACTGAAATATAGCAACATTAGGCATTTAGTTGGGTGCCTGGAGCTTTTGGTCCTGGTGCTACTGAACCTTCTGCACCATTCAAATCATGAGCCTATTGCCTGCTAGATAAATGCACTTGTGACTGTCTTGTTTAGTGGTAGAATTTAGCAGTTTAGAGTTTAGTGGGTCCCCTAGAGCTTTTGGCCCCGGTACCACTGCACCTGCTGCACCATTCAAATTAGGTCCCTTTTAACTGCAAGGTAAATGCAACAGTGACTACCTGTTTAGTAGGAAATTGAGTAATATTATGTGTTTAGAGGAGTTCTGGCAACTTTTGGGCCCAGTGCCACTGCACTTGCTGCACCATTCACATCATGACCCTGTTGTCTGCAAGGTAACTGCACGTGTGGTTGCCTGTTTAGGAATAAAATATAGCAATATTAGGTGTTTAGTGGGGTGCCTGGGGCTTTTGGTCCTGTTGCCACTGCACCTGATACACTATTGAAATCATGACCATAGTGCTTGATAGATAACTGCACTCATGACTGCCTGTTTAGTTGTAAAATATAGCAATATTAGGTGTTTAGAGAAGTTCTGACAACTTTTGGACCCAGTGCCACTGCACCTGCCACATCTTTGAAAAATTGAACCTGTTGCCTGCAAGATAACTACACTGATCACTGCCTGTTTAGTAGTAAAATGTAGCGATATTTGGTGTTTAGTGGATATATGACAACTTCTGATCCCGGTGCCACTGCACCTGCTGCGTAATTTACATCAAGCCCCTATTAATTGCGTTGGAACTGCAATTGTGACTGCATATTTAGAAATACAATATAGCAATATTAGGTGTTTAGAGGAGTTCTGACAACATTGTGGCCCGGTGCCACTGCACCTGCTGCAACATTCAAATCATGACCATAGTGCTTGCTAGGTCACTGTACTTGTGACTGCCTGTTTAGTTGTAAAATATAGCACTAATCGGTGTTTAGTGGTGTGCCTGGAACTATTGCCCCTCGTGCCATTGCACCAGCTGACCCATTCAAATAATGACCCTGTTGCCTGCAAGATAACTGCACTTGTGACTGCCTGATTAGCAGTAAAATATAGCAATAGTTGGTGTTTAGTGGAATTATTACAACTTTTGGTCCCTGTGCTATTGCACTTGCTGCATCATTTAAATCAAGCCACTTTCAACTGCAAGGTAACTGCAATTGTGACTACCTGTTTAGTAGTAAAATATAGCAATATTTGGTGTTTAGAGGATTTCTGACAACATTTGGGCCTGATGCCACTGCAACTGCTTCACCATTCAAATCATGATCTTGTTGTCTGCAAGGTAACTGCAATTTTGACTGCTTGTTCAGTTTTTAAATTTCAGCAATAATCTGAGTTTAGTGGGGGACAACATTTGGGCCCAGTGCTACTGCACCTGCTGCACCATACAAATCATGACCCTGTTGTCTGCAAGGTAACTGCACTTGTGGCTGCCTGTTTAGTAGTCAAATAAAGCATAGCTCTTGTATATGAACTTTATTTTTAACATGCAATGTTTATTAAAACATTTAAGAATTTGATCATAATGACCAAATACATTGAAAAACCAATCCGATAATGCCTACAAAGTGAGAAATCTCTAAAAACCAACCGCGACTTACACGTAGACTTTTATTGAGAACGCGGTCGTGTTCCCACACTGCACACGACCTGCATGCGGCTCCTAGTCTCTCACCTTTGGTGGTTCCTTTGGTCCCCAGCACTCCTATGTCCTCTCGACTTCGTCCTAAGGTCGTGGTTCTTATACCACTTTCTTCGTATATGGTTTGTTTCCCTCCTGGGGTCCACTGTGTATTCTGTGCTATTAACTTTATTTCTATGCAAAGTATTGTCTGCATTGTGTTTGTCTCTGTGTAGGAGATATCTGAACGTATTAGAGAGTATTTTATAAATACCTTGTGTGGTTCTTTTTCACTTAATCTATACTATACGATTGCATTTGGGTAAAAGAAGCTGCTTTACACACCTTCTGGACTAAGCCTGAAGGCTGCTCTCCACAGCTACCACTTAGAGAGCTTTAAGGTTGTCGAAGACCTTTTAAATTACCATAAGGGTTGTCTGGACTGGTGCAGGGTGCCCACTTACATAAGTGGACATCATATAACAGACCAGCTTCTCACAAGAAGGAAGAGCAGTGGGCACTTGGGTCGGCAGGCTCTGTATTACTGGCTGCAGTCGGCCCAACAGCCTCTCTGCATGATGAGATTGTTCCACTGGAGGTTGAAGGTATTTGAGAAAAGATTGGAAAAAGGTTTTCTACTATTAAAGACTTTTTACTAAAACTAGGTAGTACCTTTATTGGTAAGATTTTAGTTCCAGTAACGTGTGATTATTCCAGTATTAATTCTGAGATTGGGATGTTTTTGTAGCAAAAGAAAGAAAATACGAAATAACATAAAAAGAGAAACTTTGAAGAAAAGAGAGAAAGAAAGAAAAGAAAGAGAATTTGAAGAGGTAGAATTGGAGTGGAAAGAAAAAGTGTATAAAAAGACAAGAGAAGAAGAGAAAGGAGAAACAGTCATGTGATCTAACAAAATAATGAGAGAACTGAATTCATTTCTATTTACAAATTTTATAAAAATTTAAGGTAGTATGGTGATGTTAAAAATTGATCGAGCAGGTAAAGCAAATGTTGTCTATTTTGCATGAAAATACTAATTAAATAATTAAATAACCTACTTATATTATAATTTGACTAACGGTGTGCTGTGGTATACTTACCAACCTTTTGCAAATTTCGTAAACACCAATTAAACGTGGGACTTATTGCTATTTGCATGGCAAAATAACTCTAATAACTAAAATATGTACGCATATTAATAGTAGTACATGTGGTAATAGGATATCGCATGATTTATGTTGCTTTTGTGATGTTTGCGTTCCCGTTTTGGATCCTAATGGTGAGTATTATTGCTTTAAATGTCGCTAAAGGCTATGAAAATTCTAATACACCAAAGGATTAGGGAGGGTTTAACATTAGAATCTTAATTTCTTTGTATTAATTATTCTTTTGTGTTTGTTTCACTTAAGTTGGCATTTGGGCCTACCTAAAAATGGCGTCCGAAATGGAGTTTAGAAGTGGCCACCGTCTCGTGAGCACGATGCCTACTGCGCAGACTCGGATGGCTCCGTGAACTTCCAAGTAACCCCAAGGCACAGTCAAGGATAGGAACTTGGTAGACTGCCAAACTTCAGTCAGTAAAAACTGGTCTAAATGAACAATTGGGACATACAAGCAAACCTTCAACATTGTTGCATAAGGGCAACATAGACAGAGGAAATGAACCAGCAAAATCCATGAGAACATCCACTGATATAAAATCGGACGTTTTCCAATCGGCCAATCACCGTCTTTCGTAGCCTAAAAATGTTTCATGTTATCCCGAAATTTATTATAAAAAGAGTAGTCGAATAGGGAGGGGTGCTGGCATTTTGGCGGTTTGGATGACTGCACACTCCTATTGCACGATTGCACGATTTCTAGTCCTTTGGAGATCTTTGGGACTGTAACGTGCTGAGCAAAGAACTTTCGGACTTTTGAGCTTTGGCCTGCTTTATTTGGACAATTAACGGCTACATTCGGTTATGCAGAGCCAAATGAATTAGAGAAAAATACAGATAGCAAGAATAGGTAAATATAATGTCATGCGATTTATATTAATTGAACCAAAATTCTAAACATTTGATTGAGCACAAATGCTAATATTAATTGCAAATAATATTTAGATAAACAAATATTTGATTAACAGAAATTACGAGTTTGTGGTTTTTCAATTAAGAGAGTAAAGGATACTGAGTCTTAAATGTGTTTTAGTTGGTTCTAAATCACCATCAACCCATCCAACTAATTGGTCCGTCGACCAAGTGGGAGGAGTGCCTTGATGTTTAGGATTAGGAATCTATAGGTGGTGAATGCTAATGTATATTTTGTAAAATAACTTTTCATCCCTGTAGGTAATAAGGTACCCCCCCACATGTCCAGCGCTTGGTTATTCATCCCTCCTGTGTGCAGACTCGTGAGTGGAGACGTGTGAGTGTTGGTGTTATGGGCCCCACCAATGACTGCATGTGTGAATGAGCTAGTGTGACGTCGGGTCTGCGACGCAGGAAGGATAGTTGTGTATTGTTTTCCCTCTCTTTTTCCCCGGTCTCGCGCTGGATCATTTTTTTCTGGTAGCAGGATGATGGTTTTATTGCATTGGTTTGGTGATTAATGCTTCTAGATTTGATTATTGCTTATTGATTTCCTATTTTTGAATTTTGATTATTGATTGCGAATGTTTGGATGAGTATTGGTTTATGTACTAACAGTCCATGTTGAATAGCGTTGCGTTCTATGTTGTTTGGAAGACTTGTGGGATGTAGGAAGTCGGATGGCCTGTGCCAAGTGAAGTCACATGGTAAATTGTTTGTTGCCCTGTAGGTACACGGGGAAAACGTGTAACGATTGAAGTTGCACTACGCATTGTCTGGGTTCGATTTGGTAACATCGCCGTATGTTATCGTTAGGGACATTTCTGTGTGAAAGAGATGTATGGGTAGCGAAGGCCACCTGTGAAATTTTGGTCTTTATTAACAGGAGTCCACGTGAACTCTGATTACGCTCTTCACTGGAAAGGTAATAAGTGTTCCCTAAGCTTGTAAGAAGGATAAAGTAGAGGGAAGTGCTACTTTATTAACAAGTGTAATAATTCTGTAGTAGGGCAGAGGTAAGCGCTGCTCTCGGGAAAGACAGGATTCTGTGTGAATGAACTACATTTTCCGTATGAAGTGTGTAAATGAAATAGCATTCGACTTTATTGTGAAACTCTGGTTATATTTCTCAGGAGCAGAGTGTCTCCAACAGGTGTCTTATTTCCAGAGAAACTGTTAGTTAATGCTTGTTAGAAGGGTAAGGTAGAGGGAAGTGCTACTTTATCGGCGAGTGTAATGATTCCGTAGTAGGGCAGAGGTAAGCGCTGCTCTCGGGAAAGACGGAATTCTTGTGAAAAAGGTCAAGACTATCCCTTTTGTTAGCGAAACAGATAATGGTGGCGTTTTTATGTCATTACTATCAGAATTTGAATAAAAAGTGAATGTAAGAAAGTTTGCCGGTAAATTTTGTAAAGGAGGGATCAGCAGAAGCAGGAGTAGCGAGAAAAGCTGATGTCAGAAAGACCGCGCTGGGAGTGGCCAGTCAGTGAGGGACGAAGACGCTCCTGATTGGTGCATTAGTGTGAGCCGCGCTAGGAGTGGAGAATTACAGGGTGATGTAGACGCTCCGGATTGGTGCGTTAGTGTGAGTCGCGCTGGGATTGGAGAATTGCGAAAGTGACATAGACCCCTGGATTGGTGCATTAGTGTAAGTCGCGCTACGACTAGATAAAACAACAGAATAGTCGTAGGAGAAATCTAGCGATACTGAAAAGAGAAAATGATGTATTATGATCCACCAGAAAAGAGAAAAAGTCCTGGTTTGGAAAGATCAAGAGTTTATTTAAAAAGGACAAACCAATTGTGACTAGAGAGGGACAGTTGCTTCCTCCACCAAAATCACCTGCATCCTTTATGGTTGCGAAATATGGCTATCATACATGTATTTGGCTGGACAATTGGGCAAAGTAC
The DNA here is from genome assembly GCF_964204655.1 of Triturus cristatus. Taxonomy (NCBI): domain Eukaryota; kingdom Metazoa; phylum Chordata; class Amphibia; order Caudata; family Salamandridae; genus Triturus; species Triturus cristatus. Next base: position 318,322,214 of record NC_140580.1, on the reverse strand, counting down.
ACAAAAGATGATGGAGTTTTAGCATTTCCGGAACATGGTTCATTCAATTTAGCAGTATTGAGGAATTTGAGAGAAAGAATGATGAAATTAGAACCAAGACCTAGACCTACTCAGTTTGAAGCATTGACAGAATGGGAAGTTGAGATGTATGACAGAGAACGACAGTGGATTGGTGGAAGGTACAAGTATATGTTTGGAAGACCGTGGGGCCAAGAGAATCATGATGACAGAATGAGAAGATGGCGAAGTGCAAATATGACTGATGGTATGTTCCCTATGAGAAGTGCTGAAGAGATTGGTAGTAGAAAATGTACAGAAAAGAGGAATAATTCAGGATCAGAAGGTTATAAGTATGGTGTGCATGAGTCGGAGGATGATGTTCTTGAGGACATGTTTTTATAAGAATCCACCCCCGTATCAATCAAATTCCACATTGTTGACACCAAGTGCCCCAGTAAAAGAATCACCACAAAATATAAAGTTTGAATCAATACCACATGAGGTAGGAAGAAATAATCCCTTTAGAGAAACAGAAAATACACAACCTAGTAAAATGGCAAATGAAAATTCAGCTAAATTAGCAAGAACTACTTTAGAGTTAACTGAAAAGATTAGGGAATTGACTAAAAACATGGAAGCTGTAACTGTTCCTGTAACAATAGGACCTGTAATGCCAATTTTTGATAAACAAAAGGATAGTGAGCATTGTCTGACGATTCCTTATAACAATAATAAACAAACCGAAACGCAAAGAAGAGGTTCAAGAGAAAATCCATGGGGACAAACGGTAGAAATTTCTGAAGAAAGTACTCCTAAAAATTTGACAGTAAATCAGAGTTTAGCAAATAGAGCAATAATGACGACAGAATCAGTACCAGGGTCACCAAAAAGTTTAGAACAAACACAAAATGAAATGATTCCTGTAGGTCCTACTTCTGATGAATTAAGTGAATGGTTAAGGAGTTTACAGCAAAAAGATGCTGAACCTCGACCTTTAGATGTGTCCAAATTAAAAAAAGTTTTAGAAGTATTAATAGTAGGGACTATTCCCACAGAAAAGTTAAAAGCCTATCAGGATGAAGAATTAATGTTTCTATGCAAAAGTATAACATGGAGAGCAAGAAATTTACATGAAAGATTAGAAGAAGTAGCAAGTGAAATGGGTATTGATTTTGAAAAGGTAAAGTCATTACAAAAACCATACAGAGTAGACTTTTCTGAAAAAGACATTGAAAATTTGAATACTGCAGGACGAACAACTCAGATTAAAGACTTAATTATTTTACTGAGAAAATGAGACGATGCAACAGACAAACCGTTTGCAGCTTACCCAGTAAGAGAAAAAGAAAAGGTGGAAACTAAATGTCCCATGAGGGAGATTCCAGGTGGAGGCTATGTGCATGTCCCCTGGACCAGACAGGATATTTTATCAATCAATCAATCAATCAATCATCAATCAAAACATTTATAGAGCGCGCTACTCACCCGTGAGGGTCTCAAGGTGCTGAGGGGAGGGGGGTGCAGCTACTGCTCGAAAAGCCAGCTCTTGAGGTGTTTCCTGAAGGTGAGATGGTCCTGGGTCATTCGTAGGTGTGCAGGGAGGGAGTTCCATGTTTTGGCTGCCAGGTAGGAGAAAGATCTTCCTCCAGTGGTGGATCTGCAAATCTGTGGGATGGTGGCGAGGGCGAGGCTGGCGGAGCAGAATTGGCGAGTGGGAGTGTAGAACGAGAGGCGGTTGTTGAGATATTCGGGGCCCATGTCGTGGAGCGCTTTGTGTGCGTGGGCGAGGAGCCTGAACGTGATCCTCTTGCTGACAGGGAGCCAGTGCAGGTTTTCCAGGTGGGCAGATATGTGGCTGTGGTGAGGGATGTCGAGGATGAGACGTGCGGAGGCGTTCTGTATGCGTTGTAGTCGTTTCTGAAGTGGCGGTGGTTCCTGCGTATAGGGCGTTTCCGTAGTCCAGTCGGCTGGTGACGAGGGCCTGGGTGACGGTCTTTCTGGTTTCGGTGGGGAGCCACCTGAAGATTTTCCGGAGCATGCGCAGGGTGTTGAAGCAGGAGGACGAGACAGCGTTGACTTGCTTGGTCATCGTGAGGGAGGAGTCCAGGATGAATCCCAGGTTGCGTGCGTGGTCCGAGGGTGTCGGCGCGGAGCCCAGCGCTGTGGGCCACCAGGAGTCGTCCCAGGCGGATGGGGTTTGTCCGAGGATGAGGACCTCCGTCTTGTCTGAGTTCAGCTTCAGGCGACTGAGCTTCATCCATTCTGCGACGTCTTTCATTCCTTCCTGGAGGTTGGTTTTGGCGGTGGCTGGGTCTTTGGTGAGGGAGCGTATCAGTTGGGTGTCGTCGGCGTAGGAGATGATGTTGATGTTGTGTTTGCGTGCGATGGCGGCGAGGGTGTTCATGTAGACATTGAAGAGGGTTGGGCTGAGCGAGGAGCCTTGGGGTACGCTGCAGATGGTCTTGGTGGCCGCTGAGCGGAAGGGAAGGAGGCGGACTCTCTGGGTTCTGTCGGAGAGGAACGAGATGATCCAGTCTAGGGCCGTTCCTTGGATCCCGATGTTGAAGAGGCGGGATATTAGGGTGCGATGGCATACGGTGTCAAAGGCTGCCGAGAGGTCCAGGAGGATGAGGGCAGTCGTTTCTCCGTTGTCCATCAGGCTCCTGATGTCGTCGGTGGCTGCGATGAGGGCAGTCTCGGTGCTGTGGTTGGCTCGAAATCTGGACTGGGATGGGTCGAGCGAGTTGTTTGCCTCGAGGAAAGCAGTCAGCTGTTTATTGATGGTCTTCTCGATGACTTTAGCCGGGAAGGGGAGAAGGGAGATGGGGCGGAAGTTCTTGAGGTCTTTTGGGTCCGCTGTGGGTTTCTTCAGAAGGGCGTTGATTTCTGCGTGCTTCCGGCTCTCGGAAAAGGTGGCTGAGGCGAAGGAGATGTTTATGACGTTCCGGAGATGGGGTGCGATGATGGTGTCGGCTTTGTTGAAGATATGATGGGGGCAAGGGTCAGAGGGGGAGCCGGAGTGGATGGAGTTCATGATGTTGGTGGTGTCTTCAGTGCAGATGGGGGTCCAGGCGTTGAGGGTGGTGGTGGGGGTCGCTGGTTCGGTGACTGGAGGCGGAGTCTGGGGTCCGAAGCTGTCGTGTATATCTGTGATCTTTCTGTGGAAGAACGTGGCGGAGTTGCAGAGTTCTTGTGATGGTAGGATGTCGTTGTTGCTGGCGCTGGGGTTGGAGAGCTCTTTGACGATGTGGAAGAGTTCCTTGCTGTTGTGGGTGTTGTTGTCTAGTCGCTCTTTGTAAGATGTCCTTTTGGGGGTGCGGATCAGCTGGTGGTGTTCGCGGGTGGCGTTCTTGAGGGCTGTCATGTTTCCTGTAGTTCGTTCGTTGCGCCAGGTTTTTTCAAGGGTTTGGCAGGATTTCTTTGAGTCTTTGAGGGCGTCTGTGAACCACGGGGTTTTCCTGTTGCCGGTCTTGCCTGGGTGGTTCTTCAGTGGAGCGAGGTCGTCGGCGCAGTTGGTGATCCACTGTGCAAGGTTGTGTCAGTGGTGTCGGTTGGCGGGTTCTGGCTTAGTGATGAGAGGAGTTGGCCTGTGGTGATTTTGCTCCAGCCTCTTCGGGGGGTTTGCGTGCGGTGGTGGTGGGATGTAGTCTTTTTGAAGGTGAAGTGGATGCACCTGTGGTCGGTCCAGTGTAGTTCGGTGGAGTGGCTGAAGGAGACGTGGTTGCTGGCAGAGAAGATGGGGTCAAGCGTGTGGCCAGCGAGGTGGGTGTGGGTGTTCACCAGTTGTTTGAGTCCGAGGTTGGCAAGGTTGTCGAGCAGGGTGGTGGTGTTGTTGTTGTTGTTTTTCTCCAGGTGGAAGTTCAGGTCCCCTAGGAGGATGTATTCTGGTGGGGCTAGGGCGTGCAGGCTGATGAACTCGGCAATGGTTTCGCTGAATTGTGTGCGCGGGCCCGGGGGTCTGTAGATGAGCGTTCCTCTAAGGGTGGTCTTTGGGTTGGTGTGAATCTGGAAATGTAAGTGTTCGGCGGCGGAGAGTGTGTCTTCGGCGTTGGTCGTGATGTTGATGGTGTTCCTGTAGATGATGGCGATTCCTCCTCCGGTTTGGTTGACGCGGTCCTTTCGGGTAATCTTGTAGCCATCCGGGATGGCTATGGCGATGTCGGGGGCCGAGGAGACGTTCATCCAGGTTTCCGTGAGGAAGGCGACGTCTGGTGCTGTTGTGTCGAGGAGGTCCCAGAGTTCGATGGCGTGCTTGTGGACGGAGCGTGTGTTGAGGAGGATGCACTTGAGGTGGTTGTTGTTGCTGTTGGTTTTGGTGGGCGGTCTGCAGGTTCGGAGGCATGGGAATTTGCAGGCTAGGCAGGTGAAGGGTCCGTTGGTGCGCTTCAGGGTGGCTTGGTGGCAGGCGGGTGTTCGTTCGGTGTTGAGTGCGTAGAGGGTGCCGGAGTCGTATCTCAGTTGAGTTCCTTGGTTTCGACGGGCAGAGGTACTGGTGCTGGGCGCGGTCCAGGTGCGGACGGGCGCAGACGGGCTTGCTTTTGGCACGCCTGCGGCGCACCGGCGGTGCGCCCGCTGCGCGGCCGCTGCGAGGCCTACATATGAAGGGCTGTGGGAGGGAGGAGCAGCTGGGAGCCGGGAGCGGGGCGGCGAATGGGGACAGCGGGGGGCGGGGCCGCAGGGACGGAAGTGGCACAGAAGAAAGAACGGGCGAGGGGACACAAAATGCAAAGCGGGCAATAAAGTTCACAACAGTGGGGGAGGTGAGTACAGAAACCGGGCAACAAAGGGCACAGCAGTGGGGGTGGATCAAAAACAGAGCGGGCAGCAGGAGATACAGGCCAGAGGTGGAAAAGGACTTACACAGCAAACACACGTGGTGGCAGGAGTGAGGCGGTAGTACTCAGCTGGGCAGCATCACCGGAGGACCGTGTGGCGGCTGGGGGGGCGACCTGCCTGAGGACAGGGTCAAAGGTCGCTCCCTTCACCGCTGCACGGCCTCCATATGAAGGGCTGTGGGAGGGAGGAGCAGCTGGGAGCCGGGAGCCGGGCAGCGAATGGGGACAGCGGGGGCGGGACCGCAGTGACGGAAGTGGCACAGAAGAAAGAACGGGCGAGGGGACACAAAATGCAAAGCGGGCAATAAAGTTCACAACAGTGGGGGAGGTGAGTACAGAAACCGGGCAACAAAGGGCACAGCAGTGGGGGGGGGATCAAAAACAGAGCGGGCAGCAGGTTATACAGGCCAGAGGTGGAAAAGGACTTACACAGCAAACTCACGTGGCGGCAGGAGTGAGGCGGTAGTGCTCAGCTGGGCAGCGTCACCGGAGGACCGTGTGGCGGCTGGGGGGACGACCTGCCTGAGGACAGGGTCAAAGGTCGCTCCCTTCACCGCTGCACGGCCTCCATATGAAGGGCTGTGGGAGGGAGGAGCAGCTGGGAGGCGGGAGCGGGGCGGTGAATGGGGACAGCGGGGGGCAGGGCCGCAGGGACGGAAGTGGCATAGAAGAAAGAACGGGCGAGGGAACACAAAATGTAAAGCGGGCAATAAAGTTCACAACAGTGGGGGAGGTGAGTACAGAAACCGGGCAACAAAGGGCACAGCAGTGGGGGGAATCAAAAACTGAGCGGGCAGCAGGAGATACAGGCCAGAGGCGGAAAATAAATGACTTACACAGCAAACACAAGTGGCGGCAGGAGCGAGGCGGTTTTCCTCGTTTGTGCGAGAAGCCGATTGAATGGTACAGGCAGGTAGACAGATTTGTAAAATTATCTAAAGTACTATGAATTGATTTGAATAGTTTATTTGACATAATTGTACCAGCAGACCTATGGGCAGAATGTAAAATTACAATAGGTTGGCCTACTCAAGAATACCCTAGAGATCCAAAAACAGGTGCTCCCGATCCAGAAGTAATGAGAAAATATGAACAAGTAGTTACCTTTCTGAAAAATAAAGTGCCTCCTAAAGAAACTGATTGGGTAAAAATTGATAGAACTCATCAAGAAGTAAAAGAATCTGTACATGCATATTATGATTGATTGATACTAGCTTTTAAGCAATATAGTGGTGAGGAAAATTTGAGTGAGAAGGATTTGAGTCATTTTGTATATCAATTTGTGTATGGGTTACGTCCTGAAGTAAGTGAAATGATTAAACAGCATACAGTTGATTGGCAAAAAAAAAAGATTGATGAAGTACTGAGACATGCACAATATTTTAGTGATGAGATTGAAGCAAAGCAGCATAAATTAAAAGAAAAAGCCATGTGGGCTCAAGTAAAAGTGGCAGAGAGACAGAAAGCCCAATTGATTGAACAAGCAAATGGTACGAGTATGAAACAAAAACCCAACCTTGGGAAAGGAAAAGGACAGATTAGTATAGAAGAAGCCAAAAAGAAGTGGCCATGTCATAATTGCGGAAGAATAGGGCATTGGAAAACTGAGTGTAAATTTCCTCCAAGTGCTAATGGTGATAATGCATCATTGAATCCACAGGTGCAGAATCAGGTGAGTTGTCAACCGCAGCGACAGCAGCAGGTTGTTGCCCAACAGTGTCAGGTGCCAAAACTGCCTTTTACACAGAGCGTAAATCCTCAGAAATACAATAATGAGACAGGATTCTACAACGAAGAACAGGTAACTAAGGTGCAGCGCGCTAGTGCTGTTTCTCAGTATTGGCTACAACGCAATGAGAGTGAGTCAGAATAAAGCTATTGACGGTGCCGAGGGGAGGAAGAAGAGTGCGTACTTGGTGCAACTCTAGAAGTAGACCAGACAGGCCCTTTTGTGGATGGAAAGGTAAATGACAAAAACATTACTTTCCTAGTAGATACTGGTGCTACTCGTTCAACTGTTAGGTCAGCTGATGTCAAAAATCTTCCTCTCTCGGATGAAACAATCCAAGTAGTTGGAGTATCCAACAGACAGCTAAAAACATATCTCACTGAACCAGTTAAAGTTAAAATAGGGAAATTTTCTGAAATGCACCATTTTGTCGTGTGCGATTCAAGTCCTGTAAATTTGTTAGGGAGAGATTTGCTGTGCAAAATGAACTGCACAATATTCTGTACTCCTGATGGCATAGCTTTTGAGACTCCTGATGAGGATGTACTGTACAAAATGACTATAGCTAATATGGAACCTGAAATTACCGAGGCATTTGCTGTATTTGACCCCAAAGAATTGCCTCAGGAATTGAAGAAAACAGTAAAAACAGAGGTGTGGGATTTCACAGGAGAAGATGTGGGATTAATAAAAAATGTAGATCCCGTAAAAATTTCTGTAAATGGAGGAGTAAGTTACCCAAATATTCCACAGTACAAATTGACACCCGAAATAATTGCAGGAGTCACTCCTATAATAGGCAAAATGATTGAACAAGGTATTTTGAGGGAAATAATGAGCAGTTCATGTAATTCAATAATTATGGGTCTGAAAAAGCCTAACAGAACTTTTAGAATAGTGCAAGACCTGAGAAAAATAAATAAAATCATTGTATCATGTTGTCCCATTGTACCAAATCCATCTGTGATATTATACCAGATTCCTTATGATGCAGAATGGTACACAGTGATTGATTTGTGTCATGCTTTCTTTTCCATTCCGTTGCACCCTCACAGCCAACAGATTTTTGCTTTCCGGTTTGGCGAACGTACTTTGGCATGGTGCCGAATCCCACAGGGGTATACAGAGAGGCCCTTGATATTTAATCAGATATTGAAAAAGTCCCTAGAAGATTTAAAAATGCCCGAAAGTTCGGTATTGGTCCAATATATCGATGACCTACTTGTGGCATCGAGAACTCGAGAAGCTTGTGTAGTTATGTTATGTTATGTTACAGCGTTCTTTTATAGCGCACGGCTACTCGAAAAGAGTGTCCCGGCGCTTTCCACCTGCATCTCAGAATAAAAATAACACAACACAGCAAAAGAATGAGAAAAAGAACTGAAACTGAAGCAATAAGTACAGCCTAAAGATTAAAAAGCCAGGTCTTCAGGCTCTTCCTGAACTGGAACAAATTGACAGTGCTGCGCAGCGAAAGAGGAAGCGAGTTCCACAGCTGTGGGGCTTTGCAGCTGAAAGAGCGCCCTCCCGTGCGGGCCTTCCTCACCCGAGGGACCACCGCTTTGTACAGGGATTCCGAGCGCAAGGAGCGGACTGGTCGATACCATTGCATTGTTGAATCATTTGGCTAATGGAGGACGTAAAGTATCCCCATCGAAATTGCTATTCTGTCAGAAAGGAGTACAATATTTAGGCCACAAAATTGAGAAAGGATTAAGAAAAGTAACTGCAGATAGAATCAGGATAATAAAAGGAATGAGAGCCCCAATGACTCAAAGAGAAGTGAGAATGTTTCTTGGAATGGTTGGATATTGTCGTCAGTGGATTAGTAATTTTTCCTTGATTACAAAACCTCTGGTATGTTTGACAAGGAGTGATGTAAAAGATCCCATTGAATTAAATAAAGAAGAGTTGAAGGCTTTTAAACAATTAAGAGATGGTTTGTGTGAAGCACCAGCTCTTGGCATGTCTGACTATGGGAAAGAATTTGAGCTCTATAGTAGCAAAAGAAATGGATGTGTACTTTCTGTGTTAATACAGAAACATAGAAAATTGAGGAGACCAATTGCATATTTTTCGGCTGTGCTAGACCCTGTAGCTGTAGCATTGCCTGGTTGTTTTCAAGCTGTAGCAGCTACTTGTAAGAGTCTGGAGCAGAGTGAAGGCATTGTGATGGGATATCCTGTGAGAGTTTTTGTACCACATGATGTGGCAATCCTTTTAACAAGGAGCCGCACACAGTTTATGACGCATAGTCGTCTGACTAAATATGAGAAAGTCATCTTAGGTGGAACGAATATAAGCCTTGTGAGATGTCTGAATGTGAATCCTTCAACATTGTTACCTGATGGGGAGGAGCTTAGCGCGTGATCAAGATGGCCGCGTGAGCCTAGAGCTCCCGAGACCCTCGCTCCCTCCGGCAGATATCCTGTCTAGTATCCTGCTTTTGATGCCCGGAATATTGGAGGGGAGCCGTTGCTGAGGCGAGAGCCGTTGTCCGGATCGAAATCGCCCACCGGAGACCGAAGTTGTACTGCCTGGAAGTTTGTGGCCTACTCCCCGGAAGGTGCCCGGGACTTGCGTTGGCACAGTGCCCGTGCACTAATTGAACAACAGCGGCCACGCGAGGGGCGAATCGTCGGAAGGAAGGTGTCCTCACTTTCACTTTCGCTTTCGCTTTCCTGTCTCCACCGCGCCCGGCCTGGACGTGGGTAGCGCCAGTCACTGGCTGCATGGTTGTCTACTCTGTATGGGCAAAGAGATTGTCCCCTCGGCAGATAGCGATGTCGAGTAAATCGGACGCCGAAAAACAGAAGCCCAAAAGTACCAGGCGGGGAGGCTACACCCAGACTAACAACATGGACCGCTATGCCCACCAGAAGGGATCACCGGGCGGATCGGGACAGACACTGGAGGCCACGAAGGACGGGTCGCCCCCCTCCGCGGAACCAACCCTGCAAGATATCATGGGGGCCATCGAGGGGATGAAGTCCTCTATCGGACAACAATTTGAGACCCTGGCGCATAAAGTGGATGCCATATCGATCGACGTCAATCTGATTCGGGCAGACCTGGGGAAAACTAATGAGCGGGTTCAGTCCTTGGACCTCAAGACTGCAGGCCTCCTGGGCGACGTCTCCGGCCTTCAGCTGGAAGTCCGTACCTTGCGGACTGCAAATGATCACTTTGCCCGACGTTTGGAAGAGTTCGAGGGCCGCGCAAGGCGCAATAACGTGCGCATTATTGGGGTCCCGGAAACTTCGGAGGAACAGTCAGTGGACCTGTTTGTGGAGGACCTGGTGGTGAACCATCTGGCGCCCAAAGGCCTTAGTAAGTTTTTTACGGTTGAAAGGGCCCACAGAGTTCCTGGCGGGAGGCCCAAGGTGGGGGCCCCTCCGAGGCCAATTGTCGCCAGGATCTTTAACTTCAGGGACCGTGATGCCATTCTGCAAGAATCGCGGGTGTCCGGCCCGACGCTATTCCAGAACACCACTGTAAGTTTCTATCCGGACTTTACCCAGATGGTACAGAAGCAACGACAAGGCTTCCTGGCGGTCAAGAGGAGGCTACGAGAGATGTGACTGAAATATGCCATGCTCTTCCCGGCCAGGTTGCGTGTGGTGTTCGAAGAGCGGACTTTCTTTTTTGAATCACCAGCCATGGTCGGAGATTGGCTTGACACATTGCCCCAAGGACGGACTAACGTGGAACGCTCCGGTGGAGCAGACGGTGGCGGCGATGAACAATGAGCCTGGACTTCAGTACCAGTTCTCCGGTACCCCCGGGAGGGTGACAATCCGGGGGGTAGCGGGGGCAATATGGGAGCTTTTTCCTCCTCTGGGGTTCTTTTTGTAGATTAGTCTTTGTATGGGGCGACAGGCACACTGCAAGTTGGGGGACATTTTAGAGCTTACGCAGGGGTGCAGGGTGGGGGGTGGATTGGGGTTGTTGTTGGGGTTGTTGTTTTTGGTTATGGAAGGCGTAAAGATGCAAGCTTCTGTGACTCTAGTGCGGTTCCATGCGGGGGGGTGGTCTCCTTACATGTTGGGATGGGGGGTAGGGGCTTAAAAATACTCAGTTGGAATGTAAATGGCTTGGGGGATCGTATTAAGCGTGGGATTGTCCTGCAATTCCTGAAGAGATGTACCCCTGATATTGTCTTATTGCAAGAGACACACTTGATTGGTAACATGTGCTATGCACTCAATAGGAAAGGCTACAAGTTTGTTGCACACTCCGGGTTTTCCTCGGGGTCTAGAGGGGCTGGAATACTCGTTAGGTCCTCCCTGCCCTTTGAGGTTGACTCCACTACTGTTGACGATAGGGGACGCTTTGCGGCTGTAGCGGGGAGGTGGGAGGGCAGGACGCTGGTCCTGGTGTCGGTTTATGTCCCTCCTGCACTGCAACCTTCCACACTTGCGGACTTAGAGAGGACTTTGTTGGATCTCCCAGAGGGAATGTTGGTGGTGGGTGGCGACTTTAATGCGGTAGGCTCCGGATTGCTTGACAGACACCCGCCGAGGAGCTCGGGGGGGGCCCAGAAATGGCTTCCGGACTTTGTAGATACCCTTGGACTGGTTGATTGTTGGAGACTACTGCATCCCACACAGCGGCAATACACTTTCCATTCCGGGGCGCATGGCAGTCTCTCCAGAATTGATTATGTGCTTACCCTAGCTGCACACGCCTCCTTTGTCTCTGAGGCCAGGCACATGGCACGGGGTATTTCTGACCATTCGCCGGTGTGGATCTGTATGGATGTTGGTAGAGGAATGGGGGGTAGGGTGGCCCCAATTAACCCGTGGTATCTCAGGGACCCTATGACTCGTAGTGCGGTGCTGAAGGCGGTCGATCGTTACTTCCAGGAGAATCTCGGCTCGGTCACGTCGGCTGTGTCTTTGTGGGAAGCGTTCAAAACAGTGCTTAGGGGAGAGGCCCTCTCCTTGATAGTAGCGGCCAAGCGTCGGCGAGACGCGGAGGTCGCCCAGATTGAGGCGGAGATCGCGGAATTGGAGCTGTCATTGGAGGGGGAGGTTACGGCGGCGGCGCTGCACAATTTGACCCTCAAGCAGTCGGAGTACAGGGCCCTTGTGACGGACGCGGCCAAAGCCTTGAGTAGGGAACAGCGGGGCCGTCTGTACGACGTCGGGGACAAGGCCGGGAAATTAATCGCGTGGCTGGATAAAAAGGAGCGGGTCAATCGTGTTGTGCCAGACCTCGTGACGGAGGATGGCGTCGTTGTCGCGTAGCCGGATGGCATAGTCCAGTGCTTTGCGGATTACTTCCACACGGTCTATACCTCCGTGTCGGGCAGGCCAGTGGGGGATTCGTGTGAACTCCTGCGTGATCTTGCGTTGCCTTGCCTTTCCGACATAGACAGGGACGATCTTGATGGCGATATCACAGTCGACGAAATCGCGGGGGCTATCCGTTCGTTACGTTCGGGCAAGGCCTCGGGCCCGAATGGCCTGCCAATTGAGTTCTACAAACTCCAGCCAGATAAGATCGCTCCGCATTTGCGAGCTATGTTCGTGGAGGCGCGGGAGACGGGATGCCTCCCACGCGACCAGCGCCTGGCAACAATCGTGGTCATACATAAAGATGGTAAGCCTAGGAACAGGTGCAGCTCATATAGGCCGATCTCGCTCCTTAATGCCGAGCCGAAGATCCTCGCTAAAATCCTCGCTAACCGTTTGGTCAGGGTGATCGGTGATCTGATCCACCCTGACCAATCCGGATTCATCCCGCATCGTAACACCGCGTTGAACCTTAGGCGCATCCACGGAGTGATCGCAAGGGTGGGGACGATGCGGGAGCCGGCCATTGTGGCAGCGCTTGACGCAACGATGGCTTTCGATACGGTAGAGTGGGAATACCTGTGGGCTGCGCTTGCGAAATTCGGCGTTGGACCCGGATTTATGGGCTGGGTGTGGCTATTATATGAAGAGCCTCTCGCTCAGGTTGCGGTCAACGGTAGGGCGTCCCGCCCTTTCGGGCTGGGGAGAGGTACCAGGCAGGGCTGTCCTCTGTCGCCGCTGTTGTTTGCTCTTGCTCTCGAGCCGCTGGCGGCCTGGATACGATGGCACCCGGAGGTGAGGGGGCTTCGCTGGTCACCTGACCACGAGGACCGCATCTCCCTCTATGCCGATGATATCCTGCTTTATCTCGCTTCACCCCGGAAGTCCCTCATAGTTATCTGCGACATTTTGACTTCCTTCGGGAGGAATTCGGGACTAACCATTAACTGGGGGAAGTCATATCTGTATGCCTTGTGTGGAGACGTCCCGGTTCCCCCGCGGAATTGCCCGATACAGATCGCCCGGGAAGGTTTCATGTATCTTGGGATTTATATCTCCACCGACCCAACGGTATGGTATGAGAGGAACCTGGTCCCTCCGCTGGCGCGCCTGAGGCGAGATGTAGCGGGCTGGCGGCGGCTGCCGCTTTCCCTCCTTGGCCGAGCTGTGCTATTCAAAATGATGTCTCTTCCCCGTTTTCTCTATGTCCTGCAGAACAGCCAGGAGCTGGTTCCGGCCAGCTATTTTCGGGAGGTCGAGAGTCTCCAGCGCTCGCTGCTGTGGGACGGCCGTCCGCGTATAGCGATAGCAAAACTAACTCTTCCTTGGTACGATGGGGGTATCGCGCTTCCCGACATCAGAAGATACTATTGGGCCTCCCAGCTGAGTGCGATCAACCATGGAGTCTACGGCCCGGCGCTTAGCCCCGGCTTCGCTATGGACCGGTGGTTGCTGCGTGGGGGTGGCTACTATAGAGCACTTTACTCGAGGCCCCCGGCTGGGTCCCTCACGGGGCCGACCGAGGTGGCGGTGAATGTGTGGAAGACAGTCACGAACTCGTTGGGCTGGAAAGATAGGCTCACCCTCGCCACTCCGTTGTATGACTCAGATATGCTGGGGAAACTCTGGCACTCTAAGGGATTCGAGAAATGGGACCTGATTGGCATCTCCCGGGTGGGCGACCTGCTGGTCAAGGGGCGGATTAAGTCGTTTGACGAACTACGGACGGAATATGCGCTGGAGGGCACGGAATATTTCCGGTATGCGCAGGTGCGCCATGCGCTGCGGTCGGTGCTCGTTGAGGGGGAGAGGGTGCCTGAGTCCTCTCCCTTGGAGGACCGGATCCTGGACGGCCATATGCCGGAGAGCACAATCTCCCTAATTTACAAAAAGCTTGTGAATGTTCGGACCGACCTCCTCATGGGGGTTTGGGATCAGTGGACTAGGGACGGCCTTGAGCTGGACGATGAAGATTGGCAATACGCCGTCTCCTCTCCTAGGGAGGTCGCGATCCCCGCCAGACTACGGTTGGTCCAGCTTAAGATACTGCACAGAGTCTACGTCACTGGGCCCCGGCTGGTTCATATGGGATTTTCCGAGGATGGGTTATGCAAGAGGGGCTGCGGGATGGTGGGCACCTTCCTACATATCATATGGGAGTGTGGTGTGATTGCGGACTTTTGGAAGCGGATTCACGTGGTGATGCAGGAGGTCACGGGTATAGTACTGCACCCAGAGGCGAGGCGCTGTCTTTTGAATGTGTGGGGTCCTACGGATTATGACGCAGCGCAGACTAAATGGGTGACCCTAGGCAATATGGTGGCTAAGCGAGATATAGCACGACTGTGGGGATCCCATAGCCCGCCCATTCTGGATGCATGGAAGGACAACATGGACTGGAGCATGTTTCGGGAGAAAACGGTGTATAGTGCACGGGGGAGGCCTAAGAAATGGCATAAGGTATGGGGAAGTTGGAACCGATATAGGGGAGGCATATGTCTGCCTCCTGCCATTGAACCGCCGGAGGAGCCACTTTCCCCCTAGCCTCACTTCCGACTTGGGTTTTCCTGATGCACCTCCGTTAGAATGTTAGTGCCTCTGCTCTCCCTCATCCTCCCAATCGTTGGCTTTGATTTGATGTTGGAAATGGGGCCGCGCCCCCGCTGGAAACTGGCACGACTTTGTGGTGTATACTGCCTTGCTTGTTGTGTTTATTGTAGGTAGTTTTCAAAAATGAGACCTTTGTCATTCTCCTGCATTAGAGCTATGGAGGACTTCACATGTTGCTTGTTTAGCTACCGAACCTCCGGGATGTCGGCTGAATAGCTGTGTATCTGATTTATGCGAATAAAGGTTTTTAAAAAAAAAAAAAAAAAAAAAAAACTTTGTTACCTGATGCTGAGAATGTTGATGTCAGAGATGATGTGGATCATGACTGTTTGGAAGTGCTTGGTTTCTGTACCAAACCATGCCCTGATATAAAAGATGTACCTTTGACAGAAAGTGACTATGTGATGTTTGTGGATGGATCATGCTTGAGAACAGATGAGGGAATTCTGAGTGTAGCATATGCAGTATGTACGGTAGCAGCTGTACTGGAAGCATCTTGTCTGAAAGGAGTAAAATCAGCCCAGGTTGCTGAACTTTTTGCATTAACAAGAGCATGCAAGTTGGGAAAGAATGTGAGAGTGACTGTGATAACCGATAGTCAGTACGGCTTCGGTGTAGTGCATGACTTTGGGCAGATTTGGTCCCAAAGAGGGCTTTTGACATCGAGTGGAACTCCTATAAGCAATGCTAAAGAGGTTGGAAAATTGCTTGAGGCGATACAGCTGCCTAAGCAGTTAGCAGTGGTGAAATGTGCTGCGCATTCCAAGTCCGCTGACTATATTTCAGCTGGCAACCAATTTGCCAACGACATGGCTCAGTATTGTGTACGAAATCAGAACTCTGTCAATCGTGGGAGAGAAAAAGAAATGAATTCATGTCCATTGTTGTTTACTAACACCGTGAACACATGGGAAGAAGTGAGGCAGTTGCAGGAAGAAGCAGGAGATGAGGAAATGAGACAGTGGCTAAAAGCAGGATGTGTACCCCGGGAAACAGATCATGTTTGGGTTTATCGTGATGGAAGACCAGTCATGCCTGATAGCATGGTTTCTACCATGGCACGGATGTATCATGGACAAGCACATGTAGGAAGAGATGCTATGATCAGACTTTTCAAACAGACATGGTATAATGCAAAATTTAGAATTGTAGCTGAAAGCCTTTGTCAAAGATGCCTTATATGTCAGCAATTCAACCCTGGAAGAAAAACAGTGGTAAGTTTGGGAATGATATGACGAGAAGGAGAGCCTTTCACAAGAATGCAGATTGACTTCATTGAAATGCCCCCCTGCAACAGGTTGAGGTATGTTCTAGTGATGGTTTGTCTATTCTCTCGATGGGTGGAAGCATACCCAACTAGAAGAAGTGATGGAATCACAGTAGCTAAGCTGCTATTGAGAGAGTTCATTCCTAGATTTGGTTTTCCAGTCACGATCGAGTCAGATAGAGGAAAACATTTCCATAATGAAATCATGAAATTAATTTGTGAAGCATTGAATGTACAACAGAAACTACATTGTGCCTATCGCCCAGAGGCTTCTGGTGTGGTGGAAGAAGTAAATGGCAACATTAAAAACAGACTGGAAAAAAGGTGTTTAGCCACAGGATTGAAATTGCCTGATGTCTCGCCTCTGGTACTCATGACTATAAGATCTATTCCAGATAGGAATACAGACTTGAGTCCTCATGAAATTGTGATGGGGAGAGCAATGCGACATGTTTTCATACCCGTTAACAAGCTATTGCCTATATCTGATGACTTGGTGTTGGATTATTGCAAGGGGTTGGCTGATTCCGTTCATTCTGTGTTTCATCAGGTTGGATCGGATGCCACCACTCTTGAAAAGAAGCCAGCTCATGATCTGAGCCCAGGTGACTGGGTGAGAATAAAAGTGCATAGAAGAAAAAATTGTTTGGTCCCACGGTTTGGTAAACCACGTCAGGTGATCCTGACCACGACGACAGCTGTAAAATGTGCAGGAGTGAAGAACTGGATTCATGCTGGTCA
Organism: Triturus cristatus; assembly: GCF_964204655.1. NCBI lineage: Eukaryota > Metazoa > Chordata > Amphibia > Caudata > Salamandridae > Triturus > Triturus cristatus. Next base: position 318,305,735 of record NC_140580.1, on the reverse strand, counting down.
TACCTTGCGAATTCCAAATCCAGTGGATAACAAAGAAGGAGAATAGTTTGAAGAATCTGATACAAGTTCCGAATCAGATACTGAAGAAATAAGAGCAAGACAAACTCCTGAAAGGGGGGAGTCAGAACCAAGTTCAGCTATTGCACCAGAGAATCTACCATTAAGAAGAAAATTGCAAATTTCTGACACCAGCTCAGAATCAGACACTGAACCAGTACAAGCACATAAGGGTGAAAATAAAAACAGTGAAGAGATTGTCAAAGATATTTTTGATAAGGAAGTTCCGTATGAAAAGTCAAGAGAAGTTCCACCAGAAATAACAGAACTAGATGGTAAGGTACCAGATACAGAGAGAGAGGGGGAAAGATTGTCGCGGAAGACCCCCGAGGAGATGTAGGGAAACCATACATCCAGGTAGAAGAAGGGACAGCTAGTCAGCAGGAAGATTGTGTGGAAGAACCACGAGGAGGGACAGAAGTAGGTAAGAAAAAGGAAGTGGTGGAAAGAAAAACTACTGAAAGTAAGAGTCAAGTTGGAACTGAATCGGAGGACAGTGACGAAGAAGTTCCAGAAGGTCGAGTCCTGAGGAAAAGAGCATGGAGAACTGAGAGAAATGAAAAGGGAAGTAAGCTAAAAAGGCCAGCAAAGGATTAAATGAAATTTGACCAAACAAGATAAAGAGATAGAGATACAGATTGACATGACTAAATTCATCCAGAGCTGAACAAGTGAATGAGGTGTCTAGCCAAGAGAAACTAAAAGACATTGAACAGACACCATCAGAAGAGAGCAAAAGGACTAGAAAGCCCAACCAGAAGTATATGTCACCAGAATGGTCGTATGTGGCACTTCCTGAAGTACGAGAAGAGGCAAACAGCCAAGGAGCATCTAGAGGTGACTGTACCGGAAGTGGTTGAGGAAGACGAAGAATTGGAAATCCTCAAAGTTATCTTGTCCGACATCGGGGAAGAGACGGATGTTCAGGAAATTCTGAATGAAGATTGTGAAAGAAAAGTGAAAGACGATCAAATGCCAAACTGAAGAAACAAAAGTGCTCTAAAAGGAGAAACTTGAAATTTACCGATAAAGACATAAACTGAAAAGAAGCAAGTAGGTGCTTAGAGCCTTGGGTTAGACAAAAACTAGTTGTGAAGTAGAAGAGGCTAAGTCAAAAGACACTGATCATTTTTCGAAATGGCAAACACAGAAAGTAGAAAATCTACATGTGTGTTCCTTAGAAGATGGTGCAAAATGTGTTGTTGTTGTACAGGATTACTAATGCTTCTGTGGAGTGCGTTAGCTTTAATGGTCTCATTTAAGGTTACATTAGAAACAATAGAAGGTCATAGTGAGAATAAGACTAATGTAGAAAAGATTCAGAAGATTTATCCGACTAAAATAGATAAAAATTACTTACATAAAAATAGGTCCATAACTGATTTTTCTAATAATGTTTTCTCAAAATGATTGTGTGAATATGTGAAGACAATGGATGTGAGGAACTGTTATGTCTGCATGCAGTTGCCTGCATCAGTGTCTGAGGGAGTGACGTACCATCACCTCCCAGTAACATATGGAATAACCAGTAGCGTATTAGCAAGTTTGTTTTTCAAAATAGGGAGACTAGAATATTATTTTTCAGATGTAGATAACATATTTTCACAAGTACCTGTAGTCAATAAACTGAATAAAGTAAAACCTGCTAAAGTATTAGGTGAATTTTTCTTAGAAACTAAAGAATTAACATTAGAGTCAATATTTAGAAATAATCTAACTTGTAGTCTGAAAAGAAAGGAGAAAACATTCTTAGATATGGTAGAAGAAAGGAGATTAAAAATGCAAAAGAAAGTATCTGAGGGAAAAGAAGAAAAGAAAGTTTGGGATGTTGAGAGAGAAAAACATTTGAAAGAAGAAGCTAATCCAACAATGGCTCTAGATTGGCCTCAGAAAGGGAAGTTGTGTATTAGAAGAAATCAAACTGCATATGATAACTATTTTGTAGATACAAGTGATTGCCATGATACTTATGATACTTATAGAATCATGGGTGGATGGGGATTTAAAGGAGAAAATGATCCGGTTTTTCCTGGATTATATTTTATCTGCGGGAACAAAGCTTATTATCGATTACCCGACCATTGGTATGGCACATGTTATCTAGGCCTGGTTTTCCAAAAGATATTTCATGTGGGAAGAGGAAAACGAGATAGGTAGACAACTAACACGTAGAAGAAGATAATCTTGGTCAGAAATTGTAGGAGACATTTTTGGAGCATTGATACCAGCAGTTGGAATATCTCTGAATGCACATAAAATTTGGAAATTATCAACAGTAGTGGATCGCTTGTCAACAAGCACTGCTGGAGGATTTTTATTGGTAAATACCGAAATGGCTGCCATGCGAGCCATGGTGATGCAAAATCGACTTGCCCTTGATATAATTTTGGCAAAAGAGGGTGGAGTCTGTGGAATGCTGAGGGTTTAACATTGTTGTACTTATATTCCTGATGAAAGTCAAGATTTAAAGACGTACATAAAGAATATAACTGATTTGCATGATGAGATTGTTCCACTGGAGGTTGAAGGTATTTGAGAAAAGATTGGAAAAAGGTTTTCTACTATTAAAGACGTTTTACTAAAACTAGGTAGTGCCTTTATTGGTAAGATTTTAGTTCCAGTAACATGTGTGATTATTCTAGTATTAATTCTGAGATTGGGATGTTTATGTAGCAAAAGAAAGAAAATACGAAATAACATAAAAAGAGAAACTTTAAAGAAAAGAGAGAAAGAAAGAAAAGAAAGAGAATTTGAAGAGGTAGAATTAGAGTGGAAAGAAAATGTGTATAAAAAGACAAGAGAAGAAGAGACAGGAGAAACCGTCATGTGATCTAACAAAATAATGAGAGAACTGAATTCATTTCTATTTACAAATTTTATAAAAATTTAAGGTAGTGTGGTGTTAAAAATCACCAAAGGGGGATTGATCGAGCAGGTAAAGCAAAATTTTGTATACCTCCTCTATTTTGCATGAAAATACTAATTAAATAACCTACTTATATTATAATTTGACTAACAGTGTGCTGTGGTATACTTACCAACCTTTTGCAAATTTCGTAAACACCAATTACACGTGGGACTTATTGCTATTTGCATGGCAAAATAACTCTAATAACGAAAATATGTACGCATATTAATAGTAGTACATGTGGTAATAGGATATTGCATGATTTATGTTGCTTTTGTGATGTTTGCGTTCCCGTTTTGGATCCTAATGGTGAGTATTATTGCTTTAAATGTCGCTAAAGGCTAGGAAAATACTAATACATAAAGGGATTAATGAGGGTTTAACATTAGAATCTTCATTTCTTTGTATTAATTATTCTTTTGTGTTTGTTTCGCTTAAGTTGGCATTTGGGCCTACCTAAAAATGGTGTCCGAAATGGAGTTCAGAAGTGGCCACCATCTCGTGAGCGCGATGCCTACTGCACAGACTCGGATGGCTCCGTGAACTTCCAAGTAACCCCAAGGCACAGTGTTCCTGGTCAAGGATAGGAACTTGGTGGACTGCCAAACTTCAGTCAGTAAAAACTGGTCTAAATGAACAATTGGGACATACAAGCAAACCTTCAACATTGTTGCATTAGGGCAACATAGACAGAGGAAATGAACCAGCAAAATCCATGAGAACATCCACTGATGTAAAATCGGACGTTTTCCAATCAGCCAATCACCGTCTTTCGGAGCCTAAAAATGTTTCATGTTATCCCGAAATTTATTATAAAAAGAGTAGTAGAATAGGAAGGGGTGCTAGCATTTCGGCGGTTTGGATGACTGCACACCCCTATCGACCCCACAAGCGATGACAGAAGCTTGCACGATTTCTGGTCCTTTGGAGATCTTTGGGACTGTAACGTGCTGAGCAAAGAACTTTCGGACTTTTGAGCTTTGGCCTGCTTTATTTGGACAATTAGCGGCTACATTCGGTTATGCAGAGCCAAATGAATTAGAGAAAAATACAGATAGCAAGAATAGGTAAATATAATGTCATGCGATTTATATTAATTGAACCAAAATTCTACACTTTTGATTGAGCACAAATGCTAATATTGATTGCAAACAATATTTAGATAAACAAATATTTGATTAACAGAAATTACGAGTTTGTGGTTTTTCAATGAAGAGAGTAAAGGATTCTGAGTCTTAAATGTGTTTTAGCTGGTTCTAAATCACCATCAACCAATCCAACTAATTGGTCCGTCGACCAAGTGGGTGGAGTGTCTTGATGTTTAGGATTAGGAATCTATAGGTGGTGAATGCTAATGTATATTTTGTAAAATAACTTTTCTTCCCTATAGGTAATAAGGTACCCCCCCACATGTCCAGCGCTTGGTTATTCATCCCTCCTGTGTGCAGACTCGTGAGTGGAGGCGTGTGAGAGTTGGTGTTATGGGCCCCACAAATGACTGCATGTGTGAATGAGCTAGTGTGACGTCGGGTCTGCAAAGCAGGGAGGATAGTTGTGTATTGTTTTCCCTCTCTTTTTCCCGGTCTCGCGCTGGATCATTGTCTTTTACATGGGTTTCGATGAACTGCATGTTAACCCACGGGGAGCACAGAGGGCAGTGCCTTACTCCACTGGGTGGTCTGAGCGCTGCGTGTTTAACCACGAGGTGCACTGAGGGCAACGGGTTACTACTACACGGGGTGCAGCTAGTGCAGCGTGAGTGACAAATGGGGTGCACTTAGCTCTGTGTGGTTGACAAAGGGGGTGCACTGAGCGTAGCGTCTTTAACACATTGAGCACCGACCGCTGCGTATTTGACACGGGGAGCTCTGGGCTCTGCGTGATCAACTCACAAGGCGCACTGAAAGCAAGAGTTTAATACACTGAGCGGGGCATGGTTAACACACGGGTGCACTGAGCGGGGCTTGTTAAAAATATGGGTGCACTGCGTGGTTAACACGCGGCGTGCACCGAGCGCTGCATGTTTGACACAAGGGTTACTCTGGGTGCTATGTGTTTGCCGTCACGAAGTACATTGAGCGGGAATTTGTTTATGTATCCAGAATGCATGTCTCAAGACAAAAATTGGGGTGTGTGGGTAACTGCATTATTTATCTGGTGGTAATGGGAGTGGTGTAGAAAGGACACATATATTTTAGAGATTAGTGTAATTGATAGGGTGTTTATTAGCGTAGATCAGAGGTCTTCAGACTTTTTAATGCCGAGACTCCCTTGTCAAACTTTTTTAGGCGTAAAGACCCCCTTCTGACAAAAATTTCTAGAACCTGGTACTCCTCAGCATCGACAACTATCGACAACCATAAAAGCCCTCAATTCCCACAGCAAATAATGTTTACAGTGGGGAAATAATATTAAACATTGTTTAGCAAACCAAAGGTCAGTGAGCGTGGGGGTGTAGTCAAAGGTGTAGCTAAAATCAAAGAGTCTCATTTATGATGAATTGACGTAGGGCGGTGCCACAAGTCTTCTTGCAGCGCTGCCCTATACCAATGTGAAAGGGCAGGAATGCATCGTATTTCTGAAATACGGTGCATTCATGTCCTTTTCCCTTGCATTGGCGCACAAATTGCTGCCTAGCACCAACATAGACAGGATTATTTTTGTACAGGAAGGGGCACCTTCCTTCACAAAAACAATCCCGAGAGACGTTTTCCTCTTTCTATGTGAACTGCAGAATGCAGCATACATGGAAAGAGGAAAAAACTAGGAGAAATGAACATTTCTCCTCATTACGCCTCCACTGAGGAGGTGTCCGTTTTTTGGAGCTTCCTCAGGTTTACATGATTTTGTGAATATGGGGAAGCATCAAAATACATGGGTGTTGCGTGGTAACCCTCGGCAAAGCCCATGGAACACCTCCTTGACGCAGACTAATGCAACGCAGTGGCTTGTGCTGCTATGTCTTACTTCATATCTATGAGGCCATGTAAAGCCATGTAGGATGACTTTGCACCGCCTCATAGGTATGGTTGAGATGCTTGCGCCACCAGAACGTCCAAAAAAGTGATGCTCTGGCGAAGCAAGCCTCTCATAAATAAGCCCCAAAATATTTTGTAGGTTTTTTAGGCCTTTCACTATCAGGTATCTATATATAAAATATTGGGCAATGTAAATGGAAAATAAATACAAAAAGTTGTTACTCAGCGGGGAATGCACTGTAGTACATTATGAATCCTCTATTAGTTAAAGCACTGCAGAGGTCTGTGTGTACCCAGAGAGCTACAGAATTAAATCTTGGTTGGTACAGTGGAGAATAGTAATGTGTATTTTAGTGCAATGAAGTCACAGCCTGTGAATGAAAGCACTGTGAATACGTAAGCCATAATTTTATACTTGTATTACACACAGTGTACGATAGAATGCTACAAAACATGCAAATAGTTTTACCATTGGTACTTCTAAAATGTAGATTTAATACCAGAGCGTATGTAATGCAATTGTTTTTTACATAACTGTCCCTTCAACACCTCTTTATGGGTACTAAGGGCTGTGTAAATGCAGTTAAAATTAAAAGCAAGCACTTCCCAGCCCCAATGTTAACTCTTTGCACTTCCACTCATAAAACAAATCTTTGTCATCACAAACCTTGGAGTTATTTGATCAATTAAAGCCAGAACTGCTCCCAAGCATCCTTTACACTTGCAGATTAACTGATAGGCCCATTTGCATTTCATTCAGGCAAGCAGCTGATAACAATCTAAATTAGCCTGCTGTCTTTTTCCAAAAGAAGAGCAAACCTTTTGAATTGCAGGGACAACTGAAACTGGGGAATGCGGGACCCCCTTTCCAGGACTCCATGGCCCCCCTGAGGGTTGCGCCCTACAGATTGAAGACCTCTGGCGTAGATGTATTTTAATGCCTATTTACAGTACTGCTTTTGTAAAAGCGCAGCAAAACATACTAGTATAATTATTATAACTGGTATTAATTCCAATGAACACGCACCAAAAACAGACAGCAAAAACAGACGGTGGCAGAGTCTGTTGGGAGCTGCTTTGATGCGCGGTAAAGCTAACTGGGTCACTGAAGCGCTGTATTTCTTGTAATCCCCCTGCCTCTTATCACACATTAGGTTGGCTCCACTAGGCCGCAGTGCGGGGACACACTAGTTAGTGTAACCGGGCGCTTTACAAACTCGTTTATTATTATTATTATTATTACCTACAAAGAATGCATAAGGGCACCCAACGAAAACTTCGGTGGTATATACTACTAGACACGCGTTAAACGGTTTTTCTGGGGAGAGGCCAGCTTCTTTTTTCTGAGGTGAAGTGAGAATAACAAGGAAACTGAATGGCAGCAAGCAGCGATTTTTCAAATTAATCTCTACTATGTGGGGTATGGAATGCGTGTTTTTCGCTGCAGCCATAAATTGGGAACTTTAAATTAAACTGGCTTCGCTAGGCACGCACAGACGCACGCATATTGTGTTGATATCGCACACACAAGGGCACACAGTTGCGTGTGTGAGACCTTACTGATTTAGCATGTTTTTGTCCTGTAGCTATATTTCGCCTACACAAGTTTTTATTGTTGACGGCAGTTTTTAACAAGCACGGTCTTATGTAGGAGCCTGACTTTCGGGCGTTTGTGTAGGGACAAACGCCCTACACAAACAAACAAAGCCTGAGGATCAGCGAGGGACGACAAAAAGCTATACCAAAAAAAAGTGCTTAGCGGCTAATTAGGAGACACTGTCTCCCGACGCCAGCAAAGGATGCAATCCTGGTGGGCAGGGCCAAAAGGAGACAGGGTGGCAACCAGGAGGGACTAAAAATCCTCCTGGACAATCAGAACACCCGGTTTTGCATAATTGGTGACGCAAAATGACGCGCCCCAATGCAAAACATGGGCGTAGCAGAAAGCGAGCTTCTGGAATTGTATCGATTCCAAGAAGCCCTCGCAAAGGTGAGAGTAACGCATGCGTGCTGCTAACGCCAGGCGAGACCTAAAAATTACTTTAACAAAGTCTGAGAGCTATATCGTTCATTCAACATTGAGAAAAAAACAGGCTGAGACACATGATTTAGTAGGTAATACAAACAGACTTATATCTGCAGTTAATGATGAGTTCCAAATAGTATCAGAATTCTACAAGTCGGATGCAACATGAGCCCATTAAAAAATAGGGAGCAGAAGTTTACCCTTAGGAGCTGTCTAGAAAGAATAAGAAAAAGCTAAAGAAGACAAATCAAAGAAATCTACAATATTTCTTCATTCCAGCATTGAAAAAATCCTCCACACATGTACCACCAAAAGAGGAGTCGACCAATAAAGCATTGTTAAAAATGAATCCAGGTTCTGAAACAGGTGGTCAAATAGATTTTACAAAGGATGCAATAATTCCACTACAATGTGACTCACGCAGATCTGGTAGCATCAGAGTAGAGATTACCAACAATAATAACAGAAATTACGTTTGTGCTCCGAATCGGCAAAGAGCAATATCGAAGCAAGGAGTGTAGTGTGGACTAACTAAGGAGGGTCCCGTTGTGCAAAAAAATCACTACTTCCACCACCTCGGAATAAAGAACTAATTGATGAATCCATATTAAAACAAGTAGAATTACCGAGCAGTTCAGTTTGAGGGCAAATGAATGGCGACCGCGTTCTGAGCGCCTGTCGAAAAGGGGAACAACCATCAAGAAAGGAAAAGTTGATTTGCTCAATTCTACTGACGTAGAAAAAGTCAGAGCTGAATAGGTTGACATAAGAGACACCCCCAAAACTAGAGAGCCTGGATCACCAACTGGAAAATATATCAACAGTAACTCAAGAAATGGTTTATAATCGGATTATTATTTTTGCCCTCTTTATAAAAGTGAAGGGTCATATGACATCCTCAACAGAGACACGTTTTTGCAATTGCCTGCAACAGTCCCACCCCTAGCAAATATAAAGACAACTGACATATGGTCGGTGGCATTAATTCCTGGCATGAAAACATTGGTGGGAATTGGCTCCTGAATCTGCCAAAAACACCTGCGTCCCAGAGGAAGCTACAGTACTGTTAAGTGAACACAGACATGTGTTTATATACTGGGGACTAAATATACACGCAGAGATCGTAATCACCTGTTCCTCTCCCTTGCAAGAACAGTTTAGAAAAGCCAGCTTGGTAGAAAATTAAAATCAACATCCATTCTTAGAAATACCCTTAGGAATTCATTACAAAGGAATGACATCCATAATATTATCTTTTCGGTACTAATAAATGGTAAAAGAAAATGCGATTAAAAGATGCCCATGATGAATTTTAAAAAAACAGGACTGGACTTGGCTTTGCATCTGATAGTTGGTTGGCAGAGCAACACCCAAAGATTTCACCTAAAAAAAAAACAGATAAGAAATTAACATATCGTTCTGTCCTGTTATGGAATATAGATGGGGCACATACATTAACAAGCATTGCCAAAGCCAATAGGTCTCAGCTATGCAAGAGCTATTGTCAATATGCTTTATTTATGGTGTACACCCGAGTGGCTGATGTTCAGCATAGCTAAAAGTTATTGGAGTAGGGGGTGTGGCTTGGACGCCTAACGAGATGGCCACATAGCGACAGAGCTCGGTGCAGATGGTCTTTGCGAGCACTCGGTTTTTGATGGAGAGTGGCTCAGGAACTTGCCTCTAATGGACAATGGTGAGCTTTTGAACCACTTTCTTGCCGTTTCTGGCTTCTTCTCAGAGATTATGGAGCAGCACACTGATCGGCCACATAACAGCCGCCATTTTGTTTCGCCCTGAACGTGTTGTAAATAACTTCCAAAATGCGCTATTTCATCCTAAGGAAACTAATGTTGATACCATAAAGGAGGCAAGTGACTATCTTATTCTACTGGAAGCTGCTTCAGGAGTTTTATTTGCGGAACCCCTTCGGCTATAATCGGATGTTCCTGCAAGTGGTCGCCATTTTGAACCTTTATTGCAATGTTGTGCATCATTTGAGCATTACCTGACAGAACTTACAGATTTCCGGTCCTTGGGCCAGCAAACGATTCTATCGTCTGGCTTGAAGCTATTTCTTTAATCTCCATATCACATCACCTAAATGTGGATTTTGTATTACCAATCAAAGGAACCCAAGCATTTTTTACCTTCTTACAAAGATACTATTTGCTTGATTACCTTTATTCATACAACGCTCTCTGATTATTTCCCTCATACCAACTGAGGAACTTTATGTGTGAAGCATGTCTTTCAATGATTATTTATTTTATTATGCACGCTGTTTTCAATATGCATTAACTTTCTTATGTCATAAATCGTTTGTTGAGGCTTATATCAGAATGTGTTTAGGGAGTTTTTAATTTACAGTATATAATTCTGCTTTCACAATACTGTTACAGATGATGTAATATTATATTCTTTCTTTGAAGTGTACATTGTGCTCAAATTCGTTTCTTCCTACATAGTACCACTTATAGTGGAGCATTTGTACCCAAGTTAACGTGGCCATCATTACTGGAAACGTCTACATATATCTTCTGCCTTACCGCGAGACCGTTGCCATTTTTTATCTTCAAGGAATAATTCTGCACTACCCATGGTGGAGGTGCAAGTCAACATGGAGGACTCAACTCCTGTGGTGATTCCTAAAACTCAAATATCTGCCAAATCTTTGCATTCCTCTTCAAATAAACGTCCAAAGAAAGACCCTCCTTCTCTAGTAAAACCATCTCCCATCTCTATGGAACTAATACTGGGAGAAATACGAGCTCTGAAACCTTTTATAGAGGATACTGCTAAATCACTTCATCATTTATGGTAATGAATGGACAAATGTGTCTCTGATTTAGAGCAACAAGTCAGTGATATTTAAGATTCTTAGTCCACAATTCCCAAGATGCAACTGGAAATAAACAATTTAAACAGACATACTGAAGACCTTGAAAACAGAAACCTAAGAAATAATCTCCAAATTTATGCTTTACCAGAAAATGTGGAGTGTGGTGACCCTCTCAAATGGTTTAAAGCGTTTATTCCAAACGTTCTAGATCTTCATGCGTCTACTTTGCTCAATATCCAGCGTGCTCATAGACTAAGGGTCAGATCTATTTAAAAACCCAGAGGTATAATCATCTTGTTCTCAATGCCACAAAGCGAAGAAGCAAATAACACGATCCACACATAAGCTTTACTTCCCTCAGGATGTTGCAAGGATTGTGGCAGACAGACAAATAATTTCTTGATCTTCGACTACAGCCCAGAGCGATTAACGCATGTTAAAATAATATTAATAATCAAGCGTCCTCTAGAGTGCATTGTTACACCCTACAGTTAGTCCCCGTGCTAGGGCCTGACCTACCAAGGCTGGAGCAGAGTGCTATGGGGAGCAGAGGCTCACCCCAAAACTAATCTACGGTGAACTAAGCTGCCGCATTTTGAGTCTGTTCCCAAAAATTGTTTCGGATGATTCCACACTCAAATTGACCGGCAAGGAGTTCCAAATCCTAACTGTCAAATAGCAGAACGATTGGGCCCCTAGCCTGGCCCTAAAAACACAGGGTACCAACACAAGGTTGGCCCTCAAGGATCTCAGATTGCTTGAAGGAAGAGAAGGTTGCACCATTGGAAGCAAATGTTTGTTGCCCTTGTTATTGAGAATATCGTGACAATAGCACATGGCTTTAAAGGTAATTCTTTTATCTGGTCGGAGGCAGTGAAGAGTGGCAAGGGCAGCAGTAACAGCTGTCCTTCTGGGAAGATTCAGTACCAAACGTTCTGCCACGTTTTACACCATTTGGAGTTTTTTCAAGCTGCCTTTTGCTACTCCAAGGTATAAGACATTACAACAATCTAACTGTGAGGTTACCAAGGTGTGAACTATGGTTTTCCTTGATGTTGTATGGAGCAGCTCCAGAATCTTTCTCAAGGTTGTGAGGGTCCCGTTATGGCCTCATTCATCCTTGCCACTTCAAAGTGACCTATAAGGATAATACAACACCATACTAAGATCCTGCATAGTTAAAAGCTTTTCTTCATCAATATGGAGAAGACTCAATGGAATAACCAAACACTTGACCACTCTTCTCTTCCTTTACAGCTTGTTTGAATATATGTTGTTTTTATCTCTAATTCCTTTGATTCAAGTCAAAGTCGAAAGATCTTTATTCAGATATATAAAAAGACATCCATAAAAGTACATATAAATCACAACAATCATCCAATAAAAACAAATAAAAATAGCATTATTAGCTATAACATGTGCAAAGGAACAGCCACTGGTGCAAATATGCAGTGTGCAAATGGTGCAAGGATAATGCAAACTTATCAGGCCATATTCATTGTTGCTCGAGAACGAACTGCGGATTGAAAAAAACGGCTGACTCTAAAAATTACATCATCAGAGCTTAACAACAATAAGTCTCTAAATGCTAGGTTAAAATCTTTCAAGACGTGCTTTCTAAAATACGGAATTAGGTAGTGTTTGGTGTATTTTACATAGAAGCCACAAAAAAATGTAAAATGTAACAGACTTTGTTTACCACCTAGGTTACAGGGACAGCTTAATTTTTCCACGTTTTTAATATAGCCCAAAGGGAAGCAAAGTAGATTTATGATGCTCCCGTCCCTGAACCGAAATAACAAACTCCTATTCCATTTGCCCAGTTTCTTTCACAGGTAACCCTGGGGCATGTTGTAAGGCCTACCACATGATTCCAAGATAGGAATGTACCTTAAAATAGTCGACTTTGCACACTCTGTCTTTTCTCTATTTTCTCGGTACAGGTCATACAACGCCCTTTTTACTAAATGTTTATGCGTACAGTCAATAGTTTGGGGTGCTAAAAATAGGTGACCCATCTCCACACTTACTAAACTTTTCTCGACTGCCCTGAGCCAGGGTATATAGTTGGCCCGCTCGCATTTTAGGCAGTCCAAGATAATATCATGGGTCAAGGATGCAGCAGGGTTCCTCCATATTTTCAACCAAAACAGGGCGGGTCTAGATCTTATGAAGTCCTCTATGTAGGGGAGATTTAGTTCTCTGTGACACACATAAGATGGAGCCGAAATGACCCCCCCCAAAACCTTCCTACAGAATCTGTTCTCTTCGATCTGTATATTAGTACAGTTTGAATATCCCCACACCTCTGCGCCATAGGTTCCTGTTGGTGAGCACTGGGTTCTATAGATTTGTAACAGTGGTGTAATAACCTCAGCGTGTTTAGGTTGGCGGAGGGTGATTATAGAATTAATGGTTTTACCCAATTTGTTCCTCCCTCTGGCTACATGGGGCTGCCAGGATCCGGAGTCAGAGAACAGCAGGCCGAGATAAGGAAAAGTGCAAGTGCTATTTAAAATATTGTTCCCTGACATGATATGACGGATTCTATATTTCTTTGGGCCACAGGACATTATATAAGATTTTTTAAAATTAGTACATAAGCCGAGATCTGCCATATATGAAACAAAACCTGATATTAAAGTGCGGAGTGCATTGGGTGTGCGGCCCATGAGGACCGCATTGTCCGCATAAAGAAGTGCGGGAAGTGGTTTGCCATTAATGTGCGGGACGTCGCTGGTTAATTTATACAAGGAATTACTTAATTCATTAATGTACAAGATAAAAAGTAAGGGGGCCTAGACGCAACCCTGTCTGACCCCCCTGCCAATTAAAATGTCACCGAGACTTCACCTTCATTATTTATTCGAACGCGGGCTTTCAGGTCGCTATGTAAATGGGCCAAAAAATATACCAAGGATTCATTCAAACCATAATTCAACAGAACTGACCATAAGTGGGAACGATTAACAAAATCAAAAGCAGAACTTAAATTCATAAAATCTAAATACAGTGGGGATTTTTTAGCAATAGTGTATTTGGCCAATAATAAGTTTAGGTTTAAGCATTGCTCCACAGTCCCTATGTTGCTTCTGAAGCCTAGCTGGCATGGATGTAGGATCATATTTTCTTCAGCCCAGGTTCTGATCTTATTAAAAATAACCCTACCTAAAATCTTCAAGGTGTTATCAATTAAAGATATTGGTCGATAACAACCAGGGTCAAGTCTGTTGCCTTTTTTAAAAATTGGCACAATAATACTGTTAGACCAAGAACTTGGGGGTGGAGTATGGGATAAATTATTAAAAATGTTACACAAAAAGGGTGACCAAAAGTCAGGCTCTGATTTTATTAAGTCGATGGATAGTCCATCGGGACCAGGTGCTTTGTTTCCCGCACTTTGTGAGATGGCATCTTCAACCTCCATTATAGAGATGTTCAGTGTCATGAGGGGCTGAAAAATTTCCGTGGAAGGGTACAGTGCGGCATATATATTTGAAAAATGCTCCACCCACACATCCCCTGATATATTACAATTAATGGGGGTAATATTTCATCCAATAGATCTCAAATTCTTGATCTCGCTCCAGAACCCGGCGGCATCTTTCAGTGCCGCTGTGCGCACGAGAGATTCCCAATGAGCTTTTAAAAGCTCTTCAGATCTTGTTTTTAAAGTGCGCTTATAGCTTGACCTTAGAGTCCTCACCTGTGACTGGTCCGGTGGTATAGCTGTAAGGGCAGCCCTTAGTTCCCGATTTGCTTTGGAGCATGACTTGTCAAACCACCTTGGGTTTTTAATATTATTGGCTTGGACTGGTTTGGAAATCTCCTTTCTATGGCCTTACACAACCCTGTAAAGGCCTCAACAAAGTCATGTCCAGAGCTATCCGTAGATAGACAGATAGACACTAATAAAGGGTGCATCTTAATGGTGCGAGCTAGAACCCCCTTATTGTCTATCCCCTTCCAGACCACCCTAAGTTTGTCAGTCGACGCTACTACGTTTTTTGCCCCAATTTCTCTACGATTCACCTGTTTTTTTAAAGATTTAAAGCTGAAAAGAATGGGCTGGTGGTCACTATATATGGTACTAACGTCTGAGGCCTCTGATAAAAGATCCACGAGCAGGGAGGTTATGAATACATAATCTATTGTGGTTGAACTCCCACGCCCGACATAGGTGGCCACAGTTCCTTTATTCGTAGCAGTGTTTGCCTTCTCCATAACATTAACTAAGTCCCGTGTAGCTAGATAGTTGGATCACTCTTCACCTCTTTTACAGGGAGGGGTTCTAGAATGGATGTGTGCATTAAAATCACCTCCTAAGCAAATGCCATCAAGTTTACCATACTTTTGACCATCTACAATTTCATCGATAAAATCAAACAATTTTATAAAATTCATATTTGGATGAGTTGTGAAGTCGTTGTTATAAAAACGAATTAAACATAGTTTTAGCCTACTAATATAAAACAGTGCCTGAAAATTCATGTTGTTAGTTTCCAAGGGTTCGATTTTATCTCCTGCCCTGATCTTGACCCAAGTAGATAGTCCCCCGCTAGGTCTGCCCGTGGCTGGGGTGGATACAATTTGGTTGTAACAGCTATAGCCCTCAAAGAGCAGGGAACTGGTGCACCAGGTTTTTTGGAACATTAAAATGTCGAAGTTGATAACCCAATCTGCCCAGTCCCTGATTTTCAGTTTCGCCTTAAGACCTGCGATATTCCAACTCAAAAATGACAAATTATGGTGCAGTATGGACGTAGCAGTAGCATTGGCAGTTATTTTAGGATAGGATGGCAGCGCAAGCGCACTAGTGCAATTAGACGCCATTATAGAGGGGCAAATTGACAGTTCACCCACGGGACCAAGTGTATTGATATGATCTCTGGCTACTAAGTATGGGAGAATAGATGATGGTCAGTTCAGAGTGCCCAGCTCAGATAGTACACTGAATCTATTATGCAGTGGATAAGGTGGTAGAGCAGGGCTAGATGGTCTCTGGTGGGGCCTGTAGAAATAGCCCAATGGCAATAGGGTTATAACAGTTGGGGGGCTAAAATAGATATTATTACTGCCAAGAATACTTTTTACTGTAGTTGGGTGTCTAAAGTTAATTACTATGCAGTCTCCTGTCACATTCTTAAATGAGGGACCAACCCAGCTCACCCGACGGACGGACAAAATTTCACTCGAGATGTTAGGACCTACCCCTTTATGTTTAGACAACCAGTCAATACACTTGTTTTTCAACTGGACCCAAGACTCGCCCTGTCCCTCTCTGAGCGATGGTACGCCCCACAAAAATTAAAACATATGGGCAGGCATCAGGGGGCAAGTGAAGGGCCGGCTCCAGATGTTTTGTGGGCCTGGTGACAACGGTTTGATCCTTGTCTAAGCCGATATTGATGGGTGCCTCGGGCCTCATAGGGGGCAGGGTGGGTCCGTCCTTTGATGTATCAACGGCCACGCTAATTGGTTGAAGCGGTCCAGTTGCTGCAACCGGGGTGTGCTGTGGAGTCATAGCAGGTTGGGTTTTCCCTACAGTATCACCCCTCGGTGCAGTATTAAGTGTAGATGTACTACTAATAATATTAGGCCTACCACCAAGAAGGCCCTTACTGGCGACTTCCAGATCTTTCAGAAGGCGATCTCCCCTCATTAGATCAAGGCTAATCACCCTTTCCTTTTTGCGTCTTCATTTTTCACCAAATTTTCCAATCTATCCAGTCTTTTAAAAATATTATTAAACTGTTTGATCATTTGACTTTCCATTTGTTTAAAAATTGTGTAGACTATAGTCTCAATAAAGCTCTCATTTGGCTTTTTTTGAGTGGCACTTTCAATTATATGCTCTGTCTGTGTGCAGGCAGGGTTATGTCCTTCTTTAGGGGAAATTGTGTCTAAAAGCCCCTCGACGAGTTGCAAAGACTCATTGATAACACTGCCGCCCCCTGGCAATTGTTGCTTCCCTCTAGACCCCATACTCTGAGGTGTCGGTTGGCTCTTGTTCCGTGGAGGTTGTTTCCTCTTGTTAACTAATAGTTTCATAGGCCCTCTTTTCCTTTTCTCTCCAGCGATTTTATTGCTCGGGGACAGAGGAGGGATAGAGTCATGCACAACAGAGTCAGGCTGTGAGTCAATAATTATAGTACAACTACTGCCCCCTGATAACGTAGTTGACGGGTTGACCAAATTAGGTTTGAAAACTGTAATCACAGGGGAAAGCGGCAATATGTTATTTAGACTTGTTTGCTGGGGCTCAGGGTGTAAACGTATATGATCCATAGACATTCTCCTCTCAGTGTTAGCGATTTCATTAGTGACCATGTTGAAGGCATTATCCAATATACTTTCAAATGTCGACGGGAGGACGGAATGTCCCACGGATGGCTTTATGGTTGGATTAGGATTACGTTTCCCCATTGTGGATATAGCAGAGCTCACCTTGGTAGCAGCTTAGAGGGGTGGCCCGCCCGACCACTGTTGACCTCTGAGGGCCTCAGAGGGCCCGCCCTTTGTCCGGGCTTCGCCCAGCTCCGCCGGCGCGCGTCCCGCAATGCGGAGGAAGCCTCAGACTTTTCTGCGCCTCTGGGCGCGTGGAAGGCGTCGGCGGCCGCTAGGCAACCTGGGAGCCGTAGTCTCCCCCTGCTAACGTCCGCGCGATGGAGTAGCGGCGGCAGGGGAGACACACAACGTCAGGGCCCCAAGAGCGGCGGTAGGGCAGGCGAGTCAACAGGACCCCACGACAGGTATGACGACTCTGGCGATGGCTCCCGCTCCACCGAGGGAGCCTCAGACTTTTCTGCGCCTCCGGGCGCGTGGAAGGCGTCGGCGGCCGCTAGGCAACCTGGGACCTGTAGTCTCCCCCTGCTAACGGCCGCGCGATGGAGTAGCGGCGGCAGGGGAGACACACAGCGTCAGGGCCCCAGGAGCGGTGGTAGGGCAGGCGAGACAACAGGACCCCACAACAGGTATGACGACTCTGATTAACTCTTGATTAACTTTCTCTTTAATTTGCAGCATTTGTCCATGCCATGACGTATTTTCCTGATAATCCGACTGTTTGGAGTTTCACCTGTGTTCATCTTATCTGTCATGATGTCCCTCGCACCCTATTCTCACATGGATTTCCTTCCCCATGGTATGTCCTACAGTCAGTTTTATGACTTGTAATGTCTCTTTCTAATTGTTTGTTGCTTGCCTCATCTATTTCTTTTCTTTTTCTTACATATTTCTTACTTTTTCCCTAGCTCTCTTTCTTTCTCTTTTTTTGCATTTTGTACCTTTCAGAAGATTCCTCTTATTTTTTAAAGTTATGCAGTTCATATTCTAATTCATTGTGTATTCATTGTAAGCACTGTTTTATATCACTAACCCATATTAATACCATTCAGAGTAACTTCCTGGAATGTTAAGTGTTTAAACAACCCAATTAAAAGACAAAGGGCCAGATGCATGAACATTTATTGTGGTTGCAAACAGGAAATGTGCCCGTTTGCGACCGCAAAAAAGGGTAGTGCTATGTACAAACGCTATTTTGAGAGTCGATGACTTGCAAAATAGTGTTTGCAAATCACTATTAGAGAGGGGAGTGCCAAGGATGTCTTTTTCTAATAGCAAGTGTGTTAAAAGGTGAAGTCTTCAATGAAATACGCAGGTCCTGTTGTTTCTTAAGTAGGATTTATTAGTCTTAAATCAGGAAGAACAGCTTAGCCACCCAACAAGCTCTGCTTCAGGAACCGTTTCAAATGTATACATTCTATTGCTAGCACAGGCTGGCAAAGATTCTGGAACCTTAACAAGTGATGTCATGAAGAGGCAAGGTGGAGGCACATTACCACACAGTCAGAATGGTATGTACCATGCAGCCGCAATACACTTGCAGTTTACCGTCAACTTCAAGTAGGTGGTAAGCCACTCGCAAACGGGAAGGGGTTCCTAGGGGACCCCTTTCCCTTTGTGAATGGGTGCAAAAATATATTTTAAGAGCAAGCAGTGGTCCCTGCCCTTAAAAAAGAAAAAGAAACTTTTTCATTTTTTTAAAAACGCATCCCGTTTTCCTTTAAGGAATACGGGCTGCATTTGAGAAAAAAAGTTGCTTTATTGAAAAATCAAACACAGACATGGAGGTCTGCTGTTTTCAGCCGGCCAAGATCCCTGTGTTTGCAGGCCATTCCCAATGGGTTGCAAATTGTGACCTGCCTCATGAATAGTAATGAGGCAGGTCCCTTGAGACCCATTTAAGAATCGCAAACATTTTGCGAGTCCCAAACTGCGAGTCGCAAAACGTCGCAATTTGTGACTCGCAAAATGGAATGGTTGTACATCTGGCCCAAAGAGTTCTCTCCCACTTATCTACGTTGCGCGCAGACATTACACTTCTTCAGGAAACACGTTTAACTGATATCAAATTCTTAAAATTAAAAACGAATTGGGTGGTCATGTATTTTTATTGTACTGTGGTAGGTAAGAAAAATGCTTCTATAATTCTTTTTCATAAGAAACTCATTGTTACCATTAATTCCCAATCTGCAGACACAGAGGATAGGTGGAATGTAGTTGATATATTAATTGACAGAATTCCTATCTCAGTCTTTAATGTTTATGGTCCTCCCCGTTGTAAATAATTCCTTTTGGATTGTTATTACAAAACATCTCATGCATATTACCGCTACATATTTTATATTATATGGAGGTGATTGCAATCAGTTTGCTTATCCGATTTTAGTTAGGTTTTCCAAAGTAAAATGTATTTCTTCCAAAGTGCACATAGCTTTTTGTTCAACCATTGAGCAGAGATCTTTGACTGACTCTTGGAGAATTGCTATCCCAACTTCAAGAGAATATACTCTTTTCTCCCCAGTACATGGCTCTCAATCTAGAATTGATTACATTTTTACCACCAAATCATTAGCTCGACACATGATAAATAAATAAATAGGTTCTATTTTGATTTCTGATCACACTCCCACTATTGCAGACTTTGATTTATTACCAAGTTGTCATCACCCAAAAAGCTGGAGAAATAATAATTGCCTTCTTTCAGACCCTATGTTTAACTAGGCCTGGGCGGAGGTCACAGAGTTTCACTCGGCGAAATTCCACAGAGTTCTGTGAGCAGGCGGAGTATTGCACGCCACCCCTACTGAAGTCCCCTTGGCTGCTGAGGGTCGTTGGGGGCCAAGAACCCCTATTGTTGCCACAAGTAAGTCCCCCACAGCAGGATTGCTGAGACGTCGTCGGAGGCAACTCTCCCTTCCTCAACCACTCTGCATAGGGGCCTCCTAGAACACTACTGGTTAGTGGATGAAGTACCCTTGGCTGCTGGGGGTTGTTGGGGGGCCGACAGGCACTATTGTTGCCACAAGTAAGCCCCCCAAAGAGGACTAGGGGTGAGTGCACCAGTAACCTCTACTCCGCTGGTGGGTAGGCAGAGTTTTTGCCGAACTCTAATGTTCCAAGTGGAGCGTGGTGTGAGAAGTTGGCCTGATGTATGATGTCACTAGTTATAGTGTACACCTTATATCAGTCCAAATACCCTTATGGTGATTGGTTGTAAAGTCAACCTTATAGACCAGCTATCCTAGTGGTAGCATGGACAAGAGCAGTCTTAGGCTAAACTCTGAATGGCATGTGAAGCCAGCTGTGATACCATATATAATCCCTTGAATACCAAATGAAAGGACACCACAACAGATATATATATAAAATAAAGTGTATTTATTCTAAGCAAACCCTCAGCACTCTTTATGAGTTTAGAGGTAAGTACAACACAGTCTTATTAATGCATACAGTAAGTCACACAGGTAAGTAATACAGTTAGGCCCTAGGGGCCACGCAAACCATATACTAAATAAGTGGTATAAGAACCACTGTCACGGAAATAGAATAGGCCTAGGCCTAGGGAATCGCTGGGGCTACACTACACTAGCGTTAGTTAGGAAGTGGGAGGCCCACGGGATTCGTGTGCAGAGTGGAAACACTCACGCGTAATGCGTAAAAGTCAATAGCAATGTTACAGTTTAGAAATAGATAGATTTAGGACACTTCCGGAGTAGCTAGGAAGTTGAGACTTGAAAACTAGACACTAGGATAGTCACTATCCTGATGAGCACCGGAGTACCCAAGTTACCTAGCCCACAGGCTGCGGGTGCATAGGGGTGAAGATGCGTCGTTTTCGTCGTCGACTCCTATGGATGCCTGAAGAAAGATGCTGACAGGCAGTCAGGAGAGAGTGTCCGGTGGATCCCAAGCCTGGGATCAAGAAGAGAAGAAACCTGCAAGCAGAAGGGACAGAGTCAAGGTCACTAGCCAGTGACCACGTGGAACCAGGAAGGAACCAGGCGATGTCGTGAAGAGTTGCAGGTGAAGGTGAAGCTTGTCGCTGCAGCCAGGAGGACCAGGAAGCGTCGAGGACGACCAGGACCAGGAGGCGAGCTGTCCCACGAAGGCTCTTGCTGTCGGCGGCGTCGAAGTTGGACTAGGACTCACCAAGCCTTGGCAAGCGGAACCCACGAAGAACAAGGGACTTGCTTCTGGTGCAGACCAGGAAGGTCTGGGGTGCTTCTTCTTTGCAGAGAAGCGGGAGCCAGTCTGGAGGAGCCAAACCAGCGCAGAAGATTTCAGGGAGCGTCGTCACAGAGGCCACTAGCCAGCGGGCAAGCAACCGGACAGACGCGGCAAGCAGGAAAATGCTGAAGGGCCCCACGCAGGACTCGTGGAGTGTGGGGGGCTGGTCTTCGGTGCAGATGGTGCTTGGGGTTGGGGCTTCTCAATCCCCGGTGCACAACTTCGAGGGTACCTCAGAAGCTGCGCTGTAAGTTACTAGCCACTTTTCCCAGGTAGCCGGTCCCACGTCGCTCGTCGCCTCCACGGATCTCAGCTCTGCTGCAGATGTGGATGAGGGTCGGAGAAGTCTGGAAATCAAGGCTCTGGTCGGGCTCTGCAGTCGGTTCCTCGTCGAACGTTTCACAAAGCAAAGGGTAGTCACTTGATGGTGCCTGTTTGCACAGGGTAGCCACTCCTTGGCTACAAGGGAGATTCTTCAGTCTTCTTCTTTCGTCGAATGTCGAAGGTCCAGAGTTTCTGTTCAGTTTTGCAGGTTCAGGATAATCTAAAGTCTCGAGGCCCAACTCCCACTCTTATACTAATCTGGGGGGCTGGGATACCTGCTAGGTCACGCCTTATGGGTGGGACCTGGGAGGGGGTGGTTACACCCACTTCCCTTTGTCCAGTTTCGCGCCAGAGCTGGGGCTGAAGTGCCCCAGCGCCGGTTTGAACTGGACTATGCAAGGAACACCTTGTGTGCCCCAGGCATGTCTCATTCCTTTCAGCCCACCCTGCCCCAATACACTAAAGGCTGTCTGGGGAGGTGCTAGCACCTCCCCAAGCAGGAAACCTATTGTCCAGGCCTCCCTGGCTGGGATCACTCCCAGCAGCAGGAGGTCAGACTTGTGTCGTGGCAGCAGCATCCATTTTGTGATGCTGAGGCTTTGGTCAGAGGCTAACAGTTGAAGTATGATTTTAACATGTCTTTCCCTCTAGAAGGGGGGAATAATATTCTCATGTCCAGAAATGGCATGGGGGTATTATTCCCGAGTGTTAGACACCTTACACGACATGTTTTGATAAAGCCCAACCATAGTTACCATAACCGTCTAAGATTATAAGGCACTTTAAGAGTATATGGTAGGCTATATCATAGAACAGCTATAAGGACAAGGTTCCGAAAGCTGCAGACAGGCTCAGCTCATGCTAGAGCACCATCTCACATGTTACCAAGCACTCTGCCTCCAGGATTGTCAAGGCCTGCCATAGGAGTGACTGATAGGTACACATGTGTCTATATGTAAGTTAGGTATAGGAATACTACACCTAAGCAAGGGGTGATTACACGACCTTGCCCCAGCTGAGTGATCAGCCAGTTGTGTCAAAATGGAAGGCCAGGCCAGGGGTGGCACAATACATGCTGCAGCCCCTGGTAGGCCTAGGGTACACCTATGCCCTGGGTACCTAGGGTACACTGTACAGGGGCCAATAAGGTGATCCTATCCAAATGGGTTATGCACCTAAAGTACATAGTAGTAATTTAGAGAGAGAACAGCAGGGCTGTGGGTCTGATTAGCAGGCCCACAGCCACATCTAAGTCGTAAACCAGTAAAGCAAAAGCAAAAAGTGGGGGTGAACATAGAAAGCAGACCCTACTCTCCTACACAACCCCCCCCCCAAACTTAGGGACATTAAACTAACCTTGACCAGTTGAGTCTTCATGTTCTAAGTGGAAATATCTGGAGAGTCCATCTGCATTGGCATGGTCAGTCCCAGGTCTATGTTCCACTGTGAAGTCCATCCCCTGTAGGGAAATGGACCACCTAAGAAGTTTGGGATTTTCACCCTTCATCTGATTTAGCCACAAGAGGGGCTTATGGTCTGTCTGAATCTTGAAGTGAGTGCCAAACAAGTATGGCCTCAGCTTCTTCAGGGCCCAAACCACAGCAAAGGCCTCCCTCTCAATAGCTGACCAACGTTTCTCTCTAGGGGTCAGCCTTCTACTTATAAAAGCAATGGGCTGGTCTTGACCATCTACATTCAGTTGTGAAAGAACAGCTCCCACACCTAACTCAGAAGCATCTGTCTGGACAATGAACTCTTTGGAGTAGTCTGGACTTTTCAGAATAGGTGCACTGCACATGGCCTGCTTCAGGTCATCAAATGCTTTTTGACAGCTTGCTGTCCACTGAACTTTCTTTGGCATCTTCTTGGAGGTCAAGTCATTAAGTGGTGTCACTATGGACCCATAGTTCTTAACAAACTTTCTGTAGTACCCAGACAGGCCCAAGAAAGCTCTGACCTGAGTCTGGGTAGTTGGAGGAGCCCAGTCCTTTATGGTCTGGATCTTGCTCTCCAGTGGTTGAACCTGACCCCCACCAACTAGGTGGCCCAGGTATACAACCTTGCTCTGCCCTATCTGGCACTTAGTGGCCTTGATAGTGAGGCCTGCCTTTTGCAGGGCCTCTAAAACATTCCTCAGGTGGACCAGGTGATCCTCCCAGGTGGAGCTAAAGACAGCAATATCATCAAGATAAGCTGCACAATAATCATCCAACCCAGTAAGGACTTGATTCACCAGCCTTTGGAAAGTGGCAGGTGCATTCTTCAAACCAAAGGGCATTACCACAAATTGATAATGTCCTCCTGGGGTCGAGAAAGCAGTTTTGGCCTTTGCACTCTCAGCTAGTCTGATTTGCCAGTAGCCTGCTGTTAGGTCAAATGTGCTCAAAAACTTAGCAGCTGCCAGTCTGTCAATGAGCTCATCTGCCCTAGGTATTGGGTGGGCATCTGTCCTAGTGACAGCATTGAGACCTCTGTAATCCACGCAAAACCTCATCTCTCTCTTACCATCTTGGGTGTGAGGTTTTGGCACAAGGACTACAGGACTAGCCCAAGGGCTCTCTGAAGGTTCAATGACTCCCAGCTCCAACATCTTTTGTACCTCAACTTTTATGCAGTCCCTGACATGGTCAGGTTGCCTGTAGATTTTACTCTTCACAGGCAGACTGTCACCAGTGTCCACCTCATGGGTGCACCAGTTTGTCTGACTTGGGGTCAGAGAGAACATATGTCTGTAGGCCTGCAGAACTTGTCTGCAGTCCTGTTGCTGATGGACAGTGAGGCTGTCAGAAAAGACCACACCATCAACTGAGCCATCATCAGGGTTCTGAGTCAACAGGTCTGGGAGAGGGTCACTCTCTTCCTCCTGCCCCTCATCTGTAGCCATGAGTAGCCCCATGTCTGCCCTGTCAACATATGCCTTCAATCTGTTGACATGAAGCACCCTGTGGGGGCTTCTGGGAGTCCCAAGGTCCACCAAGTAGGTGACTTCTCCCTTTTTCTCAACAATAGTGTGGGGTCCAGACCATTTGTCTTGGAGTGCTGCTGGGGCCACTGGCTCCAACACCCACACTTTCTGCCCTGGCTGGTAAACAGTCAGTACAGCCTTTTGGTCATGCCAAGCTTTTTGGAGTTCTTGGCTTGCCTCAAGGTTTTTAGAAGCCTTCTTCATATACTCTGCCATCCTGGAGCGGAGACCAAGTACATAATCCACTATGTCTAGTTTGGGTTGTCTGAGAGGTCTCTCCCATCCTTCCTTCACCAAACACAGGGGTCCTCTTACAGGATGCCCAAACAAAAGCTCAAAAGGGCTGTAGCCAACCCCCTTTTGTGGGACCTCTCTGTAAGCAAACAGAAGGCAGGGTAAAAGGATGTCCCATCTTCGCCTAAGCTTGTCTGGTAATCCTTTTATCATTCCCTTTAGGGTCTTGTTGAATCTCTCAACAAGCCCATTGCACTGTGGGTGATAGGGTGTGGTGAACTTATAGTTAACACCACACTCCTTCCACATTGCAGTCAAGTATCCTGACATAAAGTTGGCACCTCTGTCAGAAATGACCTCCTTTGGAAAGCCCACTCTGGAGAATACTCCAAGCAGGGCTCTTGCCACAACAGGAGCTGTTGTGGTCCTCAGGGGAATTGCTTCTGGGTACCTGGTGGCATGGTCCACTATCACCAGTATGAATCTGTGCCCAGATGCTGTTTGTGGGTCCATTGGTCCTACAATATCTATGCCCACTCTTTCAAAGGGGACCCCCACCACAGGTAGTGGTATGAGGGGGGCCTTTGTGGTGCCACCTGATTTGCCACTGGCTTGGCAGGTGACACAGGAGCGACAAAACTCCTTAGTATCTTCTGACATATGGGGCCAGTGAAAGTGAGGGACAAGCCTGTCCCAAGTCTTGTTCTGGCCTAAATGTCCTGCAAGGGGAATATCATGGGCCAAGGTTAGAAGGAAGCCTCTGAACTTCAGTGGTATGACCAACCTCCTGGATGCACCAGGCTTGGGGTCTCTAGCCTCTGAGTACAGTAGCCCTTCATCCCAATACACTCTATGGGTACCTTGAGCATTCCCTGCAGCCTCAGCAGCAGCCAGCTGTCTGAGGGGTTCAAGAGAGGGGCAGTCTAATTGAGCCTGCCTCAGATCTGCCCTTGAAGGTCCCCCTGTCCCAAGAAACTCAACCTGATCAGGTTCAAGTTCTTCTAGGACAGTTCCTTCAGGGCTCTCAGAATCATCCTCCTGGGAGGACTGATCCACCACCTGAGGCAGGGGGGAAGGCACAGCCTTAACCCTACTGCTCTTTCTCTTGGATTGTGACTGGTCCATAGTTTCAGGATCCAGCACTTGTTCAGTGTTGCACTTTTTGGCCTGTGACCTGGTCACAGCAAGGACATGTGCATCTATCCCCAGCATTTCTGCATGGGTCCTATACTCCACTTCAGACCAAACTGAAGTTTCAAGATCATTGCCCAGTAAACACTCTACAGGAAGGTCTGAACTAACAACAACTTTCTTGAGGCCAGTTACCCCTCCCCAGGAGAAGTTAACAATAGCCACACTATGGGAGGTAGTGGCATTGCTAGCGTTGGTCACTAGGTAATTCTCACCTAGTATGATCTGTCCAGGGTCCACAAAAGCAGGTGTCACCATTGTGACACTAGCCCCAGTGTCCCTGTAGGCCTGAGCCATTCTTTGGTTGATAAAAGGTGTCTGTCTGTACTTGCCCAGGTTACTGGGGCCTACAGTAGAGGACAAAGCTAAGTCCCCATCACAGATCAGGACAGCCTGAGTAGGTACTCTGACTAGGCCAGAATCCTCCTCAGTTCCCAGGGTTAACCCTACTACACCCTTTTGCTGGGAACCACCACTTACAGCTGAACTAGGGGGTACAGTTGCCTTAGGGGCAATGGTGGCTGGGGGCTTATCCTTTTTGGTGCACTCACTAAACCAATGTGAGGTAGACTTACAATAGTTGCACCATGGTTTCTTTTGGCCTTCTTTCTTCTTATCCTTTTTGGAACCACCCTCCCCCTGAGCCTTTTGGGGGCCTGGTGAAGACTTCTGGTCTTTTTGTTTCTGATCATTACCCTTCTGGTCTGCCTTTTTCTGATCACCGCCCTGGTTCTGGTTTTTCTGCTTAACTCTAGTCCTGACCCATCTATCTGCCTTCTTTCCCAACTCTTGGGGAGAAGTCAGATCAGAATCAATCAGGTGTTGATGCAATAGCTGGTTTTGACAGTTGTTAAGTATTTGTTCTCTCATGATCAAATTATACAATCCTGTATAGTCCTTAACCTTACTTCCCAATAGCCAGCCTTCCAGAGCCTTAGTGGCACAATCTACAAAGTCAGTCCAGTCCTGAGTCTGTGTCTTCTGGGTATCCCTGAACAACAACCTGTATTGTTCAGTGGTTAGGCCAAACCCATCAATCAGAGCACTCTTCAGGACAGTGTAATTATCTGCATCCTCATCACTAACTGTGAGGAGCTTGTCTCTTCCTTTCTCAGAGAAGGAGAGCCACAAGATAGCTGCCCACTGACTTTGGGGTACCTGCTGTACTTTGCAAGCTCTCTCCAAAGCAGGTATCCATTTGTGGATGTCATCCCCACACTTGTAGGGAGGGACAATCTTGCTCAGGTTTCTATTATCATAGTGCCTGTCTCTATCTCTAGGAATGTTGCTGCCACCAGTGGGTTCTAACCCACTTAACTTTTGTTCTCTAGCCAGAGCAAGCTTCTCTTTGGCAAGGGCAAGTTCTTCCCTCTGAATCCTCAGATTAGCCTCCCTCATTCTGGCTGCATGCTCCTTTCTCTCAGGTGAAGTCATTCCCCTGTGAGAGGAAGCATTAGAGATGTTAGAGACATGGGAGTGGATGGATTCCCCTGAAGGGGATCTGTCCTTCCTGTTTCTCTGTGAATGTCTACTTGTGGGTCTGTATGGGGGGACCCCATGCAAACTCCCATGTAAACTTAAGTTAGCCTGGCTAAGTCTCCTTACTTGGCTCTGGCTGTCTACCTCCCCATCTGAAGCCCCATCTGACTCATCTGTGGTGGGTAGACCCTCCTCTGTGCCTAGGGCACCTTCCTGTGATGCCCTCTGAGCATCATACTCCTCTAGGAGTTGTCTTAACTGAAGGAGGGTAGGGTTTGCACCCTGTTTTATTCCTCTGGAGGTACACAATTGTCTCATCTCCTGGAATGTTAAGGTATCATACCCAGAGGGGGTCTTCTGCAGACCTGCCCCTCCTGAGAGAGCATCTACTTGATCTCCTCCCAGAGGCATGATCTAGTGAGGGTGTGGTGTGTGCACCTACCTACACTAGTTGTATCTACTAAACCTTTCTAGTAGTTGTAGTCAGGGTGTGTTATTCCCTTCAACCTACAACTACAAAGTCCAGTAGGACTTAAGTATAATAATCTATGTTATATGTACCTAGACAATATCTGTGTGATCTTTCAATTTAGTATCTCAAGATTACGATGGTATTACAACAGCAAGCTCAGATCCCAACCGCTGCTCACCAATGTGAGAAGTTGGCCTGATGTATGATGTCACTAGTTATAGTGTACACCTTATATCAGTCCAAATACCCTTATGGTGATTGGTTGTAAAGTCAACCTTATAGACCAGCTATCCTAGTGGTAGCATGGACAAGAGCAGTCTTAGGCTAAACTCTGAATGGCATGTGAAGCCAGCTGTGATACCATATATAATCCCTTGAATACCAAATGAAAGGACACCACAACAGATATATATATAAAATAAAGTGTATTTATTCTAAGCAAACCCTCAGCACTCTTTATGAGTTTAGAGGTAAGTACAACACAGTCTTATTAATGCATACAGTAAGTCACACAGGTAAGTAATACAGTTAGGCCCTAGGGGCCACGCAAACCATATACTAAATAAGTGGTATAAGAACCACTGTCACGGAAATAGAATAGGCCTAGGCCTAGGGAATCGCTGGGGCTACACTACACTAGCGTTAGTTAGGAAGTGGGAGGCCCACGGGATTCGTGTGCAGAGTGGAAACACTCACGCGTAATGCGTAAAAGTCAATAGCAATGTTACAGTTTAGAAATAGATAGATTTAGGACACTTCCGGAGTAGCTAGGAAGTTGAGACTTGAAAACTAGACACTAGGATAGTCACTATCCTGATGAGCACCGGAGTACCCAAGTTACCTAGCCCACAGGCTGCGGGTGCATAGGGGTGAAGATGCGTCGTTTTCGTCGTCGACTCCTATGGATGCCTGAAGAAAGATGCTGACAGGCAGTCAGGAGAGAGTGTCCGGTGGATCCCAAGCCTGGGATCAAGAAGAGAAGAAACCTGCAAGCAGAAGGGACAGAGTCAAGGTCACTAGCCAGTGACCACGTGGAACCAGGAAGGAACCAGGCGATGTCGTGAAGAGTTGCAGGTGAAGGTGAAGCTTGTCGCTGCAGCCAGGAGGACCAGGAAGCGTCGAGGACGACCAGGACCAGGAGGCGAGCTGTCCCACGAAGGCTCTTGCTGTCGGCGGCGTCGAAGTTGGACTAGGACTCACCAAGCCTTGGCAAGCGGAACCCACGAAGAACAAGGGACTTGCTTCTGGTGCAGACCAGGAAGGTCTGGGGTGCTTCTTCTTTGCAGAGAAGCGGGAGCCAGTCTGGAGGAGCCAAACCAGCGCAGAAGATTTCAGGGAGCGTCGTCACAGAGGCCACTAGCCAGCGGGCAAGCAACCGGACAGACGCGGCAAGCAGGAAAATGCTGAAGGGCCCCACGCAGGACTCGTGGAGTGTGGGGGGCTGGTCTTCGGTGCAGATGGTGCTTGGGGTTGGGGCTTCTCAATCCCCGGTGCACAACTTCGAGGGTACCTCAGAAGCTGCGCTGTAAGTTACTAGCCACTTTTCCCAGGTAGCCGGTCCCACGTCGCTCGTCGCCTCCACGGATCTCAGCTCTGCTGCAGATGTGGATGAGGGTCGGAGAAGTCTGGAAATCAAGGCTCTGGTCGGGCTCTGCAGTCGGTTCCTCGTCGAACGTTTCACAAAGCAAAGGGTAGTCACTTGATGGTGCCTGTTTGCACAGGGTAGCCACTCCTTGGCTACAAGGGAGATTCTTCAGTCTTCTTCTTTCGTCGAATGTCGAAGGTCCAGAGTTTCTGTTCAGTTTTGCAGGTTCAGGATAATCTAAAGTCTCGAGGCCCAACTCCCACTCTTATACTAATCTGGGGGGCTGGGATACCTGCTAGGTCACGCCTTATGGGTGGGACCTGGGAGGGGGTGGTTACACCCACTTCCCTTTGTCCAGTTTCGCGCCAGAGCTGGGGCTGGAGTGCCCCAGCGCCGGTTTGAACTGGACTATGCAAGGAACACCTTGTGTGCCCCAGGCATGTCTCATTCCTTTCAGCCCACCCTGCCCCAATACACTAAAGGCTGTCTGGGGAGGTGCTAGCACCTCCCCAAGCAGGAAACCTATTGTCCAGGCCTCCCTGGCTGGGATCACTCCCAGCAGCAGGAGGTCAGACTTGTGTCGTGGCAGCAGCATCCATTTTGTGATGCTGAGGCTTTGGTCAGAGGCTAACAGTTGAAGTATGATTTTAACATGTCTTTCCCTCTAGAAGGGGGGAATAATATTCTCATGTCCAGAAATGGCATGGGGGTATTATTCCCGAGTGTTAGACACCTTACACGACATGTTTTGATAAAGCCCAACCATAGTTACCATAACCGTCTAAGATTATAAGGCACTTTAAGAGTATATGGTAGGCTATATCATAGAACAGCTATAAGGACAAGGTTCCGAAAGCAGCAGACAGGCTCAGCTCATGCTAGAGCACCATCTCACATGTTACCAAGCACTCTGCCTCCAGGATTGTCAAGGCCTGCCATAGGAGTGACTGATAGGTACACATGTGTCTATATGTAAGTTAGGTATAGGAATACTACACCTAAGCAAGGGGTGATTACACGACCTTGCCCCAGCTGAGTGATCAGCCAGTTGTGTCAAAATGGAAGGCCAGGCCAGGGGTGGCACAATACATGCTGCAGCCCCTGGTAGGCCTAGGGTACACCTATGCCCTGGGTACCTAGGGTACACTGTACAGGGGCCAATAAGGTGATCCTATCCAAATGGGTTATGCACCTAAAGTACATAGTAGTAATTTAGAGAGAGAACAGCAGGGCTGTGGGTCTGATTAGCAGGCCCACAGCCACATCTAAGTCGTAAACCAGTAAAGCAAAAGCAAAAAGTGGGGGTGAACATAGAAAGCAGACCCTACTCTCCTACACGTGGTGTAGCAAAACTCCGCCCACGGAGTGGAGTTTACTGCTTACCCCTATATTTAACACACAATTTATCAACTTCATTAATGAATTCTTTACAGTCAATGAATCTAAAGACATTACAATACATACATTGTGGGATTCCCTTTAAAGTATGGGTACTCACAGACATTTGCCCAGGGGCCACAAAGTACGGTCTGTGGTGTGGCCGAGAACCGCACTGATGCCAGCAGGGTGATGGTATGGGGTCTGGGTGGGTAGGATGTCTTATAAAGTGTTAAATAAATGGACAAGCATTTCTTTGCAGGTTAATAAATGATTGCCTGTTTATTTAACATTTTTTTCTGGATATAAGTGCTCAACAACTAAACAGCAGCTTGTGCTGCTGTTCACCGGGGGGGCCGCATGTACAGGTCAAGAGGGCCCCAAACGGCACCCGGGCTGTACTTTGAGTATCGCTGCTTTAAAACTTCAGAAATAGGTTTTTCACTCATTATGCTCAAGGTAAAAAGAAAAAAGCTGAAAATGCCTCTAGATCCCTATTGATAGAAAACAAAAAGCTGGAACACACTTTCTACCATTTCAAATCCTCTGAATCTCTTTAAATCTTATCAAAGGTAAGTTTCAATGTAATAAGTTATCTACTCAACTGGCTTCTTCAACATTACTCCGACAAATTGCTAGATATTATGGGCTGAAAATAAGACAGGCAGACTTTTAGATAAACCTTTAAAGGCCAAACAAGAGCGTAAAAAGTTTGACTCCATTAGAAACTTACATAAATAAACACTTATTAAAGATGAGAATATACTGAAAGAATTCTCTACCTTCTATAAATACTTACATACCCCGTCTTCGCTCCTCCATTTCTCATGTCTCTAAAACCTAAACTCCATTCCTAAATAAAAAGTTTCCAATGCGAATTTCTCCATTTTGGAATCTATTACCCTGCAAGACATCTCCAGGGCGGTCTTAAAACTGAAACCAAATAAATCTTTAGGGCCAGTCGGGTTCACAGCTGAATTTTATACACAATTCTCTACTCTTTTTATTTCTATTGCTTCTCAAACTTTATCATTCTTTTTCTCACTCTCATGCGGTCGATGGTCCTGTTCAAGAAGCTCTTCTTTGTTTAATTCCTAAAGAAGGTAAAGATCCCCAGTAGTGTAAACATTACTGTCTCATATCTCTAGTGAATGTGGATTACAATATTTTTGCCAAACGTTTAGCGCTTAGATTGGAACCCTTACTCCCTCATATGATTCGCCCAGAACAAGTTGGCTTTAGAAAAGGCTGTTTTTCTTCTGACAACATGAGATGCCTATTTAATGTTCTTGGAAGAGCTTCCAAACTTAAAATGAGTCAGCTGCTATCGCCTTAGACACGGAGAAAGCTTCTGAACAAATTAGTTGGCAGTTCATGTTTCAATCTTTACAGTTGTTTGGCTTTGGGCCCAAAATATTGAATCCTTTTTTTAAATTATATTTATTCCCAAAGCAGCCATTTTTGCCAATGGTCTGACCACTGAGTACAAATAGGAGTATGTCATGGTTGTCCCTTGTCCCCCCTTTTATTCATATTAGCTCTTGAACTACTTCAACTATATATCAAACAAAACAAACATATTGATGATTTTTTATATAAAAGCTCACATCTCAAATTATCAGTGTATGCTGATAATATACTCATTTATCTCTCTAATCTATCTAACTCCATTTCTTCTTTCCAATCTGAAGTTGTATCAGAGTGTGTCAGAGTGGAGTAATAACCTCTAATTGGAAAAACAATATTCATGTTTCTTATAAAACCTGGTTGTATGCTGTTTGCTTCAATCATCGTTTAGATGCATATGTAGACCCAATTTCCTTACCTCTTAAGAGAAAATGAACATGGTCATCTTTAACTTTGTTTCTCAACCGTTCAAGTTACAAAAGTAAATCAGTTGATATGTTTGCTGAAGAGGTTCCCAAACCTCCCTGAAATGTTTTACATAGGTGTATGCTATATTAAGATAAGAAATGCTTATTTATAGTGCTCACAATGTTCTGTTTTATAATCTACCATTTCAATCCTTTATCCAGTTTATATTATTTTTCTCTATTCTATGTTTTCTTTCTATCACTTATTTGCAATGTTTTATTGAAACTGTAATCCACTCATTTTACATTTTGCTTCGTTCTCTTCACTTAGACGAATATAACCTGAATCCATTTTAATAACTGATAAATAGCCATTTACCATTTATTAAGCTTTATTTCCACTGTTCAAGTCATAAAAGCTACAAAAGACATGCACGGTAAAACACAGTTAAAACATTTGTTTTTTAAAAAGAGTTCGTACAACGCATCTCACAATGGGCATGTGGAGACTTCGTATCACAAAATTGTTGTTTTGGCGGCAAATTGCCTGCATGTTAGGAGTTATGCTGCATACCAGATGATTCATACATTTAAAAATGGAATTCGTTGGTTAAAAACTAATGTGAAATATATAAAAAAGACCAATAAAAGGTAATAAAAGCGTCTGGCAGAGGATAGCACAGGTTGAAAAAGAAAGCTTGGATCTGTGTTAATTAACATGGGGAGCTAGCACGATCTTACAGCGATTTGGGTATATAAAATAAAACTTTGTACACAGCAAACAGGTTGATAATCTTAGGGCCCTCCCATAACAATCTGGTTGTACAATCAATCTGCAGTAAAGTGCTTGTGCAATACGTCTAGTGCAATTGAAGGTATCATAGGTTCAATAACTAGGGCCAGAAAACAACTCGGATTAAGGGTCAACCTGGCCATTGCTGAAGTGCTCTCGTGCATGCCTTCCTTCTAATACCCCACATGTGGCTTAGAAACGTAGCCACTGCACAGGCAAAGAGGGCCTGGTGTCCGACTTCAGTATGGGCAGTGCTTCCCGGTGGTTCCGTGTGCCTAGTTGTCGGCAGACCGGTTTGAGCCATTTGTCCCTAGGCTGCGCATAAGCAGGACATGCAAACAACACATGGGCTATGGACTCCACTGGGTCATTGCTGCCAGGGCAATTGCTCAAACTTGGAGTGTTAGGGTGCCACTTGGCTGTTACTTCACACACACAAAGGGTGCCAAACCTAAATTTAACATATAAAGTCCTGTCCTGGGGGATCTGGATTATGTCTAGGTAGGGTTCCAACGATCTAACCTGTTTGTGGAGCAGGAATTTCTCCGTGAGTTTCCCCTGATTAGGCTTGATTGACTTGCTTTGCTCCAAGCATTTCCAATAATATTGCTTCAATGCCTCTTTCCAAACCTGAATCATTATTGTATTATCTTTCACATGTCCAATAGCATTATATTACCTTGTTATTAATTCTGAATATCTTTTGTATAAAATATACATAAACTAAAAAGAAAATAAGTTAGTGGGGTAAACTAGAGTGGAGGGGAGTGTTGTAAAGTGGAGAAGAGTGGAGTGGTGTAGAGTACAGTTGAGTGGCATAGAGTGGAGTGCAGTGGAGTGGTACAGAGTGAAGTGATGTAGAGTGTTGTGGAGTATGGCGGCAGGAGCATAGTGTCATACAGTGGAAGGGTGTAGACTGGAGTAGTGTTGAGTGGCATGGAGTTGAGGGTCAAAGTAGAGTAGAGTGTAAAGAGTAGAGTGGCATAGAGTGTCGTGGTGTAGAATCGAGTGGAGTGGCATGAAGGGTGTTGTGTAGAGTGGAGTAGAGTGTTGTAGTGTAGATTGACGTAGAGTGGAGTAGAATGCTGTAGAGTAGACTGACATAAAGTGGAGTAGATTGTTGTAGAGTGGAGTGGCATAGAGTGAAGTAGTGTAGGAGAGTGGAATGTCACAGAGTGGAATAGAGTGTTGTAGAGTTGAGTGACATAGAGTAAAGTAGAGTGGAGTGGCATAGAGTGTCAGACTCAAGTGGGATAGAGTGGAGTGGAGTGGAATAGAGTGGAGCAGTGGAGTGAAGTAGAGTGGAGTAATGTGTCATAGAATATGGTAGAGAGGCACGGAGTGGCATAGAGGAAGTTGTGTAGTGTTGTAGAGTGGACTAGTGATGTAGAGTGGAGTACAGTGTTGTAGGATGGAGCGGCAAAGAGTGGAGTAGAGTGTCATGGAGTAGAGCATCATAGATTGGAGTGTCATAGAGTGGAGTAGAATGGACTAGAGTAAACTGGTGTAAAGTACAGTTGTGCACAGCAGATTGGCTAAGAGTGCACTGGCTTTGAGTAAAGTGGTATAGAGTCCATTGGCATAGAGTGCAGTGGCTTAGAGTAGAGAGGTGCAGTCTAGATTGCAGTGGCACAGAGTGAAATGGCATAGAGTGGAGTGACGCAAAGGGGTGTAGGGTGCAGTGACATCGAGTGCAGTGACGTAGAGTAGAATATTTCAGAGGAGAGTGACGTAACATAGAGTGGAGTGATGCAGGGAAGAGTAGATGTTGTAGGGTACAGTACAAAGGTGTAGAGTAGAGTGGCATAGAGTGCAGTGTGATAGAGTAGAGTGGTGCAGAATGCAAAATAGATTAGAGTGGCGTAGAGTCGAGTGATATAGAGTAAAGCGGCGAAAAGTATAGCGGCGTAGAGTGCATAGGCGTCAAGTGCTGTAGAGAGGCATAGAGTTGAGTGGGATAG
The DNA here is from genome assembly GCF_964204655.1 of Triturus cristatus. Lineage (NCBI taxonomy): Eukaryota > Metazoa > Chordata > Amphibia > Caudata > Salamandridae > Triturus > Triturus cristatus. The sequence continues at coordinate 318,270,157 of NC_140580.1, read as the reverse complement.
AGTAGAGTGCAGTGGTATAGAGTAGAGTGGTGTTGACTTTAGTGGCAGAGAGGGCAGTCTTGCAGAGTAGCGTGTTGTAGAGTGCAGTGTCATAGAAGTCAGTGGCATAGAGTGCATTGGCGTAGAGTGGAGCTTTGCAGTGGTGAAGAGTGCTGTGGTGCATAGTAGAGTGGGGTAGAGTGGTGCGGAGATTAGTAGAGCAGCACAGAGTGAAGTGGTACAGAGTGCAGTGTCATAAAGTGCAGTGCACTGCAAGTTAGAGTGCCTTAGAGTGTAGTTGAATTGATTCTGGAACCTTAACAAGTGATGTCATGAAGAGGCAAGGTGGAGGCACATTACCACACAGTCAGAATGGTATGTACCATGCAGCCGCAATACACTTGCAGTTTACCGTCAACTTCAAGTAGGTGGTAAGCCACTCGCAAACGGGAAGGGGTCCCTAGGGGACCCCTTTCCCTTTGTGAAAGGGTGCAAAAATATGTTTTAAGAGCAAGCAGTGGTCCCTGCCCTTAAAAAAGAAAAAAACTTTTTCATTTTTTTAAAAACGCATCCTGTTTTCCTTTAAGGAATACGGGCTGCATTTGAGAAAAAAAGTTGCTTTATTGAAAAATCAAACACAGACATGGAGGTCTGCTGTTTTCAGCCGGCCAAGATCCCTGTGTTTGCAGGCCATTCCCAATGGGTTGCAAATTGTGACCTGCCTCATGAATAGTAATGAGGCAGGTCCCTTGAGACCCATTTAAGAATCGCAAACATTTTGCGAGTCCCAAACTGCGAGTCGCAAAACGTCGCAATTTGTGACTCGCAAAATGGAATGGTTGTACATCTGGCCCAAAGAGTTCTCTCCCACTTATCTACGTTGCGCGCAGACATTACACTTCTTCAGGAAACACGTTTAACTGATATCAAATTCTTAAAATTAAAAACGAATTGGGTGGTCATGTATTTTTATTGTACTGTGGTAAGTAAGAAAAATGCTTCTATAATTCTTTTTCATAAGAAACTCATTGTTACCATTAATTCCCAATCTGCAGACACAGAGGATAGGTGGAATGTAGTTGATATATTAATTGACAGAATTCCTATCTCAGTCTTTAATGTTTATGGTCCTCCCCGTTGTAAATAATTCCTTTTGGATTGTTCTTACAAAACATGTCATGTATATTACCGCTAAATATTTTATATTATATGGAGGAGATTGCAATCAGTTTGCTGATCCGATTTTAGTTAGGTTTTCCAAAGTAAAATGTATTTCTTCCAAAGTGCACATAGCTTTTTGTTCAACCATTGAGCAGAGATCTTTGACTGACTCTTGGAGAATTGCTATCCCAACTTCAAGAGAATATACTCTTTTCTCCCCAGTACATGGCTCTCAATCTAGAATTGATTACATTTTTACCACCAAATCATTAGCTCGACACATGATAAATGAATAAATAGGTTCTATTTTGATTTCTGATCACACTCCCACTATTGCAGACTTTGATTTATTACCAAGTTGTCATCACCCAAAAAGCTGGAGAAATAATAATTGCCTTCTTTCAGACCCTATGTTTAACTAGGCCTGGGCGGAGGTCACAGAGTTTCACTCCGCGGAATTCCACAGAGTTCTGTGAGCAGGCGGAGTATTGCACGCCACCCCTAATGAAGTCCCCTTGGCTGCTGAGGGTCGTTGGGGGCCACAAACCCCTATTGTTGCCACAAGTAAGTCCCCCACAGCAGGATTGCTGAGACGTCATCGGAGGCAACTCTTCCTTCCTCAACCACTCTTCATAGGGGCCTCCTAGAACACTAGTGGTTGGGGGATGAAGTACCCTTGGCTGCTGGGGGTTGTTGGGGGTTGTTTGGGGGCCAAGAGGCACTATTGTTGCCACAAGTAAGCCCCCCAAAGAGGAGAAGGGGGTGAGTGCACCGGTAACCTCTACTCCGCTGGTAGGTAGGCAGAGTTTTTGCCGAACTCTAGTGTTCCAAGTGGAGCGTGGTGTAGCAAAACTCCGCCCACGGAGTGGAGTTTACTGCTTACCCCTATATTTAACACACAATTTATCAACTTCATTAATGAATTCTTTACAGTCAATGAATCTCAAGACATTACAATACATACATTGTGGGATTCCCTTTAAAGTATGGGTACTCACAGACATTTGCCCAGGGGCCACCAAGTACGGTCTGTGGTGTGACCGAGGACCGCACTGATGCCAGCAGGGTGATGGTATGGGGTCTGGGTGGGTAGGATGTCTTATAAAGTGTTAAATAAATGGACAAGCATTTCTTTGCAGGTTAATAAATGATTGCCTGTTTATTTAACATTTTTTTCTGGATATAAGTGCTCAACAACTAAACAGCAGCTCGTGCTGCTGTTCACCAGGGGGCCGCATGTAAAGGTCAAGAGGGCCGCAAACGGCCCCCGGGCTGTACTTTGAGTATCACTGCTTTAAAACTTCAGCAATAGGTTTTTCAATCATTATGCTCAAGGTAAAAAGAAAAAAGCTGAAAATGCCTCTAGATCCCTATTGATAGATATCAAAAAGCTGGAACACACTTTCTACCATTTCAAATCCTCTGAATCTCTTTAAATCTTATCAAAGGTAAGTTTCAATGTAATAAGTTATCTACTGAACTGGCTTCTTCAACTCTACTCCGACAAATTGCTAGATATTATGGGCTGAAAATAAGACAGGCAGACTTTTAGATAATCCTTTAAAGGCCAAACAAGTGCGTAAAAAGTTTGACTCCATTAGAAACTTACATAAATAAACACTTATTAAAGATGAGAATATACTGAAAGAATTCTCTACCTTCTATAAATACTTCCCCGTCTTCGCTCCTCCATTTCTCATGTCTCTAAAACCTAAACTCCATTCCTAAATAAAAAGTTTCCAATGTGAATTTCTCCATTTTGGAATCTGATATTACCCTGCAAGACATCTCCAGGGCGGTATTAAAACTGAAACCAAATAAATCTTTAGGGCCAGTTGGGTTCACAGCTGAATTATATACACAATTCTTTACTCTTTTTACTTCTATTGCTTCTCAAACTTTATCATTCTTTTTCTCACTCTCATGCGGTCGATGGTCCTGTTCAAGAAGCTCTTCTTTGCTTAATTCCTAAAGAAGGTAAAGATCCCCAGTAGTGTAAACATTACTGTCTCATATCTCTAGTGAATGTGGATTACAATATTTTTGCCAAACCTTTAGCGCTCAGATTGGAACCCTTACTCCCTCATATGATTAGCCGAGAACAAGTTGGCTTTAGAAAAGGCTGTTTTTCTTCTGACAACATGAGATGCCTATTTAATGTTCTTGGAAGAGCTTCCAAACTTATTATGAGTCAGCTGCTATCGCCTTAGACACGGAGAAAGCTTCTGATCAAATTAGTTGGCAGTTCATGTTTCAATCTTTACAGTTGTTTGGCTTTGGGCCCAAAATATTAAATCCTTTTTTTAAATTATATTTATTCCCAAAGCAGCCATTTTTGCCAATGGTCTGACCACTGAGTACAAATAGGAGTATGTCATGGTTGTCCCTTGTCCCCACTTTTATCCATATTAGCTCTTGAACTACTTCAACTATATATCAAACAAACCAAACATATTGATGATTTTTTATATAAAAGCTCACATCTCAAATTATCAGTGTATGCTGATAATATACTCATTTATCTCTCTAATCTATCTAACTTCATTTCTTCTTTCCAATCTGAAGTTGTATCAGAGTGTGTCAGAGTGGAGTAATAACCTCTAATTGGAAAAACAATATTCATGTTTCTTATAAAACCTGGTTGTATGCTGTTTGCTTCAATCATCGTTTAGATGCATATGTAGACCCAATTTCCTTACCTCTTAAGAGAAAATGAACATGGTCATCTTTAACTTTGTTTCTCAACCGTTCAAGTTAAAAAAGTAAATCAGTTGATATGTTTGCTGAAGAGGTTCCCAAACCTCCCTGAAATGTTTTATATAGGTTTATGATATATTAAGATAAGGAATGCTTATTTATAGTGCTCACAATGTCCTGTTTTATAATCTACCATTTCAATCCTTTATCCAGTTTATATTATTTTTCTCTATTCTATGTTTTCTTTCTATCTCTTACTTGCAATGTTTTATTGAAACTGTAATCCACTCATTTTACATTTTGCTTCGTTCTCTTCACTTATACGAATATAACCTGAATCCATTTTAAGAACTTATAAATAGCCATTTACCATTTATTAAGCTTTATTTCCACTGTTCAAGTCATAAAAGCTACAAAAGACATTCACGATAAAACACAGTTAAAACATTTGTTTTTTAAAAAGAGTTTGTACAACGCATCTCACAATGGGCATGTGGGGACTTCGTATCACAAAATTGTTGTTTTGGCGGCAAATTGCCTGCATGTTAGGAGTTATGCATCATACCAGATGATTCATACATTTAAAAATGGAATTCGTTGGTTAAAAACTAATGTGAAATATATAAAAAAGACCAATAAAAGGTAATAAAAGCGTCTGGCAGAGGATAGCACAGGTTGAAAAAGAAATCTTGGATCTGTGTTAATTAACAGGGGGAGCTAGCACGATCTTACAGCGATTTGGGTATATAAAATAAAACTTCGTACACAGCAAACGGGTTGATAATCTTAGGGCCCTCCCATAACAATCTGGTTGTACAATCAATCTGCAGTAAAGTGCTTGTGCAATACGTCTAGTGCAATTGAAGGTATCATAGGTTCAAAAACTAGGGCCAGAAAACAACTCGGACTAAGGGTCAACCTGGCCATTGCTGAAGTGCTCTCGTGCATGCCTTCCTTCTAATACCCCACATGTGGCTTAGAAACTTAGCCACTGCGCAGGCAAACAGGGCCTGGTGTCCGACTTCAGTATGGGCAGTGCTTCCCGGTGGTTCCGTGTGCCTAGTTGTCGGCAGACCGGTTTGAGCCATTTGTCCCTAGGCTGCGCATAAACAGGACATGCAAACAACACATGGGCTACGGACTCCACTGGGTCATTGCAGCCAGGGCAATTGCTCAAACTTGGAGTGTTAGGGTGCCACTTGGCTGTTACTTCACACACACGAAGGGTGCCAAACCTAAATTTAATATATAACGTCCTGTCCTGGGGGATCTGGATTATGTCTAGGTAGGGTTCCAACGATCTGACCTGTTTGTGGAGCAGGAATTTCTCCATGAGTTTCCCCTGATTAGACTTGATAGACTTGCTTTGCTCCACACATTTCCAATAATATTGCTTCAATGCCTCTTTCCGAACCTGAATCATTATTGTAATATCTTTCACATGTCCAATAGCATTATATTACCTTGTTATTAATTCTGACTATCTTTTGTATAAAACATGCATAAACTAAAAAAAAACAAGTTAGTGGGGTAAACTAGAGTGGAGGGGAGTGTTGTAAAGTGGAGAAGAGTGGAGTGGTGTAGAGTACAGTTGAGTGGCATAGAGTGGAGTGCAGTGGAGTGGCACGGAGTGAAGTGATGTAGAGTGTTGTGGAGTATGGCGGCAGGAGCATAGTGTCATACAGTGGAAGGGCGTAGACTGAAATAGTGTTGAGTGGCATGGAGTTGAGTGTCAAAGTAGAGTAGAGTGTGAAAGAGTAGAGTGGCATAGAGTGTCGTGGTGTAGAATAGAGTGAAGTGGCATGAAGGGTGTTGTGTAGAGTGGAGTAGAGTGTTGTAGTGTAGATTGACGTAGAGTGGAGTAGAATGCTGTAGAGTAGACTGACATAAAGTGGAGTAGATTGTTGTAGAGTGGAGTGGCATAGAGTGAAGTAGTGTAGGAGAGTGGAATGTCACGGAGTGGAGTAGAGTGTTGTAGAGTTGAGTGGCATGGAGTAAAGTAGAGTGGAGTGGCATAGAGTGTCAGACTCAAGTGGGATAGAGTGGAGTGGAGTGGAATAGAGTGGAGCAGTGGAGTGAAGTAGAGTAATGTGTCATAGAATATGGTAGAGAGGCATGGAGTGGCATAGAGGAAGTTGTGTAGTGTTGTAGAGTGGACTAGTGATGTAGAGTGGAGTACAGTGTTGTAGGATGGAGCGGCAAAGAGTGGAGTAGAGTGTCATGGAGTAGAGCATCATAGATTGGAGTGTCATAGAGTGGAGTAGAATGGACTAGAGTAAACTGGTGTAAAGTACAGTTGTGCAGAGCAGATTGGCGTAGTGTGCACTGGCTTTGAGTAAAGTGGTATAGAGTCCATTGGCATAGAGTGCAGTGGCTTAGAGTAGAGAGGTGCAGGCTAGATTGCAGTGGCACAGAGTGAAATGGCATAGAGTGGAGTGACGCAAGTGGTGTAGGGTGCAGTGACATCGAGTGCAGTGACGTAGAGTAGAATATTTCAGAGGAGAGTGAAGTAACGTAGAGTGGAGTGATGCAGGGAAGAGTAGATGTTGTAGGGTACAGTACAAAGGTGTAGAGTAGAGAGCCATAGAGTGCAGTTTGATAGAGTAGAGTGGTGCAGAATGCAAAATAGATTAGAGTGGCGTAGAGTCGAGTGATATAGAGTAAAGTGGCGAAAAGTATAGCGGCGTAGAGTGCATAGGTGTCTAGTGCAGTAGAGAGGCATAGAGTTGAGTGGGACAGAGTAGAGTGCAGTGGTATAGAGTAGAGTGGTGTTGACTTTAGTGGCAGAGAGGGCAGTCTTGCAGAGTAGAGTGTTGTAGAGTGCAGTGTCATAGAAGGCAGTGTCATAGAGTGCATTGGCGTAGAGTGGAGCTTTGCAGTGGTGGAGAGTGTCGTGGTGCATAGTAGAGTGGGGTAGAGTGGTGCGGAGAATAGTAGAGCAGCACAGAGTGAAGTGGTACATAGTGCAGTGTCATAAAGTGCAGTGCACTGCAAGTTAGAGTGCCTTAGAGTGTAGTTGAATTGAGTATAGTGACGTAGAGTGCAGTAGAGAAGAGAGAGTAGAGTGCAATGGCATTGAATGCAGTGGCATAGAGTGCAGTGGCACAGAGTAGTGTGTCATAGATTTAAGTGGCACTGAGTGCAGTGTTTCCGAGTCGAGTGTCGTAGACCGCAATGGTGTGGAGTAGACTGGAGTAGTGTGCATTGTTGTAGAGTGCAATGGTGCAGAGTAAGGTGACGAAGAGTGCAATGGTGTATATAGAATAAAGTGGCATAGAGTAGAGTGTTACAGAGTATAGTATAGTCGCATACAGTGGAGTGGTGCAAAGGAGAGTTTAGTGGCATACAGTGGAGTGGTGCAGAGTAAGTTTAGAGTGCAGTGGTGTATAGGGTGTTGGTTCTGAGTAAAGTGGTGTAGAGTGCATTGGTGTAGAGTGCAGCAGCGTAGAGTAGAGAGTTGCATAGAGTGCATTGGGGTCAAGTGGATTGAAATGGAGCAGGGTAGATTAAATTGGCATAGAGTTGATCGGCATATAGTGGAATGGCACAGAGTGAAATAGAGTGGGGTACAGTAGATTGTTTCAAGAGTAGAATGAGGTAGAGTAGTGTGGGGTAGCATGCACTGGCACAGAGTAGAGTGGTGTGGAGTAGAGAGGCATTGAGTGAAGTGTCATAGAGCAGAGTGGTGCATAGTGTTGTGACGCAGTGTGAAGTGGAGTGACATAGTGTGGAGTGGTGCAGAGTATAGTGCAGTGACACTGATGTGCTCATGCCCGCCTGTTGGAGGTCTACCAAGAATCCGACACAATTGTAGCTGACACGATTGCTGCTGTGGAGCTCCTAATCACGCTCTTTAGCCTGAACTGTATTGAACTCCGGCTTTTTTGTTCTTTGGCCCGGCTGCTGTCCGGACTGCGTGCTCTGCTACACGGGTAATGCTTGACACCTTCCAGCCTGGTTGGACTTTCACTGGTTCAGCACTACCGTGTTCATCTCCCCTGGGGAGCTAGTGGAATCGGACGTAGGGCAGGGTTGGTTGTCCAGTGGCAGGGGATAGATGAGGGTACGGACGGCGTATTTATGCGGTTGGTCATCTGGTAGTGAGATCCCCATTCCTAATTGAGACTTTTCCAACCTAAGTGTGCACTTTTCCAACAAGCCGCCTGAAGGTTTCGCGTCAGTGAAGGTGGGGTTAGCGACAGCATAGAGGAGGAGGTAAGTTCATGAGAGCTGTATCTCTTCCTTCCATTTCATTGATGAGTGTTAGCCTGGTGGGTCTTTTTTCCATTCGGACTATTCTCCCCATGGCAATAATTTGGAACTATCTGGACTTTGATTTATCCCTGGTTGCCTTTTATGGACTTTTGACCTGCATGGTGTTTTGTGCAGCTGGGATATTTTTAATTTGACATTTTATTCTGAGACGCTCCTAGATTCGCGCTTGATGGTAAGTGGCAAGTGCATTAGAATAAAGCACTTGGATCTCTACGGTGAGCGGAGGTGGTCAGCTGTAGGCCAGGGCTGCTTGTTCTCACAGAGGAGGCTTGTGGAGTCCTCTTGCTCCCTAGACCTTAAGGGGAACTTAAGGCCTTGTTTGGAAGAAGATCCCCCTAAGAGATTCAGAACACCTTTAGCTTATTTCTCCCATCCCTCATGTGGCATCACTTGGCTTCAAACATCTTTTAGTCGCGAACATTTCACAGAAGGAATATGACAGCTCAAAACTTCTCTCAGGCAAGCTGATCCATCTAAGGGCCTGTAAAAAAAAAAATGTAATCTAACCTAATGAAGAGCTTGAATGCTATGATTTCGTATTTCAAAAAGAGGTTGTTGACACCGGGGTTGTTACCCTAAGGTCGGGGGATACTTCTGGCAATCTAGATCTAAGAGCCATCACAAATCCCACCCCGTTGTCCCCTCCTCCGTCCTTAATGGGTACTCATACCACACATTCAGTGGTTGGGAAAGCTTTGAGGAAGCTTCTATACATCTGGATGATGATTTCAAACATCATGACGATGACTTTACCCTTCCAGACATTGACACAGTTGTGAAAAATCTCTCCCTGAAAATGAAAGCCCCCCGTAAACTCCCTCCAGCCAGCAACAGCCTCAGCTTCCAGGGCTAAAGTTATACAGTAGCACCCCGTCATGTTCTCCTCAGCATGTTTGGGAACTTGGAACCCCCCTCAACTTGGAATTAATCTTGAGATCTCTGGGGCCAAATTGTGAAAGTCTCTGAATCTCCTAATTGCCTGGAAACAAGCTTATCTTCCATCCTAGCTTTGCTTGAAAAAACTGTAAATATTTCTGATCACATCCAAGACACTTTAGCTATGATTCTGAAAGTGATAGTGAGCTATAACAGTGACAAAGCCCCCTTACATATGGCTGTGAAATCAATGAGTAATGAGAGAGGAAGTCACCATCCATTTGAACATATACCACAGGAAAAGCTGGATACTAAAGGCTGTGTGATACAAGAAGAAATATCAGCGCATGGCAGAAGAGACTCACTTACTGCTCCTGGAGATGAAAGATAAATTTAAAAGCTGTGGATGCCAAGCAGGTAAACCTCAAATTATGAACACTTTTAGGGGGTCCAGGACACAGAAGAGTGAGGAAAGTCTGGCACATTATGTAAAAACTCTCTTTAATTCAGGCTCCGCGAACTTATTAGCGCCCTGTTCTGTGGACAAGGCACCTTGTTCGATGTCTGATGCTTTCCCAATTTGCAGGTTAAAGAGCTGCCAAAAACAAAAACCAAAGGTTTTTAAAAAGTGCCCTAAAAATGGCATCTCCAGGATATTAATGGGTTGATCTTGGATGAGACCGCCCAGAAATACAACTGTTAACTAAAATAGCAAAGTTCTAATGGTCAATGATGCTTACTCAAAAAATCAGCTGTGCCTTCCGCGGTTCCATGGCAGGAGGATTGAATGAAGTGCCTGCAGCTGTTTTGATGACTATTCCCACCTCAAAACCTCTGTTAACCAAACTTAACCCAGCTGCAGAACCCATTTATGTTGAGTCATCATGCAATATATAATCTCTACTGAGGACAGGGATCTCGATGACTTCAGCTACCCTCTGGCAGTAGCTACAACTACATTAGACTTTGTAGCCTTATTTGATCATGATGTGATTTTGAATCATTCTCATCTAATATCATGTTTTGCAGACATTGACTATCTAAAAATGCTCCGAAGTAGTGGCATATCCCTTGTAACGTTATTGCACCCCCTGACAGTGAGTAAAACAAGGGTTCTGTTTCAGTCTGAGATAGTTGCAAATTTGTCTTTGCAGAACAGTGATTAACTCAGGTCTAGAAGGATCAATGTTACTCCCATCTTTTGGGAGGGCAAATATTACAATCAGTTTTCTGATAACACCAACCATTCTTCTTCAGTGTCATTAGGCTAGAAATAGGTTATTTGGTAAAAGTCTAAAGTTATTATGTGTTTATAAATCTACTCCTCCTATAATGAAAGTTGAACGTTCCAAATAGGTATGTCTGGCTGGTTCATTAAACACTACCTATAGAGGGGAACCTCTTTTCAAACTGCATAGTAAACAATGACTTAACAGTGGCTTCCTGGAATGCAGCAGGCCTACTGAATATAACAGGGGAGCATGAATTTCTAAATAGCTTGAACGCCACCGTAATCTGCATCCAGGAATCCCGGTGTTCCTCTCACTTCCCTATCGAGGGCTTTCGTGCATTAAGCTGTAAGGCGGTTCCATCTAGGACAGGGCATGCGTAAGGAGGAATAGCCATTCTGTTAAGCAATAAGTTCAATTTGAATTATCGCAGCTTCATGGATCTCTCTAATCTCTTCCAAGCTATAAACATTCCCCCTGCCTTGCATGAGAGTATGTGGAATTCTAATCTAGTGGTAAATGTGAATATTCCCCCAGATCCACACTATAGTGCCCCATTAAATGATCTCTTTTTGTTTATAAGTAAGTTTTTGGCCCTGGAGGAAGAGCTCCATTTTGTCTTAGTTGGAGATTTAAACTGTAAAGTCTCGAACCATCCTATTAACCTGTTTACAGATGTTGAAAAAGAAGAAGCATTTCATATTTGCCGAGTCTTTTTCCATCAAAAGTGAAAACAGATAAGAGAGGATATTAGCACCTCAGTCTTTAAGGAAGAGTGATTGTGTTATCATAAACAGTAGGTTTTCTCTTGATTCACCTGCCCAATATACCCACAAATCTCCCTGGGTCTCTCTACAATTGATTACATTATCACCTCGTATTCCACTTGTCAACTCATATCTGATCTGAAAGTTATAGGTCCTCCCCTTAGTGAACACAGAACATTAGTATTCTAGGTTGATTACCCTATGACTTTAGTGGGTTCGTTGAGATTTGATGGTTCCAAGTCTTAACTTGACAAGAATACAGGGAGAACACAATGGGTCCCCAATTAGGATATCTCACCTAAAAGAGCTATTGAAAAGGACAGTTTGTGTTGTAGGCCTTTGGAAAGAGAATATATGTGACCACTTTAGCACATTTATGAAGCTGCTTACTTCCTCTGGTACTCATAGTTACTCTAAAGTCTCTCCCAAATTTCAATGCTGGCTGCTCCTCTCCCTGAAAAAATAAATAAATAAACTGATTAGAAAACAATTTGTCTCCTTCTCTAAAGAAAAAGCCAGGCTGATATATTTGCTTAAAAGGAGAAGACTCCACCTAAAGGTTGGTTTAAGAAAACAAAACTGTGATGTTAAGTGGGTTGATTTAAGAGAAGTCGCTTTTCAGAAAAATGCGCGAAACTTCTTGGAACTTATTGCTGATCACAGTGGGACAAGAGTGATATACCACCCCATGTCCATCAGTGAGGAAATATGGAGCTGTTTTATTAGGGAACTATATGAGGACAACCCCGGCATTGACTTTTGTGTTGAAGATCTCCTTAATGACTCTAAGCAGTCGCTGAGCAGTTATGGTTCGCCCTCTTTGAACGAGATTGAGACTTCAATCAAGGCAATGCGGTCTTCAGGTGCAATGGGACCAGACAAAGTCTCGATCTCAGTCAGACAAAGGGAGATAAAACTATGGGCACTTGTTCTCCTTCCAGTGTTTGATCATTGATTTATCAACCGTGCCCTCCTCTTGGACTGAAAGTGTTATTCTTCCTCTATTTAAGGAAGATTACCGCAATTTACCCATTAAATATCGACAAATTGATCTACTGGATGCTGTTGGTAACGTTTTTATTGGATGCCTTGGAGCGCCTTAATTCCTGGGTTGAGGGTATTATGATTATTCCACTAGAGCAATCGGGTTTCAGAAAAAAGCACTGAACTTTGGATGACATTTCAACTTTGCTACTCATTACTGAAAAATATGCGACCATCAGGAACCGCCTTGTTTATGCTGCTTTCATTAGCTTTTCCACAGCTTTTGATAAATTGATCTTCCAACTTGCTGGAAAAACCATCTAATCTTGGATGTCACAGTCCGACTGACCTGTGCCAACGCGCGTCAGGAGAACGCGAGCAGATGCGGCTGCCTCACTTCCGGTGCCCTGCTATCATGAGCGGTCTAGTCCCTCGCCGAAGAGAGCGTGACGTCACCACCGCTTCCGGGGGAAACCGCTCTTCAGCCGCGGCCTTCCCCCGGCGCGGTGCTTCGGATTATCGTTCCGACGCCTGCCCCAAGGAACACTACGCTGGAGCGCTTGCTGATTTCCTTTTATATTATTCCTTCCGCACTGGAGCGCTTGCTGATTTTGTTTCTGTTATTCATTCCGCGCTAGGGCGCTTGCTGATTTTGTTGTGGTTATTCCCTTTCCGCGCTGGAGCGCTTGCTGATTTTGTGGTGGTTAATTCCCTTCCGCGCAGGAGCGCTTGCTGATTTCCTTTTATGTTCTTCCTTCCGCGCTGGAGCTCTTGCTGATTTTGTGGTGGTTAATTCCTTTCCGCGCAGGAGCGCTTGCTGATTTCCTTTTATGTTCTTCCTTCCACGCTGGAGCGCTTGCTGATTTTGTTTCTGTTATTCATTCCGCACTAGGGCGCTTGCTGATTTTGTTGTGGTTATTTGCTTCCACGCAGGAGCGCTTGCTGATATCGTTTCTGTTGTTCATTACACGCTGAAGCGCTTGCTTTTGTCCATGGTTACTGTAAATCGCGCTGGAGCACTTGTTTACAGGACCAGCGAAGTGTAAGTGACTATACGAAGAATTCCTGCGACTTCATCAGAAATAACCCAGAGCACTAGCTACCATCCCTACCCTTCTGTCCTGGTTTGTTTACCTTCAGCTGGGAATGAGGTGGGTGTGGGGACGATAGCCCATGTCGCCTCCGCAAGATCTCTCCGCAAGACACCGGTAATATTGGGAGAGTTCGACATTGGAAGACCTAGCATTTTATTATGCTTAACTATTGCTCTCTACTCATCCACTGTGCCAGATACTGTTAGTTGGGGATCGGTGACTACCCACGGTTATTCCTATAAAAAGTGGTTTGAAGCAAGGGTGTCTGCTACTGCCATTGCTCTTTTTAGCTAAAAGCATGGGTTTTCCTCCTAGTATTGGGGGTCGCTCAGTGACCTGCCTAATATATGCGGATGACATTGGGATCTTCAATCTAACGATTGACGCATAGGCGCTCTACAGCAGTAGGCTGGAGTTCACTTTCTGAAAGTTAACTCCTCAAAAAGTAAGGTGTTATGTTTCCAGGGAAAAAGGTCGTGCCCCCATTTAAATTGCTCATGGCATCTTGGTGCACAGAAAGTGGAAACAGTCAAATCCTATACCTTCCTAGGCAAAATTATGTGCAGACACTAAACGATTCAGAGTACATTGATAAACGTGTCTGTAAAGCACAATCACAGGCCAGGGGGCTTGGCACTTTATATAAGACCATGAGGCGGAGGCTTTTTTCCCCATCATCTATCTGTGTATCAGGTCAAAATTCCTCCTCCCCTTCTTTATTCTGTTGCATTAATTGCCAAGACAAAATTGAGTTTTTTTTTAGATAAAACCAAATATCAAATTTTAAGAAGATTACTATCAGTCAATATTGTAGCGCTCACTGCTGCATTAAGATCAGAATTTGGCTAAAAAAATCATTTGTACAAGGTTTGGCGGAAGTGGTGTGATAGGGTGATTGCCTTATGGACAGTGATGTAACTCCCTATGACGACTCATATTTAAAGAGATGTTTTAAATAAAAAGAGACAAAGATTTATGTTTTAGGAATTTTGATTATGCATTAGAGCAATTTGACCTTCATATAAGTATGGCCCCATTCATGTTGATGGTGCAGCTTGAAGCTTTTCTTAATCAGGCCTCTCTTAAGTTAAGTTTCTGTTTGGATCTGGACTCTTATAAGAACAAGGTGAATTCTGATTTAGTAGTAAATTATTTTACTATGAATAAATCAAAGCATTATGTGCCTCTGAGCACTAATCCGTCTAAACATTGTTCTGTTAAATGTCATAACATTCAAATGGTAAGGTAGATCAAGCATGTCACTTTTGCAAACATTGAAGCCACGATTTGAAACATGTTTTATTTATGTGGCCTGCCTTGTTGTTATATCGTCGTAAGTGGCTGAGACGCCCCTTTTTAAGATTTTTTGCCCATACGACTTCTGGAGCTATGTTTTTATTGCTCAACCTGCCAATTTTTAAGTGATTTTTGCCTTTGTACTGAATGCTGTTAATGCTGTTTTTAGGGCGCATTCAAGTGTTAAGAATTTATTTTATTTGTCTATGTACTGTGCATTTCTGAGTTTTATGTGGACCTCCTAGGGTTTCCAAATCATAAAATAAATACAATTGAGTGCAGTGACACACTGTGGAGTGAAGTGATGCAGTGTGGAGTGGTGCACAGTGGAGTGCGATGTCGTGGATTGGGGCGAGTAGAGTGGAGTAGGGTAAACTGGAGTATGCAAGGTGTGGTAGTACATTGCCATTACAGGCAACACATCTTAACTAAAATCACAATTTCATTTGCACAGACATACAGTTTTAAAGATAGATATACAGCATACATATTTTTAAATATCTGCACAGTTCGTTTACAGACATTTAAATACTGTTCTGTGCTATTAAAAAAATGACATTGTAAAGCATACGCCGAGTAGCCAGCACAATTGTCAAATAAATCCTCTCACTTTGAACTCAGAGAAAGAAAAGTAAACACCAAGCTGCCTGGAAGACAGACCCTGACATTTAACCTCTGTCTTTGAATGCATAGCAAATGTGACAAGATGAGAACAAGATTTATATGCCTGTTTATAAAAGTCCAGTACTGGTGGAAGAATAACATAAATAGGTTCAGGGCAAGGGAAGGGAGGAACTCAAGCTGGACAGTGTAAAACAAATAAAGTCAGCTAACAGAAGCAAGCAAATGTGAGTTAAAAACCGCTATGCCAATGGTAAGCAATGGGCGAAATGCATTCCCAGGGAAGGTTTCCGAATGTCCCCAAGATGTCATTAGAGTCGACTTAAAAACCAACACAGATGTACACAAAATTGTGTAAGATTATTGACATTATGGGTCCCAGAAAGCAGGCATACAAGATGGCCGCACTTTTGTGAGGCTCTTGCAGTCGGAGACTATCATCTGACATAATCAGATTTCATGTGCATGGCTAACTAGCTGGCTCTGCCGGATACTGTAAGGCCCATTCCCCTTTATTTTCTAGCCTGGAGAACAGCAGGCCAACCTGGAAGATGTTCGAAGGAGGCTGCGTGTGCAGCTCACAAGAAGGCAGCCCTGGAAGATGGGAATCGGGAGCGGCGCTGTGGAGCCTTGAGACTGACACATAAGGGATGTTGCGGACTGTGTCACATTCGGCTCCAGATTAATTAGAACTCAGCACAGAGGGTACCCCTGCTTTTGGCGCGGGGTGGCCAGAGTCAGTCCCGGTGCTGAGGCACTGAGTTACTGTAGACTGAAGGAGAGAGATGTGTGGCTGCTTACTGCATGTGCTGCTGACGTGGGTTTTTGCTCACTGTGCCACTGGATTCAAGATAGCCTGACTGATGAGGCATGATATACCCCAAAACCGGTCTCAGTATGCTTGTTTCCAGTCCAGGGAGGACCCGGCTTAGCAGTTCGAGCTGGACTGTTCCCATGAGGAGCAGGGTCAAGGCTGTTTTGCATATGGCTGAGTCCAAACTTTGGTGGCAAAGTGAGCAAAAGAACGATGGATTTAACCTAGATCTCTTGACTGGGGGAGAATGTTTGATTTATTCATCAGTCCGTCCATCATTTGTTGCAGCAGCACTGCTCACTGCATGTGGGCACGACTCGTCACTCCTGGCCGAGGGGGGCTAACTGGTGAGGGAGGTCCTAGGCACCCTATCCTCTTTGCTTTGACCATGGAGACCCTAGACGCTAGGTTTCGGCAAAACTATGCTCACCATGCACTATGATACACAAGTCGGCCCATTTTGATATTTCTGTTTGCAGACGGCATGACTCTGTTATATATTTGGCATGGGCATGATTCTTTTAGAAGTGGCCTGCATTGTAGTGTTGCAGGGCTGCAACGCTGAATTGAAATACTGGGTATTTCGCTGCCCTCCGGGTGGTTGACTACTATCTCATGTTGCCCTGTGTTGGCATCACTCTGGTGGCTTGTGACACGTGCTCTTATGCTGCAGTGCTAGTTCTTCCTTCCAGCAGAACCAGGATTACTACCTGGTTATACAACAGCACTGCTGGATCTCTCATGCCCCCTTAGGGTTGGCTTCCGGTTACAGGGGTAAGGCGGGCCCTTTCATCATGGGAACGGGCACCTGCGGCTTCCTTGATGAGCGCTGCTCTGTGATCTATCCAGTAGCACTGGCTATCTGCCACAGGATCTGCTGTCCTGCTGCTCTGTCACTATGTCTGTGTGTTTATACTTCGTCGCCACAAGGGAAGGCTGAACTTTAGTCTATTTGCCCCAGCAACTACTCTGGACTCTTGATTTGAACCTGTAGCCTTATTATTCCTGCTCAGCACACTCCAGCAATGGGAAAAGTGGACAGGGGCCAACATTAGGTGCAATTTGAATCATGTAACAGTATGTGGTCGGCGACCATGAATAATAGCCAGGCCATAACCCAGTGGACATCCCCAGGCACTAGTGATAAGGATGAAGTCCCTGCTCAAAGCCGTGCAGAAAAGCCCAGTCTCCATAGACAGTAACATTGATGCCCGTAATGTTAGATTGGACTCTGTTATGCATAACCACTGCATTCTGCTAGTGCCGGCATCCACTAACATGGAATGGAATGAATGAATTTTTTAAACAGGGATACAGCTCTTCATCTAGCCAGGGACAAACTGACTCTTGACTTTGATGACCATAATGTATTCCAGACTTCACGATCACTGTTCAAGAAGCATGGCCTAAATTTGTCTGTGAAGCAAAACTTCTTCAGGCCAATAATCAGTATGCAATGCTGTATCCTGCTCGTCTGCAAATTCCTCACCAGGGAAAACAACACATCTAGAAGTCACCGCAGCAGATCTTAGAGTATCTTTCGAAGTTGCCAGGGGACTCTTGGTCGGGTGTGACATGCAGATATCCACACAGTCACCCACATCACACGACAACGAGGAGTAAACATGACATGGATGGATTTGTCTGAAGGAGGTTGTTGTAATCCCACTTGGTATACCCCGCCACCCCTCTGCCCTTCCACCCCATGGTACAGCCCAGGCAAGAATGTGTGAACATTCCACAGCTGACTCCAGCTGACTGGAACCTGTGGTGGTGTTAAGACGGAATAAAGAAGACTCCTGATGATTTACTTGTATGTCTCATCTTTGTAACACCGGCGATGCACAACCGTGTGGGGACGGTACACCATCACCCCCAATAAGTACTCCAGTGACAGCAAGTAATTTACCTTACCTCACAATGATGATCCCATCTCTGCCTTGAATTTTTGGTCCTTCCAACTACAGGCAGCCATCCAGGACATCGGGTCGTCCTATAGTCCAGCTTCAACAGAAACACGGCGGAGTGACATCTTTTCACAGATGAAGAATGAGGAGTGAGCCCGGTCGTCTGGCAGATGGTGATCACTGGTGTATCCGAGCAGACAAGAGTCGGTGTGGAGAACTGATGCTACATTACATGTAGGGGCAGCCCTAGTATTTCGCCCCAACTCTGTGCACCAGCGTGATAACAACCTCCTTGTTAGCGCCAGCCCCAGCCAGTGGCCACGCTATTTTAAAGTCGCGGGGGAGGGGGGAACATCTTGCCAGGGGTTACCCTTGTAAGCAACAGCCCCGGGGGAGTATCCCCACTAAGGGCCCCAGAGAGAGCGGAGTACTTCACCTTGAGAGGCTCGTGGGCATTTTTGCCTAGGTCGCAGCCCCCACCAACTGTGAGAGGCTGGTGTGCGGGGGGCACCTTGTTTGGTGTCGCTGCCCCCGTGAGTATTTGCACCTGGGAGGTTCGCATTACGGTGTCCCAGCGAGAGGGAGTTGGGTTACATCACGACGGAAGCTGAGCGCTGCTGTCTTCCTGGTGGGCGAGTTATCAACTGAGGCTGCGCTTCCTTCTACAGCGGCAATCTGCCAGATTAACCCTTTGCTCACCGCGCCTCCCTACAGCCTGAGGAGGCGATGTATCGTCTCCTTTTCAACTGAGGCGGCGCCGCCCACATCAAAGGCTTCCCTCATCGTTCAATCCTGAGTTTTCCTCACCGCATTTCTCCCACGTTATGAGGCGGTGCAACGTTCCCTGAGGCGGCCATTCTCACGCCATAGATATTAACTTTGTCCACGTCATTACTAAGCCTGTCACATCCCTCGCTGGCAGGCACAGCTTTCTAGTGAATTACATACTGTTTCACCCAGTGAGCCTGCTTTCTTGATAACGCTGACAGGCACAGCAGACTGATCGCCTGTCACTTGTCACACGCTGATAGGCACAGCTAGATTTTGTGTAATTACCTACTGTTGCTCCCAGAGTGCCTGCTTTCTTTCTAACGCTGACAGGCACAGCAGATTGACCACCACGCCTGTCATCTGTTACACGCTGACAAGCACAGCTGGACTTTGTGCAGTAATTAACACCTAGTACTCGTCCCCAGAGCTTCATCCTTGCTGGTCCAACTTTGTGGATCTCTGTACATCACACTATAGAATGGCAAGCACAAACATGTCACAGCCACCCCCTTTCCTCAACGAAGTGGGAGAGCCGCAGCTACCATGGAAGCAATGGTTTGGACTTTTGGAGTCCTATCTTATAGCAATAGGAGGTGAAAAACTGTCATCATTGCGAAAACTACATACTTTGCTTCATAACCTAGGAATTGAAGGACGCAAAACGTATGATAACATATCAGCAGAGGCAGAGGAGGACAGTGATGATGTTGAGAATGTGTACCTAGCAGCTGTTAGTAGATTTGAAAAACATTTTGGTAAAACTATAAATGTGGTGTTGGAAAGGCACAAATTCTTTTCAAGGGTACAGGGGAAGAATGAGAAAGTGATAACGTATATTGCAGCCCTTAAAGGTCTGGCAAATACATGCGAGTTTGAGATCCTGCAAGACTCCCTCATTAGGGACCAGTTGGTAAGGTGCACCAACAACACCAAAATACAAGAAAGGCTCCTAGTTGCTAATCCAGACCTAAAGCAAGCTATTGACGTTGCGGTGGGGATCGAACACACTGCAGATTGCATGGTAGCCATGAAGGGAGAGGGAGAGAAAGGTACAGAGGTAAACGCAATAAGCAAGCAAGAGGTCCACAAGGAGAACAAGAGTAAAGAACCCAGCGTTCTTCCCACAGGGGCTAAGCTTAAGTGTTAAAGGTGTGGTAGCCCCAGCCATTTGGCTAATTATGTAGGGTGTCAAGCCAAATCAGTCACCTGTTATAAATGTGGGAGGAGGGGTCACTTGGCCAGACTCTGTAGAGATCACCAACCCAAAGCTGTTCTCAGTATTGAGCAGGAACCTCCCCAAGAAACTAAATTGGTGTTCAAGTTACAAAATGGTGACAGGACAAATGATTTCCGGTCTTGTACCATCACCTTGGACAGAACGGAGGTAACAGTATTTGCCAATTCTTGCTCACCCTACACCCTGGTGGAAGCCGAGACATTCACCAAAATGTTTCCCTCGTGGCGACATACACCCCGGGGGTTACAATGAGGACCCCATACCCTTAATAGGCATGACAACCATGAACATAGGATTCAAAGGTAGGAGCACAGTGGGAAAGATTTATGTCACACAGAAAGGAGGCAGTTTATTGGGTTGGAAGCACCAAAGGGAACTGGGTATCAAGCTAGACCCTAATAGCCCTGACCAGGTACTCCTGGTTGACCAGTCCGTAGGGGGCACTGAAGTTTGTGATGATTTCCCCAGAGTCTTTACAGATCAGCTGGGCATACTAAAGAACTACTAACACTCTATCAAGCTTAAGAGCAATGCCAAACCAGTGGCCCACAGAGTTAGGCGAATACCACACCTGATGCATACACCCCTGCAAGCTGAGTTAAACAAACTCTTGTCATAAGGGGTCATTGAACCCATAGAAAGTTTACAGTGGTTGGCCCCGATTGTTCTCACAACCAAATCATCTAGCAAGGAAATCAGATTATGTGTGGACCTTAAAGACTTAAACAGCAATATATGGGTGGACAGGCACCCATTGCCACGCACACATGAAGTTCTCACACTAATCAAGGGCGCTTGCTGTTTCAGCGTATTGGACCTCTCGTCTGCCTACCACCAGGTGGAATTGGACCCAGACTCACGTCATTTAACCTCATTCATTACCTTCCCGTACATTCGCATGCCCTTTGGTTTGGCATCAGCAGCCGCTGCCTTCCAGAGGATCATGCAACATGTACTGGAAGACCTCCATAACACCATGGGCTTCCAGGACGACATCCTCATGTATGGCAAAGACTTGGAGGAACATAATACCATCTTGAGGAGGGCAGTGACCAAATTGAAAGCAGCAGGGTTGACATGAAAGAAGGAGAAGTGTCGTATAAGGGTAGGATATGTAGAGTACCTAGGTCATACGATCTCTGAGGATGGTATACAACCTAAAGTAGACCTGGTAGAGGCCATTCAAGGGACAGCCCCCCAGCGAATGTAGATGATTTGAAATCATTCTTAGGGCTATCCGAGTATTATGCAAAGTTTGTGAAAACTTATGTGAGTATTGTGGAGCCTCTGAGATCATTACTCAAAACTAGAACCCCTTTCGTATGGAATGAGAACTGTCAAGCGGCATTCATCACAGTGAAGGAAAGCATTGCCTTCGCCCCATCGTTGGGTAGATTTGATCCCACTAAACCCACGGTCCTGTATACTGATGCAAGTAATAAGGGGTTGGGGGCCAGCCTCATCCAGATGGCAAATGACAAGGAATAAGTGGTGGTATTTGCTTCTCGCGCCCTTAAAGGAGCAGAAGTAAACTATTCCGTGGTGGAAAAGGAAGCGCAGGCATGCGCATTGGCCATCAAACACTTTTGTTTCTTCCTGTGGGGCATTCCCTTCAGTGTGAGGACCAACCACAAACCCCTCATGTATGCCTTCACAACTAAAGGGTCTGAAAAAACAACACCACATATTGCAAGATGGATTTTGGGGCTGGAGGGGTACAACTTCACTGTAAAATATATGCCAGGCTCTAAAAACGTGGTAGCAGATTTTGTTTCTCGCTCACCCACTGATACAAATGTTTGTGACACTTCAGCCGAAGAAGAGGAAAGGATCCTGAAACTGTCTTGCCTAAGCAAAGAGAAACGGGACGAGTGTTTGAGAAATGACCAGGAAATGCAAACCCTAAAAAATCTCACTGTCAAAGGGTGGCCCAATGAAAAGAGTAAGGTCGCCACCTATTGAGTGGGTTTTGGGAGGTGAAATTGGAACTAAACATCCAAGAGGGTATGATTTATAGAGGAGAGAAAATTGTCCCACCGGTATCTCTCAGACAGGAAATTGTTGACCTGGCTCACATTGGTCATCTGGGGCGTAGCCTGACTAAGAACAAGATAAGATTGAAATACTGGTGGCCGGGGATAGATACCATGGCGGAACACATGGTGAGAGACTGCCTTGAATGCAGTAAATCCGACAAAACTCAGCAGGCAAGAAACTCCCCCCTATCCCCAGTTTTGGTGCCTGGTAGTCCTTGGTCTAAGCTAGCTCTTGATATAATTGGTCCCCTCAACCTCAAAAGCTTGAAGGAACGCTTCATACTGGTCATGGTGGATTACCACACAAGGTGGGTGGTATATAAATGTATCCACCAAATAGACACGAAGGTACTTATTAGCTTCCTGAAGGACGTGTTCTTTGAGGAAGGCATCCCAGATATTCTAGTCACCGATAACGGGGTGCAGTTCACCTCAGATAACATGAAGGAATTCCTAACTGACATGGGAATCGCCCACCACAAAACTGCCCTTTATTGTCCCCGTGCCAACGGTTTGGTGGAACGTATGAATCGCCTGGTAAAAGAGTGCTTACAGCGCGCAGAGATATTGGGTATCTCGGCGGAAGACACATTGCAAGAGACTCTCTGGGCTTATCGTACCACACCCAACCTAGTTACAGGGGTATCTCCTTTTACTTCATTAAAAGGGAGGGTTCCCAAAACCAGGCTCTCACCTCCTCTAAAACGGCAAAACATGTATCATGTAGATCGTGAAGAAATTGGTAAGCGAGAAACCGATCGCCAAGCCAAGTACAAAGCTAGATATGACGCCAACAAACATGTAAAATCTCCCACGGTCAGAGTAGGCGATTGGGTCCGAGTGGACCTTCCCAACCCACGCAGAAGGGAGGGCACTAGGTTCTCTGAACCCATGAAAGTAACTAAGGTGGGAAGAAATGTTGTCCAGCTGGGCAACGGGCAGACATGGAGCATGGACAGGATTGTCCCCCACAGGGAAGTGGTTGTCCCCCAAGTAGAGGCGCAAGGGGGCACTACGACTAAGGAGGCCCCGAGGAGGTCCCTAAGGCCTACATTTGCACCCGGGTGGACAAAAGATTACTGTGTCACATGATATCGCTGTGGTTATCTTATGCTATGTTTAGATTAAGACGTTGATGTGTTGTGGTCCCCCTGACCTTGGTTTGTGTACATTGTTATGACCTGTAGGCTGTAGTTACTGCCCCGCACTTCTCCTTCCTCCCTTCCCCTTTCCCCACTTTTCCTGGGTAAGGAGATGTGTTGTAATCCCACTTGGTATACCCCGCCACCCCTCTGCCCTGCCACCCCATGGTACAGCCCAGGCAAGAATGTGTGAAGATTCCACAGCAGACTCCAGCTGACTGGAACCTGTGGTGGTGTTAAGACGAAATAAAGAAGACTCCTGATGATTTACTTGTATGTCTCATCTTTGTAACAAAGGTTCTGTCAGGCTACTTTTTCCTACCTCAGGGTGTTTGTGTGGGTAATGGATTGATAATCCTTTTTTTTATTTCCTTCTCTTTCCTGTATGTTCATTCTTACTTTGTTGATATGTCACTTAATGTAGGTTTTACACCTTGCTGTATGTATGACACATTGAGTCCCTGATACCCAAAACTCTAGATTGAGGAGCACTGTAGGAAGGTGGATATCTGACTATGGTTACCCCCAACTTTTTGCCTAGTGTCTAGCTGGTTTTTCGACTTAGTTGGCCTGAGATCCTGCCATTCAGGGTCTCAGGCTGTCTGCTCTCTCTTTAAAATGGACTCCATGTACCCTAGGTACATAACCAATTGGTAAGGATCACCTTATTGGACCCTGTACAGTGTACCCTAGGTACCCAGGGCATAGGTGTACCCTAGGCCTCCCAGGGGCTGCAGCAGGTATTATGCCACCCCTGGTCTGGCCTTCCATTCTGACACAACTGGCTGATCACTCAGCTGGGGCAAGGTCGTGTAATCACCCCTTGCTTAGGTGTAGTATTCCTATACCTAACTTACATATAGACACATGTGTACCTATCAGTCACTCCTATGGCAGGCCTTAACAATCCTGGAGGCAGAGTGCTTGGTAACATGTGAGATGGTGCTCTAGCATGAGCTGAGCCTGTCTGCAGCTTTCGGAACTAAGTCCTTATAGCTGTTCTATGATATAGCCTACCATATACTCTTAAAGTGCCTTATAATCTTAGACGGTTATGGTAACTATGGTTTGGCTTTATCGAAACATGTCGTGTAAGGTGTCTAACACTGTGGAATAATACCCCCATGCCATTTCTGGACATGAGAATATTATTCCCCCCTTCTAGAGGGAAAGACATGTTAAAATCATACTTCAACTGTTAGCCTCTGACCAAAGCCTCAGCATCACAAAATGGATGCTGCTGCCACAACACAAGTCTGACCTCCTGCAGCTGGGAGTGATCCCAGCCAGGGAGGCCTGGACAATAGGTTTCCTGCTTGGGGAGGTGCTAGCACCTCCCCCAGACAGCCTTTAGTGTATTGGGGCAGGGTGGGCTGAAAGGAATGAGACATGCCTGGGGCACACAAGGTGTTCCTTGCATAGTCCAGTTCAAACCGGCGCTGGGGCACTCCAGCCCCAGCTCTGGCGCGAAACTGGACAAAGGGAAGTGGGTGTAACCACCCCCTCCCAGGTCCCACCCATAAGGCGTGACCTAGCAGGTATCCCAGCCCCCCAGATTAGTATAAGAGTGGGAGTTGGGCCTCAAGACTTTAGATTATCCTGAACCTGCAAAACTGAACAGAAACTCTGGACCTTCGACATTCGACGAAAGAAGAAGACTGAAGAATCTCCCTTGTAGCCAAGGAGTGGCTACCCTGTGAAAACAGGCACCATCAAGAGACTACCCTTTGCTTTGCCCACGTTCTACGAGGAACCAACTGCAGAGCCCAACCAGAGCCTTGACTTCCAGACTTCTCCGACCCTGATCCACATCGACAGCAAAGCTGAGATCCGTGGAGGCGACGAGCGACGTGGGACCGGCTATCTGGAAAAAGTGGCTAGTAACTTAAAGCGCAGCTTCTGAGGTACCCTCGAAGTTGTGCACCGGGGATTGAGAAGCCCCAACCCCAAGCACCATCTGCACCGAAGATCAGCCCCCCACACTCCACGAGTCCTGCGTGGGGCCCTTCTGCATTTTCCTGCTTGCCGCGTCTGTCCGGTTGCTTGCCCGCTGGCTAGTGGCCTTTGTGACGACGCACCCTGAAATCTTCTGCGCTGGTTTGTCTCCTCCAGACTGGCTCCCGCTTCTCTGCAAAGAAGAAGCACCCCAGACCTTCCTGGTCTGCACCAGAAGCAAGTCCTCCGTTCTTCGTGGGTTCCGCTTGCCAAGGCTTGGTGAGTCCTAGTCCAACTTCGACGCCGCCGACAGCAAGAGCCTTCGTAGGACAGCTCGCCTCCTGGTCCTGGTTGTCCTCGACGCTTCCTGGTCCTCCTGGCTGCAGCGACAAGCTTCACCTTCACCTGCAATCTTCACGACATCGCCTGGTTCCTTCCTGGTTCCACGTGGTCACTGGCTAGTGACCTTGACTCTGTCCCTTCTGCTTGCAGGTTTCCTCTCTTCTTGATCCCAGCCTTGGGATCCACCGGACACTCTTCACTGACTGCCTGTCAGCATCTTTCTTCAGGCATCCATAGGAGTCGACGACGAAAACGACGCATCTTCACCCCTATGCACCCGCAGCCTGAGGGCTAGGTAACTTGGGAACTCCGGTGCTCATCAGGATAGTGACTATCCTAGTGTCTAGTTTTCAAGCCTCAACTTCCTAGCTACTCCGGAAGTGTCCTAAATCTACCGTTTTCTAAACTGTACTATTGCTATTGACTTTTACGCATTACGCGTGAGTGTTTCCACTCTGCACACGAATCCCGTGGGCCTCCCACTTCCTAACTGACGCTAGTGTAGTGTAGCCCCAGCGATTCCCTAGGCCTAGGCCTATTCTATTTCCGTGACAGTGGTCCTTATACCACTTACTTAGTATATGGTTTGCGTGGCCCCTAGGGCCTAACTGTATTACTTACCTGTGTGACTTAATGTATGCTTAAATAAGACTGTGTTGTACTTACCTCTAATCTCATAAAGAGTGCTGAGGGTTTGACTAGAATAAATACACTTTATTTTATATATATATCTGTTGTGGTGTCCTTTCATTTGGTATTCAAGGGATTATATATGGTATCACAGCTGGCTTCACATGCCATTCAGAGTTTAGCCTAAGACTGCTCTTGTCCATGCTACCACTAGGATAGCTGGTCTATAAGGTTGACTTTACAACCAATCACCATAAGGGTATTTGGACTGATATAAGGTGTACACTAGAACTAGTGACATCATACATCAGGCCAACTTCTCACAAGCACTTACTGTCTTTCTTGGCAACCTCTGAGGGTTACACCATTTAGGGAGTATTATTTTTGCCTTTTCTTCTTAGGTTGTGGGTGTCCCAGTTGTATAAGATACTTTGGTGGGAGGGTTCTTATTTCTGATGGGATTAGGCCATTAGCGTGGGTGGCTGGAATGGGAATGTTTCTTTATAGTGTTTGACACATTACCATTGAGAGTGTACACCATAATTGTATGTCAGAATAGGATAGCATCAGTTTCTGAATGGGGATAGCCCGACTCGCTGCAATGTGTACCATTTGCTTATGTCAGCTGGGGCAGGAGTGGTGAGGAATACTTGAAATTGAAAGTTGGGGGACTTAATAACATCCAGAAAACCAGGCAGATCCTTGCATAGCTTGATAGACACCATGTGAATATCGAACTCCTACAGGAGCCCCACCTCACAACTCACACCGAAGGCAAACTTGCCAAGTGTTGGTTGTCTTACTGGCTGACTTCGATCTACTCTTCCTACGCTCATGGGGTTATAATCCTGATTAAATGGGCATGCAATTCACAGTGATCGACTCACTTTCTGACAATGGGGGACGCTATGCAATATTGTGAGGACAGATGGGTCAGACTAGGCTCACCATGGGTAAGTGCTACGGCTGAATGTCGATGACCCTGAACTTTCTGATTCCTTGTGGGACAGCGCGCTTTCAAGCAAGCCTTAATAGTGGGCAGGGACTTCAATTGTACACTGCAGGATCAGCAAGACATCTCGCATGTTACAACAAGTGACAGGTCGGAGGCTGCTAATCACCTGAATACAATAATGCATGATCACGACCTCATAGATATTTGGAGTAATAGATTTCTACATCTTAGAGATAGTGCTTATTACACCTAGGTACACGGAGTGTGACCCTGGTTGGGTTATTGGGAGGTCTCGCACCTGGCCCGTATCCTCTCTGATCACATTCCTGTACTCTTGCCATTGATGGTGCCTGGAGTATCGATGCAGTATAATTTTGACGCTTGACACTAAGGCATTAATAGATATGGTCTTTGCAGACAAACTCAACACTGAAATTCTGGAATTTTTTAAATTAAATTAAGGTACTTTGGATTCTAAGGGTGTGCTTTGGGATGCTCTAAAGTTGTCAATCAGGGTCAATGTATTGCCAAACATAGTGGTGTGCTGATAACACTTCAGAATCACTTGGCATGCCTAGAGGCTGAAATCAAGGAGCTCGAGTGAGCCCTTAATCATGGTGAAAACACATCCACCTTACAGCAGATCTGATCTAGCTCATTGAGTATAATGATGTGGCATCCAGAGAGTGCAAATACAGAGGCAAATATGATATTCCCAGAGCATATGGTGAAAGGGAAAGGCCTGGTAGGTCTCTGCCTGGCTTGATTAGGCATCCATGGGCAGCTCCAGGTTGAGGATGTAAGAGGTCTCATTCAGCAGGAATTCACACAGATCCTCTCTGTGTTCTCAGCTTACTTTAAGGAATTGTACATGAGCAATGGGTTGAGGCTTTCAATTATCTGGAGGATACAGGCTTGGGATGGCTGAATGATGCCCGCTGCCTTTTTCTGGATCAGCCCTTTCCCTTGGATGAAATGCTGGTAGTGCATGTGGAACTTCCCAACAGTAAGGCACCTGGTTCGAACAGGTTGCCTGCAGAGTTTTAGAAACTATATGCTGATATTCTAGCACTTAAACTGCTCACAGTACTTAAAGAAGCAGAAGCATGAGAACGTGGGACTCTGCCTCCATCCCTCCAGGAGGTAATGATTGTTACTCTTTTGAAACCAGATACATTCAAAAGTTCCTTGTTGCTATTGAATTGTGATGTGAAAATATTTACCAACAGGTTGACCCTGCTGCAGCCCAGCAGCTGCATCAGTCCAGATTTATTTCCAGCCGCTCAACATCTCATAACCTTTGTATCTTATTTGCCTTCATGCAGGACACCGATCCAGACCTCAGTGCTGTGGTGATGCTCATAGATGCTTTCAAGGTGTTTGATTCTCTGAGTGGGACTATCTTTTCACAGTTCTGGGCAGGATGGGCATACTGCACAATTTCTTCAGGTGGATAAAGCTTCTATATTCATTTACGAAGGCTAAGATAAAATTGTACACTGATGCTTTGGTGATATCCCTAGGTATGAAGCAGGGATGCCTCCTTTCGCCTATCCTCTTTGCTTTGACCATGGAGACCCTAGCCGCTAGGTTTCGGCAAAGCTATGCTCACCATGCACATTGATACACAAGTCGCCCCATTTTGATATTTCTGTTTGCAGACGACAATACCCTGTTATATATTTGGGAACCTCATTTGTGTCCTAAGGCCATCATCATGCATGATATTATTAGATTTGGATCCTTTTCAGGCATTCATTTAAATTGGAATAAATCCCAGATTCTGTCCCTCACTGAACACACATAACGCCTTGTTCTTAAGTTTCCCATGCTCTGGTGTACAGGCTCTTTCATATATTTGGGAATATGGGTTCAAAGGAATAAAAATGTGGTCAGGTAGGAGAATTATGGTAATGGCTTTGTTCAAATCACAGAGCGGATGCTGCATTGGATCTCCCGTCCCCTCTCCATGGCTAATTTTGTAGGCTTTTATAGGCTTTATGAAATACTAATTCCCCCAAAGTTGCCCTATCTGTTCCAGAATATACCC
Source organism: Triturus cristatus (assembly GCF_964204655.1). Classification (NCBI taxonomy): domain Eukaryota; kingdom Metazoa; phylum Chordata; class Amphibia; order Caudata; family Salamandridae; genus Triturus; species Triturus cristatus. The sequence goes on along the minus strand of NC_140580.1, from coordinate 318,241,359 downwards.
CTGCAGCTCAATAAATCCCTTTTCTGTGTGCTCATGGCTCAGAGGATCAGACAGGTGTGGGCCGTTAAACATCCCAGGGTTGGTTGGGAGACTCACACTGCTCTTTCACCGAGGGGAGTTGAAGCTCAAGATTGTGAGCTACATTATCTACGTGCGTAGGCTCACTTTGCCATATATTGGTATCTGCCCTCGTCCTGCCTATTGCATTTGGCAGTCAAGAATGATAGTATGGCTCCAATCCCAACTTTTTTCTGTTTAGGGAGGCCACCCCTTAGGTCCCGGAATGATGTGTCTACTGTTGATTATACGATTAGAGCGTGGGACGCATTTGATAGAATGGCAAGACAAGGCTACCTGTTCTCACCCTACCCTGGCTCCCCTTGGGTCATCATCCCTTGGTGCCAGTCAATCATGAACCTAAAGCTTTAGCCCATCCACACACGCTGGGATTGGTAAAGTGGGGTAATCTTTATAGAAACAACTCTTTTCTCACTTTGGCACAAGACATAAATGGGACTTCCCGTGGCGACTCTAGAAGTGTTTCTATTATAGATTATGGAGTAGCTAAAGACTCTCTGTACCAGGATTTCCGGCAGGGCCGTCATCCTTCACACCTTTGGAACTGCTGTTAGATGCCAATACTACTAAATGCTTGGTAACAGTATTGCATCTTTCCTCACAGGAAGAAAAGACTATACAGATCCAGTAATCACACTCACCCGGGAAGGGGAATTGGTGCGGGGCTAACTGATGAACCATGGAGATTTGTTTGTACTCAAACTGGCATGTTATGTTCGAGCAGCAGGCTCCCCGCCTGATTGCGCCAGATGCGGCACACCAGAGGCCAGGTTTCTTCACCTGGCGTGGCTCTGTGGTGCTGAGCACAGCTACTGGAATAACGAACTGTCAGCATCCTCTACCATATTGGATTAAGTCATACCCAGAGGCACTGTCATCATCTTACTGGGCTGGGTGAGAGACCTGGATACCCATTACCCTGCATAAACAATTCTTAGCTCTGGTCTGCCTTTTAGCAAAAGAGACTGGTGGTCTGTCGATTGGGGCAAAGGCAGGGCTCCTAATTTTCAAACACTGGTTATGTGATCTTGTATATTGTAATGGGCAACTGTAACTTTATACGCACTTACTTTTGTAGCATCACAGCCAGGGCCGGTTTTAGCACTGGTGGCGCCCTGTGCGACACTGATTTTGTCTCCATGACCACTCTCTCTCAGATGCATTTAATTCGTTTTATAGTGTCACTCATAAAAGTGAAGGATTTCAGAGCACTTTACATTGCACACACATTACAGAGACAATCAATCATATATGTGTAAATCAATGTATAGGAAATGTTACATAAGACGGAGGACTGGTAGGGAGTATAGTTTAGGGGGGCTTGGTCTCTCTTCAGGGTTCTGCACTGCCGCTTCTCACTCACCAGGCAGTCCCAATCTGCTCTCAGGTGGGCAGCGGGGTACGCGGCGTCAGCTACCTAAGCTCTCCACACACCCGCACTCGCTGCATCCTCCAGTGGTCCCAGCCGCCATCTCCGCTGCCACTCAAGGGCAAACTGCCACTGTGAGGGATACTCCTCTCCCAATGGTTCAACCACACGGGGATCCGGCAGATCATTAGGGCTCTCCAGCTGGACGCAGCCTCCTCGGCAGCGCCGGCCGGCACCAGTCTCTGCGCAGCATATCCACTCTGGTCAATGTTGATTTCTAGGGCCCCAGGACACCACATACAGCACCTCGGCAGCTGAGCCAATCACGGTCCCTATATGCCCACCGGGCAGCCACAGCCATCTCTAGATAGGCAGCCGGCAAACTCCTAAGGCGAGCCACCCAGAGCCGCTTGCACAGAGTGGAGGCCATCTTGCATCTTGGCTCTCTAGCACCCCCTTCACCGCCCATGTTCACTTCATTACAGCCCCCTATATAGCTGAAGCTGGGTCTTAAACTTTGGATTTGCTACCCTGACAAGATCACACCATTCAGAATCAGACTCACTCAGTGGATGTGTTGGCAACTTAGCTGATAGAGGGGTATTTTACCAACAAAACAGGCCTCCACTCGTGTGTGGCTGGTGATCAACACCCAGAAGCCTATGTTATTGCATAGGAGGCACAAAAGGGGGTGAAGATCCTATTGCTTGTAATATTTGCCCTTAGGACCATGGTCCATGTGCTACAACATCTTATCCTCTTTTGTTTCATACTCAGGGGACATCCAGGGGAAGAGGACAGTAAGATGAAACACAATGAGATTGAGTGGGAGCAGACATACTTTTGTTTCTTGACCCTTTTCTAAATAAGCTCTTCTAAAGTTGCCTTCATACGTGCCTTCAAGTTCTCTTTGGACAGGAAGGCCCAGAGACAAAGCTGGAGGAAAAAGTGGAAGCAGTCTTACTCCATTGTAACACAAACTAAAAGACAAATATGTTTCTCCAAACTGCCAAACAGTAACAACAGCTTGACAAGACCTGGAGGGAAGTGGTAGTCATTTACCCAATCAAGTCATGCCAGAAGTAAACTGCGTTTTACAAACCACCATACCAAAGACCCAGGCAAAGGTGGCATCCACATGCAAAGCTCAGCATTAGCTTTTCTTCGGTAACAAGGCTCCTGTGTAGCCGCGTGCCTATCACCAGGGACCCCAGAAGTATTTGCAGCGTGTCCATCAACAGAGACCGCAGCAGCCTCCAAGTGAGTGCATCAACCTCACCTATCAAATTGTGCAAACTGGAAAATAGTAGACCCCACCTGCTACCGCCTCACTTTGAACCACCACCAGCAGGTGAGGAGTGTAGACACTGAGTCTCCTTGATTGGTCATCACAGGTCAGAGCAGAACAGCACATATGGCATGTTTCCCATACACTGAGAAAGAAGTAGGTAGGCACCAGAATTGGCACTCCTCAAAAACCCATATGCAACAAAAGTGGCAAGGGCATGATGACAGGTAGCAGGGAATCAACCAAGACAACAGCATAAACTGCCTTCTAGCACCAGGCCATTTCCGTTTGCCCCCTGCAGGGTACAAACAATCCCTCAATCCATATCCTGTGAATCTATGACCAGTAACAGACCAGAATAAATAGGAAAATAAAAAGTGTGGTGGGTTGGAGGGCCTTCCACCATGTGCACACAGGCCATTTTTGTCTTTTAAATGGCCACTGTAGTGCCTGCTTTGAAGTAATGAAGGGCATTGTGGCAATAATGAGCATTTCGCCAAATAAATTGTTGGATACCAGGATGAAGCTGCACAAGAAAACATTTGAAGCAGGGATTGTTGTGGGAAGTAAGATTTGGTGTACCACAAATGTGTTGAAAGGCCAGAAGGAGGCTAGAATGAGGATATTGTAGAGTTCCCTATTTCTTGAATCTGTGGTGATAAAAAGAGGTGGGCGTGAGTATGGGAAATTTAAAATGTGATCATTTGTCAGAGATAATACACTTATCAATGGGGTGAAGGTATAGTAAATAAGTCACAGCAGAACATTATTACAATATTCAAGTTCACTCTTTACCAAAGCTTTGTTGGGAGATTTAGTAGATGTTGAGCAATTTGTCTGCTGTTGAATAGACAATATTCTACTGCTCTTGTCTTGTGGTGATGCTAATAAATGACTCCAGTTGGATGTTTGCATTAAAGAGGTATTGTATAGGCAAAAAACAAGGGCACCCAAAGAGATTGGTCAGGGACCTTGGGAACTTATATGTTACAGGAAACAGTGGTCCCTGAAAGCAAAAAGGATAATAGTACAATGAATATAGCCTCAATCAGTACTATATTTAAGCCAGTGTCCAGCCGGACAGAGGCACTTTTAATATACAATATTTTAGAACAGTGGTACAGAAAATGTAAGTTAAGTCTCAGTGGGATACAAGCCCATGTTTAACAGTGCCGAATACAAATTCCTTACAATCGGAAGTGAATTTACATGCCGTACAATTTCCAAACTTAGCGTGTCCTGTTAGGCGTGGAAGCCCCCAGGATCAACGACGACGCATGACCTCCTTTGCTCCTCGCATTTCATTCTCAACGTAACGCAACCGCAGTGTGCCAAGGCCAAGGCTGGTCCCTGTATCCGATCCGCACTCAATCATGGTCAGCCTGAACTTTTGCGTTTGCCCCAGTCTAGCGCGACCAGATAGTCCCAGTTGGCGCTTTATGCCTTTAAGCACTAGATTTCAGTTTATTCTTTGAAAATTCATAACTCCGTTTATACATATTGGGTTTTTGTCATTTTAGTCTTGTTTTACTCATAATTCTTTATGTTGCTTTTGGTGTGTGGAGTCTTTTTGTGCTGTTTTCACTGTGTTTCTGTTTGATGTGTAGCACAAATACTTTGCACATTGCCTCTTAAGTTAATCCTGACTGCTCTGTGCCAAGCTACCGGAAGGTGAGCATAGGTTAATTTAGGGTGTTGGTGCATACCTCTGCCAACAGAAACCCAATTTCTAACACCAAACTATTTACTTAAAAAAAAAAGTAGAAAAAATAAATAATAAAATCTAATGACCTACCCGGGAAATTTCACACAGTCTGTGGGTGTCATTATTGTTTTTTTTCCAGTCCCTCACCGACAGGGTGATGGACAGGATAAAATATACATTACATGTCCACCCTCAAAAATGATAGGTGGTGTAATGTTCTTCCTCCAACGACTCAAATTCTGGTAGTGGGTCAGAGGAAGTATTCAATGGGTGAAGTGAATGGGGGCCTGTTGATGGAATACTTAATGTCTACTCATCTCTAAATGAGGCAGGAAGAGCAAGGGTTTAGCAGAAAGAGTACTCTGAACCTTTTGCACTAGACTGTAAATCAGATTCTAACACCTATATACAAAGAAGCATCAGAAAATACCTAACTAGCTGCAATAGTGTAAAGGCTTTTGAAAACATCAGAAAGACTCTACTGTGGCTGTTGATAACTTACACAGTGTATGTTTTATGCAGTCTTTGTATCTTGTATTGCAACTCACCTGTTCCCAAACCTGTCATACAAAATTTGGGAATTTGGCAGGAGGATATGCTCACAATGGACTATCAAACTAAGAAATTGTCAGGAATTTGGATCTCACTACTCAAAATGATCAGGAAAACAAAATGTCATTCAGTCCCTTATAGTTTCTCGCCTGGACTATGGCAACTCGCTTTATGTGGGCTCACCGAAATTTGTAACAAAAAGACTCCAGGTGGTGCAAAATGCGGCAGCCAGGCTCTTATTAAAAGTCCCAAGCCACGTATTAGTAAAATAATCTTTTAAACAGCTCCACTGGCTGCCAATAGAAGCCACAATTAAGTTTAAATCCCTATGTATTGCTTACAGGGCCATAAACAAAAAAGGCCAGCTAAAGCTCAGACAACTGATTTCTAGGTACACTCCGACCAGACACCTAGGATCTTCCCAACTTCAGCTCCTTAGGACAACCAGAGCTAAAAGGGAAAGATGGGGAGGCAGATAATTTACCCATCTGGTACCGAGGTTGTGGAATACCCACCTACTCGACCTTATATCATTGCCGAACGAAATTCCGTTCAGGAAAAACCTAAAGATGTGTCTGTTTTCCCGTTAATTTACTTCTGATCATAGCACTCATGACAGCACTCACCAGCACGGGCAAACCCTCGGGCAGCCATGCACTTTACAAAACACAAACATAAACATATTTGTAAGCTGTATTGTACAGTAATGTTTTGGATTATTTCTTGTAGTTTTTAACTATATGAAAATAATTTTTTTATTATAAAATTAGTGTGTTATGTAGTTACTTTCTATTTGTTAACGTTCAACCCCCCCCCCACTACAAATTAGGTACACTTGAGGTACTTATGAGAATCATGTGACTATTTATAAGTCGGTCTGACGAGTGTCCCTCCTGGTGTGTTTGAGTTTGTGCAGGGCCACTAGAATGGGACTTTTTTCACTTGGCTTTCTTTCGGGCAAATACCCTTAACATTAAACTATCTTCTAATTATAGAACTAAAGATAACTTGTAAGATCTTATTCTGTACTGTACAGGTAGCTCAGTCTAACGGTTCAACAAAATAATAATTACAGGTCCTGGGTCAGACCGGAAACCCAAACAAGCCCAGGCAAATGTTGTCATACCAGCCCCCGTATAGTGCACATAAAAAGTGAAGGACTAAATTGGATTGTATCTTCTCCATAGCACAACCCTACCTCTGAGTGACACATAAAGGTTGAAGAGGATTGTAAAACTGCCAACAGTCTACATAAAAATGTGTTCTCTATGCTTTGTAGCGGATGTATGACGTTACAACGCACACTTTTACAACGCATGCACTTACAACGCATTTTTTACAACGCATAATCCATTACAACGCATAACATTACAACGCATGACACTACAACGCATTTTTAAAAACTACCTTTACAACGCATTTCCATTACAACGCATAATACCTTTACAACGCATACCATTACAACGCACAATATTAAATTGCATTTAAGGTAAGTATTAGATAGTATAGGGGTAAAAGTTACTTTTCTAACTCCAGGGGGTGCAACAGTAGGGTAAGTGTTGGATAGTATAGGGGTAAAAATTACTATTCTAACTCCAGGGGGTGCAACAGTAGGGTAAGTGTTGGATAGTATAGGGGTAAAAATTACTATTCTAACTCCAGGGGGTGCAACAGTGGGGTAAGTGTTGGATAGTATAGGGGTAAAAATTACTATTCTAACTCCAGGGGGTGCATCAGTAGGGTAAGTGTTGGATAGTATAGGGGTAAAAATTACTATTCTAACTCCAGGGGGTGCAACAGTAGGGTAAGTGTTGGATAGTATAGGGGTAAAAATTACTATTCTAACTCCAGGGGGTGCAACAGTAGGGTAAGTGTTGGACAGTATAGGGGTAAAAATTACTATTCTAACTCCAGGGGGTGCAACAGTAGGGTAAGTGTTGGATAGTATAGGGGTAAAAATTACTATTCTAACTCCAGGGGGTGCAACAGTAGGGTAAGTGTTGGATAGAATAGGGGTAAAAATTACTATTCTAACTCCAGGGGGTGCAACAGTAGGGTAAGTGTTGGATAGTATAGGGGTAAAAATTACTATTCTAACTCCAGGGGGTGCAACAGTAGGGTAAGTGTTGGATAGTATAGGGGTAAAAATTACTATTCTAACTCCAGGGGGTGCAACAGTAGGGTAAGTGTTGGATAGTATAGGGGTAAAAATTACTATTCTAACTCCAGTAGGGTAAGTGTTGGATAGTGTAGTGTAATATTATGCGTTGTAATGGTATGCGTTGTAATGGTAGTATGCGTTGTAATGGAATGCGTTGTAAAGGTAGTTTTTAAAAATGCGTTGTAGTGTCATGCGTTGTAATGTCATGCGTTGTAATGGATTATGCGTTGTAAAAAATGCGTTGTAAAGGTAGTACATTGTAAAAGTTGCGTTGTAAAGGTTGTTCCCCTTTGTAGCTGAGGGACTCTGTGTATCCTCAGACCCCAGAACCATAGCTCTCCATTGCAACACACTTGCTATTATATATACAGATATGCTCCCTCCTGCATCTATGGCCCAGTTTTTTTTTGCAAGGCTGAAAACAGACTCAATCGATCTTTGAAGTTGGTGCGCCCTAGATTGAGTAAGTGAGCCCAGTTCATGCTAGCAGCAAAGGGGATGCCAAGATATGTAAAATGTTGCACTTTGACAATCGCAGCCCCTCTTTGTTTTAATGTTTTAGGCCCAAGTTTCATGGAGTGATTTGGTTTGGTTGGTTGTTAAACTCACATCATTATTAAAGTTGCTGAAAGCATCTAACATTATTTGGAGCCCATTTTAAGTTCTAGATATTTGAACAGCTTTGTCCACATATAACAGGACTAGAACCGGGCAATTTCCCATCTGTGGAATGTCTTTCCCTGCCTAACACATATGGCTTTCTAGGCCAATTATATACATTAGGAAAAGCAAAGGGGCCATGACACACCATTGGCTGACTCCCAGGGTGCGAGCCTGATCACTGGTTCCAGTGGAGGTCGGTGCAGGTAAGCGCAGTGATGGATGTCGACAGACGATGGAATAGGATTTATATATTTATTTAATGTTTCCTATTCTGTCGTCTGTCCACTGTCCCCACCCCACCCCACCCTACTGCCCCACCCCGTCCTACTGCCCCACTGCACTTACCTGTACCGGCCACCTCTGGGGGGATTTTACCCCAAGAAAAGTTTGTAGAAAGAAAGTCCAAAACGGTGAATTATACAACACATTTTTCATTACATATTTAATTGTATTAACTTTCAAAGCATCGTAAATGATGACCTTAAAGAACACCAGGATGACCAGTCATATCTACTCATAGACATACTTACAGAAAACACTAAAAATAGACCCAAGAGTAGTGAATCAGAGAACCCAAAATATAAGTCAGTCCAGCCCCTGTATGGCGGTAGTGAGGGAGTGCAGCGAGCTAGCGAGCTTGACCACTACTAAGGGGCTTGGGTGGGTTCTCACTTCACGAAAATTTTGGAGAAAGAAAGGCCAAAACTGTGCATTATACAACACATTTTGCAAAAATATTGAATTTGATTATCATTCAAAACATGGTATATGATGGTCTTAAAGAGCACCAGGATACCCAGTAATACGTACACATTAACGTTCTTACAGAGAACGCCAAAAATAGACACAACAGAGTAGTGAATCAGAGAACATAAAAAGTCAGACCAGCCGCCGTATAGTGCGTACCTGTCCAGAAGGTATATAAAGGTTACACAAAGGCACCCAGGCCACTGAGGCCAGAAACCATGAAAATGTCACACGTATGCACCCAGGCCAGTAAGCGTGACAATGTTACACATAAGCACCCAGGCCACTGAGGCCAGAAACCGTGGAAATGCCACACATAAGCACCCAGGCCGTTAAGCGTAGAAAGGTCACACAGAAGGACCCAGGCCAGAAAGCATGGAAATGTCACACATAAGCACCCAAGCCAGAAACCATGGAAATGTCACACATAAGCACCCAGGCCAGTAAGCATGAAAATGTTACACATAAGCACTCAGGCCACTGAGGCCAGAAACCATGGAAATGTCACACATAAGCACCCAGACCGTTAAGTGTAGAAATGTCACACAGAAGCACCCAGGTCAAAAGGCGTGGAAATGTCACACATAAGCGCCCAAACCAGAAACCATGGAAATGTCACACATAAGCACCCAGGCCAGTAAGCATAGAAATTTCATACAGAAGCACCCAGGCCAGAAAGCATAAAAATGCCACACATATGTGCCAGGGCCAGAAAGCATTAAAATGTCACACATTAGCATTCAAGCCAGAAAGCATGGAAATGTCACAAATATGTCCCAAGGCCACAAAGCATGGTAGTGTTACACATAAACACCCAGGCCAGAAAGCATGGAAATGTCACACATGGCAGCCAGGCCAGAAATCATGAAAATGTCAAGCAAAGGCACCCAGGCCAGTGGCAATGCAACAATTTTCAGAATTTGGGTGCTGTCATCACAGAAGGTCGCAAGGAGCAGGAAGGAGAGTGGCCAGGAAGGGGAGGAGGCAGACACACAGATAAGTGGCTTTTTTAATTTTAGAGAATTTGGGAGGGGGGAGGGAGCGGCTTACTCTGCTCTGCCACAGAGGTGGAGTTTTGCCTACCTCCGCATTCGTAACGTAGTCCGGAGTAGGTAAATCTCCGCAAACTCAGCTTGCGGAGTTACCCGTCCAGGTTTGCACACCATCAAAGGTGAAAAAGAGGCCATATGACAACAGATCGGCCGTGTCTACACTGATGCAAGCACCCGGCTGGGGCTTAGTGATGGTATGAATGGAGCTGATTGAAGCGGATAGCAGATGGCGCAGGAGAGGGCCCTGCTCTCAATATCAATTAGGTCCACAACAGGCTATGACCCTGCTGTGTTCCTGAAACCCCCACTTCCATTTGATACTGCCCAAAAGCACAATATTGGCACGAGATGGACAGCATGCATTGAAACACTTGATGATCTCATTGACGCACTAGAAGAAACATATGACAGAAAGATCATCAAATACTTAAAGTAACTTGCAGGTGATGGAGTAAATGAGCTGATAAAGAAATATTACAAGCTGGTGAAATATCATTTTGTCAAATTAAAAGATGTTTGAGGCCAAGTTCAATCTAATACCGAATGTTGACTGAAAGGTACATTTTCAATCAAACAAGACAGCAACCTGGTGAGAAGATGGATAAGTTTGTTGAGAAACGACACGCTTATAAAGCACTGCAAATTCAATTAATTCAATGATGAAGAAGCCATGCATCTTAGAGCTATTGATGGTTACCTCTCCGACTCATACGGACGACGCATGCTGAGGGAAAGGCTCAGTTTGGAGAATGTGTTTATAGTTGCAAGAGCAGAGGAACCTGCCAATGACAAGGTGCTGATATAAAAGCTGGAACTACCCAAAAGGTATCAACATGGAACATGAAAAGTAAGCAGAAACACAAGGGAGAGACCCACCAAGTGATGCCCCTGAAGAAAAAGAACATTTGAAGAAACCGAAATTGTTTGTCTGATGTGGATGCTCCTTTCCAGATGAAAGTAAATGTCCTGCTGTTAGACAAATATGCAAAGGTTGCAAGAAAAAAACCCATTTCATAACGGTTTGCAAAGCGGAAGTAAAACTAAGTGAGTCACGAAGAGACAAGAAGATGGACGCCAGAAAGTTACAGAAGCATCTAGCCACTCCAACAAGGCCAAATGGTAACATTGACTAAGGAAAGTGGAAACAAAATGAAAGTCGATCTTTATCAAATTCATCATGCAGTAATTTAATGACCTCATCAGTCTGTGATGTTCAAACCACTACGTTGTCCAGCTCAGCTGGAGGAGCGAGGACGCTATTAAGTGCTAGACAGGGGGTGGACACAGCCGCAAGGCAGATTGGGGAATGTGGTCTTCAGTGCCAGCCCGGTCCCATTCTGACCTTAACGTTGGCACGTGCAGCAGCAGGAGTGAGGCGCTCTTAAGGGCTATGCGGGGGGGGGACAGGCCCTTAATTGCTTGTTTGTACTTTGAGAAAGTGTCACTCCGAGAATCACACATTTGGTCGTTGAATGTCACTCATACATGCACTGAAGCCATGGAAATGTCACACATAAGTATTCTGAAACTTGGCAGTCATTCCTATACGGTACTCATGACTACTGACTTGCTTCTCAGTTAACTTATAGTATTGTCATCACTGGGGCAGGAATGTTTCTCAGTTAATGTTTAAAAATCCTCACTTTTGATAAATACTTCTCGATGTAGTGATGTAATCTGATGTACTAAGGCTGAAACGCTTCCATGTGTTAAAGTCGCACACTTTTTTGAATTTTGAAGACCATATTTAAACATGATGTTTGTTGCATGAGTTACATGCCAAATATTTTCAAGGGCTCTGCCTATGCAGACGCTCTTGGAGCAAGAGCTGACCCTTGGCTCGGTTCAGGGTCGGCTCTCCCTGTTAATTTGTTGACTCGTCCACGTCTAAACATTAGGATAGCTGTAGGACTTCGTCAGATTCCCATGACACGGCAGCACGGTGGCACTTTGTGAAACACTAAGAGAAACAAACTGGCATCATACTGGCATCGTGTGGGCAGCTGCGAAACTGATACAGGACTGGACGTGTCATTGACACGGGTGGACTGGAGCGCTGCATGAGAACAAGAAAGAATATCTTAGTACAATATGAAAATCCGTGGTGTTGTAATAAAATTATGTTCCTTCTGCTGCACCTTTTTAGGTCGAGCATCAGCGATGACCTGTTGTATCTCTCTGTGTGGCTTTGGCAAATCCACCCATTGCTATTGGCCGTTAGCTGCAGCATTCAGAAATGCTGGTTTCTTATTGGTGCATTTCTGTTAAAGTCCCTCCTTTGTGTGTTTAGCTCTCTTTCCAGTGATTTCACTCAGAGAGCATTTTGGTCGGCCATCACACAGTACAAAGTGTGATGGCCTCTCTTTCCTCCTCCCATCTCGTTTTGGAAGGTGGCCTTGTAGTGAAAAGCATTTGTGTTCGTTTACTCTGCTGTGCAGACACTTTCGTCATAGAAGCTGCACTTGTTGTTTACTTAAAGCGGCCATCTGGTAACTGTAGCATTTGTGTTTGTTTACTCTGCTGTGCAGACTCTTTCGTCACGGACACCGTGCTCGTTGTTTACTTAAGGCGGCCGACCAGTAACTGTCTCTGCTCTCTGTCAAACTGGTCGCTTTGGGAGGCCAAGCCCCATTCTATTTAGTCACACCCCCTCCCCCGCCCGTCCCTTTCCGCCCTCGTTTTTTATTCACATTGCGCAAAGAATCTAACAGAACCGTATAATGCACCCGAGCTTCGCCGCAACTTTTACGCCGTTACCCCCCCCCCTCCATGTGCAATGCAAGGTAAGGATTCAACCGGGAACAGCCGAATGCGCACCGCCCGCCATTCATGTTACACTTTAGCTCGTCCGTAGTGATGGGTCTTAATGCCTCTGAGTAGTGCTTTCTCCTCTCACTGCCCTGGAGGACACTGCTGAATGACCCGAGAACCAGCACAATCGTGCAGGCCCCCGTTTCTCCTCCCGCACTGCCCTTGCCTCCATGCATGCCGCAGGGCCTCCTGGCATTGCTGCTTGCTGGTGGGGTGAGAGGCGAACTCCGCAGAGACTGCTGAGGGCAAGGCCGGACTGGGAACTAAAACTGGCCCTGGCAAAGTGCTCGGCTGCACCCACCCGCCCCCGGGGTGTTGGGGGTTGGCCGAGCTGTCTGCCTGGGCCGGTTTCGGACGATTTTGTTACAGGGGCCGGTATTGCTGCTATGCAAAACTACCCTGTAACAAAAACGGCCCACCGGGGAAATGCCTGGTGCCCACTGCCCTGTCCGGCCCTGGTTGAGGGCTCTGGCAGCAGCAGGTGAGGGGAGCCAGCCCGGGTTTGTGCTCAAGCTGAGCGACCGCCTTGTGGGGACTGAGGAGTGTCCCTAAGCGGAGTGTGGACTCCATGACTATCAGTGCCTTCAGCCCCCTGTTTACGAGCGGAGGCAGATGGGGTTTTCCCTGGCAGCAAGAGACATGTATTGGCCGTTTACATAGGCTTGGCAGGTCGTGCCTCACACTGGAGCCTGCCAGGGGCTTGGAAGCACCTTTGCCCTAACACCTCACTCTCCTTCCAGCTGAATGCTGTGTGTGCAGTATGGCCCCCTAACCTCTGGCCCTTGCTGGACTCTGGAGGGTACTTGCTCGACTTGCGCTCCCTCCTGCCTTGCAGTTTCAGTAGTTGCACCATGCTGCTTCAGTGAGCTCACACTGGACTTGGACATTTCATTGATCCATCCGGGGGCTCGATGATTACACAGCGTGTACTGGTCTGGGACCTGCTCCACCTCCAGAGAGCGGCAAACCTGGCTTCTCTAGGTGTCTGGTGCCTGAGTAATCTGTTGGGTTAAACCTGGACATGGGTGCCTTTTGGTGTTATTCATCCAGGTGTTGCTGGGCCTCCATCCTCCATGACTTTGTGCACATCTCAGCATTCCCTACTCCCATCTAGCGAATCACCAACCCTATCCTGAACAGCTTTCATCCAGCCTGAGCTCACTCTTAAACTGCAGCCTCAAAACTGTTACCCTTTTTTTTCAGCCTTATCTTGTTCTATGTGTGACCTATTGGTGTGGCTTGACCCTCTTGCTGGTGCCACTGACTGGATCAAGGAAGGGCCCTCCTCTGCTGCCACGTGCCAGAGCTGTGAGTTCTGACGGAAATACCAACCGCAGGACACGAGTCTGGTAAGTCTGTGTTCAATATATGGGCGAGTAAATTATTCAAGACGTCTCGTGTCTTTGGCACGCTGCAGTGGCTCTGGGCTTTAGGTCTGGCCTACTTTCAACAGCAAAACACTTGCACGACTTTAATACAGGCATTAGTCGTCTGTAGCATTTTGAAGCTCACGAAGTTATCACTTGGGTTGTGATCTTCTTTTATGGCAACAGATATTTGCAAAGTTCCTTGCTTTTGCTCTAAGCATAGTTTCCTAGCATATCTTTGCCAATGCAAACTTTTTCTCTACGTAATGAGATAATCTAATTTTCACCAATTAGCGAGGTAGGTTGATTCTAGTCGAACACAGCTAGCTGGAAAGTGTATGCAGAAATTTCCGATCCAACGTTAACTTTTGCAGAGCTTTTCTATGTACAGTGGAAATGTACAGAAGAACAATAACCGTTTTTTGAGCATTATCTCTTATGCAGAAGCATTTCATTGGTGTCAACAACCGAATTTGTATTTGTTGTCACTGGGAAAACCAATTTGCTATGAACACCTACCTCCTCTGGCATGTGATTGGCATGACAGTGTGACATATTGCATATTATCTTGAACGTCGAAGCTGCTAGGTACCCCCTGTCATAGGTGGCATTTTCAGGTAGTTTGGGTGTTTTGACAAACAACTCCTTGCGTTATGGGACACATAATTCACTTTTAACCTTGAACGGATGGTCTTAGGAAGCTTAGCATGCAAAGTGTTTTAGCTAAAAAGTCTGTAGTCACACAAGAAAGACACTTGGTAGAAATTTGGAACCCCAAAACTGAAACACACACACACACTTTTGCTTTATAATCTCTTATGAGAACATGCAGACAGAACATGTATACAAGTTGCACGAGGATCAAGGAGCTGCTCCAGTCATGCTGCACCTTATAAAAGGCAGAGTTAGAAATATTTGTCGCCATGTTGAATGCGGCGCACGGCTGTCCTGTCTAGTGGTGAGGTGTTACTCGTGGTCGGGGGAGCCACCGTACACTGTCAAAAGTGGTCTCGTCCAGTGTGTAGACACATTCTAATGAGGTACAAGTTGAAAACAAGCACTTGCATAGCCAATAGGTCTCGCCATTAGGACCTTATAAGTGTTCAGCCAGAGCTATTGGCTTTGCCAATATCTTTAAGCTATGTTGTAGAGCATTGTGTCTGCTGTGCAGCATGTTGAGAACTAGGTCTCGCATTATCTTTTTAATCATTGCAGCCGGCCGGCGTTACCCACAACATATCCATTGAGCCTCGGGTATTAAAACGCCACCACCCGCTGCTTCTTCTCAAATGCACCAGTAAGTTTTACTCTGTTCACAACTTCACAACCCCCCTTCCCTCCCATGTGCAGTGCAAGGTAAGGTTTCAACCCGGAACAGCCGAAGGCTCACTGTTTTACCTAACGTATGCCAGCTACTGCTTTCATAACACTTTTTTATTATAACTTTTCAACATGCTGCACAGCAGCAACAATGCTCTACAGCATGGTTTAAAAGCATTGGCAAAGTCAGCAGCTCTGGCTAACACTTACAGGGTCCCAAAGGCGAGACCTATTGGCTATGCCAATGCTTGTTTATTATGCATCTATGTATTTATCCCAAAGCACTCTGGTGAAAGACTTAAAGACGCAGATTTCAAAAACCACGCATCGAAGCATTGTATATCAGCATTGTGTTATCAGTTTGGCGTGGCTGCCAAACATACATAACTTCATGTAGCGGAATAACGCGTTGTGACTTTGTAGACGACGAGTGATTTCTCGACCAAGACTATTTAGCGGTTACACAAACCAAAATCCAGCAATTCGCAGTAGCAAAAAATAAAGATCACTGTTTATTGGCTGGATATGAATCAGACAAGGATGATATGGACCCTGATTGGCTGTCCTCAGTCAGGAGCTGTAGGCTGTTGGAAACGTGAACCAGCTCTTTGACCTAAAGTTACCTCCTTCTGTTCCTGCCAGCGATGTGGCTAAATGTCTCTCTATTCATCTGCATACAGCCAGCCGCGTGTTCACAGCCTGTTCTGCGACAGCCAATGGGAAGGCCCCAGCGGCCGCTCCCTCCGGGGAGGTACGAGGGTGACATAGCAGCTGCTCATTCCTTTTGACTAACATATCCTCGCTTTTTGCATTCCACCCCCTCTCAACTCCACAACATCACCTCATAAAATCATTGCTTTAATAAAATCTCCTTGAATCGCAGCTGAAATCCCCTTGCAAACGTTCAGTCTTTCCTACAGATGATTCGATTGCATCGCCCCCTCCTCTCTCGCGTTGTTGCAGTCTGTTTCTAGAAGCAGGCTCTGCCATTACAAGCCGTCTATTACAGCTCTCCCCAGTGTTTTTCCTCACATGAACACTGGGCAATCATAAATGTGAGCCCTTGAGGTGGAAAAAACAGTCACTGTGTGGCTGTGGGTCCTAGCTCCCCTGGAGTAGGGGTAAACCTTAGGAAATATGCAGACAGCAACTGCTGAAACGACCTCCTGGCAGGCAAGGCAATTTTATTGCAGTGTTTCAGGTACCTCCTAAGTGGGTGGCATGGGTATGCCCAGATGTGGGTCCATTGCTCACTTTGTCACTGGAACCAAGCTGTACCCAGCTGATGAGCCCATAACTAGGGCGGAACCGGTCCCGGGTTGTTTGTGCTCCGGTTCAGGGAGGACCTGGCCTAGCAGTTCAGGCTGGACTGTTCCGATGAGGAGCAGGGTCAAGACTGATTTGCATATGGCTGGGTCCAAACTGAGGTGGCATGGTGAGCAAAAGAAGGATGGATTGCCAGTGGTTAGACAAATTGCAAGCACTTTGTGTGTGTGTTTTAATTGTATTGCAGTCCCCAGTGTGTATAGTTCAAAACAAGCATTTGCAATGCAATTGGTCTCACATTTAGGAGATTTTGAGCTATTGTGTTTTACCTATGTGTTTGTCTTTCAAGTTTTTAGAAATGGAAGCATTGGTTACATTAAAAAAAGCAGCACTTGTGCACAGCGTTAGTAAGCAGCGGTGCAGGAAGGATGGCAATAATTACAGGAGGGAGTGGGTGTGGGCGAAGAGGCAACAGACGGCCAGAGAAGGTCAACCAAAAAGATCAATTTGTGATGTGTGCTGGACACAGGCTGAGTACTGCATTGTAAAGCTGTAGGGAAGGCACCCCATTTGTATAAAGAAGTGAACGGCTTCTAAAATAGCGCAGTGAGTTATGTGCAAGGGCTAGTTATTTGTATGACGTCTGCAAGTTATAAGTTTGAATCTCAGTAAGTTCACACTGCTGTTTATCCTTATGAAGTTGATAGCATCTGGGCTGTTCACGTAATGGTAATTATCAGTGTTTTTATTATATCTATAGTATGGCGATGCGGTGGGCCTTTGGAAGAAGACACTGTATACAAACTAAATTACTGTTATAAACATTACTCACGGAACGCATGCTGTTTTCCAGCACCTGATGAGAATGCCCGGAGTATGGCTGGGGAGGAGCGGGCTGCTCCGGCACGTGGGCGGATCAGTTCTTCAGCCTCAGGCAGTTCCGTAAGCCTGGAAGCAGAGCCTGTCCTTACAGCCTATTGATCACCGCAGATAGGCTGCCAACTCTGCCTTTAATAAAACAAAGCCATCCTTTAAAGAGGAACGTAGCATTAAAGCTGCAGGATCCATGCAGAAGAAATGTGACTATTTGCAAAGAGAGTTCTGCAGCGACAGCAAAGTATAAAGTTCCTCTCTCAGCTATTTATGCATTCACAACAGAATTTCAGTGTTTTTTTTTTTACCCTCCTACCTGCTTGCCTTGGCGCTCGCTCTCTGGTCCGGTGTTGTGCACAGCATCCCTGCCCACTCACTTCAGGAATTTGAACCTCGCATTTATCTGGCAGAAGAAGCTGTTCATGGAGTCACTGAATAATAAAGTTGGAGAAAGTTGTATATTAGCACATTTCAAGTTGTACATAATAAAACCAAGGCATGTGTGCGACATTTGAACAACAAGATGTTGTTATATGGTATTCAGGTGCGAGACAAAACACCCTATTTGTTGAAGGATGGCAGCAATGATGGGAGAGAGGGTGTGAAAGCGAGGAGGCAACAGATGGCCAACAAAAGAAAACCAATGACTGAAATCACAAGCAGCGGCAAAGGAAGGGTAGCAGCAATGACAGGAGGGAGGTGGTGTGGGCAAAGAGGTAACAGTTCGGCAGAGATGGCCAACCAAACGGATCAATTAGTGATGTCTCCTGGGGGGCAGGGAACCAAGCACGCAAAGGCAGGACAGATGGACACTAATGACCAACCACAATAGAGGAATTTCGAAAGGCAGGCCAACCAACCAAAAGTGCTGGGCGTGTTGAGAAGCCCATAAACTAAATACAACACGCCTTTGCAGAGCAGCACAAGCTCTGCCCAACCTCGACCAAATAAAGAGGAATAGTTCTAATCTCGCTGTGAAGTCAACATGTTTCAGCCCATATGGTGGCCCTGGGATGGGTGTATATGGCTTTCTTTAGACCATACTATCTCTGTATTGGAGCAGAGCCCAGAGGAGCCCTGAAGACTTCCTCTAACCACCCTGTTTCGTTAACTCTAAGAAAGCACCAAACTAGCCCAATTTAGCACCACGAACAAACTTGGACACTCAACAGGCTGGAGGTGTGACAAGGCCCAATAATTAACTTCATCCTTCTTCACAAAAGGAAGTAACTTTGCTTTTTTTCATGAGAATTGCTTTAGCGAAAAACCTTGTCCATCCTAATGTGTTTCTCCCTTCTGTGTCTGATTTTCTTTCCCAATTTACCAGTGCTTTTGCACCATGTTGATGCTTTTCTGTCACAAAGGATAAACAAAGTTTTGATTAGTTGCACATACTCCAAGCACAAACTATGAGACCATGCTAAAAATTAAAACAGACCTCACCCCTTTACACCCCCTTCCCCCCAACTACACTATTTGCAGTAGAGGGTGGTGCTAGCAGCCTAGCATCAAAGCTAATGTGCATAACTCCTTCCAGCAAATGGCATTCACTGATGTAGGAAGTGGATGACACCAGCAGTGGCAATGGACAAGGACCTCCTAAGAAATTATTTTGGCGTTGTCACTTATTGTTTCAAAAAGGGGCTAAAGTGTCTTCATTCCATGAGCACCTGTGCCATCTGTCTTTTTGTTCAGCTTTCTTGGGAGCCTGTGTTTTCATACAGTGGAGAAGATAGCCAGGAGCCCTGTGAAGGTGCTACCTGTGTGACTTCATGCTTCTCACCAGCAAAGCGAAATCCTCTGATGGACCTGGGTTCCTTCAAAGGAAATTCCCAGCAATTGTGAACGTGTGAATAGGGCTACTTTCAAGGTAAAGATTCTGGGGCAGATGTGCCTGACAGCCGAGTAAGCTCTTTCTCGTCCAAATGGACGGATGACGTTGTTATTCTGGCAGACTTCGAGGAGGATGTCGTCCTTTCAAACAACAATCCATACCGCACCCACATATTACTCTGGAAGAGGTATATCAACAATATCCTCGTGGTATGGAGAGGAGATGATACTACAATCAACACCTTCCACAAATGGCTCAATATCCGCAATGACCACCTTCGGTTTTCATGCGACTACAGCAAGGTGACAATAGCTTTCCTGGACCTCTCCATTTTTCCATTGGGGGGCTTCCTAGAAACCGAACTCTATCAGAAACCTATGGCCAGGAACACCCTGCTCCAATATGAGAGCCATCATTCCAAATCCCTGCGTGAGAACTTGCCCTTTGGCCAGTTCCTGAGGCTGACGCGTAAGTGTTCCTGCATCGATAAGTACAAGGAACACGCATCAACACTGATGAACAACTTACTGGATAGACACTATCTGACCACCTTAGTCAAGAAATCAGCCAAACGTGCACTCCATAATAACCAAGATGCTTTGCTGGACCATCCGTCCATGAAACAACCACAGATGAGACTGGTGTGCATCAACACTTTCAGCTCCCTTTCCAATACAGTGAAGAAAGCCATTTTGCGTAATTGGAATATTCTGAACAAGTGACAACTATCCCTAGACAAACCCTTGTTCACCTTTAAACGGGGCCGCAACCTCAGAGACAGTTTGGTTCACACCAGATCTCCTCCCACAGTTACACACAGACCTAGCACCCTCTGGCACCTTCCAGGCGTTCAAGGTCATTTTCCTTGTGGGTCTTGCTCGGCCTGTCCTCAGACCAAGGTTACAACAACTATCAATATTAGTACCACTAGACCGTGGGAGCTTAAACGCCACACAAACTGCAACAGCGAGCGAGTCATCTACCTGATTACCTGCCCATGCTGTCTTAGATATGTGGGGATGACCACTAGGAAAATTAGCACACGCATACTTGAACATAAGAGTATGGTAAGTTGTGCCAAACAAATGACAAAGTTTACAAGGCATTTCCTAGAAATGCGTCACCAGGCAGACACACTAACCTGGACAGTTCTTGACAAACCAAACCTTAGTGCGATGACACCTGGTCTCACTACCAAACTTCTGAGGCTCGAGCAGCGATGGGTTTTCAGATTGGGCACCTCCAGTGGGGGACTTAATGACGACATTCCATGGTTGGCACTCACCTGAGCAGTGCAGCACTTTGACCACACCCACTCCCGTCTTAGTGAGTTTTTGACACATCCACCCTCTCTGGGTATGTTGTCACCCCCGACACAGCTGAGTCATCAGAGTGACACGGCTCCTCCCAGTCACTCCCTTCTTTTAGCAGCCAGCTCATTCAGACATTTACCTTTTTTAAGCTTAGTGACACACCTCACGTGCTCACTTCTGTCATTTCAGTGCTCTATTGTGTCAACCCATCTTTTGACAGCAGTATGACTGCTGCCAGCTCTTCTTATCCAAGAGAGCACTCTAATGGCTGCTGGCAACTCTTTCTTGTTACAACGGGCAGATCCTTTTCTCTTTACTCGAAGAGGGCATAGTACGGTTATCAGACCACCAGCAGTTCTAACCCCATTCCAACCCCATGTGTCAGACGCTGCCTATTGGTACCCTGACTACAAACCCCATCTTTACGGTGCGCTAAGACAGGAATTAGTAACACGCATTTTCGGTCCCAGCGCGCCCACCAGGAAGTGTATTATACTTCCCAATACCCTCCTTGTGTCCTCCAGTTAGAAGTGATTCCGGTACTATTTAACGCACTGTTGCATACCAGCTTCGTTCCTGTCATGAGGACATATGAACACGGACTCCACACTACATTGAGCGGTAAGTCCTCCACATAGTTCTTTCCTCCTGTCCTTTTGTCCAGCTGTCTTGTACCTGGCAGGTGCTGCATACCCCCCCCCCTTATAGACTGTACGCGGCACCTCCTGAGCACCATGCATCGAGGCGATGCTCTGGCGCACCCATTAATTGCTTCAGCACCAGCGCTGCTATCGCCTACTCTTCCCTCTGCCCGTGTCCCCCCTAAACCGCATGGTGTAGCGAGTTTTCCTACAGATTATACGCTGCACCGCCCTGAGCACCATGAAGCGTGGCATTGCGCCTGAGCACTGATTAATTGCTTGAGCACCGGCGCAGTCTATTGCCTATGCTTCCTTCTGCCGTTGTCCTCCTTAGTCACATGGTCCAACGACTGGGTGCTCCATCTACCCCTGATCCCTATGAATCCTGTGGGCGCTGTGCAGTAATGCTCTACGAGGGAGCCAACTGAGTTTCTGCCGGCCCTGCTACACTAGGTCTGATCCCCCACCAAGAAACAGGCCCTTTGTACCCCGTACCTCCCTTTTTACCCTGCACCCTTTATTGCCAACACATATCCCCGCTGGAGAAGTTGGGCACTGTCACATATGATGGCCACTTGTCTCTCTCCCCTTAGAGCGCACTTGATACTTCAGGCGGCCACTGTGCCACGGCTCACCGCAACCACCATGGTCGCCGACATGGGGTCATTCATTGGAGGCTTCAACAATCCATTTGCTAGTGTCCTTAGACTATATCTGCCCACTCACATGAACCTTCTTTTCTGGGTTCACCCCATGAGAACTGATAACCCAGGACTTCACCATCCATGTGAACTGACCCTCCAGGGTGAATTGGTTCTCTTTCACATACTCTTTCTAATAAACCAGTTTTATAAACAAACTGCCCTACAAACTGAGGCCCTTCTGAGTGCTCTTGGTCTTGCAGGCACACTAATTTCTTCTTCAACCATTCTCTTTTCTTAACTTTAACGCCACCACCTTTTCTGTTAGGTTGGATCAGCATATGTACCTTTTGGCTAATAGGCCAGGACAGATGCGACAAATTCTTTAACCTCTGTGGATGAGTCACGCATCCCTTAGTCACATTTCATGTGGATCTAGTAGTTTCACTACGTCCAGTGTCTTGACTATAGTGATTACCTGCGGTGTTGTGGTTCAAACATGTTACATCAAACAATTCTTGTTCTTTGTAAATAGTGCACAATGTTGTTTTTTTGTCTTATCACAGGTTTCAACGGTAAACCTACTGAACTACAGGACCACTGGTTCAGAACATTACACCGTTGTTACTTTGCACCCTTTTTTGTGCATGCGATTCACCTGTTGCAGTAGCTGTATGTCGATCTAGATGAAGGCCACGATACTATAACAGGCCCTAAGGTCGAAACATGTTGATCATACACTAATACAGATGTCTCTAATGACGGCAGCTGTATTTTGAGCTATTTGTTTTTAATCCTGTCACAAGGTAGCTGATTGAAGTTTGCCACATAGCTAACCTAGAAGCCAGTTTTAATAACTTTCACCTTAGCATTGCACTTCACACTGAGCACACCACGCTCACATAGGGTTTTAGACTAACCCTCCCTCCCACCATAAAACATCCCTGTGCTCCTCCCTCACAGTGAGGGGGTTGTAGCCCATGTGGAGACCAGGTTATTTACGCGAGGAGGCACCCCTATGATGAAGCATGACACCTCTGGTGTGTGAGGGGAACCGTCCTTAAAAGGGATCCCCCTCAAGCACATGTTGATGTAATCCACTTGCACTTCAGCCTTCTACTCTGGACCCCTGGACTCTTTTTGTGTTAGACTTAGCAGCCCAACATGGTGAAGCAGACCATCATCTTCACCTGAGATCAGCATTTTGCCAGTAGTCACATGGGGCCGGGTGCGGAAAGTTTCATTCACACAGGATGACTCCACTGTACCTGATATCCCGTGGTCAAAAGCTGGCTACGGATATTTAGGAGAACAGCACAGCCTTTGAGGTTTGCAAATAAGACACCTCTAAGATTTGTTTCTGCATGCCAGCCATGCTGAAGTTTGCTGCTTACACTGAAACAGTTTGCCATGATGATAGATAGACTGTCGTCATAGATTACAGAAAACCAATGTCAGGAGGAGCTTCAAATCAGTAGAGCTCAGCTAACTGACGTGCATTGCTATGAGATATACAAATGCAGACGTGATCTAGTTTTAATCAACTATATTCTTTTAGAAGTGTTCACCTTTGTGCAGACTACATAAAAACAGTATTTTGCAAACAGTGACTAAAAGAAAGGTTGCTTGGTTTTATTGTCTGATGGTTAAGGAATAACTAAAAACAGGATTCCTTATCTAGGTGACGTATGTACATTTAGACACTGAAGAAAATGATTGAAAGGAGAAATCACTTTTGTCATGTTTGCGACGGCACAGACTCTCTGGTGTGGTGTATTACTCCTAAAAGATGATAGGCATGCCCTACAACAGCTGTTACACTGTTCAAGCCTCTCTAAGCACTCCTCAGTTTGTTTCCATTGTAGCAAAGTTGTACCGCCCCATTCCATACATCTAATGCACCTACATACTGGCCCATCAGCTGTTTTTAGTGGATCACTTATATTCTTGACAAGCGTTTGTCTTCTTGTGGCTAGATCACATAAAGTACCTGGGTGTTGAATATTTGTAGGAAGGTACAAATTTCCACCAAGTACCATATATGCAAGTGTGGTAAATTTGATTCTATTTGTTTTTGCAGTATTTAGTGGTGTTCATCTACAGCAAAAGACGTGGGGGGGGGGGCATTCAGGAAGAAAAACATAATAGTATAAGCAGAGATTCACATAGCTGCCTGAGTTTACTTTTAGGTTTTAGTTTTAGCCACAAACATGGCTAGTATATCAGGCCAGGAACCCTGTGCTAGGAGTAGGTTTCTAGTCATACTACTGTGTGCCGAGTTTTACATAGAACAGAACTCCACACGGGCGAATTGAGCTTTCTGCGCAAAAGCCATTTTTTTCGCTATGGGGAATTTTTTTTCCCCATTGAGAAAGCTTTTCACTACTCCTCCAGCAAATCTTGGGTGATATATTCCCCTTCCCAACTTTGTAGAAGAGTTACATGTTTGTGCACATTCCCAAATGTACAAGGCAAATCACGCCTTAGATTGTCAACTTTCCACCTTTTGAGTAAGATTTACTAATATGGATTTGTCTACACTTTTGGAGAAAAATAAACTATTAAAAGCATTTTTTCCAGTCAGGAATCCCTTTGTGACTTCCTAGCAGTTGTAAAAAGAGTATTTTTCGCTGTAAACTTACTTATGACCAAAATTACCTGTCATTGAGCCCAAAAATAGCATGTCTATGAATAAAATAGGACATTTCTATTTTTTTGTCGTAGGCAGGACAGATTGTAACTAAAGCAGAACAAGAAAATGAAAATATGTTTTTTGGCGGACGTCATGAATCTTTTGATGACTCGGCTGGCTGCATGAATTAGTGGGCTTTCCCACCTTTGCCTAAGTTGGAAATTATAAATGTTGATTCTCACTGGCACTGCTGAAAAAAGAAATAGAGTAAAGCAACTCTCTCTTACCACATGTAATGGTGTAGAATAGCACCTTGATGCCTATTAGCACCACTCGAGCAGTTTATGTATTCCAATCTTCACGCCATTTTATCATTCTTTGAAATGATCAACTGCTGTGTTTTCCCCGAGCTGAATGTTGCACGCCTTTGGGAGGTCATTAAGTACCTTAGACTTAGAATGCTTTTGAGGAAGATGGCTGCCTAGAGGCCTTGATTCTCTTCAGAGCATTCGACCAAGATGCATACATTGTTTTGGAAAAAAAACGCATATCCACTTGGTTAAAGGAATAAATAAATATTCATCGGGCGAAGGAGGACGGGAATAAAAATAGCTACAGGAGCACATGCACCAACCCTCTGCAAAACACGTGCAGGAACTAAAGATCTGCTATTTCGTAGGAAGGCTGTTAAATTGGCAGTTCTTTTCGTGAGTCATTAGATGTACTACAGGCCAGGAAAAGAAACGGATTCTACAGAGTACATAAATAGGCATAATGCCCCACTGTGTAAGCAGAGAATGCTGTTCAAGGAAGCTAAATGAGGCCTCAATTAAAATTACACCAGGGGATTAGGAGCTGTGTTGAAGTACGATTTCCTGTGTTTCAGAATTCACCAGGTGTGAGAAATACCATCAAGCATGTACTAAAATCTGAATGTCCCAGTATTCACACACCTTTTTCCTCAATTTAATTTTTGTCAGGTTTGACAAGTCTGCTGTCCTAATAATCTAATGAATATGTGTCTGAAAGGGTGATACCTTTAGTAAAATGGCCTCCTGAGTCCAACAAAGAAGTAACTATGGGATGGATATAACAAATGTCTTCAAATTAGGTTTTTACTTCCATACCAGTGCAGAGCCAGATGGCGGAAATAATTTTTATTTTAAGAAGGGCAAAATGGCCCACGTGAATGCATGATGCTATGAGTATTAGACAATTTTGGAAGCACCAGTAAATGACTGTTTGTTGAAATGATGGATTGTATGAATTAAGGTTATCACTGACGCTGCAGATGGAATGTTATGCTGACCAACCTATCTAACACGTCACCAATAAATTGCTATTTCTGTTGCTATCTCTGGTTGAGGGAGAAATTGATGTGTTGCAAATCAGAAGGAGCCTTTTGGTAGGCACTTTATTCAAACCTTGCTTTATCGAAGCAGTCATACGGATATCAGTAAATATGCCTAATAATGTACTTCCAGTAGAAAAAAACTATCTGGTCAACTTGAGGGCGAAAGGAAGGCATCAGTACTTATAATGCTAATGAAAATGAAGAATTCAAAATTTTGATGAACTTTCTTGTTGGGCTGTATTACTACATTTCTTGGAGATCCACCAACAATTTGAAACCATCCAGTTGTGTTACTTACAGAATCAGGGATAGTGGTGTCATGTGGAAAACATCACAAATACAAACTGGTTGCGGGAGGCTGTCTGTGTTGCAAGAAGAGCAGGCCAGGCATCGTGGACAGGCATTCTGGAGCTTTGCGTTGGTGTTCCCCTCTAGCGGTTGATGCTGTACCACGAAGATGCGGCTCCTGGAGCTTTGCTTTGAATGATTGTGCAAGTGACGCGGTCTCTGTGTAAACGGGCCCCATCAGTGTTGGGAAGAGCCCAAAAGCTTGAAGACAGCTCCATGAGCAACACCAACTGTCCAGAACTTGTGGGGCACCACTTGGATGTTACAGACTCACTGCAGCTGGGTCCAGGGCTGGTGCAGGATGTTGGGGAGCCTTTTGTGTCCCTGAGGGTCAGATAAGGAGGCCAGCAGGCTAGCCCATGGAGTCACTCTGGTGTCCTGGATTCAAGAGTGAAGCTGCAGGTCCAGTTCTGTTCTCACCCAGGCAAGAGGGCAGTAGGCAGCAGATACACTTTCCTTCAGATTAGCAGTCCAACAGAGTGACAGTCCTTCCAGCAGCACAGCAGTCCTTCTTCCTGGAAGAGTAGCCACAGGTCCAGAAGTGTACTGCAGTGTTAGGGTCTGAGGTCCAGTATCTATTCCCAGTTGTGCCTTTGAAGTGGGGAGAATATTCTAGAGGCATGTCTTTGAAGTGCACAGGTGCCCTGCGTTCCTGACCCTGGCTCCAGGCTAACTACAGAGGGTTTGCAACCCTTTGTGTGGAGACAAGACAAAGCCCAATCAAGTGTAAATGGGTTGGGCACAGGTCCTCCCTTCCATTCTGCCAGTGATGGCCCATCTAGTCACACCTAAGCTCACCACTGTGTGTGGCTGTCTCGGAGGAATACACAAAGCCATAAGGCCAACTACACCCAGTCATGTGATCCAGAGACAGGCTGAGGTCACCAAATGTCAAAGGCAAGAAAGTGACAACTTTCTAAAAGTACATAAAGAAGAAGTGGTGGAAGGTGGTTTATTAGTAGGTGTAGGTAGGTACCTACCACTAGTATTAAGGCCACCATCACAATATAATGTTCAGTCAAAGTCTCTATAAATTATTCCCTTGCTCAACCCATGTTTGCTGGCTGCGAGCAGGCAGTTTAACTTAGAAGACAGGTGTTTAAAGCATTTAAAAACACCAAAACATCAAATAAGTAAGACACCAATCACAATAAAAGTCCAACAACAATTTATACAAATATGAAATATTTCAATAATTGAAATGACACCAAAATGACCAAAATCCAATGTAGGGAATAGAAGATGTGAATTTTTAAAGAATAAACACTTTCTAGTGCTTAATTCAAAGGCGCCAACTTGGGACATCTGTTCGCGCTAGACCAGGACAAAGTTAAAGTTTCAGGCCGACTGTAATGGAGTGCGGGTCAGATACAATGAGCAGTAGGGCCCAGTCAAGATTTATTTTCTGACGTGATCACTTTTATGGAGCTTTTTCTCTGGACGTTGTGTGGGTCTTCTGGGCAGGCCAGGATTGGGTTCAATGACAGCGGCTTGCTTCAGCAGGATGTCTCAGTCGATTCCTGGAAGTCTCGTCAACGACGAACAGCTCCGGAGCTTTAGGGGGGCAAACCGGGTCACGGTTCGACATCGCCGGCTTGACTCTTGATGATGGGTCAGTCCACTTATTGAGCTTTTTGATCAAAATGTTCCAAATGATCTCAAACTTCTGGAGATGCCTCCAGATGGTCCTTTTGGGTTCTAAATGGGTCCACAACATCAGCCTTGGTTCCAGAAGCTATGAGCTGCTCCTTGGAGAGTTGGGACTACAGTTCCCACAATACACCTGGCTAAATCCTTTAAAGTCCAGCTGAAGGTGGTCAGCTGGTTTCTTCTTGGTGGAGATGATGCAGGTGGAGCTCTTTTAACCTGTTGCTTTCAGGGAGTCCACTCCTTAAACGTTTAGCGGGAAGGCAACGTTCTTTTTTTGCTGTAGTTCTAAAGTGTGCAGCAGTTGTAGTCATTCAGAGTGTAATCCTCTTGGTGCAGGCCAGGCGTTTCAGCAGGATAGTCCCTCTTCTTTTTGTTTCTTCACGCAGGGATCTGATCCGCCGGGCAGCTCTCCCATATTTATCTAGGCGTTGGGGGTGGCAACCAGGGTGGCACCCCTGACAAATGAGGTTCAGGGTGCCACCCTCAATGCTGACCACTTCCACTAAAGTATGGCACATTCTTGTCCCAGAAAGCACTGCTCTTTAAAAACCAAAATGGAGAAAATCTCTCCTGGAGATTAAGGCCTGGCTAACCCAACCTACAGGGGTGTGGCTAACTTTCCCTAACACTCCCCTTACAGCCCCTCTGCTAATTCAATTACAGGGGCTCCTATCTGGCTAGAGGTGCAGGAAGTGGGAGTGGGTCTGGATCCTGTCCTGAGTGCTATTCCCTCTTTGAAGACTATTTTGGCTACCCTTCCTGCATTTTATCCTGCAGCTTGCAGATCTCCTCCCACCAGATGTCTCTATATTTCCTTTTGGGACACTTCAGACCTCATCAAAGCTGCTTGACTCAGCCTGTCACATGCTGGCCAATCAGGAGAGGCTTCTCTAGAGCTGGATTTAGGCACAACAGAAATGCAAGTTCAAAAACCTATTTTCTGACATACTTATAATAATTCTAACCCTGGCAAATTGTTGGATTTATTCTAACTATTATTGAAAAACGTTTAAGTATCATTTTATCTCACTCCTGTCAATAGTTTGACTTTATTAAAGTATAATTAGGCTCTCCTGTTTTCAGTTTCTATTTTTTGTAAATTTTGGTGTTTTTTTCAATGTTTTCAAGTGATTTTAATACCTTAAAAAAACTGTGGTTATCAGTGGTTACCCATTTTTGCGCCATTAAAAACAATAGAAACAGTGTTTTTCCCGAATTTTGGTACGGTTTGCTTTTATTATTGCTTGCTTTCTGCACTGAAAGTGCATGGTATATAGACAGTGTACATACAGTATATTTGAGGTCCAAATAAATTTTTACAAATCAAACTTATTGTAGTACACCATAAATACTTCTTTAGTGAGTCTTTGGTCATGCACACTCGCTCTTTCCTTCCCATGTAAACTTTTATTTGTGAAAAGGCCCTCTCAACATTGGCACTTGAGTCAGGCAACCCCAAAACAGCCAGTAGACAATTTGCTAACTCTGGCCACTGACATAGCTTTCCATGCCAATGCTGATGTACCTGAGGATTGCGATTCTCTGGGACAGGTTCTGCAACAAATGCTTAGAACTGGGTGCATATGCCCTAGGAGTTATTGAAGCAAAAATGAAGCAGTACTTTTGAAAGTCCGGATAAAAATCCCCTTTACGGAAGAGATCTAGAACTTGTGCAGAGTATCACAGTGAGGCTTCAATGACTTCAAATGCCATGGCTGATGAAGGGACATTTCTATGCATCTTTGCAAGCCATTTCTCATACATTGTAAAATAAAATGTACTGAAATGCTCCTCAACATTTCTTTGCTTATCAAGTGGCACGTACTCAAGCAAGGAACATGTTGCAGTGTCAAAGTCCCTAAAAGTGTCGCTCAGCCTACTCTCAAGGAGATGTTTCACATCTACACCAATTGTACTGAACACTTGGTAGACAAGAGTGTTTTTAGACTCTACTTATTTTAATATGTCCACTACAGCAGTCATGTTTTCCTGTAAAAATCTAAGGGTCATATTCTCAAGGAGTTATCGCCGAGTTATCGGCACTTCATCGCAGCCAAAGTCGCGATAAAGTTATCGCCCCATTCACAAGCTGGTGCTAACAGCCGATATCACCAGTTTTCCGGCGATAGCATCCTCAAAAAACATCGCCACGGATGACCCCTGCAACTATCGCTAATGAGATGCAGAGTATGCGTTCCCATGCAAAAAGCCGTGACAACACCACTCCACAACATTCTCAATGACCAGCCACATTGGCGATAAGATCACAAAACATGCGATAAGGCGTATTAGCAGCAGGAAATTAACACCTACTCTGACCTGGTGCACAGCGGACAACCAACATCCCTCTGCAGACAAAGCTGGCCTCTGGGACCTGCCAACCAACAACCACCAGAGTCCGAGGAGTCTCACAGCCAGCCACATCCAAGCCTCCCCCAACTGTCTTGGATGCCATCATCAGCTTGGTACCACACTACCTATCCTTCCACCACACTGCGCAGGAACAGCTGTAGACCAAGCAAGGCGTCAAAGCCATAGCTGGATTCCCTCACGTGTCAGGGGCAATTGAATGCACACATGTCCTACTTGTGGCCCCTAGTTACACTGCACACAATATCCGCAACCGAACGAACACGCATACCATCACTGTGCAGGCAATAGTGGACCACCTGGGAATCTCCACCAACCTCGACGCCAACCACCCATTCCGAGTGATGGAGTCCTATATCTTCCGACAGCCCAACATCACCTGGCGCCTCCTGGTTGGCACCTATGTAAATGCCCTGCTCGTTGGCAAGTACCAAATGAACACACCACGCACCTCAACTCCACAACCATGCAACCCACAACACTGGGAATGCACACGTCACAAACTCACATACAACATGCCCACCCACCAGACATGACAGCACAACTCACTCTGGCAACCTGGGCCAGCCATGCACATAAGCCATCAACTGCATGGCACCTCAGCCACACGATAGCAGATTGTGGGAAGAGGTGGGGACCAGGCATGTGCGAAGGAGGGAACTGACCGATGAATGACAATGTACACAATGCCAAGTGTGGTATCAAAGCGATGGCCAGACTGCAGCATGCAGACCACACACATATTCATGTCGACATACACCACTGGTGTATGGAGTGCAGTGGACAGTGGATGCAACCATGTCACCCTAGCAAGTGGGGAAGATCCCGGAAATCGAGCTTGTTATGTCCCCCCCTGTAAGCGTGAGCGGAGTGGGAGTGCGTATGCCGGGCACACATAGGGGTGTGAATAAAAAGCACGTAGGTCTGGGCGTGGTCCTCTTCCGGAATGCCCAACAACTCTGCCAGGGCGGCGCCTCTCACCCCTCCACGAGGTCGACGCCGTGAGCGGTGTTTACTGCATTCCTGTGTGCCTGCTGCACCCCAGGCCGCAGGGCCCCGTACCAGTCCTACCAGGCCTGGCTCACCCAGGCCTCAACGCACACCTGCCGACACCGGTGTGTGTCGATGAGGGCCCACCACGTGCCAGTGCAAGCTCCAAGCCAGAGTGCCATGAAACTGGCAGCCTCCTCAGACCATCACGGCCTCTGCGACACCGGCCCGCTGTAATCCCTTCTCGTTGAGGTACTCCACCTGCATGCACAGCGGAAAAGTAGGTCACACATTTGGAACTGAGTCCTGATTACACTATGGCAGAGAACATCAACTATGGCAGATTTTATCTCACTATACTCCCATCAATGTGGTGCCACCAAGTCTGTGCATAGCAGTCCATCCACAGGTGTCCGTGGGCCCACGCGGACTACTGCCCTCGGGCCACGCTGCGTTTGAGTCGTTTGCACATGTGGGACTGAGTCTGGATTTGTCAATGGCAGAGTACATATCATTGCACGCAAGGAGAGGTGTAAGAGGATGACGTGTTTCAGTCCGGAGGCTAAAAGGATCATCGTTATGGAGGTGATCGAACACTTCCGACAACTGTCCTGGTGTCACTAACTCTGTGCATCGCAAGACAACGACACGTGGCTGTGGGCCCTTGCTTACCGCTGCCTCCGGCCTACGCTGCGGGCAAGTAGGTCACATATTTGGAACTGAGTCTTGATCATACATTTTTCGAGTACGCACATTAATGCAGAGTTTACATCACTGTACTCCCTTCGATGTTGTGACACCAAGTATGTGTCTGGCATCCCAACCACACATGTCTGTGGGACCTTGATGACTATGCCGTCGGCCTACACTGCGGTCCAGCAGGCCTCACGCCAATCCAATCCAGTCCGTACCAGGCAGGACACGTCATCGTTGCTGACTGAACACCCGCTCGACTCTGGTACTTTTGCTTCCGTCAACCACAAGTCACCCCCAAATATCATGTCAACATTGTGTGTTAGAGTTCCAGGAGGAGCTCGCTGAACCGCGCCTGGCCCGCGCTGACTGCAGCCTCAGGCCTCCACTTCGGTCGAGCGGGTCACACTATTCAAATTCAGTCTTGATTTATTTATGGCTGACTTGATGTCATTGTACAGGCCTCAACGCAGACTGCATACCCTTCCAGCCCCAGTGACACTAAGTCTGTTCCCCGAGACCCATGGACACTTTTTGGTTGAACTTTGGTGGCGACTTAGTCCATGGACTTGAGGTTGTCATCACCATCATGTCAGTGAAACTGACATTGTGGCTAAAACGATGCCGTGGCATTCCACTCCTCCATTTGCTGCTTCCAGACAGCTTCCACCCTCTGCATCATGCCCTGGAGGACACCTTCCACTGTCTCCCGCAACCCTCTGCCACATACACCTCAGACATTGATGAGAACCCGCTCAGCTCGCGTGGCCCATCTGACTGCACCGCAAGTCACCGTCCCGTGGCGGGGTGCCTGTGCCAGCCGCAGTGCATCCGGGGCCACTAACTCTGTGCTGGTCAGGTCTGGGACCCCTTCTTCTGAGATGTTGGATGGCCTCTGAGGCGATGGCCTTGGGGTCATCAACGCCATGTGTCTGTGACCCTGCGCTGTCTGCTGCCTCCGGCCATCAAATCGAGTCCTGACCGGGCCAGACGTCGCATCACCGCAGGAGGAACACGCCACCACCGCCAGGGCCAACTCCAACCGCCAACTGCCAGTGTCGACACGGTCATACTGGCAGACTGATGGAGTTGCCCGTATCTGTCGTGGATGCCATCTTCTGCCTGATCCCCTGCTCAGCACTCCAGGTGCCACTAGCTCTGTGCACCATGAATCATCGTCCATTACTGTTTTGGTTATGTGCTGTGGAGAGCTCACGCAGCAATGTCACCTCAGGCAGTGTGGGAGACCTGGGACGGCGATGAGGAAGATGATGCAGGTGTGACACCCCCCCACTGCAGCTGCATCTGGAATGTCAAGAAGGGACACAATCCTAGACATTTTCTTCACATGAGCACACTCAGCTCTGGGGCCCAACCACAGCGCACTGAAACTCTCGAACACTTCTGTTTGTATGTTGGTTGACCTCTGTACTTGTTCCGGCTCCCCCCATGTTGCTCAGCAGTTGACTCTGTTCTGCAGGTGTTTTCTGTTTCCATTGCACTGGTGTGCACTGTTCAAGTTGTTGCCAGCACCACGCACTCTGTGCGGGCTGCCTTATACTGACCCCACACACATCCAGCACCGGCGTCACTGTACATGTGGCCCTGCCAATAAAGGGTCCGGGCGCACGTGCCCCTAGCCATTTCAACATGATATCTGCGTGTGTCCCTGTCATCTTGTTGTATGCATGAGGGCCCTGGGCCCTAGGACATTACATTGTGCTGTGTACAGCAGATGCAAACATGTCACCGCAGGCAGCGGGTTTGAGCTTGGAAATGTAGCTTTGTCGTCACCCACATAATTCGTAAGGGCAGTGGACTGTGCCGTCGTACGGAGAGCCAACGTGGGTGTGTGACTGATATTTGCGTGCCCCTGGGCGTGGTTCTGTACTGGGAATGTGCGTCTGCATGTGTCTCTATGGCAGTGTGGGTCTCCTTTGTGGGGTGTAGGTGGTCCCTGAGGGTAATAGACACCCACTTATGTGATCTAGTTCACCTTCCATGGGTTCAGAACACACCCGCACCTGTTGGGCCACCTCCTTTTGGCGTTCTGACACCTGGCATTGGGGTGCCATGTGCGGTAAGTGAAGTGTTGTGAGCCTGCCATACTTGCGGGTGCTTTATGCTGTGTGGTCTGTTGCAGGGGCTGGGTTCTCCTCTAAGTAGCTTGGCTGGCCTGGTTCTGGTGGTGGGTTGCGTGGGATGTCCATGGGCACGTCTTGCCAGTGCCTCTTGGCCTCCTCGATTGGCCTCCTCGACACTCCGACTGCATTCAAGGTAGTCTGATTGTGGGTCAGTTGCTGGTTGTGTTCTGTCACCTCCGTGACGCTGGTCTTGTTTTCCTGCGGACTGCAGCCCGTCTTCCTCTCCCTTTTCCCTTTGGCCTTCCCCGACCCCGTTGTTCCTTGCTGGTGGTCTGTGGGGCTTGTGGGGTTGACGTTGGCCTCTGCGCTCAGTCAGGGTGCATCCATGTTGCTACGCACTTTGGCTTCTTTCTGGTGTGTTGTTTTTGTTGCTTTTATAGTGCATTTTCTCACCAGACGCGTGGGATTTGCAGGCCTGCCGCTGGTTTTCGCTGCTTTTTGTATCGCGATTGGCCTCATCGCAGCTTTTTTGGCATTCGTGTTTCGCATTTTGGCAGCGTGGTTTTGATTTTAACGCAGTCAGTTGCCGCGTTATCTGGTGACTATCGCATTGTACCTCCATGTTGACACGTGGTTGACACGGCGTAAATATACCGTGATGGACTGCGATGTTGAGGGTTGCGTTAAGTAACTTTTGCGATGGTTATCACACGCTCTTGAGAATATCTCCCTAAGAATGCAGTAGAGTGTCCTTTTTTCACATCACCATCAATATGCGACCAAAGATCCTCACATTTTTTGCCTTTGGCATCATCACTCAGCAAAGATTGTGTAAACTGTTGGCATATGGATAATGTAGCATTCATGGCTTCTAGGACTGAGAACCACCAGCTAAATGACACAGTTGGGACAACTCCTTCATTGAGGCTACACAAAGCACAAAGTGAGAAATATTTGTTTTTTAGTTCCCGGGCATAGCAAAACAGTGCATCAGAATGGACTGAAAAGTCAGTAGCATTCCTCATTAACTCTGAAGATTGTAAAGATGCTTTCAGTATTCCATCTAGCAAGTGGCAAGGATCTTTTACAGGGAAGCACTTTAGCTCAGGTATCGATTTTGCAGGTCATCACACAACGTTTTCACATGTGTAGCTGAATAACTGCAAATACAATCAATATCACTCCAATCTTTGTTGAACTTGGTAAGAACTTTTTGCAGGAGCATTCCAAGTGACACTACGTTCCATGTTTTCCAAAAGTCTGGTGTCATGTTTTCACCACTTTCCCAGATGCTTGGTGACAGCACTCCTTTCACATATAGTTGTCACTACACCTTGCATTGAATGTTTAAAGCCTGGGGTGTTTGGCAATTCACCTACTATCAATACTGAAACACTAAAAAAGGGGGCTGATGTATCAAGGTATTTAACCTATTCTCTGTGGGTAAATGTGATGGTACATGTTGGGAAAGATTCTTATGAAACCAGCCTATTTACCTATCAGTGAAAGAATCAAACGTAGCCAAAATATCAAATATGATTTTGTTATTTCCTGATTCTCTACAGTTTATAAACTAATTAAACATGACATAAAACATGCTTCTAAACCCCTGATCTTTAGACCAAAGACCACAAAACTGAAAAAAGCAAAAGGAAGAAGAAACTATATTTTAGTGACATCCCTAAACAACAAACCTCAAGCAGAATAGTGTTAGCCCAGTCTTTTTTTGCTGCTACCATGTATAACAAAGTTACATTGTATTGGCCCCTTCAGGAAGAAATAAAAATGACTCTTTCACTCTCCTTTTCCTTTCTTTGAATGGCATTCAGTTTGTTGTTGTGCTGGTGTTTTTTCATTACTTATATGTTTACACTGATGGGGGCTATTTCCCTTTCGATGGGGTTTTATCAGTTATTATAGGTTTAAACCTAAGACTGGATAGCCTAAGTATAATAAAGCCTTCCCTTGATAGCCTATGGAGCTAATGTACTACAATGGGGAAAAATAAAATTGGTAGTTTTTCCCTCACAAGGGCATATAAAACATATTTTAGAATGTCCCTGCTTATAGGTACAAGGCATTCACTACCCCTGGGGCGCCTAGGGGAGACTTTAGGGGCGCCTTATTTGTAAAGACATAAGGTAGTTTAAGATTTTGGAAGTACCTTTAATTCCAAAGTCGATTTTGCATACAATTTTTTACAATTAATATTTTGTTTATTAGCATCTGAAAAACCTTACAACAATGTGGGACTACAGTCGCAAATGTCCACATGAATTTTGGAATACATATTGGCAACATGCATGCAGTACACATAACAGAAATGGCACAGTAGCAAATGCGAGACCCACTGGCTTTATAGTGATCTATAAATCATTACAGCACGGCGACTAAATAGAAGTCAAACCAGCACATTCTGCAAGTCAGCATCATGAATAAACACAGCAATCCAACAACAGGCATCACGAGACATTTTATGACTAAAAGAGTAAGTGTTAAAGCCTAGTACTGTCCTGTGTGGCATGAAGATCTGACTCTATTATAGCAGGGAAGGGCAAAGCAGGATCTTGTTGGCGAATGGAAGAAAGAAAAGGCTATCCAGCTAGATCTGGATCACCCTAAGACCTTTAAAGACAAGCTTTAACAAGGTCTAATCTTGCCAGTTTACCAAATTTACATATTGATTTGTACACAATGCCCCATGGTTAAAGACAATACAAGTTCAAACGGAATGTTCTATTTATCTATTTTATTAATCAACAAATTATTTCATCAAAATATTTTAACACAAGCTATTAAAAACATTTATCATCAATTTTTATTTAAAAACATACATTATACATAATAAAATTAAGAAAACAATTTTAAGAAAAAACTGTCGATGCGGCGTTTCGGTGTTAGAAAGAAACGTCACCTTCTTCAGGACAATAATTTTTTATGAATAAAAACAGTCTAAATAAAAATATAAACATTGTGTTAACAACCAATCTATAGATACATTCCTTTGTTTTCTTAAATTTTCTTCTATTTCGCAACCTAGGCATTAT
The DNA here is from genome assembly GCF_964204655.1 of Triturus cristatus. Classification (NCBI taxonomy): domain Eukaryota; kingdom Metazoa; phylum Chordata; class Amphibia; order Caudata; family Salamandridae; genus Triturus; species Triturus cristatus. Next base: position 318,204,510 of record NC_140580.1, on the reverse strand, counting down.
TCTCAGTGCAGTGTACTCTATCTGATGCAATTACTTCCACATCTCTTATCCAAAATCTCTTTGTATACATTTATACATGTGCAAAGTTCTCTCAATTGTTTCATAAATATATTCTTGTTATATTTATAGCATCTTGGGCTGTGTAATTACAAAAAAAGCATTCCTTCATACTGCTAGTCTTGGGTTCATGTCATACATTGGTCACTTTGTTAATCATACATGTATCCATGAAGCCTTATTTCTTTCAGGCTAGAAGCCTCTACACGATTATACACAATTAACATTGGCAATTCATTATTTGCATTGCATTTATCCTTGTTATATTTGGTAATTTGCAGATAAATCCTTGGGCTGGATTATTATAATCTATTCCCTTCTATTAACTGCAGCGTTAAAACATAACGAATGTCAATGGATATCATGACATACCTGAATAAATTCTATATAAGCCTTTCTTAATTGGCTTCAATAGAAGAATGGATTCTTCAGAAATGCTCGAAAAAAGTACAGGTTGATGCTGCAATGAAGAAGAAGAATTTATTTTATTTTTCTTGAATATTCCTATTTATTTTCTGGGCCTCTGAAAAGCATTATTTAATTTTAAAGAAAAAAAAGGGGGTGATACCCATACTTTATATATATTTTTGTCTTCTAGAGCATCAACTAATAAATAGCCGTTTATAGAAAGTCATTTTAAAATCTATTTAAAAGGATATTTTTGGTTTATTTACTCATTCTCAACACTGATTTAGTACTGTTAATGGAATATACCTTAGTGATAAGTTCGTCTTTCTCAAACGATTTCATTAACTTCTCAATTTCTTGCTTGCGTCATCAATCCATTCAAATGTACTGTGAGGGATTAAAATAAATCCCAATGTAGAAATTGACTTTTGTATTTCTCTATCAAAATTTTTGTATATTTTTTATATTTTTATTTCCACTCTTACTGGCAGCTCAGTTGGATGTCGTCGCCGCAAAAGCATGCCAGCACCGCTTGCCTGCAAGACCGTTTCCGTTTTCTGTTGAAGAACTGTCTCAGGAGGGCCCGTCGTTCTTGTAGTAGTTCCCTGCAAATAGTTATCAGATGCACTATGTTTTCTTCACCTTCACCACAAAGACGACACTTTGCTGGTGTCTGAGCCCGTAGCCAAGGGGGTAGATGATTTGCCGAGGGCAGCAGCCCTAGGCGCAATTTCAAAAAAATTTCTTTAGTTTTTTTTGAGAAGCCAGTCTGGAGGTATCCTTGGGGCAAGGGTTTAGTGTAGGATTGTACAGTAAGCCAGCCATGTGCATGCTCTACCAGGGACGCTTTATCCTACCAGAATGATACTTTCCTGACAGTCTTGTTTACTACTTTTTTTAAGCATGCTGGGGCCCCTGGGAGTTCCCAAAGCTGTTGTAGCCCCAGCTGGTTGATGGTGGCCTTCAAATAAAGCCTTGCAGGGCAAGTTTCTTTGGTTTGTAGCTTCTTCCACAGGAGATCATTTAGCGTTTTTGGTTCTCCCCTGCTTATTTTGTGCCAGCTTTTTATATATGTTCCTTTGCGTGTCAGCTCTTCTCTTGGGAGCCCAAATTCAAGTCTCATCTGTGCGGGAGATGTGTAACTTGGCAAGCCAAAGATCATGCGCAGTGCTCTTGCTACGGTGCCATCAATTGTAGCAGCGTCCCTCCCTCTCATAGCTTCACTGCCATAAGTAATGGCTGGAATTGGATCACCTTAATAAGAGGAAGGAGGCTTGGACCAATGATCTTGCTTTTTAAGTTTCTTAAAGCTGCCGCAGTCATTAGACCTCTCTTTTTTATGGCATCGCATTGTGGCTTGAAATTGCCTTTGTCGTCTATGACCCCCAGATATCTGTATTCACAAACAATGTCCAGCTTTCGTGATGCCAAGAACCAGTTATTTGTTATTCTCTTTTTATGGGTGTTAATGCACATGACTTTGGTTTTCTCTTGGTTAATGCTAAGCATATTTGTTGCAGAATATCGTGACGTTATGTCCAACAGCCGCTGTAAGCCTACCGGGGTACAGCTAATGAGTACCAGGTCGTCCTCATAGAAAAGATTGGACAGCTGGGTACCACCTAGCTTGGGTGCGTGCAAGTTGCTTTCGTTCAGCAGAGTTGATAGCTCTCCCATAAATAGATTAAAAAGTGTTGGGACTAGCACACAGCCTTGTTTAACCCCTGTGCTTGTTGGAATCTTCCTCGATAGATATTCTCCATTACCTAGTTTAACTTGCACCCACGTGTCACTATGCAGGAGAATTAGTTGATTTAAGAGCAGTGGTGGGATGTTCAACTTTTTCAATTTTTGGCACAGAAGGTTTCTGTTAACACAGTCGAATGCGGAGCTGTAATCAATGTAGCACAGGTATAGGGGTTGTTTTACTGTGAGAGCGGCGTCAATCATTAGGGACAGAGCTAGAATAGTGGTAGTCGTCCCTGTGTTTTTGCAGAAGCCGATTTGATTGTATGGAATTGCAGTAACTTCTGTTGCCCATGATGTTAATTCCAGGAGTAAAAGGCCCGCAAAGTATTTGGCCTCGTTGTCAAGGATACTAGCCGGTAGCTTCTCGGGTCATTTCTATTTCCTTTTTTGTAAATTGAGGAGATGATGGCCCCCCTCCAGGATGACGGGATTAAAGACGTTTGTAAGATCTTATCAAGCATTGGTTTGAGAACGGCAGCCCAGAATTCAGGCTCTTGTTTAAACAAAATTGGGGGATCCCATTTGGCCCTGGCGCGCCCTCTCGTCTTCCCTTTGAAATTCTTTTACAGATCTGCACGATCGTAGTTGAGATTTCTTGTTCCGATGCCTGGATGTCATTGGATTGTAGTACCCGGACTTTGGAGTCATGTATGGAATTGTGTGACCCTTTCCTGGTTTCTTGAGTTCCATTAAAGTGTGAGCCAAGAAAAATTGTCCAAGCTTCTTCTGTAGCATAAGATTCAATACCCTGACTCCGCTCGCTAGTCAGATTATTGATCTTTTGCCAAAACTTTGCACTGTTGCCAGTTTTAATATCATGTAATAGTTTGGCCCACAGAGTCTCTTCTGCTTCATGTTTAAGTCGCCAAATCAACTGCCTGTGGTCGCCCTTTAGTTGTCTCAGTTCTTGTTGAGCGACAGGGTTTATCCTCAGTCTTCGCAGTGTTTGATTGATCAAGGTCTTAAGCTTTTTTATATGAGTGTTATTTCTGAGATTTAAATTGCCTCATAACTTTGACTGCCCCTTCAGCATGACTGTTGCCCTTTTTTGTAACTGTTTTATTTCGTAATGTTCTTGTAAACACCTCCCAGCTGTCAATCAGATCTGTTGTTCCTGTGTGCACTTCGCCTAATACCTGTTTAGCATGGAATAAGAGACTTTGTGGGTCATCGTTCTGCATTTTACCCGCCTCTCGTTCTCAGTGTATTCTAAGCTGTGTGCATTAGCTGTAGGTGGGTTTAGTATTGGAATGGCATTGATCGTGACTTCCTGGGGCAGATAGTCGCTGTAGTCTAGTGAGCCAATGTGGAAATCCCTTGCCCTTTGATACAAACTACATGAAAGGAATGTAAAAATCAATTGTGGAACTGGCCGTTTTACTGTGAACGGTTGCTGCTTGAGGGCGGTCCCCTGAGAATCTGCCATTAACTGCTCGGAAGCCCAATTCTTCTAATGATGAAAGAAGTCTCCGTGCTGTTTTCGAGCTTCTGCCTCCAGAGGTGTTATCTTGAGAGTTTGGCTCCCAAGCGAATGGATCCTCCCCATAAATGATGTCGGTAGTTGGGTTGCTGAGCATATTTAGATTGAAATCCCCACTGATAATCCAGCTGTTTGTATCTTCAACATTTAATAGTTTTGTAAGCGCTTCCTTCAGCTACTGTGCTCCACTAGTTTTTTCTCGGGAATGTAGATAGAGGTTTATCAAAATTATATCTTCCCTTTCGGCCTCCTCCTAGTAGAGATTCGTATCACTTGCATTGCATTTGGCGGGGTTAGTTTATTTGCGAGGGGCGCTACTGCATAAATGCTCCCTATATAACTATATATGGCAAGGCCGCCCTTTTTATGACCAAACCGTGCAATTTGCGTGGGAGGAATGAAGTACAGATTATAGCCAGGAAGTGCCGGCGGAAAATCGGACCACGTTTCTTGCAGTGCAATTATATTGAATCTTCTCAGATAGGTATAAAGTTCTGTGTCTGTAAACTTTTCACCTAGGCCATTGATATTCCAAGAGCACAGGTTAAGAGTGTTGGAAGAGTTCTTGTCATTGTACTTATTTTTTCATTGATTTTCTATATTGACATTTATAGTCCTAGAGAGCCAGCTCCAGTCTTGAAAGGCAGGTTTTTTCATGGCGAATGATCTTTTACTGCGTCGCTCTCTGTGATCTGGGATGTCGGGGGTATTGCTGCGAGCCCCACGCAGTACCGAAAGTGGTCGTGGATTTGAATCGGATTGACCGTTCTCTTTCTTTTGTTCACTGTCAGGTACCAGTGGGTCAGGGTATCTTGGTTTTGAGAATGGTTGGAGCTTTATACCCCAGGTGTTGAACATGGCTTGTTCTTTTAGTACTCTCTGAGCCACTTATGCGGTTGACAAAACTGTTTTCGTTGCTTCAACCCCTGGCCGATCCAATATTTCTGTGAACCCGACTGACTCCAAGTCGCTGGTTGATATATTTTTTATACTAATTATGGAATTCAGTAAGCGTAGTATATTACCCCTGTTTAGGATGTCGATCGGGCCCTTTGATTTATACTCCGGGAAGAACACGAATGTGGGGCTGTTTGCCTGCCCCATCTCGAGTGTTGAGCTGTCCTGAGTGATGGTGGGAACGTCCCCGGAGCCATGGTTTTCCTCGCTCAGAGCTCCCCAACCCTGAGTGCTATTTTCCTTACCCCGTGTTGACTCTAGGTTGGCGATAATTGTTGATGTTATTATGGCCCCTTGTGGGTGACCCATTTCATTTCTGTGAGCAGGGCTAGAGACAAATTTGCTGTTTCGAGTGGTATGTTTTTCTTTTGGCATCTCTTCCTGGTTCGGGCTTTCGCTAAGATCATGGACCAAATCTTTTTCATTGCTCGTCTGAACATGTCCTGCTTCTTTTTTGTGAGTGACGCTAGTGGCCGTCTTTCTGTTACGTGTGGTATTATTTTTGGTATTTTGCCTCTCTTCTTGAATCTGGTTTTCTCTTAAATCGTGATCCGTATCTATTTCATTGCAGTTCTCGGCTGATATATCTCTCATCAGTTCCGATGTCGTATCCCCTGTACTGTTGTTTTTTCCTCTGAATATTGCAGGGATTTTTTTCTTTTGGTTACGGCCCTTCCTTCTCTGCTTTCTCTCCTGTTTTGTAAATTGGAGGTGTTCCAGTGATTCTTTATTTTGTGGGGTTTCGCCCAGTAGCGTTATGTTAATAGGTGGTGGCATTTGGCATCCTCTGTTCCTTAAGTTCCTGTCTAATCCTTGCATTGTTGAGTCTGCAGCTTCCCCCTCCTGCTGTGCTTCTTGAGTCAGCTTTGTAGTCGCCAGACTTGGTGCCCAGGGGCCTGCGCTCTGTAACGGCCATGCTTTGTTTCTTGGCTGGTCCAAACCCTTTGGTGTATTATTTTTTGTAGCCTCCCTGATGTCTGAGAGGAGATTACCCATTGCCGTTGGGAGTGTAGCCAGTTTGTCTATGATTGTTATGCATGAGCAGTTGGTTTGTATTAGTTGTGCCTCTGCTTGCGCCCTTCTTACCAAATTATTGAGCTCTGCTAACTTGCCATCAATATTGGCAACGAAGATTAAAAAGCGAATTAAGGACAGACAATTGGAGATCCATCTTGTCCGATTGATATTGGATGGCGTTTACGGACATTTGCATTGTATGCAAAAGAGATGCCAAAATGTCTTCTTTTGTTTGTGAAGATTCCTTGCCGGATTTGGGGTTTGGCGCACTCTTATTCAAACCTGCGAGTTCATCATGGGTGGCCGCGGAATAGGAAGCTACCAGTTCTTCCCACTCTTCTTGAGTGAGATACGTGGATTCAAAGTCCGTAGTCTGCATTGATTTAGTGGGTGGGGTGGCTGGGCCCGGAGTTTGAATTTGAATTTGGCTGGGAGCGTAGCTTCTCTTGAGTTCTTCAAGTTGTTGGTCGGATTGATGGTCAGTGGAAAGAGGTACATGCCATTCTTGCACTGTAGATTGCGGTGAGATTGATGTATGTGGAGACCTTTTCTCTATCGTGTCAGCCGATATAATAAGATCTTTCTCTCCCTTAGTGCTCTCCTGCCGTGTCACCATGCATTCAAGTGTTGGAAATATGTGCTTGTCGTGCCCTAACTCCACTTGAGGTATAGGATCACCATATCCTTTGGTTATTGTGTCACCCTTATTTGGCGTGTTAAGATTCCTGGGTATGTTGGGGGCTGGTTCTGCTTGTCCCTCGGTATTGCCCAGCAGTCCTTCGCCATCGTCTAGCAGTTCAGCTGCGTCACAACTTGCTTGACCTGGAGGGCTCATCTTCCAGTATTTTTTCTTTTCAGAACCAAGGCTTGTGGGAAGACCTTGGCACTCGCTTTCATACTTGTTTTTGCTTCCCCTCCCATTGACCTTTGGCCTTGCATTCTGCCAATCCTGCTCTTGGTCCTGCATTTTTGGGCTCGAGTGAACAACATTTTCGGACCCCCTATTAGGCTCTGCTATGCTTGTGTGGGCTGCCCCTTCCATATTGCTCCCCTCTTCTCCAACTTCTCCAACTTCGGCTTATTCTCTTTTAGCATCCGACTCCATCCCCAGATGCCTTTGCTGCTTTGGGGGAAGGGCCTTTCTGGGTTCCAGCGGGGTTGGCAGGCTACTTGCGTTGCGGCTGTTCAGACATATGACTGAGCCGACATCTTTAATAAATGAGAACTTCATATACATTTTCGGTTGGTAACCAGGCTTGGGCAGGTTAGGTACACTTGCTGCTCCTCTCAATTTGCTGTTTGGAGAGGGTTGTGGACTTGTGAGTAGAGGGGTCAGGGGGGTCATGGAGATCAAGAGTGTTTCTTCCTTCTCCTCCTCCCTTTCTTCCTCAAATCATCCTCACTGACCTTCATAAGGTCTTTTTTAAGTTTCTTATTTGTCCTCCTTGTTCTTTTGATACGATTAGCAGATGATGGTTGGTCCCTTGACTTCCCCGACCTCATTGCTTCTTTCCTTAATTGATCTTGGCCTTCTTGATCCTCTTAATCGTCTCTTAGTGCTCTCTCTCTCTCTTTCAGCCTTGCTCGTCCTTTGCTCGTTCTTTGCTCATTTCCTCTTTTGCTCCTTTGCCTCTTTTCCTCCTTTGCGCCTGCCACCTATTTCCAGTCTGTTCTGTGGTGTCAGATACAAGTTATGCCGAGGCTTAGCGGTGCGATGGATGGGAGTGGGAGGTGGGCAGAGTGTGTATTGGAACTGCATGGAGTTGCTTGGAGCTGCTTGGAGTAGTGGCGGTGCAATTAAAATCTCTCACCACTCCGCACCGCTATACCGGGAGCGCCAGCGGGAGTACCAGACGCTGTAACAGACGCCGTAACAGACAGTATAAAGACAGTATAAAGATGAAACGAGCCGGAAGCGGAAAAGCTGGTGGCTGGTGGCTGGTGAATGTTGGCTGGTGGTTAATGATTGGTCGATGGCGAAGGTATTTGTCGTCAGTGGCAAGCAATGAGAGCAGTTTAATGGTGCTCATAGGCTTCTCAACTAATTTTCAGTTTCCTGGATTCTGATAGACCGATAGTCCAGTAGGTCTTTTTTCCACTCCTGAAGAAGTAAGGTAGCGGGAGAAGCCCCTGGGCCGGTGGGAGGAGTGGGCAGTAGGCAGTAGCACAGTAGCGACCAATAACAGGCTAGTCGGCCTAGTAGAGAAGGGGAGGATGGAGGATGGAGGGGAGGATGGATGGAGGGTGGAAGGGTGGAAGAAGAAGAAGAGAGGGAGACAGAGAGTGGGGTGGAGAGCAGGGCGCTCTGGAAGCCGCAAGCCAACCCCAACCTAGTTGGTTGCTTTCCACGCGCTTACCTGGGCTCTTCACTTAGCAGCTGCCCCAAAGGGTGACCGCGCTCCCGCACCCCACTCTTCGCTGCTCACCTGCAACCTCTGCTCCACTTCTGCTCCATACTGCAAACCATGCCTCAGTACAGCCAAACTCTGCGCCGGTCTATCCTTCTGCCTCTTAAAGTCCCTTAACTCCCTTATCACCTGTCACCTGTCGCCTGTGAGCCTTGGGAAGCCTTAGTAAAGCCTTGCGGTCACCCTGCATTTATCCCCCGCTGCTGACCGCCACTTCCCTGAACTACGGCAGCCTGGTGCCGAGCAATGCAGAGCAGAGCAAGGGCGGCCGTGACAGGGAAGGGCAAGGCAGACAGGCAGGGCAGGGCGAGGCGGCCGCAGCTCCGGCTCTGGCTTCAGTCCTCGGGCTCTAATCCTCGGCTGCGGGCTACGGGGGCAAGGGAGTGTGGAGATACTGAGATACGGGCCGAGATACGGGCTGAGGGCTCGAGCGTCTCCTCCTTGCACTCCGTGCTCCGCACTCTGAGCCTGCCACGCCCACTCAGTACAACTCAGTACAACCAGCGATTGCCGATCCAGCGATACAATCTCAAGTTGGTGAGAGGTGAAATTGGCAGTGGTGATGAGGGAAATAATGGATGCAGAGAGAGAATACAAAAAATTTGAGCACATAGGGCATATAGCTTCATATCAGGTGCCCCCAAACCCCCTTGAGCAAGAGGCAGAGTGAGAAGATCCCAAGAAGCGCAAGGCTTTTTATTCTCCTATAGGAGCGTAATAAGGCTGGATTTAAGAGGTTGAAAAAATTGTGTGGTTAGTGAACAGAAACAATTATGAATAGGTATAACACTGCATTGCGTATTGTATCAGAAGGTAAGCACCAGGTAAATGAGCAGGGGAGCGCCTGGCCAAGCTGTATCTCCAACAGAACAGGGTCATGGTCCGACAATGTACGGGGTAGGTGAGCCAACCTACAGATCCACGTCTGCACGTCTCTGAATGTCAACCAAAAATCAGTCCTGGACCAGGCATTAAGGTGCCCTCCCAGACGTCCCCATTTGCATGCCTCCAAACATCACTTAGACAGTTATCAAGAATAATTGTGTTAAGCATCCGCGCAGTGTTAGGGTGCAAGCGCCTGGAGGTTCCAGAGCAGTCGAGCATGTCATCAAGGGCAACATTGAAATCCCCACCCCATATTAGCGCCCGTGAGCCGAGACTGGAGATTAATCTCCAAATTTCAGAAAAGAACAAGGGGTCATCGGCATTGGGGACATAAATGGCAGCCAGAACCACTGGGTGCCTATATAATTGTCCAGCTAAGATAACGTATCGCCCTCACTATCAATGGGGAAATGCAACAGTTGCGATGGGAGGCCCTTTTGAATCAGAACCGCAACGCCCCAGGCATAGTTAGAATATGTGGAGGCGTGTGCTTCCCTGCACCAATGGGAGTGAAGCCCTAAATGTGACGAGCTCACCAAGTGTGTCTCTTGAATGAAACAGATATCCACTTTGTGTCTGGTGAGGTAGGCATGTACTAGACGAGCCCTCCTGCAGTTGTTAAGACTACATATATTCCATGAGACACAGGTTAAGATAGGCATGCTGACACTAGACTGAGAACTTAGAACTTAATGAGTCAATGTGACATGTACGGTACGTGCATACTAAACAGGGTTAGTGTCCTGCGACTGAGTCCCTAATACAGACTTAATGCACGTCTGAAAAAAACAGAGTAAATAAACAACTCACATCCATTTCAAACCATAAACTTGGTTGAGAATTCCCATCCCGCAGTCCTCCCTCTCAACACAACCTCAACATAATAATTAGAGTAGGAAACATCGCTGGAGGCAGAGGGCGACTGGGCAAACTCACCCTACCATGTTTGGCAAAGTGGCTGAGCCATCCATGTTAAGGGCAGCCCACCTACTAAAAGCAAAGTGGAATCTAGTGAAATAACATAGTTAAGTACAATAACACAGGTCGTTCTGGACTAAGCTGCAAAATGGGTAATGAATCAATACAAATCTTGAAGGTGGCAGGTCGGGTGCCCCCGACTAGATATGACCAATGAACAGCATAATGAAAAACATCATTAATTTTCACTTAATACATTTTTCATCACTGCGCTTGGTGAAGTGTTAGGGGAGCGTGGACCTGTAGTAACCTATTTGGCGAATTTTAATGCAGATTTGGCATCTTGGAAGAAATGTTGTTTGCCCTCCCAAATGGCTTTCAATTAGGTGGGCTATATCATTGCATAAGGGATTTCAGCTTTCTGAAGAATATGCTTGGCTAGCAAAAATTAGCGGCGGGCACCTTGTACTGACAATGTGAAGTCAGGAAAGAGTGAGAGGTTGGACCCTTGGTATTGAATAGGACCCTTTTCCGTGCAAGATGCAGGACTGCATTGCAATCACGGTGGTTCAGGAGGTGCGCCACAATGGGATGAGCTGGGGCCAAGTGAGCAATGTGCCCTTTCCACAATAAAAACACATTACAGGCCCCCTGCAAACAAATCACTTAACATGTTCTCGACAAAGTCTTCCATTTTAGTGATGTTTGTAGATTCTGGCACGCCTGTGATTTGAAGATTATTACACCTGAAATGCGCCTCAGTGCCCTCATTTTTCGCCTTTATAACTGCCAGTACTTTGTCCATCGTCAGAAGTTTCTGACTAGATTCTAACTATGCATCATCTGCATCCAAAACACGATGCTCCAAATGGTTGAGCCGCCCCTCGTGTTTGTCGACCCTCTGTTTAACTTCATTAAAGACAAACAGGTTGGCTGAGCATGGTTAGGCACCTCAGTTTCAAAGTCAATTTATGAGTCCTTGGTTTGTGCACAACACGTCCGGAGCTCGCCACACATATGCTCCACTGTAAAAACAGATACCAAACTGTTTGAGGGCAAGGACGGTGCACCAAGAAACAGAATTCAAAGAGCTTCCAATCTTGCCAAAATTAAGTCCTTTATTCTTTTTCGATCTTTAAAAAGCCTCAGACAACGCGTTTCGTTCCAATGGAACTTCGTCAGGGCTCGATACTCTCTTGCAGTTCCAGAGCGAAGGTCAAAGGAATATATATGGTATTCCAAGCGTGTTCAGTACTCGTTCTCATAAGTGTCCTGTTATTAATAGGAAACGAAAAAATATATAATTCTCCAAATGAAGATCACATGCTAATGATCCACAATCCTTGCTCATGTACCTCTTACGCAATCTTTATATAGGAAAGGCTAGCAACCTTATTCAAAGGATCAAAGGAAATCCTAATGGCCCATAAACGTAGCACATATATCTCTGTATTCAAAAGAACATTTGGAAAAGTGACATATCTCGAGTTACATCTCTAGTTGTCCAAATACTACAATAAGTAGGTCTGTAGTCCTTTTTGTTCAAGTGGCATATATAGCCCACTATTAAGACTAGAAATAACGGCAACCAAAATAAAGTCCATCCGTCCTAAAAGCGTGATGGGGCATGACTAACCCCCAGTATAGGCCGAATGAACGTCCCACCCGTCTACATACGTCCTTCCTTGTGGCGTTACTTCTACCAGGACTCATGGAGATTCCTCTCGTCTATAGAACTCCGGGAAACTCCTCACTTGTACGATGCACCAGAGTTCTATAGACGAGAGGAATCTCCATGTGTCCCGGTAGAAGTAACGCCGCAAGGAAGGACGTATGTAGACGGGTGGGACGTTCGTTCGGCCTATGCTGGGGGTTATTCATGCCCCATCACGCTTTTACGACAGATGGCCGTAATTTTGGTTGCCGTTATTTCTAGTCTTAATAGTGGGGTATATATGCCACTTGAATAAAAAGGACTACAGACCTACTTATTGTAGTATTTGGACTACTAGAGATGTAACTCGAGGTATGTCACTTTTCCAAATGTTCTTTTGAATATAGAGATATATGTGCTATGTTTATGGGCCGTTAGGATTTCCTTTGACCCAGAAGGAATAAGGTTGCTAGCCTTTCCTATATAAAGATTGCGTAAAAGGTACATGAGCAAGGATTGTGGATCATTAGCATGTGATCTGCATTTGGAGAATTATATATTTTTTCGTTTCCTATTAATAACAGGACACTTATGAGAACGAGTACTGAAAACGCTTGGAATACCACATATATTCCTATGACCTTCACTCTGGAACTGCAAGAGAGTATCGAGCCCTGACAAAGTTCCATTGGAACGAAACGCGTTGGCTGAGGCTTTTTAAAGATCTAAAAAGAATAAAGGACTTAATTTTGGCAAGATTGGAAGCTCTTTGAATTCTGTTTCTTTGTGCACTGTCCTTGGCCTCTGTTTAACTTGATCAAGGCGGCTTTTGAGAATATCCAAGTTGGTGTCAATTGCCCTCAGGCTGGAGCGCATCTCCACCAGCAGCTCCTTGATATCAATGTCTTGTGGTGGATCCTTTGTGGGGCACTCCGGGGAGGACTCAGAGCATAACCCCAAATCCCCCTGCCTGGTGAGACACCTGCCCCCTAACTGGAGCTTTGATTGCTTAGTGTTGTGTTTCCCCATTCAGTGTGGCTTCGGCGAAATACAAGCTAGCATGTAAGTAGAACAGAGCATATAGACAGACGATAGACACAAAACAACAGCAGCAGTAACCAAGGTGGATCGAGCAGTTAAGGCAGGAGGTGATTAAGCACTGTATCTAAGGCCTCCCTATGCCCTTGAGCACTTACACGACCATGGTGCGCAACCAAACTGCCCCACTATAAGTCCAGCGAGGAGGAACGCAGAGATCTGTAGGACCTGCTGCAAAAACAGGTCTGTACCTTCCAGGAAGAGATGCAAAGCCAAAGATGCCACCCAAAAAGCTCACTAGATGATGTTGACATCGTGTGGCAAATGGATGCGGCAGCCGAAGTGGACCAGGAGGTAAGCTGGGCACCACCACCACCCCAGATCACCAACACCCCCACAGCACTCTGACCCGGCCTCCAAAACTCATGTCCAGGTCACCGGGCCACAACAAGCGAACCAGATAGCCCAGAACACGGCCGCAGGTACAGGCTTCCACCAGGCAGATGCCAGTTTCCACAGATGCAGTAATCCTCCACCGCACACCCAGACACCGCTACTGCAGCCTTACCAATGTGGGGGTTGCTACAGCCGCCGCATTGGCAGCCGCAGGCTCAGGCGACCCGACTGTTACCACTAATGAGAATCAATGCCCTCTCCCTTAGGGTGCATGATCTGAGGCGGGCAAACAGGTACCCGGACCACCAGGAAGCAATCTCAGTGGCAGCCTCGGGCTCCGCCACCTGTCTTCCCCTCACCTTGGTGCATTAAGTCCAGCACACCATCCAAAGCGTCCGTAGCCCTCCAATGGTAGTGTCGGGCTACAAAAAACAGCCCGGCCACATGAGACCACCCGGCTGCAACAAGTCCAAACAGGCGGAGATCTGGCCGTAAGTAACAGCGACCTCCGTGGGGACACCAGCTCAGCCAACTAAGACCAGCAGCGGCTGCCCAAACGCCCCCACAGTGTGTGCAAGAACCATGACTCCAATGAGCAATCAATGGTCTAGTGATCAGTCCCTAGGTAGCAGGATCAGATATGGATTTCTGGCACTTCATCTTTGTTTTCTGCAGAGAAGACGGCTGCTAATGAAGGCATCTGGCGGATCGAGGCCCTCCTCATTTACTTGTGCAAACCCTGCCCCAATCCATTGTTCTGAAGCATCTGTCTGAACCATACATTCGTTTGTGTAGTCAGGGCCAGTAACACTGATGCTGAGTGCATAGCCTCCTTCAGAGTGTCAAAGGCCTTCTGACACTCTGGGGTCGAAATGACTTTCTTTGGCTGCTTTTTAGAGGTGAGTTCTGTCAGAGGAGTCACAATGGTCCCATAGTTTTAAAACAACCTTCTATAATACCTAGTCAGGCCAAGAAAGGCCCTGACCTCTTTCAGGGTTTTGGGATCCTCTCAATCCAGAATGGTCTGAATTGTGCTTTGGAGAGGTTGCACATGGCCTCCACCTACAAGGTGGCCAAGGTACACCACTGAACTCTGCCCTATCTGTCACTTGCTGGCCTTGATTGTCAGGCCCATCTGCTGCAGGGCCTGTAACACTTCCTTCAGGCAACCAGGTAATCCTCCAAGGGGGGGACTGTATACAGCTGTATAGTCCCGATAAGCTGCACTGAACTGTTACAACCCAGAAAGGACCCTGTTCACCAACTTCTGGAAGGTGGCATTGGCATTCTTTAAACCAAAGGGAATCCCTTTGAATTGAAAGTGACCCTCTGGTGTGGAGACTGAGGACCTCTCCTTTATTCCTTCAATGAGGGCAATCTGTCAGTAACCTGAAGTCAAGTCAAATGTACTCTCTTACTTGCAGCCCGTTAACCTATCAATGAGCGCATCAGCTTTAGGTATAGGGTGAGCATCAGTCTTAGTGACTGCATTTAATCCTCTGTAGTCCACACTAAACTTAATTCCTTCTTTCCCCCTCGGGGATTAGGTTTGGGTATCAGCACCACTGGGCTGGCCCATGGTTTGTAGGAGAGCTTGAGTACCCCCAACTCCAGCATCTTAGCTATTGCAGCTTTGATGCTGGTTCTGACCTGGTCAGACAACCCGTACAACTTGTTGTTGACAGGTAAGCTGTCACCAGTGTCAACATCATGTACACACCACTCAGTGTGTATATGATACCTGGGGTCAAAGAGAACAGACCTGCAAACTGCCCCAACACCTGCTTGCAGTGTTTGTGCTGCTGGTCTGTCAACTTGGGAGAGAGTACCACTCTCTCCACTGAGCCATCTTGCACATTGCTGGAGAGGAAGTCTGGCAATGCTCAGTTTCCTCCTCACCTTCTTCATCAGGGACCATCAGAATGGTCATGTCTGCTCTGTCTTGGTGTGGTTTCAATCTATTGACATGCAGGATCCTGTGGGGATTCTTGGGACTGTTAAGGTAGGTAACCTCACTCTTCTTCTCTAAGATTGGGTAGGGTCCAGTCCACGTGTCCTGGAGGGGCCTGGGAGCTACAGGCTCCAACTCGCACACAAATTGTCCTGGAGTGTACTCAGGCATAGAAGCCTTTTCATCATACCAGAGCTTCAAGAGCTCTTGGCTGACCTCCAGTTTACTAATTGCTTTGTACATGTACTCTGCCATGCGAGATATCAGGCCTAGTACATAGTCCAGCACATTGTCCTTGGCTTCCTTGAGAGGCGTTTCCCAATACTCTCTCACCAGACACAATGGCCCTCTTACAAGGTGCCCAAACAACAATTCAAAGGGGCTGAAGCTAACCCTTTTGTGGCACCTCCCTCTATGCAAACAGTAGGCATTGGAGGAAAATGCCCCATCTCCTCCTGAGTTTGTCAGACAAACTCATGATCATGCCTTCACGGTCTTATTAAACCTTTCCACCAGACCATTAGTCTGGGGATGATATGGGGTGATAAACTTGTAGGAAACCCAACATTCATCCCATATCGCCTTCAGCGAGGGAGACATTAAGTTTGTGCCTCTATCTGCGACCACCTCCTTTGGGAAACCCACTCTGGTGAACAAACTAAGTAGGGCCCCAGCCACTGAAGGAGCAGTGTCTGTTCTGAGGAGAATTGCTTCAGGATATCTTATGCCATGATCCACTACCACCAGTATATATCTGTTCCCCGAGGCAGTTGATGGGTCTAGGAGGGCCAACAATGTCCATCCCCACCATTTCAAAGGGAGTGGCAACCACTGGCATTAGTATCAAGGGAACCTTTGGCTTGCCCCTCTCTTGCCACTGGCCTGAAAGTTTGCACGGGAGCTGCAAAACTCCTTTACTTTGACAGTCATGTTGGGCCAATAGCTATGGTTAACTAACCAGTTCCAAGTCTTACTCTGACCCCAATGACCTACCAATGGGATTTCATGGCTAAAGGTGAGGAGGAATTCTCTATACTTTTGGGTAACCACCAACCTCCTGGTGGCTCCTTCCTTGAGGTCTCTGGCCTCACTATTTAGGACCCTGTCATCCAAATAAACTTTGTGGAATCCACTGACTTCTCATTTCTGTTGCATGGAGGCAGTCTGCCTCAGGCTCTCAAGAGTGGGACACCCTCTCTCTCTCTGTCCCTGACACAACTCTTCTCTGGAGGGTCCACCAGCTCCTTACAATTCTGCCCCTCCTTGTTTAACCTATACATGCAACCCCTGGCGGAGGTTGCCAAGAAATGGGGCCTCACAATGGTGTCGTACGCCGACGACACCCAGTTGGTCATCAGCCTCAACCATGCCCCCTCTCCCGATGCCACTAGATTCAGGGATGGTCTGACCGCCGTTGCTAAATGGATGACGGCTAATTGCCTTCAACTCAACGGCGGCAAAACAGAGGTGCTGATAATGGGGAAAAATAGTAACAACTGGAATGACCTCTGGTGGCCCCAAAGACTGGGCCCAGCCCCCCCCCAAAGACTCTAGCTAAAAACCTGGGAGTGTGGCTGGACTCTGCTCTTAGCTTCCAGTCGCACACAAAAAAAGTTGCCGCAACCTGCATTGGATTACTGAGAAGCCTCACCCCCATCTTAGGCTATTTTGACTCCAAAACTCGACAACTCATCGTACAATCTACCATTCTGTCCAGACTGGACTACGCGAGTGTCTTGTTGTTAGGAGCTAATAAAACTGAAGTTAAGAGACTCCAACGGATACAAAATTCGGCGGCAAGGGCTATAGTAGGTCTCCCTAAAAGATGCTCGGCGAGAGCGACCATTCACAGATTACATTGGTTACCCATGGAAGCCCGCATCCAGTTCAAAGCCCTCATATTCGCCTTTAAAATCATGAAGAACGAAGGCCCGGAGCTACTCCGCTCGCTGTTGACCCCCTACACTCCCAAACGGAACCTCAGGTCCATGGGGCAACACCTAGCAATGGTACCCTACACTAAGTTTTGCCGCATCGGAGGGCGCTCCTTCAAACTACTGGGGGCCAAATTATGGAACTCCCTTCCCCTCAATATTCGATGCATGGACAACATCCTAGCTTTCCGCAGAGCTATTAAAACCTATCTCTTCCCCCCCTGTTAGGTCCCTCCCTTCCCCCCTGTTTCAGCTGGTTGTGTTATGGTTCCAGCGCCGGGACGCCCCGTTGCGGGGGCAGCTGTTTGCGCTTTACAAAACTGATAACATAACAACATAACATAACATATTGCAGGCGTGGAATCCTTACCTCAGAGGTCAGATCCTTCCCCTTAAGGTTCCATTCCTCCTGAACCTCTGGAGTTCTTTGGGCTGGCTCATCAGATCGTGTGCTCTTTCTTTTCATTCAAGGCTTGGCCCATTGTTCCAGGTTCCAAGTGTCCAACATTTCCCTTCTGTGCAGTCTGTGACATGGTCACAGCGCATAGCAACTCAGGGAGGTCTAGCATCCTTGCATGGGCCATCGCTCCACCCCTGACCAGTCAGAAGCTTCAAGATCGTTTCTTAGTAGACACTCTACTGGGAAGGCAGGAGACACAACTACCTTCTTATAGCCTGTCACACCTACCCATCCCAAATCACCATTGCCGAGGGATGGAGTTTGGCTCTGCTGTCTGCATAGGTCACTTGGTGATACATACCAGGTATGATCTGCTCAGGAGAAACTAGTTTCTCTGTGACCATGGCTACACTGGCTCCCGTATCTCTCAGAGTCTCAGCCTAATTTTTGTTTATTTTAGGCCTCAGCTTGTACCTCTCTATGTTGGGAGGCACATGGCCAGGGCTGCAATTTCCACTCTACCCTGGGAAACTAAGGTTGCCTGTGTGAACCCCTCCCCCATCCCTGGGACAATCTCCACCCTCATACCTACAATGAAAATCCCCTGGGACTTCCCAACAGTGGGGATCTCTTTGTGAAGACAGCAACTCCTCTTTTGTGTCCTCACTGATTACAGTCATAACACCTACCTCAACTTTGAAGGGTCAAAGAACTAACCTGCCTTCGAAGGGTCAAAAGACTTTCCCTGATACCCCACCCTTGAAGTTGGAGTGGCTCAGGCCCCCTCCTTGTTCAGATTTTCGTGGGTCTTGTAAGGACTCTTTTTGTATTTTATCTTATTTGTCCAGTGGGACCTGTCCACCTTTGTTCTGAACTCCTCCCCCTGGTACTGACTGGAAACCCTGGTTCTCACCCACTCATCAGCTGTCTTCCCCAGTTCCATGGGATAAGACAGCTTAGAGTCCCCTAGATTAGGGCTGAACTGACCGTAGTGGGCACCGGGCGTTTCACAGGTGGGCCGCCAAGGTGTCGGCGAGTTTTGGACCCCTGGGGGCCGTTTTTGTTACCGGGGGTCAGTTTTGCAGCATAGCTGCAATATCGGCCTCTAGTAACAAAAGCAGCTGTAGTGTTTTCCACGCACATGCGCCCCCCCCCCACCCTGCGAGGCTATCCCGACTCCATTGCCAGGGACGGTTTGTGTTCCCAGTCTGGCCCTGCCCTACATATTGGCGTAACTTCTCTTGTACGCAATGAGTCAGGATGTGTTCTTTAAGGAATACATTGTACAGCCCCTCATAAGAACTTACGTGATTACCCTGTATCCAGCCCTCTGGTGCCTTCACTGAGATGTCTACAAAGTCCACCCAGGACTGTGTGTTTACTTTCTGGGTGTCCCTGAACTTCACCCCGTACTGTTATGAGGTGAGACTAAACTTTCTGACCAGACTTTTTCTTATGTGGGAGTAATTTTCTGCCTCTGCCCCCTCTAGGTCAGGAGTCTATCCTTCCCAGCTACTGGGATCAACTCCCACAGGAATGAACCCAAGTATTTAGAGTGGACCATTCTCATCTTAAAAGCCCTTTCAAATGATATCAGACGCTTATCAATATCATCCCTCTCCTGGTACTTGGGGATGATCCCTTGGGAAGTCCAGGATTAAACCCACCACCCTTGGGCATCTCTTCATCTTCCTCCTCTTCGCGGCCACCTTTGTTTCTTGCTTTTCACCAATGCCCACTTCGCTCTAGCTAGGTGCAACTTCTTCTCTTCTAGAGCTATGGAAGCTAGCTGTGCTCACTTTCTTTGAAGGACAGTACTGGGGCCCCTGAGGGGTGCCTCTCCACCCACCGTTAGCTGAATGTCTGGACCTCATGCTAGAAGCAATGGACAAGTTGTCATCATCATCCTCCTGGAGGATTTTAACGGGGTCATCTTCCCGCTCCCCTTCATTCCCTGGAGCTGACTCTGCCCAGACCTTAAGAGACCTAATCATTTCTGCTTTTCTAATCCTAATAGCTACAGATAGCCCCTTGGCTCTACACTTTACCCTAAGCTCAGCTACTGTGAGATTATTTAGGTAAGGCAAATCAAGTGCCATGGTATCCCTAGTTTTGGATCACAAAAAAACTTTTGCAAATCGGATGTAGAGCAATGTATAATTTTAAAAATGAATTAAAAACAGTTTAGTCCAAATGTAACTCATTTTTTTCAAAAATCAATTTTACTAGATTATTAAAGATCTTCACTTAATGACTGTATGGTGAGGTCAAACACAAGTACTGTATCCAACCACTGCGCCCCAAATGTTCGAAGGTAGTTTATTTGTAGGTGTAGGTAGGTACCTTCCTATAGTAATCCGGCCACAATCACAATATAAGGTCCAGTCAAGGTCTCAATAAAGTATTTCCTTGCTCAACCCTTGGTAGCTGGCTGTGAGCAGGCAGGCTTAACATCAGATACAGGTGTGTAAAGCCTTTAAAAACACAAATACATCAAATAAGTAAGACGCAACACATCAAATAAACTGCCAAAATCTCATGGTGTAAAGAAATTGATAACATTAAGGGTGGACTCGTTAAATATTAACCTTTGGTGTTACTATGTTTAGAGATATTTTGACTTGATTTACAAGTGTAATATCTGTGTGGAATTACGTAATTTATACCTCTAAATTATATTAAATATAGTTAATACAAATATCTGTTTTTGGTCTACAACTTGGTGTGCACCTGTTCATTAGGATTTACCTCTTTATCATTTTCATTTACAGTTTTGGTTTGATTTAGCCTCTACTGTCACTGCGTGGGCAGATATTTCTTGTAAATCACTTTCAAATTACAGTATATAAATGATTCACTTGTTGGCCCTTAACCTTTTTTTGAACTTTATAAAAAAGGCATTTTCACAATTGTACTGTAAAATCTGACTTCATCATAAGTTAGGATTTTAAAGTCCAATTCTAAAGACACCAAACATGAACTGGTTACCTGTTCTCATTTAGAAATTACATCTATGAAATGTAATAAGGTATCGCCGTTGTTATAGTTTGGGAGAGGTAGGCCTTGCAGTAGTAAAAACAAATTTACAAGTTTTTCACTACCAGGACATATAGAACTTAAAAGCACATATCCAACCTTTTAAATGCATTGCACACTGCCCTCTGGGCTGCTCAGGGACCACCCTAGGGGTGACCTATGTGTATTGAAAGGAAAGTTAAGTAGTACTACATGTTTCCAGGGCCTGTAAATTAAATGCTACAAGTGGGCCTGCAGCACTCATTGTGCCACTCACTTAAGGAGCACCTTGAAACATGCCTCAGGCCTGCCACTGCAACCTGTAGTACATTTTAAACTATCATTTTGACCTGGCAAAATAAACCTTTTGCCAGGCCCAAATATTCCATTCTAATACATATAAGCCACCTCTAAGGTAGGCCCTAAAGGCTAATAAGACAGAGTCCATTGTATTTGAAAAGCAGGACATGTGTTCTTATATTGTTCACACCCTAGTAGTGAAAAACTTCTAAATTATTTTTTCTTTCTATTGGATAACATTGAGTTACCTTATTACATTTGATAAGTGCTGTCCTTTGATTGGGAGCAGAAAGTAATGTTATGTTTAGACTCAAATGAATTGTAATGTAAAATCCTCTTTAATGGCAAAGTTAGATTTTAAGTCACAAATCTGAAAATGACACTTTTAGAAAGTTGGTATTTCCATATCTTAACCATTTGGGCCTTATGCTAGTGTCCTGGGGCATATGGCTGAGAATGGCTCTGATGTTGGGCTTTGTGTATTCCTTCCAAACAGTGAGATAAAAGTGGACTAGGTGTTGGCAGTAAGGGCCATCCTACCATGATGGTTGGGACAGTGCTGTACCCAGCCGGCTTACATTTCATTTGTTACCCCTGACTACTGGAGCCTTGACAGGTGAAGGGAACAACTTTACAGAACAAGATGTGAGGGTAGTATAGGGAATCCCCCAGTTCAAATTCTGGTACCAGGTATAAATACTGGACCTTCAGAGTCACTATACAGTACACTCCTGGACCTGCAGGTATCACAAAAGGAATGACTTGTTCCACAGAAGACTGCTCTGCTGCTTGGGGCCTGTCTTGTTCCCCAGAGGACTACCCCGCTGCTTGAGGCATGTCTTGTTCCCCACAGAACTACACTGGTGCTTGAGGCCTGGCTTGAACCCCAGATGACTGTCTTACTGCTTGAGGCCTGCCTTGTTCTCCAGAGGCCTACCCTGCTGCTTGAGGCCTGCCTTGCTTCCCATAAGACTGCTCTGCTACTTGAGGCTTGTCTTGTCCCCCAGAGGATTGCACTGCTGATTGAGTCATGACCTGATCTCTGAGAAGAAAGACTGGACCTGTTCCCTTCATCCCAGGCTCCCTGCCTGACTCCATGGGTCAGTTGACTGACTTCCAGTCTTGAGCTACAGGGACACAAAAAGCTTCAGAGGCTCCATGCAACGGCACAATTGACCTGCTGCAATGGACCTTCCTGGGCCTGCGACTGGACCTCCATGAGCCCTGCTGGTCTCTGTTAAAGTGAGTCCCTGATCCCTAAGAGTTGCCTGCCAAGGTCCTGGAGCCCTGGCTGGTGTCTGAATGTACTCCTCATGAGTCTGTGATTGTTAAACAGTTGAGGGGTTGAGGAAGTTAGCTGAGGTGTGGAGCTCTGTGAGGTTGCAGTTGTAGCTGCAGCGGGTTGTGTATCCCAACACCGGCACGCAACAGTGAGCCAGGTACAGGGGAGTATGCAGTGGAGTGCGCAGTGGGCAGCAATAACGCACTGGATTAACAGACTCTGTGGACCACGCAGAGGTACAGCACTGGGCGTTGGGGAATCGGAGCCAGGGGTAATGCGCAGATTTGTGCCTTAGAATCTTGCTGTTAGCTTTGCTCTGCCTTGCATTGCCTGTCTGCTTGCCTGTCTGTTGCTTGTCTACTTGCCTGCCTGTCTGCCTAGGGTGGGACTCAGTCCCCCAGCATGTTCCCGGAACTTGAACAAGTTATAGATGCCAGGAGAGGGCGCTAGGTGGCGCTGGACCGTCATGGCCGCACTTCAGTGAGGCTCCCGCTGGCCGGGCGAAACTAAACCTTGCAGCACTATCCTCCGGGCCAATTACAAACAACCCAACGCTACCGACGGGCAGCAGAGCTTTGCAGGACCACTCGGTGCAAGTTTGAGGACAGTGGGCGACCTGGTGGCGAAGATATCGCCCGCTACTGACAGTGGCCGCAGTGCAGCGCGTGGAGCGGAACTGCGGAGCGGCGGCTCCTGACAACGCGAGCCTGGGGACTCGTTGGGCCTTGTAGGCCTTGTAGGCCGAGGGCGAGGTGTCGACTGTGGCCGGCGCTGCTGACACTCTGATGGCCACTTGAGGTCAGACTGGGCCCCCCCTTCCACATTGGCCCTGCCGGTGACTGCCTGGGGCGACGATCGTGCTGGAGACCCAGGGTGGGGCCTCGCTGCATCGGCGTTGCGGACGGAGGGCCTGCCGTTGCTCTGCCTGCCTAGCCTGCGCGCCCTGGGGCCGACGTGCGCTCTTCTGGACCTGGTTGCCGCTGGGGAGCCGTGGACGGAGACACTTTGTGCTGCATAGGCGTGAGGACTGGCAACGAAGCCCCTACTTTGGCCCTGCGCTGAGAGGCGACGGCAGACCCGATCACACAGAGGTCTTTCTGGCTCCCTGCTTGGTGCCTCGCCTGGATTGGGACCCTGGTGCCCGTGGCGCGGAGTGTCACGGCCCTGTCGCTGCTGGGGCCGAGGGGGTGCTGTGGCTCCTGCAAAGGACTGGACGGAGCGCGTGGACGCCTTTCTGGGCTGAATACTCCTGGTGGCTTGAGGGGGCTGGTCGTCTGGTGTGCCCCGTCGTGGCCTGGCGCTGGAGGTGCGGACTGTGGCCGAACATAGAAATCACCGTGCGGGCTGGCTATTGGTGACCTGGGCTCTCACCAGCGGCTAACATGGGCAAGTCGGATGCAAAACAGTTGACGCTACAATTTAACCCCTCTAAAAAGAAAACGCGTTCGCCACCTGTGGATGGCGGAGAGCTGGGCCCCGGTGAGGAGGAGGAGTTGGACTGGAAGACTATCCTTTGAGCCTAACCTCAATTGACGCCAAAATCGATAACATGAATACGCGCCTGGAGGCGGTGGTGCACCGGCTGGATCAGCACGGGGAGCGTCTGAAGGAGGCGGAGGGGCGAATATCGGAGCTGGAGGATGGTGCCGTGACTGGTGCAACTAAGTTGTCACAGATGGACCGGCTGCTCAAGGTCATTGCCGACAAAAATGAAGATTTAGAGGCGCGTTCCCGACGGAACAACGTCTGCCTGATTGGCCTTGCGGAGTCCAGCGGTGCTGGCCGTATGGAGGACTTCATTGAGCGACTGCTGATCGATAAATTTGGTCGGGACTCTTTTTCGCCGCAGTTGGTGGTAGAGCGTACTCACCGCTCCTTGGGGCCTCGACAGGTCCCTGGGGCCCCGCCGCGCCCTGTCATCATCAAATTTCTCAATTACAGGGATCGCGACGCTCTGCTGCGCCTTGCCAGGGAGAAGCAACCGATCCTGCATGAAAACATCACTATTTCATTCTATCCGGACTTTACCCAGACGGTGCAAGATGCCCGCCGCAAGTTTGCAGGAGTAAAGAAGAAGCTGCAACAACAGGACATTCCATATTCCATGCAGTACCCCGCCAAGCTCAAGATCACTCATCATGGCAAGCCCCTTTTCTTCGGCAACCCGCAGCAGGTGGAGGACTTCCTAAAAGAACAGCCCTATGCTGTCTCTCATCGGCGCAGTCCTGGGACACGATCGGGCTCCCGCTCTCCGACGTCTGCTCCGGACTGATGAGTACTGCTGTTATGGTTTCTCTTCTGCTTCTTTCCCCCTGCGTCTGTCTTTCCTTCTTACTTGGCATTGCCTATTCCTCCTTGCTCTTGTTTCCCCCCTTTGATCGACCTGTCCTTTGGCTGCGGATATGGAGTGACCGCACTCATGGGGGGGGATTGCTCGTGCCCTGGAGGGGACTGCCTTAGCCTTTAGACCTCTCTTTCAGGTGTAGGAGATGAGAAGACATTACTATCTGGGGACCCGCCTATGCTGTCGCCTACCATTTACGATGTATTGGTCTGGACATTGATGACATGTTTCGCCTTGGCACTCCCCCCCCTATCCCACGTAGACTCCTCACCCAATGGGGTGATGGTGCGGTGGGTGCAAAGAGGGGGCTGGGGAGGGTGGGTCCGGCACACCAGTGTCTCCCGTAGAGGGTATACCCCAACTTCACAGTTATGTTCGCTGTAAGGGATGGGAGGGGGTCTGGATTCCGGCAGGATTGGGCTGCTGCGGTGGAAGGGGGTGGGATGGGAGATGGGGGCGTTTACAGGGGAATGGTATTTGGGGCAGGTTCCCTCCGACGAGTTGGGGAAGTCGGTTGGGCTGGGTGGGGGGGGGGGATTTGTATTTATGAAAACACACTTGAACACTGGCACACACACTGTTCGCTGCTCGGGCTTGAACTCTGGCGCTCTCTGTATTGGGGCCTGAGGGTAGGGGCGTGGTACCTTCCTAGCATGAGGCAGGCTGGACAGCGGGACGCGGAAGCTTGGCCGCAGGGCCTACCTAGCTTTATCCAATGGGGTCCCCTCGAGTAATGGTGCTGGGGGAGCGAAGTGCACAGCATGACCTGCACAGTAGGATCAATGTTTTGACGTGGAACATACGGGGGCTGGGAGACCCGCGCAAGCGTCGTCAGGTCCTGGGTTATCTAGACCGCCATCAAATACACATAGCACTACTGCAGGAAACCCATACAGACCCCCGTAGGGCACCTACATTTGCGTCACGATGGGCGGCATATGGCCTCTTTTCTTCATACTCCACATACTCCAGGGGAACGGTCGTTCTCGTCAAAAAGCACACCCCGTGTGTGCCTCTGAGGGAAAAAATTGACACTGAGGGACGCTTCTGCGTGGTGTGGGGACGGATGGGTAATGCTACTGTTACCATTGTCTCCTCTTATGGGCCTAACGTGGACGGACCCGCACATTTCATCTCCCTGTGGGAAGTCATATTGGAGATAGGGTCCACGCACCTGATCTGGGGAGGGGACTTTAATGTTACACTCGACCCTGCCCTGGATCGCTCTAATGCAGACACTGCGCATCACCCCCGCTCACAGGCTTATTCTTGACCTCATGGCGCACCACTCGCTGCTTGACGCGTGGCGACACATTCACCCGGATACGCGGGAGGGCACGCACTGGTCGACGTTGCATTCCACGTGGGCTCGGTTGGATTACATGCTCCTGTCAAGGACTCTGGGGCCCTCCCTTTTGGGAGCATGACACTTGCCTCGTACCTATTCTGATCATGCGCCCGTGCTACTTACTCTGGCTAGGACTGGACTGGTTGACGATCCGCTTCCGTGGCGCATGCAGCCCAACATCCTACTGGATGAATTGTTTAAGTTTGAGATGTCCCAGGAGATCACGGAGTTTATAGACCGGAATCGGGGGTCGGTGGATTGCGTGGCGATGGTGTGGGAGGCCTTTAAGGCCACCATGCGGGGTGTGTGTATTTCTAAGGGCTCGGGCGTGCTGCGCTCGCTCCGCGTTACACTGACCACCTTAGAACGAGCCTTACAAACCCTAGAAACTGGCCCTAATTTTATGGGTGATCCAGCGGCGCAATTAGACTACCGTACCAAACTCAGCGAGTTCAAGCTCGCGGCTGAGAGAGAAGTATGTTTCCGTGGTAAGTATTTCACTGCGCGCGCGTATGGCGAGGGAGGGCGACCTGGCAGGTTTTTGGCGGGCGCTGTTCGCCCTCAGCGTGGCGCTAATCACATACTAAAGGTCAGGGCCCCAGACGGCACTATGCAGCGTGACACGCCTTCTATACTGTCCACCTTCGTGTCTCATTATTCCGCCCTACATACATCCCAACGTGAAGCACCCTTGGAGATGACCGAGTACCTGTCCGAGCTTACCCTCGGATGGCTATCTGATGCCCAGCGGGAACTCCTGGCGGCTCCTATAGGGTTAGCCGAAATTAAGGAGGCCATAATGCAGACTGCGTCGGGTAAGTCACCGGGCCTGGACGGCTTCCCTGTTGAATACTATAAAACTTTCATTGACCCGCTTGCGGCAGTCCTGCGAGAGGTGTTTGAGTAGGCTAATGAGACCGGCTCACTGCCGCCCAGTATGTCGGAGACTCTCATCGTCTCTCTTCTTAAGCCAGGAAAGCCCCCGGATAGTTGTGATTCATACCGGCCTCTTTCCCTCATCAATAGTGACGTGAAGATCTTGGCCAAGGTGCTAGCGAATCGGGTCAACCTCCTGATTGGAGGGCTGATACTGCGGGACCAGGCGGGGTTTATTCCGGGCCGCTCTACCTCCCACAACTTGCGGACGCTCTTCTCGGTTTTGAATAACGCGGATCCCTCCCTTGCCTTGGTGGCGGTATTTTTGGACGCCACCAAGGCGTTCGATTCGGTCGAATGGGACTATCTCCATCTGATCCTCAAAAATATGGGCATGCCAGTGGCATTCTCTAGATGGATTCAGATTTTGTACTGCTGCCCCAAGGCAAGAATTCTTATTAATGGCCGCGTCTCTGCTCCCTTCCTAGTAACCAGGGGTACTCAACAGGGGTGCCCACTGCCGCCGCTTCTTTTCGCATTGGCGATAGAGCCCCTGGCGTCCCGCCTGCGGCAGAATTACCTCGCGGCATCCCTGAGATGCCAACGGCGGCAAATCTTACTGTCACTCTATGCGGATGATCTCACACTTTACATCAAGCACCCTCGGGATAATCTGACCACTATACTTAGAGAGTTTGTTCGCTTTGCGCTATACTCGGGGATCCACATTAACTGGGGTAAATCCGCTGTCTTCCCTCTCACGAATGGTATTGATAGAATCCCGCTTGATTATCCGTTGGAGTGGTGCGACGAGGGCGTGAAGTACTTGGGAGTATGGGTCTCCAGGGACCGACAGGAGGTGCTGCGCATGAATTATGGTAGGGCGCTCGAAGCCATACGCTCGCATGTGGTCCGGTGGCTGACTCTGCCGCTGACCATGGCCGGGCGAATTTCCCTTATAAAGATGGTTATACTCCCTAAGCTACTCTACCTCTTCCTCAATATACCGTTTCATCCGGGAGGCTATTTCTTTCGGGAATTAAGATCGGAGCTTATCCGTTTGGTGTGGGGGGGGAAGAGACCGCGGCTCAAGTGGTCTGTACTTACGCGTCCATACGGGCAAGGCGGATTCGATATATCGGACTTTGCACTCTATCATAACAGCGCTCAGGCGCACTATGCGTACTATTGGTATAGGCCCTCCCCCTTCATGCCGCAGACGGCGGTGCAGCACTGGTTGGCGGATCCGGTTCCGCTCGAGGGGGCGGTCCTCGCTGCGGTGCCTTCGTCTCGCGCGGACCGCAACCCTGTACAAGCTACGGCACATGCTTGGTGTGTTATCGCTGACTGTCTGGGCTCGTCATTTCTCTACTCCCCAGTGATGCCTCTGGTGTATCATTCGGCTCTCCCATTTTTAGGAGAAGAGATGTTCCGGAGAATAAAATTGAAGATGGGGATTGCAAATTGGGGCGACCTCTTTCACGAAGGTAGATTCCGCGATCTTCCGCTCCTCTATGGGGACGTTGTCCCCACCCCCCTGGAAACTTTCGCCTTCATTCGGCTTCGCAGCGGACTACAGAAACTGTTGCCGGCATACCCGGATGAACCCCCCGTTCTGGAGCCGTTTCATCATATGCTTGACTCCTCTTCGCCTTCACATATGGTCTCCTCGCTTTATTGGCGGATATATAATCGCGAGGGGGGGGTGGTGCTGAGGTCCCTTGCGGGCTGGGAGGCAGAGATTGGCATTGTGTTTACGGACGACCAGTGGGAGTTCTGCTGTTCGCAGAGTGAGATGATCTCCTCTAGTAGTAGGTTCCGCCTTATCCATTACAAATTCCTACATAGCCTCTACTGCACTCCAGCCCAGATGCATAGGTTTCATCTTCGCGATAATGATCGCTGTGACAGGTGTCATTCTCCTGGAGCGGATTTCTTGCACCTGGCCTGGACCTGCCCAAGCATAGATGAATACTGGAGCCAGGTATACGAGGCCCTGGGGGAAATGCTGGGGTCCCCGTTGCCGCCCTCTCCTCTACAGGCCCTCTTGGGGTATACTCGAGACATACCTAAGCCAGATCGCAATTTTGTTACTAGTGCGCTGCTGCTCGCTAAGCGCCATATAGCGTGCCGATGGGGGCGGGGCAGGCGCCCCAAGTTTAAGGAATGGCTGCGGGATTTGATTACTTGTCAGGAAAATGTCCTGTTGTATTCAGAGCTGCTCCCGCCTACGTCCCGGCCCCCTGACATCTGGGGACCCCTGACGCAGTACCTCACAGCGCACAGCGACCAGCGATCGCCTTCCACTTCCGTGAGGGCTGACTCTCCTGCTGCCGGCCCTGGCTGGGCGGGAGGCGCTTAGTGCGGGCCTTTTGGGGACTGCATCGTTTGTTTTTTGTCCTACCCATGGGGGTGAGGAGGGGATGCTGCCAGCGCAGGGGCGTTAATGATGGCTGCCTGCGATTCCACCCTTTCATGACGTACCACTACATTGCCACAACGAGCCATACGGGAACGCCACTTGTTAGTATGAGGCAGTGAGACTGGATGCCTTTGGAGGCACACTGCATGTTGGAGGCAATCATTGGGGGGGCCTGTCGGTGAGGGGAAGGGCCTATGTCGGAATGGTTGGGAACCAGGGATGGCATTGAGGGGATAGTGTTGTGCAGAAACATGTAAGTGGCCGGTGTTTAAGATTCGATGTAGTATGCTATTGTTTTATTGAATCCATGTATGGGCAAGTGTGTTGCATTGTTGTGTTGTGATGCATAAATTCTAAATAAAGAGTTAAAAAAATAAAAAAAGGTTATAGATGCCAGACTGCATAAAAGTGCAGAGATTTCTCTCACGCTCATGATAGGAGCATTGGCGTATTGGTACATTGGTGCATTGGAATATCAGAGACTGAGTGCCTGCTGTGTGCTGGGGAGGCCTAGGCCACAGCCTTCCCTTGGTGGTGCGGAGGCAGCCATTATTAGACTGGTGCGGCTTGTGCCTCGGGGGGATCTACTTCCTGCACGCACACTTATTTCTCACTTGTGTGCTCTCTCGTGCTCTCCTGTGCTCCCTTGTGGGCCCATGCTTTAGGAAGAGGGTTAACTCCAATTTGTGGAGTAGCAAAGAGGAGTTGCAGAGTGGAGGAAAGAGGGAACGTAGACCTCGGGAGTTCATGGCATCTGTGGACGAGTGGACACCTCTGGACAAGTTTTTAATGTGCTATGCTTTAGAAGATGCCTTCTAGGAGTCTGTGTTCTGGTTGCTTAATTGCCCCTTCAGGCTCAACTGGTCGAATTGTTAATCATATCAGCTCCCCTAAACTGTTTAAAACTATTTGGCGAAAGAAGCCCCAGTCACATTTGTACCATTTGTCTCTTTTGAAGTCCCATCCCTCCGTGTTGTCCCTCGTCTCAAAGAAGGGGAGAGAGGTAGGAAATAAGGAACTGGTGATGTCT
This sequence comes from Triturus cristatus, assembly GCF_964204655.1. Lineage (NCBI taxonomy): Eukaryota > Metazoa > Chordata > Amphibia > Caudata > Salamandridae > Triturus > Triturus cristatus. Next base: position 318,174,641 of record NC_140580.1, on the reverse strand, counting down.
ACAGGCATAAACAAAGAATACGAGTCAAGTTTAGTTACGGTTTTGTCCCAGGGCACAGTCCCATCTCAGACTAACCGTTTTGTCCATAACCCAGTGGAGCAGCCCATTCCCCATAGTCAGTTCAGCAAGTTATGTCGCTCAGGGGAAACAGTGGAAGAAATAGACATGGAGGTCGCAAAGGCTGTTTCTGAGACGAATATTATCTGCATCAAGTTGGTGATCAAAATGTTGCTCCTGTGTCAGGAATTTCTTTGTCTAAAGAGGCCTCTAGAGTGATTCATGGTGAACTTTGTGGGGCTGTATGTAGCAACGATCCCGATGTATTGGAGAATTATTCTTTGCCGGACATTGCCATTCTCATGGAAGAAAAACGAGTTAGGGAGGCTAATTTAAAAGTGCCAGTTGCCTTGGACATGACTTTAAGTCCACCTTTGGACTGCCTACCTAGTGGTCCTCCATTACCGGCTTTGTATAGCAGTGCACCTTCTTTGAGGGTCTCTCTCTTAGGTTCAATGGACTCTTTGTGATTTTACCACATGCACAGGCGCTCAAGTACTTGTGCAGTCATTGCCTACTCCGATATCTTATTTTCTGTAGATCAGATTCTTTCCTCAATTTTGACCTTGTTGGATAAATCAACTGCTAATTCTGATCATGTGCTGGATGTGTTGTCCTCCCATTTTATGGGGGGTGCAGTACCTCACGTCATTTGGTTTATGTTTAGGGAAGGACGAAAGGGGCATTGAAATGAGATCTCAGGCTTCCCAGACTAGTATAGTGGCATTAAATGGGGTAGCAGAAGTGGGAGTTCCGGTGGGAAACTATAATGGACCTGGGGCCACTCCTTTTGGGCAATCCAGCGATATCTTCGAGGCCACTAAGGAGAGTGTCAATATGCTCTGTTCTTCTGTCCCAAACAATGTATCTGGGGATGAACGCCAGGCTGCCCAAGGGGGAAAATTTATCTGTAGCTGAGAATCCTCCTCATGTTTTCCCGTATATTTAAAAAAGGGGTTTCTATTGCTCCTAGGGCTGTAGTCTCACAAAATGACCCTCCTTGTGTTAAACTATCAAGGGCTAAAAAGATGGTGTTTCTCCTGTGAAGGGATCCTCTGCCCTGGGTGGTAATGGGGCAAAATCCTGGAAGGAGAAAAAGATAAGGATTTGGCGCAATATGAAGCGTAAGTATAAAAAACAGAGGTTTTCCAGTGCCTTTGAAGAGTCTGATCCTATTATCCAGCCTCAAAAAGTAAAAGAGTTGATAAAGGCACGGCCTCTTACAGGTCGGGAGCTTGAGTCCTCAGAAGTAAATAGTATGTTCCCTTAGCCAACCTTATCACAAGTACCAATTCCGGGCTGCCATTGGCACGAGTTAGGGTTTATGGATATGGGGGTAACTATCCATAATAACTGTGGTGGGTTGAGCATGGGAACCGTGAAGAATGACGCTGGGGATGGGATCGTAGAATTGGAAACAGTGAAGGATGATGCTGGGGATGGGATTGTACAATCGGTGAGCACAGACGTTGAGGGTAGTGGAGCTCCCCAAGAGGCAGGGTGGATCACTGATAGATTTCCACCAATCCTCTCTTGTGTGGATTCTGTCCCTGTACGGACTGATCTTAAACATGGGAGGACTCTCAATTGGGAGGCTCCCCCATTTTTACCACCAGCTCAAATCCTCAAATTGGGGCTGGGCCAAGGCAGAATAATAATCCAGTCGAAGGGCAGGGGCCTTGCCGTCTCTCTAATACACTGAATGTTATTTCTCTATTTGATAGGGAATTGGATCTGCTGAACAGAAGCTTTATACTTCAGCTTTTATCAGATATTGAGGATTTGTGCCTGGTATCAAGTAGAGATATTGATCAGGTTTTCTTGGACTCTAAGTTAACTTCAGAGTTCCAGAATAACATTTGGCTCTAGGATTGTTGTGATGCTAATCCTGGCTAATGTGGACCATTTCTTGAAAAAAGGTATTGATGTTTTTTCTTTTGAAGAGACTGTTCACGCTCAGCTAGATAACCATAGGGTGGGCAACCATGGCCCCATTAGAGTTGTATGTAATATTGGGGGGGTTGAAAATCAGAAGGGTATCATAATCTCTCTTTGCAGAGTCAAAGGGGGGAGAGAGATATATATTGTGACACATGAGGACCGGATTGTCAGGGAATGTAAAAAAGGAGATGAGTTGGTTCCCTGGAGCTGGGTAGCAGGTACACTGAATGCCTCCCCAAAGAAAACATAAAACTTCCAATGTTGCAGAGGCAGCCCTTTGGGTAGACTTCTTTCAAGGAATGTGGCGGGCTTAGGACAGTCTAACTTCAAGTTGAACTTTTTAATGTGATTTCATCCAATGATAATTTGCTTACAGGAAACTTGGATTTGTTCTGATTTTAAATATGAGAATTATTTTGTTCTTTCTTGTGCAGCAAAACCTACAGTAAAAGGTCACACCAGTGGAGGTTTAGCTATTTTACTTAGCAGCAGTTTAAACTAGAATCCTATGGTGTTTGTCCAGCCCTCAAATCTTTGAATGTGTATAAAGTTGGTCCTGTGCATTGTAATAGGAGGATTGGATTCATCTCTTCTTCTAGTAAATGTTTATATTCTACCCGCGAGGTCATTTGACTCTTTAGTTGAGTCTATGTTCTCTTTTGTGCATAGTATTAGAAACTTGGAATAATGCACAACAATAATTATGGTGGGAGATTTTAATACCAAAATCTCAAATTGTTTCTCTTTGACCTTTGGAAACCTGAAGTTGGATGAGGTTTTATAGAGGTAATTTTTCCTTGCAAAATTAGATCAGATAGGCAGGTTGTATATTTTCTGGATTGCCTGAGAACCAAAGACCTGGTTGCGCTAAATAGCAGATTCTCTAGCCTCCTTCACTTTCCATTCTTCTTGAGGGCAATCACTAATTGCTTATATGGTGGTTTCTCACCAAATGTTTAGTGTTTGTACACAGTTTGAGGTATTGAGGACCGGTCTGAGCGATCACAGTATTCTCTTGGTGGTTATTGATTTAGAACTCAAGGTGTGTAAGAAATGAGCCCCTAGTGCTAAACCCTTGGTGGTTACCTCTTGGGAGGTAAAAAAGTTACATTGTGAGCTAAACAATTTAAGCAGTCCTCGTTATTGAGACAAAGGGAAATCAATCGGTTGAAGTGGATGATCATGAGACTGAAGGTGTCTGAACGTGGGAGGGAGGAAGATCAGAAAAGAATTAAGCTGATAGAAGTCACACTTTCTGGTGACACATGTAAATATTGGTCCCTAATAGCCGAATATTGTGATTGAAGAGTTAGGCTGAAGCCATTTTAATATCTGATGCATCTAATTCTAATGGTGGGTTCCTGTTGGAGTCGAATGATGAGTGTCCCTGACTGAATGCATATGGCTATCCTTCTTGTGAGGAGATAGAGGCTTCATATGCTGCCTTCATAGATTTCTCCACAGTGTTCGACAAGATTGAATGTGGGACGCTGTGGAGGAAATTTGTTGTATTGGGGATCCTTTCGCACTTACTTAGGCTTATTGTCACTTTGTATTCCTCTACTTGGCCTCAGGTCCTGATGGGAGGAAATCAGGGCTTGTCTAGTAAAGTTGAAACTCACAATGGGCTGAAGCAAGGGTGCTTACTTGCGCCTTTTCTCTTTATATTTACGTCTAGTAGAGTCAAGCAGTATAAGGGGTTCCGCCAAAACTAGGAACAATTATGCTTGGTTGTCTTATCTATGTGGATGATGTTATTGTGTTATATTTAACCCCGGTAGGTCTACAAAGGCGTCTTTCTGAGTTAGGCAACTATGCTGATGAACATTTCCTAAAAATAAATATGCCTAAGAGCAAATTTATGGTTTTTAGTTCTCAGGGGTGTAGGGTTAGGAAAGATTTGAATTGGTTTTTAGGGAAAGACAAGCTGGAAGTGGTGAAGTTGTCCCTGTATTTAGGTAGAATATTCTCTGGTAACTGCTAGAATAATGATCATATTAGTCAGTGCAGAAGTAAGGCAATATCCCAGGCTTCTGCAATTAGTTAGCTATATAAATGTTGCGGGCAAAAACTTTTGCCCACGTCCTGGCAGTATATAAGATAACATTTTTGCCTTTATTGAGTTATGCCTGTAAATCAATGGATGAGCGGTACTGGGCCTGTTTTGAGAAGGTTGAAGGGCGCATTTTGAGCAAAATATGTAACTTGAATTGTTCAGTTGCTCCATCGGCACTCCAGCCTGAATTTGGGCTCCTTTCCATGAATGTGTTAGAAATGGCAGCAGGCTTAAGGTGGGGGAACAGCATATTGAATAGTGATCCAGGCTCTATACAGGCTGCATTCAAATATGACATTTTTGCCTTCTGAAGGATAGAAGTGCTGTTTTTTCAAATGATGTGAAAGCACAGGATATGTTTGGAATTGGGCGAAGTGAAGCGGGCCCCTCCCAAAGCTTATTTTGAAAAATATGATTTAAAAATCAATGTGTGAAGTTAGTCAGAAAATAGATATTGTACTCTGTTCGGCACATCAGAAATGATATATTAGTGGTGAGTAGTATACGTAAAAAAACAAACAACCGTATGTCCTATGGATTCTTCCCCATGGTGTGCTTAGAGCCATTTTTCTATTAAGGCTGAACTTGCTTCCTCTTTGAATTATTATGGAACATGGGAGGGATTACTTGGGGAAGAGAGGCTTTATGACCGCTTCAGGAATTATGTTCAAGATCTAAATCATCTGTTATTTGTTTGTCCTCTCCTACATTCACTCTTGTGACCCGTCAGTACCTGCAATAGCCAACTCTCTCGGACCTCCCTCCGGACCAGTGCATGGAGTCCCAGTAACGGGAGCCCTCTCAACAGCTTGCTAACCTGAGTTGGTTGTTTCTCTGTAACCACCAGCACATCCGAAACAGGCGCTGTATCTTCAAGAGGACATGGGACTCTGTGAGTATGGGAGCATGCACCCAATTTGCAAGACCAGCACACTTAACAGCAGTTGTGGTTACCAGCATCACCTGAAACAGCCCATGCCAATGAGGTTCCAAACATGACTTGCGTACATGTTTCTTCATCAGAACCCAGTCGCCAGAACTGAGGTCATGGCACTGCTCCCGTTGAGGTGTAGTAGCAGCTTCTCCAACCTGCTGAGAAACAGAACGTACCATGTCAGACAGTCCTGTACAGTAAGCGAGCACCAAATCATCTGTATTATTCACCAGTGCGTTGGAAGGAACTGCAGGATATCTCATAGCTGTCCCCATAATAACTGCATGAGGAGATAATCCTGTTCTTCTGACTGGAGTACTTCTCAAACTCATCAACAGAAGAGGCAATGCATCAGGCCATTTCAGAGAAGTTGAAGCACACACTTTTGCCAACCTAGATTTCAGTGTTCTGTTGACAAAATCAAGTTGCATTTGACCTCCTTACATGACTCATTGTGTTACATGACTCATTGTGACCGGTGTTCTTTTACCTACATTTTGTTGTTGAAACACCTTGCAGCGGTGACACAAAGCATCTGCCATCGATCCAAACCTTGGATTAAGCCATGTCTGGCGAAAGAGATGTATCATAGCATCACTCCCAACTTGTGCAGAACCATGATCGTATTGCGCCATAAGAGGCAACAAACTATCTGGTAATACAGGTCTCCCATTAGTGTACACCCCTCATCTTCTTGCCTTCTAATGCAACCTGCTGTGATCCATCCTTGATTCTCAGCATCTGGTACCACATCCTGTAATGCTTTCACTTCCTCCCACGTATCTACAGTGGATAACAACAGTTTGCAATCTGTGACTTTAGTGTTCTCTCTCAGTGGCTCTCCATTGAAGGCGTACGATTTTAGAGTGCACAATCTCAACTGCAGAGCATTTTCAAACTGTGACATATAATTATCCTGCCGGTGGGCAGCACACTTCACCCCAGCAATTTAAGCAGGCAACTGTAGTGACAGAAAGAGGTTTCTCACACTCTCTCTGTTACAGATGGGTGACACTGACAGGGTTATGAACCTCGCTGTGAACACAATTGCTCAAAGTCATGTAGGATGCAAAATCCGTACTGACTGTAGGTAAAGATGGTAACGCCCAATTGACCAGAGATGTTACAGGCTTACGACAAATTCACCAGCTCAGCTACCTGAGCAGAAAACACACCTTGCAACAATGAAGCTTCAATCACATACGCAACTATACATCCACATGTGCAGCTTTCAATTTTCCTTATGCATCTCGCAAACAAGATCCATCAACAAACAGCACATGATCTGATTCAGGCAAAGGGGCGTTGAGGATATCTGGCCTTGGTTTTGTACACAGCTCAGTCACGTCCAGGCAATCATGATCAGCCTCATCAACCACCACCTCATTTCCAGGAAGGGGCTTCAAAGTTGCAGAATCAGACTCATGCATAGCATAGCAAAGTCACATTCTCAGCTCCCAAGATTATCTGCTCATAATTAGTAAGGTGGCTGTTTGTGAGGTGTTGCGTTTGGGTACAAGTAAGCAAGACCTCAAATGAGTGTGGCACATACACCGTAAGCAAATGTTCCATCACAATGCTCTGAATCTGCTCCAAAATCTCTCATATTGCAGTGACAGATTTCAAACATCAATGCTACGGCAACAAAGTCAAGAGTTGCCGAAAAATATGTTACAGGTCTGCATGCAGTACCATGAATCTGAATTAGTACTAATAACGTTTAGCCCTCGCCCTCACAGCAAAGCAGAGTAAAGCTCTTGTTGGCATTTCTAAAACTGGAGTTCGACAAAGACTCTCACAGTTCCATAAATGAGTGCATGCAATCATTGTCCCAGGGTACCGGGTGTGACATGTCTTTGTGTGTTATCCACTGAAGAGGTTTGGCTGTCAGAGAAAAATTGGGAATCCATTGTCGACAGTAGCCAACCTTTCCCAGAAACATGCAAACTTCCTTTTGAGTACTTGGCACACTCTCATTCAGGCTGATGCAATATGTTCCCCGTGCACACAACCATAACCCTGAATCTCATAAATACATTTTCCCTTCTCTTGGTAGTAATGCCGATGACGTCTCACGAACAGCACCTTTGAAACACAGCAGACAACATACTCACATACTCACCCATAGGTGTATATCCTGGGATCTTAGGTCACAACAGACCCGATAACAACTTCAACTTTTCTGCACAAAGCGCATCATTCATACGTGGAGTCTAACCACTTTGCATAACCTCATAAAGCCATTTCATATTAGCGCAATCTAAGCTTAAGCATTTGCAATGAGCAAACCCTATTGATACTCATACCACTGCTTTATCGTACTCTTCCGTCAGTAGCGGCACTCAATCGCCTTCAATCAAACAGGAACTTTAAGCTTGAGCTGGGGTGGACAATATTTGGACAGGGAATTTCAATAAGGATCTCAGTAGGGACACACCTATATGCTAACTCCATTAGACAGCTAAACCATCTGAGACGCTACTAGAATTACTATTGTAGCGCCACAGGACTTATTTTCTTCACAAACCCTTTATCTCCTAGCACTACACTTTGGGTTCATTTACTTGGTCCTCTGATGGATCTTGCTCTGTGCTGAGAGGGGATGGACATAGGGGATCCAATCCAGTTATCCAATGATGATCAGGAATTGGGGTACTGACCTACAAACTTGTAATTGGATTCATATATATAACTCTCAGAACTTAGCTATACAAATACAGTATTGTCACAGCTAGACCAAATCTCCTGAAGAAATTCAGTCGAACTAAGATCATGCAAACCAATGATTCAGTTAAAGCTATGCAGAAAAACAACATTGGTATCTGCTGTCCAGAGATCTCTCTTTTGGAATTTTCATCTGTCATTAATATCCCAATTGGAATACACAATTATTGGAGACAAATTATGCAGAGACAGAAACAAGATTTAGTTAAAGCTAGATTTATTAAAATTCTTAAAGGAGTGAATAGATCAATCTCAGGCATTTAATATTTAAGAGTGCAGGATAATCAAATAAGTGTGTTTGATTGCTATTAATTGCCATAGCTCTGGAAACGTTCAGGAAGGAACATGAACCATAACAACTCAGAGGTACTCTCCCATGCAAGAAAGAAGTCTGGGAATAACGCACACAATGTATGCAACAGCCAAAGGAAAAGCAAATAGAGTCCGCAAGGAAGTTCAAAAAAGATAGAAGAAGCAACTAATGTGTCTCTCAGTCCGCGAGAAAGAACAGCAAGGAGAGATATCTCCTTTCTGGCACATCAATGTATAATATATTCCTCAAGTTCCGGGGTGACACCTCCTGGGTCAGCTCATCTGGGCAGACTACTCAGTTCATTGGGCAGTTTGTATAGGGTGATTTTCATGCAGCTTAAAGAAGATACATTATAGCAAAAAGGTGCTGATCATCACGTAAGCGTTCGATCCATCTAGTATGCATAACTTCCAAACAATAGTTCTTTTGCAAAAGCACATGAGTGAGTTCAAGAAGACAGTTTCTCATGGCAGATGTTGCCAAAGTAGCAGAATTGGTGCAAACAGTTCTCGTATGCGAATAGAAACTCTCCCAATGAGACATAGTTTCCCTTCACATTGTAACTTTATGGAGCCTTTCCATGAGAACAGAATCAAGTAGGTAGAGGATGTAGCATTAGGGCTAGAGCGGTCGACCTTGAAGCTGGGGAACCGGATTTGAGTCTCGGCAACGACGTAAAACATCCGGTGATTCTGGGCAAATCACTTAATCTCCCCGTGCCTAACAAAAATGAATGTGTTCTTCTGTAATGAAACTGGTGCTCATGTAAAGCGCTCTGATACCCGATTTCTCTGATCTAGTTCGCGCTATATAAAACTCTAAAAAAAATTACAAAAAAAGCAGGCCTAAATTGAATTTGACTCACAAGACACAGAATATAAAATAATGAAAAATATACATTTCATTCCTAATCTTGATATTCTATATATTTCCTTCAATGTATTTGCACTCATAAACCATTTTAGATTGCATTAGTTTGATTAGTGCCTCATAACCATAAGTGTTCAGACCATATCAATTTATCACTTAACATTATCTCTATTATGTTTGAAAAGATTCACCAATACTAGTTTATAGAGTACAAGCTATGTTATTCAAATGACTAATTCTCATCTAATTTACTCTCGTCTGCATGCTTTTACGATACAGTAACTAAGTCTTCAAGATTTTCTCATGTTTTCGGTAACACGTCTGTAATCTTTTCTCGCGAATGTGTCATGTTCGGTTTTATGTGACAGTTAATGGGTCAAGCAGTTTATCTGCTTCATCACATGTCTTCAAGGTATGTAGATGTGGCGTTTAGAAAAGTAAATCATTATTACCATTTTATATTTACCTTCACAATATTGTGATAGTCTATAGTACGTCTCCAATAATTTTGCAGGACAATATTTTTGCATATCATAGTCTGACACAGAACTGTGATCTAAATGTTTAGCACAAACCTCACAAATGTTCATCTTTCTATGGAAAAGGCGGTGTAGAACTCAGGGCCGGACTTGGTAACTAAAAGCAGTCCTGGCAAACATGCTCAACTCAGGCTGCTGTCTTTCTCTCCTCGTTCTATTTTTCTCTTTCCATCCATCTACTCTCTCCTGTTCTCTTTCACTCCCCCCCCCCCCTCTTTTTCTTTCTTACTAGAAGTCCCCTTCTGCTTGCTTCAATTAACCCAGGTGAGCTGGTAAAATGATAGAGGCACCAGTAGCGGCCCAGGAATTTCAAACATGGCTCCCAATCACTATGAAAATGTCCAGTGGAATAAAAGACCATTCTGACCCTGGTGGAAATGTGCAACTTCAAGGTCTATGGAATATTCAGGTAATCTCTGGCGCAATCTCGAGAAGACCCAACATTCTGAACATTACATTTTCCCATTAGATGGCAGTTTTTCGATACAGAATTGGTATGCACTAGTCTCTCCCCCTTCTTTTCCACCAGGGCAAGAGTGTATCATTTTTCTGTTTTAAGACACTGGCATTCTTAGTATAGTAATTTATGCCTGACACAGTAGTTATTTTATAACGGGCCCGGATGATTTTTGTGGCATTATGTTCAGTATTCAGCTAGAAAAATGAAGACATTTGGTGCTCTTAAGTATTGATAATGTCCATGTAGAAGTGTGGGCAAACAAGGAGAACGGTCAGCCAACACAGAAAGGAGGTATGTCATTGTTGTAGAATGTTTCTTTGAGGGAGTGGAGAATGCTGTCAAGTTCATCAATAGAGAGAGATCAGAAAGGAGTCTCTGGTGGACGAAAAAGATGATAGGTCAATGTATAAGTCTGTTAAATCAGTGTTTGAATAAGGTAAAGGAGGATTTGATTTCATTGAAGACTTCTGAGATGGATAGAGAGTTACATCAAAGTGTGCTTCTTTGAAAGCTGTGGGGTTAGAAGTACTAACATTACAGTCAGAAAAATGTGGCTGTAAATGAAAACTTACTTTGCGCACCGACCAATGTACAAATAGATTGGTTAATAAAATACTGAATCACAGGGAGGTTGTAGAAAGACCTGCCTAAATAATGAATATTCAGTAGGCAATTAGGCAGGTCACAATGTGCAGCCCCCTTGTCATTTGCTACAGTCATAGGGATGGTGGCTTGCAAGGGCTTCTTAAAGGAATCCAGGCTGCTTAAAAAAATGTTTTCCGATTTGGAATATGTCAGTGGGAGTAGGCAGTGGTCCCCTGGACCACTCCCTACTTCCTCTGAAGCTAACACTCTGGTTCTCAAAGGGGAAGGGACCCAAAGGAGATCCCTTCCCCTATGCAAATCAGTTATCACCCTAAAGTGGGAGTCTGTAACATGGAATTCTGTTCTGAAACCATTAATGCTTAGGACACAGATTTAAAATTTAGGAGGTGTGCCTGAAACACACCCCTTTCAAACTGATATTTTGTATCCATTTCTAAACCCATTTTGCAATTCTTATAACGTTTCTGAATTCAATTGCTAAATGGGTTTAGTATATTAGAAAAATGGTTTTAGCTTCTGCAACCCCTCTGATTTACAATATCAGATGGTTTGTAAATACTGAAACACTACGTTCATCTCGCCGAAGAAGAATGAATAAGAGGAGTATCAGCTTGTTCTAGTTTCTGGTTGTAAAAAGGTTTTGTGAATACTAAGGTTTATTGGGTTTTATTGTCAACTTCTTGGCATGGAAGGGTGTGTCGAAAATGTTAAAGAAGCTGAAAACAAAGTTGAGACTTTTTGAGAAGAACAGCAATATCATCTGTTAGATTGGGAAAGAGAGTCAAGAAGGTTTGATGTTATCCGAGGTGGAAGATTTTGAGAGATCTGTATGTGATGGGGATGTTAACCTATTTCTTGATTTGATGTGGAAGGGCATTGCTGGGTGGTCAGAGCAGTCAAATGGGAGGAATTTAAAGCAAGAGAGACGATCCACCGATAGAGTGAGACTGGGATTATTGCCAAGGTTGTGAGTTTCTCCAGAGACATGAAAGTTAAGATTACCATGGGAGGTGGCTCCATAGGGACATGGGGGCTGTGACCTCCTGAGCTCCCCACTTCATCACAGAAATACAGCGGGACAACCTGAGGGCTGTGTTACCTGTGCTGCGCATGTCAGATTGGCCGATGTTTTCACTGTGGCCAGCCTGACATGCGCAGTTTAGGCTCCTGCAATAAACAGCTGAAAGACACCTAAGAAGCAGAGGCACAGCCTCAAAGGTCTCCGCTGGAACGCTGTGTTTGCCTGCTCCAGCCAATCCTAGCATTGCTCTTATGCTGTTTAGCATTGTAAGCAGCAAGAGAGTAGTGCTTGGACTGACTCGGATGCCATTGTCCAGCAAGCAGCTCGAGGCAGAAGGAACTTTGGGTGTACGTGTGCTGCAGAACATCATCAAGAGAGGTAATTTTATTTTTATGTTTAATCATGTGCCCACCTTCTTTCAAATGTACCAGCTGCCACTGAAGATTAAGTAAGAAGGTTAGATTTAATGAGTCAGTGCCACTAGTTTAGCATGCTGTGGGAGCCAGGAAGCTTAAAGACGCCAAGTTATGTTCGATCTGTAGAGGAGATTGAAATGTGATTGGAGCTTAAATCTACAATTGTTTATTGTAGCGTAAGTGTGATCATTGTGTAGTCAGTGTGGGAGAGTGAGAGCAGAGCTTAAGCATTCAAACGTGCATGTGCCATGGGGTGGGGTTAATAATGGCAATTGACATATTAATCATTTTGAGATCAACAACCACTATGCAAATGTTAGATTCGCAGACGATAACAGAGCAAGCTGGGTTGAGCTCATTAAAGGTGAGGATGTAGGTGGGTGTATACCAGGCTACATTAACAAAGAGGGTGTCAATGTTGTGGTAGATGAGAATGTTGCAGATCTAAGAGGCATGTCTGTGCATAGTGTGTATTTGTGAGCATAAACTAGTGGGCAGGGTGGCATTTGGCTGTGAAGTTTGTAGGTGTTTAGGGGCATGGGTACATAAACCATATTTGCAGACTGATTTTGCAAAGTATTGTGAAGGGAATATCCCATGTGTGGAGTACAATCGTGTTTCCCTGCCCTGAGTGCCCAATTTCATGTAACTAGTATCCTGGTTTTTGATTTTGGCTCTGGTGTCACACTAAACTAGGGTGTGCCTAAAGGCCTAAGTCTGTCCCATGAGTGAGGTCCTGGACCTAATCTCTGACATGGAAGAGCGCACCAAGCATGCCCTTATTGTTCAGGGAGTGGACTACTGTCCCTGTCATGGGTTTAGTACATTGAGTTGTTGAGACCAGACCATTTTATATGTATCACTGGAGTAGAGGCCCACTGGATACTCACGTAAAGTTCCGCTTCTATGCACTATCCTAGGCGCTAAAATCCATGCGTGTGTTGTGTGTGTTTGTATCTGTGACCTGCTTGGTACATGCATGGAGTGTATAAGTGAACCATAGTAATGAAGACCTCTGGGGTCATTTTTGGATATCGCAAGCCTGGTCTTGTGCACAAGATGGAGGTGAGGTTGTTCTCCCAAACTGTGAAGGTCTATTGCTGACATTGCTGAAGCTGGAGAGAGGAGACCTTGAAACTGTAGTGAAGAAATAGGAGATAAGGCGCCTTTAGAAATCTGATTTGCCTTTTGCTGAGAGTAACTGCTGATAAGTCTTATGGAAGCATTTTCATTTGGTAGATGGTGGGGGCGAATGGTGGGACTAACATTTCTATTTTTAAGGTGAAAGGGACCTCTTAAGTTTAGTCAGGCTTTTGTTTTCCCCTGATTACTCTTCAGTGTGGCTAATGAAAGGCAGGTGCTGAAAGCTCCCAACTCTTTTAGACCCTTTTTTGTGGGTTCTTTGGGCTGTAGACTACTGTGCTGTGAGGAGCATCACTGTATACAAATGCAGTGTCTGGAGGGAAGCCTAGTGAGGACATTTGAAAGAAAGGACTACCACCCAGAGAGCCAACAGTGGATCCACATCTCCTGTCTACTCAAACTATTTAGAAGTGGGACTGATCCGCTTGTAGTTTCAGTTCCAAGTTTCCTATGATCAATAAAAGAAGTGCTCCACAGAGCTGTGCAACCAGTGATGGTGTCTGCTTGACAGCCAGCTTACTGTCACGATCAGAACTTCTCTTACCAACTTTGGTGTGATGGGATGGTTCCTGACTTCGGTTCTTGAAGGTTTTCGAAGGTTCTGGTCCATCAGAGATAAGGGGGACCCTTTCCGGTAGCCACGGTGCTGCTGACAATATATTGCCAGAGCAGACTGTGCCTTCCAGAAGGATGCCAAAGAGGAAACCTTGAAGGGAAAAAACCTGTGTAGGAAGGTAGGATCCTTCTGCATGGCTACCCCCACTTTTTGCCTGGTGCTATGCTGTTTCTGACTAGTCTAACTGGGATCCTGCTAATCAGGAACCCAGTCTATGTGCTTTCTCCCCTAAATTGGTATGGTAAGTACTTAAGTACATCCCAGATTGAACATTGGTGCACCCTTGTCAGTCCCTAGTATATCCTACTGAGGTACCTAGGGCATAGGTACACCAGGAGTCCCCCATGGGCTGTAGCATGTATTATGCCACCCATGAGGGACCACTCAAACTATAATTACAGGCCTGCCATTGCAGCCAGTGTAAGCTGGTGCCAGCAACACTTATGAAAGATATAGGTTTCGCTATATCTGAGGTCACTGCACTTAAAACCAATAAGTCGCCCCTAAAGCAGGCCTTTCAATCCTGAAAGCAAGATGCTCAGTTTTAAGTGTAAAGGTGCCCCTGTATGAGAAGGACACCCTACAGCCTTCGGAGTCCATTCTCCCGGGCTGTAAATGCATCAGCCATAACGACATATAGAGTGGCCATGCGTCATTATGTGATCGATCAATCAATCAATCGTAGCATTTGTAAAGCGCACTACATACCCGTGAGGGTCTCAAGGCACCTGTTGCTGGTACTGCTCGAAGAGCCAGGTCTTGAGGAGTCTTCTGAAGGACAGCAGGTCTTGGGTCTGCCGAAGGTGGATGGGGAGGGTGTTCCAGGTCTTGGGGGCGAGGTGGGAGAACAATCTGCTGCCGGAGGTCGCTCTTTGGATGCGGGGGACTGTGGCTAGGGTGAGGTCGGCAGAGCGGAGCTGGCGGGTGGGGGTGTAGAAGCTGAGTCGGCTGTTGAGGTACGCTGGTCCGATGTTGTGGAGTGCCTTGTGTGCGTGGGTGAGGAGCTTGAAGGTTATCCTGTTGTTGACGGGCAGCCAGTGCAGGTCTCTCAGGTGGGGTGTGATGTGGCTGCGGCGAGGGATGTTGAGGATCAGGCATGCAGAAGCATTCTGGATACGTTGGAGCCGTCTCAGGAGTTTGGCCATCTCTAAATAGGCTGTAACAAACCCTATCATGTTTGGTATCCTGTAAAGCTCCTCCAGGAGGCCCTCAGTGGTCCGGTACCAGTCTTCTAGACCCAGACAGCACAACATCGATGCTGTCGACCAGAGACACAATTCTGCCCTCCTGCTGCTTAGTCAAGCTTGAGCAGGGGTAGGAAGATCAATAGGTATCTTGTCACAGGGAGGTGTGACCACCTCCCAGACAGGGTTCGGTGTATTGGAGCTGGGTGGGAGCGCTTGCCACCACCCCTCAGTCTGCTTGAAGGGCACATTTGGTGCCCTACGTGCATAGTCCAGTTCAAACCAGCTCAGGGAGCCATTGGCTCCCGCTCTGGCATGAAACTGGACAAAGGACATAGGAGTATCCTCCCCACTGTCCGACCCCTCCCTTGGGAGGGAACCCTGAATCGTCCCAAACCCTTTCCTTAGGGTACTTAAGGGCTTACCTGAGGGTGGATCCCTAGATTCGTTGTGGGACAAGATTCATTTCAAGACACAACTTCTACTTCGAAAGGCTGGGCACTCTGGACTTTGTTTGACTTCAAGGCTGCAACTGGGAAGACTCCTGCTGCTCCTGATCCCATTGCCCTGCTCGTCTGCTGCAATGTCTGTGCCTGTGCTTCAAATAGGAACCTTCCATGTCCTGTGGGCATTCAAGACACCTGAAGGAATCTCTCTTGAAGTGAAGGAGACTCTTCCCTGCATCTGCTGGCACCGCAACTAAGCTGACCGGTCTGCTGATCCTGGGCTCCCACAGACTCCAAAAGGCTTAGCAACACAGGTGGTAGTTCTTCACATCCCTCGAGGCCTGCCCTGTCCTCTCACCAAGTTTGAGGACAGTATCCCTCATCGGAGCCACAGGAACACAACCCCTGTGTACCGCATTGACTTGTTGTTGCAAAGGCTTGTTGGCTTCCTTCCTCAAGATCTTCTTGCTCCACATAGCCCCCACCACAAGCATCTACTGTGACCAAGATTTTTATCCTCACATCATCACTTGCAACGTGGGCCTGCATCTTTTGTGAGCTGCTCGAGGACATCTTGCGACTCCAGTGCCTCCAGCCTGTGGGTCCTCTTGAGGGTCTTCTATGATTTCTGTGGGCTCCCCTGATTGCTCAGGCCTGCCCTGACTCCCCTGCTTGTGATGAGTCACCTGGACCTTGCTGGTCCCGACACTGCACCTTCTTTGCTTTCCACATTGTTTGCACTTGCCAAGGCTTGTTGGTGCTCTCCACGGACACCGACCCCTCAACCTTAGACATCCAACATAGGACAGCTCATGAACAGCTCCTGGTCTTCCACAGCATTGCCTGGTCCTCACTGCTGCAGCTCCAAGGTCAACCTCAACCTCCCTGCAACACTTGACATCAGTAGGCATTCTTCTTCCATGCCTCCTGGTCACTCCTAAGTGGCATAGACTCTGTAACCCTCTGCTTGCAGGTACTTCTCATCCTGAATCCACCTTTGGGTTCCACCGGACACTTTCACCTTCTCCAGCAGCTGCATCTTCCTGAAGTCTCCCATTGAGTTCGACGGCGGTTTCCGATGCCAATTCACACCTATGCACCTGGCTTCCCTGGTGTAGGTCCTGGTTCCCAGGGTATCCATGGATGGGGTGGCTCTCCAACCTGCTGTCTTCCACAGGCTTTCTTCAAGCTCCACTGGGCAGGGTCCTTCTTCTTTGAAATTGCAACCGCAAATTACCCATTGACTTGCGTTGATCCAGCAGTCGTGTTCCCCCTCTGCACACATCCTTTGTGCGGCTCCTGGTTACTTACCTCGGGTGACTCCTTGGGTCCCTGGCACTTCTACATCTTCTGGGTATAGTCTTGACTCGAGTCGTGGTTTGCATAACACTATTTTCCCCCTGGTGACCACTATGTATTTTGTGCTACTTCCCTGTTTCTATTGATAAGTATTGTGTGCATTGTGTATTTCTCCAACTAGGACATATCTGTATGTGGTAGTGAGTGTCTTATGATAAATACATATTTCTATAAATACACTGGTTTTTTTTTCATTTAATCTATACCTATAAGATTAGTTCTTGTAAAAAAAAAGCTGCTTTACACTCCTTCTGGACTAAGCCTGAATGCTGCTCTCTACAGCTACAACTTAGAGAGCTTTCTAAGGTTGTCTAAGACCACTAAAATCACCATAAGGGTTGTCTGGATTGTTGCAGGGTGCCTACTTACATAAGTGTGCACCATATACCAAGCCAGTTTTTCATAACCTCTTACAGCAGGTGGAGACTCCAGGAAAGGTAAGGAGGTGAAAGAAGAAGGCCAAGTAAAAAGGCCAGAAGATTCCAGCACGGCGAAAAGACCTGAAGACAGGAAACTCCAGGAAAGAGCTCAAAGGATTTCCAACAGGAACAGGACACATCAACAGGAAGCGAAGATACACCAGGCAGGGGTAGAATAGACCAACAGGAGCTAGAACATACTAGCTGGAGCAAGGAGTGTTACAACACAAAGCAATGAAAGATTCGGCCCCTTATATACCCATAGACAAGAAGTAACAAAAGGTAAGCCGTCGCCATCTTGAATAGGGAAAAAGTAGTTAAAAAGATAGGAAAAGTCGCCATCTTAGTTTGGTGCAAAAAAAACCCCTTCCTAAAGCCTTCTGGGAGCAAGACTGTGGAATCATGGGAAGAAGAAATACAAAAAGATAGCCCCCATGTGTTCCCTAGACCAGAGGTAAGAACTGCAGAGCTTTAATTATTACTACAAGAGGTCGCGGTCCCAGAACTGGAACCGTGACATCTCCTGGACATTGCGGGCTACAGTACAGCTCTGTAGTGTGCCGGAAAGGAAAAGGTAATTATGGGCAAAACCGCGTTCTTCCATGGTGTTAGTGAGAGCATCACAGGACGTACCCGTGACGTTCTAAGAACCACAGCGGCTGGACGGAGTTGTGAAGGACAGCAGCATGGCCCCCGTGCAATCCGCGGCGGTGTAATAGGAGGAAGCCACAGACTGCGGTGTAACAGCTTTCCATAGATGAGTGTTATGAAAACAAAAAAATTAAAATATTTGTATTTCATGATCCTACACTGCTATAAAAATCCAACATTAGTAACCGCAGATGTAATTCTGAATGCATCAGCCATGTAATCAGTCAGTCAGTCGGAAACATGTTATTCGGTTAGTAAAAACCATAAGAGCAGACATATAGAATTAAACATCCATAAAAGTACATTTACATTTAAAATTGTAAACCAATTTAAATACATTAAAATACAAATTCATATCATGTGCAAATAACAGACACTCGTCATTTCAGCCTAGTAGTCTCTTTCTAATCTTGAGAACTACTGCCAAAAAACTTGCTATGTTAAAACATATTAGAGGATTTGTCAGCATTTGTAGGTAAACCAAAGCTGGTTTGCCTTGCTCAAATCATTGCCCCTTTAATAAAGGCACCATGTATCATTGCTGTAAGGCTCGATAATGATCACAAAACAAAATGGAATGGATAGCGTCTTGTAAAGAAATATTGTCACAAGAGCAAGGCCCTATCTCACCCACCTTGTGTCTCCCCAGCAGGACCACCAGTGGCCAGTGTGAAACATTTAACCTAAATCTTCTCAACAGAGAACGATGATGGGGTGATGTAACTATGATTAAGTACGGCTCCAAGGATGGGCAAGTTTTTAACCCAATATATGACCGAATAGTGAGTTCCAGCACTTCTCTTTCTGAGCCCAAGACGGGTTAAATGCTCCTTCACCCAGTTCAAGTCCCTCTTTATAATACTCTGCGGATTCTCAAATAATTCAGAGTATCCCAATTTGCACATTACATTCTTAATATATTTGAGCAATGGGATATATAACGCCCTGTCTAATGCCAGGTAATCCTCAATCACTGCTTGATTCAGAGCTAGGACCAGATTACACCATAATTTTCTTGAGCCAACAACAATAGTGTGGGAATTTGAAAAATTGGTGCTCAAATCTAATGAATTCATGACGGCCACAAAATAATTAACCAACTGTTGTAGTCCTACTGCAGTCCTTGACATTAGGACTGCATCATTCGCATATAGGAGTGCAAGTAATAGATGTGAATCTGCCCTTGAATATCCTTACATGCCGCACACAGGGTTGGACCCAAATTGTTTCTGTTTAGGGTAAATAAAAATGTGCACAAATCCAAAAAGGGGGTAGCTGTTCCAAGGATGGGCGCAGAAAGTCGCCCGCACACTGGAAAATAAGGGAAAAGTAAGGGAGGTTAGGGTCCTAGGTCTTGAACTCACTAGCTAGAGGCAAGTGCAAGTCTTGTCTCTTGATGCCCTCACATACCTCAAAAGATGTCATGCTTCATCATTGGGTGTTTGCTCCTCGTCGGGCCGGCGCTGTAATGCCCAACGGGTCCCCCGAAGGGGTGCTTTAGCGGAGATCTTTTGTTTAGACTGCCGTCAGATGAGTGTGGGTGTGAGAAAAGAGGGTCCTATGTGAGTGATAAGTGGGTGTGTGAAAGATAAAACTGACTAAGGGATACCAAAAGTCAGTGAAATTTATTGTGTAGGTTCCCTTGTCAGATTAAAAGACCCCGAAGGTCGTGAGTTACTAAAAAGGAGCGCAAGGTGCCTTCGTAACTAAAGGTCAACATGTTTTGCGCCTGATCGGTCACAAAGATCCATTTTGAAGTAACACCGCTCCCTGACATTTTATTGGAAATATCCCCCAGAGTTTTCATGTAATTCCTCAGAAGTACATGCAGTGAAACTCCACGAGTTCCACTCACCCCTAGGCCCCTCCCAGTCCATCGTTATTTAGCACACCATGCCACTACAGTTTGGACCCAGCCAAATGCAAATTATTATTGACTCTGCTCCACTAGGAACAGTCCAGCCTGAAGTGCCGGGCCAGATCCTCCCTGGCCCGGAACATAAGCAACCCAAGACCAATCTGTGAAGATGCAGCATGACCTGCACCTCTGTGCTCAAATTGTGAAACTACAGCATGACCCCAAGTCACTGCATCTGCACCATGATGCAGCATGATCCAGAGTTGCTTTGCAATCTGAACATTGGTGTGCCTGAAATCATGGTCCACATCCAATCCAATGCAAGGTCTCACCATCTGCTTGCGCCTGGCCGTGCATGGCTGCCCTGATCTGGAACTGAAGACCCCGAGCAGAACTGCATAGACCATCTCTGGACCAGCCATAAGAAGATCCAGCACTCTTCCTGAACACCAGTCCCTGAATACAGCAGAGAGGGACTATAGGCTCAGTCTCTCCTGGAAGAGGGTGAGCGAATAAGCATCAGAGTAGCTAAGAACCACCCGAGAAGCACCATACAGTTCATAGACTGAAAGAGATTTGAGTGAGAACTAATGACCTGAGTTTAAAAAATGGTGTGCTAGCACAAGAGTATAGGGATACTCTACACCTGAGACTAATCCCGCTAGAATCAGACCTAGAAGGTAACCACTTGTATCATAAGGGCAGGACTTAAGGTCGTGCCAGAATATTGAATCGCATTATGTACATTTTCCTGTGTGTAGTATTTAGTTATTGTGTGCATTAAAGTACTTTTCTTCTAGAAAGTCAAGCGCTGGGTTGGACAATTATTTATTATACTAATGTGTGTTTTTTGAGTGCTGAGATCGAGAACATTCTTAGTACCTCCTTGGGACACCTGGGACTACTCAACATCGCTACTAAGTCCAAGAGTCAAGCGCTGAAGGAATTGTACTTTGCTTAATTCACAGAGCGATAGCAGGACAATCTTGGGGATCTCAGAGGAAAATAAACTCCTCTCCCACAGTTGAGGTCCAATAGCTCCAGCTTGCCCTATGGCCCAAGAACATTGTCTGACATTGGGTCAAGGTAATGTGCTAATTGGGAAGAGATGTTGGTGTGATAAACCACATGCTGGATTGTGTAAGGCTGGAGCATTGGCTAGGAAGAAGCATTAATGTTCCAGTGTTTCAAGCCAGCTCAAGTTGGAGATTAATTTGGATTGATGTTTCAATATCTGGAGGTAAGTGAGAATGCCTGTGTCTGTTAAAACATCTATCAGATATTTTTTGTGATCTACTTTGTTGTCATTGATATTGATTGTATCTTGTATGTCGAAAACCTTGGAGTTTGCTATCTTGCTGTCTAAGATCCTATTTATAAGATCCTGGTGTTGTATTTTATGCTAAAGTCTTTGCAGTCAGGTATTGTGTGCTCTAAGAACTTGGGGGCATATTATCAAGAACGGCGTTAAAAATATCGCCGCTTTAGCGGCAGGAAACTGCCGCTAAAGCGGCGATAATGGGCCTGATAATATGCCCTTGAGAATTCCAATAGAAGTCCATGTTCACACCAGAACATGGGCTTCTATTGGAATTCTCAAGGGCATATTATCAAGCCCATTATCGCCGCTTTAGCGGCAGATTCTTGCTGCTAAAGCAGCGATAATTTTAACGCCGTTCTTGATAATATGCCCCTCGATGTATATCTTGACATGAAAACACTTTATGTTTAAGCAGGTCTCAACATTAAGTGAACTCTCAAAGTTGAAAATCTTCCCAGTCAGTAACTGTAGGAGGCTGGCTTTGTATATGGTGCACACTTAAAAGAGTGAGGCACCTTTCACTAATCCAGGCAATCTTTATGGTGATTTTAGTGGTCTCTGATAACCTTAAAGCTCTCAAATGGGTAGCTGTGAAGAGCAGCCTCAAGCTTATCTTAAAGTAGTGTAAAGCAGCTTGTTTTACCACATGTAATCAAAAGTGTAGACCAGATGAGAAAGAACCACCAAGTGTAATGAAAAATAAGTCTTTATTAACACAACACAGTCACTATCACTTAGTATATCTCCTATACGGAGATATCAATAATACACATAAGAACACTGCAAAGAAATCAGGTTTAAGTAGCAAAAATATACACTGGTCTCCAGGGGATACCAAACTATACACTAAATAAGTGAAATGCGAACTGCAAAGGAGAATGGAACTTGGACTAAAGGACTTAGAAGAGATTGGAGAACCAGGAACCACCTAAGGTAGGTACCCAAGAACCCCAAGGAGGATATGCAGAGTGGAAACACAGCTGCGTGTTCAATGGAAGTCAATGAAGGAGTCGTGGTTGCAGTTTTTGAGAAAAAGGGCCCTTCCCAGAGGACCCCGAACAAACCCTTTGGAGGATGGAAGGTTGGAGAGCCACCCCACCCTTGAATGCCTCAGGAACCAGTTTACCTCCACCGGGGAAGCAGGGTGCATAGGGGTGAGTTGATGTCAGAACCCTTCATAAACAACAATGGGCGACACTGGAAGAAATGCCTCCGGAGAAGTCTGTGAAGATGTCCGATAGAATCCAAGGGTGGATTCTTGAAGAGGAGAACCTGCAAGCAAAGGGGACAGAGTCTATGCCACATGAAGGAGACCAGATGCACAATGTCCACCTTTGTCAGGAAGTTCAGATGAGTTCATAAGGACGTTGTTGCTGTAGCTATGGAACCCGGCGACACTGTGGAAGACCAGGAGTCATACATGAGCTATCTCATGTTGGATGTCGGTGTCTAGGTGGTCGGGTCCGGCGGGAGCACCAGCAAGCCTTGGTAGCTGCAACTGGTATGGAAGACAAAAAGATGCACTTTTTGGGACCAGCAAGGTCCAAGGGACTCACTGCGTGCAGGAGAGTCAGAGCAGGCCCCGAGCAAGCAGAAAAAGACCCTCAAGAGGACCCACAGGCCAAAGGCACAGGAGTCGCAAGAGGACCTCACCAAAGATGGAGGCCCATGATGCAGAGGATACAAGGAGGATGCTGATCTTTGAGGGATGAGATGCTGGAGGCTGGTGTTTCTTGTAGCCTGAAGATCTCTGGGGTGCAGAGCCAACAAGTCTTTGTAACAACAAGTTGAAGCGGAGCACAGGGGTTTAGTCCCAGCAGCTCCGACGAGAGATACTGTGACTGTCCTTCAAATTGCCAGGAAGACAGGTCAGGCCTCGTGGAACCACAGAACCACCACCTGTGTTACTGGGCCTCGGGAAGTCCGTCGGACGACAGGAACAGCAGACTGGTCTGCTTCGATGTGCTGCCTGCAGATGCAGGGGAGTGATTCCTTCACTCCAAGGGAGATTACTTCAGATGTCCTTAATGCCCATAGGTCCCTGGAGATCCTGAGCGAAGCACAGACACAGACTAGGCAGGATACTTGCAGAACAGTGAGACCAGGAGCAGCAGGAGTCTTCCGTGGTGCAGTCTCTGCTTCAGGCGTGTGTCCAAGTGTCCAGACAGTCAAAGAGTGTCTTGGTTTCAGAGATGGGTCTTGATCCAGGACCCACCCACAGGAGAGCCCTTAAATACCCAAGAAAAGGGTTGGAACAACTCAGGGATCCCTCCCAAAGGAGGGGCTGGACACAGGAGAGGATACTTTCCTTTCCTTTGTCTAGTTTCGCGCCAGAACCAGGAGTTCCTGAACTGTCTCAAACCGGTATATGCAAGGAGGGCACCAAATGTGCCCTTCAGTGCAGACTGGTGGCACTGGAGAGCGCCCCCACACTAGCCCAATATACTACGTCCTGTCTGGGAGTTGGTTACACCTCCCTGTGACAGGAAACCCAAGGTTTTACCTTTCCGTGCTCAAGCTCAGCTTAGCAGTTGAGGGCAGAAGAGTGTCTGTGGTTGGCGGCAGCACTAGCTTGCTGTCAGACCCTGAACTGCTGTAACTGGGAGTAGAGAGGGCTGCTCTAAGGTGTTGGAGGTATGATCACATTTACTGTGGAGATCTAAGGATCTCTAGTAAATGGGATCATACCTCCAACACCGGAATCGATGTTGGGGTATGATTCCAACATGTTTGATACAAAACATGACCAGGTTTGGCTCAGCCATTATATGGTTACACATCTCGTAATGACTGATGTCCACTAAGTGTCTTAAAATGGCTAACCCCACTTACAAAGCCTGGAGAATCAACTCCAGGGTTTGTTGAGATGTCCTGCTCATGCAGGGGTACCCTTACACCTATAGCCAAGCTCCCTGCCCTCAGGACTGAAGGGTCTACCATAGATGAGACTTATAGGTTTTAACTGCAGTGAACTCAGATATAAGGAAACCTATATCTGTCATGAGAGGTGCAAGCACCATCTCACACAGGCTGCATTGGCAGGCCTATAGTCACAGTTTAAGTGGACTCCCATGGGTGGCTTTATATGCTGCAGCACTTGGGAGACCCCTCGTGTACCTATGCCTGGGTACCTAAGTACCTAATACTGGAGACTTATAAGGGCACACCAGTAATCAATTGTGGAGGTATGAAAGTACTTACTAGAGCCATTTTGGGAGAGAGAGCACAGATGCCGGAGTCCTGGTTGGCAGTATCCCAGCAAACTGCAGTCTAGACATACTGACACCAGGCAAAAAGTGGCGGTATCCATAAAAGAAAGATCTCACTTTCCTACAGCATCCATATGCCAAACAAATGGCATCTATGGTGATGCTGTCTGCACTATTTGGGTGCCAGAAAGGTTGTTAATAAAGGAATAATAATCCTTACCCGTTTTGATGGCCCACACCTCAGAGAAAATAATATTTAGAGAGAGACCTGGTGCCCCCCCAAAGAAACTCCCAGTTTGATACTAATGTGGATTACTCCCTCCGTGTCCCTCACTTTCCTATTGGGCAAATGTTTTGCAAACACGGGTACTCACACTGTAAATTTCTAAAAGGCAGGCTATCTAAATTGCATTGTCATCTCTTTTTGGACTATAAGCAGTACATATGTGAAGAACTGGACCATGATAAAGGGGAAAAGAGGAGCAGGAAAAACAGCTGTGGAGAAAAAGTGTAACAATAACCTTTCATTTAAAGAACACATTATCAAAAACCATATTATAGTAAAAGGGTGAAGTGAACAGAGATGTTACAGTTCAAATGGTTAAGGTTTACCTCAATGTAAAGTGAAATTTAAGGCCCAGACTTGCTTGGCTGCCAAAATTCTCAGTGTTGCTTTGAGCACGTCACTATTCATTGCCAGACTATATTTGCTATCCAAAGATACATGATGATGCAGATGCATAATGTAAACATCCGGTGCACCCCTTGCATCTTGCAGTACATCAAGGAATCTTCTATCATTTAAAAAGTCACGTAAAGTAGTGCAAAACAATCGAAGGCTCTGCCAATACGGCATAACAGGAGAGAAATAAGGCACAAGCCAAGGAACAAGTCAGGATCAGGAAAACAGGAGGAGAATACTCAGGACATCTGAAGTTCACCCAGGAGAAGGTGGAGATACTGATCACAGTGGTGAGGACAAGAGAAAGGCCTATCTAAGCTCCCACAGGCGAAGAAGGCTGTTGTTTGGAAAGCACCTTTTATACAGTCAAGTCAGTGGCACCAACACACAGGAATGTGGAAGAATGTAAGAAGTGGCATGGCTAGAAGTGGAGGATAAAGGAAACATTGACGCAGTGGATGACCTAGACACCCTGCAGCAGCTGACATCCATGCTATGCTGGGTGGATTTCTAAAGCGCATGGCTACCCGTAGGCTTCCCAGCGCTGGCTAAGACATAGCGTTGCTTCGGGACAAGTGCAGAAACACAGGAGTCTCTTGATTTGGCTATAGCCATGCTCTTAGCCTGTTTCTGAACTGTGATTCATTGCGTAGGCATCTTAATTCTATGTGGAGCATGTTCCAAAGTTTGAGGATGAGATATGATGAGGACCTACTGCACCATCTCGCCTAATCTCTCATGAAGGAGCAGGTGACAGCAGTGACTGGCCCTGAGATGGTTGGTGGAATAGATGCACAAACACCCCTGATCTGCAGGACAACAGATATTCTCAGGGTATGCAAACTACCAAACAAAAACATGACAGCAATTCGCAAATGTCTCAAGTCACTGTTGTGACAATAGCAGGTTTCCCCTCTCTTCCAAACACACAAACTAACCATGGCTGTAATTAGTGCTGAAATTGCATTTGGATACTGTGAGACATCCCATTTTGAGTTGCAGAATCACATTATGTGGGTGAGAAAGGAGTGCGTTGGCCATATCCACCTGAGTAAAGTATGAAATGTGTCCCATTTTCAGATTGCACAAAATTGTTGATTTAATTGCAAAATTATGTTTTGAATTTCAGTTAATGATGTTACACTGCCCTTTCTGCTTCCTACTCATTCTGCTGACACACTTCCCTGGCTTTCATCTGCCACTATTGCCTACATACTGCTCCACCTATACTATGGCCACTTGGCTGATATAGTGAAGTATCCCTCCAGGTAACACAAGGCCCTTGCAAATGTGGTGCTCCTGAGCTTAAATATTTCTGAGGCCTGAGTCCCTGGGCCTAACATAAGTCTTCAACTATACATTTGAGCCCATGGAAAGTGCCACTATCTTGTGTGTCACAGTGCTCAGCTAAGTTTGACATGTTACTATGGACACCGTTACGTAGAGGACAGAGATTCTTCTGGACAGGTTTCATCAGTGATGTATCAAGACATTTGATGCTAGCATATCTATGTCCATTACTTGACATTTGTCTCCATCATGCTTTCCCCAACTCTTCCAAGATATTGTGGGCAATGAGTATTCACCAGTATGTTTAGGCTGATAGACTTGGTCAACGCTCTCAGCACATGTTGCAGTAATAAAAAAAAGTAATCCATATTTGTAAAGCGCGAACATATCACCCCGTTCTTGAGTGTGTTGCTCCTTAATACAAGAGGTTTTGGGGTTCCACTAACTATTCAAGTCTGACTCAAATATTGCTCAGTGGGTTGTGGAGTAGTTGCAGTCCAACTGTTTTTCTGTCTCAGGTTGGCACATATAGTAGGTCCTTAGTGCCAGGGGGTCTAGAAAACCGAACTCTGAGTTTCTAGAAAATGTAGGAAATGTATTATTTGGTTCCCGGCTGCAGGACCTGCATTATCTAAATCTTTGAGTAATTTGAATGACACACTCAAGAAACGAAACATTACAAATAGTGGGGATTTGTGTATTGTAATATAGGGAACCTCCTTCAACTCAGTTAGGTACCCTCTATTCTTTATTTCTTTCTTTATTCTTTATTTTCATAACCATAAAAGAGTACATCAAACATACACTTGAAATACGATTAAAAACATACCTCATCAATTTATACAATTAAAACAAGGAATTAGACAATTCATGATGATTTTTCAAGAGAAAAATCAAAGTGAAGGAAGGGGTGGGACAAACTCTGGGGACCCACCTATGGGAGAGTCAGGACAGAGGGGTGGCTACACCCATGTCCTTTGTCCAGTTTCATGCCAGAGCAGGGGCTGATAACCCCTGCAATCGGTTTGAGCTGGACTATGCACAGGGACACCAAAGGTGCCCCCAGTGCAGACATCAAAGCACTCTCAGAGTGCACCCACCCAGCCCCAATACACTAAAGCCTGTCTGGGAGGTGGTCACACCTCCCTGTGAAAGGAAACATATTGTCCAGCCGTCCCCTGCCGGAGTTTCTTCCAGTAGCAGGAGGGCAGACTCGTGTCTGTGGCTGGCAGCATCCATTTTGTGATGCCAGGGTCTGTAAAGCTGGTACCGGGTGTACCGGTGCTGTCATTTTCTCCCTCTAATAGGGTGGAATCATACCTCCCACACCAGTTACTGGTGTGGAGGTATGATTCAAGGTGTTTGACACCAAACAAGACATGTTTCTATGCAGCCGTTTTAAAGTTAGCATTTACCGCGAGGTTATTATGCACTTAAGAGTATATGGTTGGCTGCATCACAAACAACCCCGAATAGAGGTTCCGAAGGCTGCAGAGGGGCTCTGCTCATGCATGGGTACCCTCTCACATAAGACCCAGCAACCTACCTTCAGGATTGATAAGGCCTGACATAGGGGTGACATGATAGGTTTATATGTGCAGTGATAAGGAGAGATATAGTGAACCTATATCTAAGTAAGGGGTGCATACACTACCTTACAAAGGCTGCTGTAGCAACCTGTTGTGTCATTTTGAATGGTCTCCCAGGGGTGGCATAATACATGCTGCAGCCCCTGAGAGGCCTCTGGGGTACATATGCCCTAAGTACATAGTATACCATATACTAGGGACTTATAAGGGTACCCCAGAATCCAATCTGAGGTGTACCTAAAGTACATGCAATCAATTTAGAGAGAAAGCAGCTAGGCTGGGGTCCTGGATAGCAGGTTCCCAGCCAGACTAAGTCGAAAACAGTGAAACATCAGCAAAAAGTGGGGGTAACTATAAGAAGCAGATCCTACTCTCCTACACAACCCCCCCCCCCCCAAACGTAAGAGCATTAAACTAACCTTGACCAGTTGAGTCTTCATGTTCTAAGTGGAAATATCTGGAGAGTCAATCTGCATTTGCATGGTTACTCCCAGGTCTATGTTCCACTGTATAGTCCATCCCCTGTAAGGAAATGGACCACCTCAAAAGTTTGGGGTTTTCCCCTTTCATCTGTTTTAGCAATAAGAGGGGCTTATGGTCTGTCTGAACAATGAAGTGAGTGCCAAACAAGTATGGCCTCAGCTTCTTCAGAGCCCAAACCACAGCAAAGGCCTCTCTCTCAATAGCTGACCAACGTTTCTCTCTGGGGGTCAGCCTTCTGCTAATAAAAGCTACTGGATGATCCTGACCCTCATCATTCAATTTTGATAACAGAGCCCCTACCCCCAACTCAGATGCATCTGTTTAGACAATTAATTGTTTGGAGTAGTCAGGACTTTGCAGAATGGAAGCAGTGCACATGGCCTGCTTCAGGTCATCAAATGCCTTTTGACAGCTGACTGTCCACTGAACTTTCTTTGGCATTTTCTTAGAAGTTAAGTCATTCAATGGGGTCACTATGGATCCATAACCTTTGACAAATCTTCTATAGTACCCAGTCAGGCCCAAGAAAGCTCTGACCTGAGTCTGGGTGGTTGGAGCAACCCAGTCCATGATGGTCTGGATTTTGCTCTGCAATGGTTGAACCTGGCCTCCACCCACAAGGTGGCCCAGGTACACAATCTGGCATTGCCCTATCTGGCACTTGGTGGCCTTGATAGTTAGGCCTGCTTTTTGCAGGGCCTCCAAAACATTTCTCAGGTGGACCAGGTGATCCTCCCAGGTGGAGCTAAAGACAGCAATATCATCTAGATATGCTGCACTATAGGCTTTCAGACCTGTAAGGACTGTGTTCACCAACCTTTGAAAAGTGGCAGGTGCATTCTTCAAACCAAAGGGCATCACCACAAATTGGTAGTGCCCACTAGGGGTAGAAAATTATGTCTATGGCTTTGCATCATCAGCTAGTCTGATCTGCCAGTAGCCAGCTGTTAGGTCAAATGTGCTCAGAAACTTGGCTGAGGCTTGATAAGTTCATCTGCCCTAGGGATTGGATGAGCATCAGTCCTAGTGACTGCATTGAGACCTCTGTAGTCTACACAAAACCTCATCTCTCTCTTACCATCTTTGGTGTGAGGTTTGGGTACCAGGACTACTGGACTAGCCCAAGGGCTATCTGAGGGTTCAATAACTCCCAATTCCAACATCTTCTGGACTTCAGCCCTGATGCAGTCCCTGATTTGGTCAAGTTGCCTGTAAATCTTATTTTTAACAGGCAGACTGTCCCCAGTGTCCACTTCATGAGTCCACCAGGTTGTCTGACTTGGAGTCAGTGAAAACATATGTCTAAACTAATTGAGAACTTTTCTACAATCAGTTTGTTGCTGGACAGTGAGGCTGCCTGCCAAGGCTACACCATCTACTGAACCATCATCAGGGTTCTGTGAGAGCAGGTCAGGGAGTGGCTCACTCTCTTCCTCCTGTCCCTCATCAGTAGCCGTGAGCAAGCCCATGTCAGCCCTGTCAACATATGGTTTCAGCCTGTTGACATGGAGCACCCTATGGGGGCTCCTGGGAGTTCCAAGGTCCACCAGGTAGGTAACCTCTCCCTTCTGCCCGATTATGGTATGGGGGCCACTCCATTTGTCTTGGGGGGCTGCTGGGGCCACAGGCTCCAACACCCATACATTCTGCCCTGGCTGGTAAACAGTCAGCACAGCCTTTTGGTCATGCCAGGCCTTTTGCAATTCCTGGCTAGCCTCAAGGTTTTTATTTGCCTTCTTCATGTATTCAGCCATCCTGGAGAGGAGACCAAGTACATAGCACACAATATCCTGTTTAGGGGGTTTGAGAGGTAACTTCCATCCCTCCTTCACTAGACACAATAGACCCCTAACTGGATGTCCAAACAGAAGTTCAAATGGCCTGTAACCAACCCCCTTCTGTGGAACCTCTCTGTAGGAATAGAGAAGGCAAGGCAAAAGTATGTCCCATCTGCGCCTAAGCTTTTCTGGGAGACCTTTGATCATACCCTTTAGGGTGTTGTTGAACCTTTCAACTAACCCATTGTATTGTGGGTGATGTGGGGTGGTGAATTTGTAATTCACTCCACACTCCTTCCACATAGCAGTCAAGTTTCCCAGGAGGGCTCTTGCCACCACAGGTGCTGTGGTGGTTCTAAGGGGAATTGCTTTTGGATACCTAGTGGCATGGTCCACCACCACCAGTATAAATCTGTCCCCAGATGCTGTTTGAGGATCCATGGGACCAACTATATCAATCCCAAACCTCTCAAAGGGAACCCCCACCACAGGTAGTGGTATCAGGGGAGCCTTTGTTGTGGCACCTGCCTTACCACTGGCTTGACAGGTAACACAGGCGCAACAAAACTCCTTGGTGTCTTCAGACATGTGAGGCCAATGAAAGTGAGGGACAATGTTGTCCCAGGTCTTGTTTTGGCCTAGGTGACCTGCTAAAGGGATGTCATGTGCTAGTGTCAATATGAAGCCCCTAAACCTCAGAGGTATTACCAACCTCCTGGTGGCTCCAGGCTTGGGGTCTCTACTCTCTGAGTAAAGGAGTCCATCATCATAGTAGATCCTATGGGACCCACTAGCACTCCCAGCAGCCTGCTGTCTGAGGGGTTCAAGAGAAGGGCAGCTCAGCTGCTCCTGGTTCAGATCTGCCCTGGAAGGGCTTCCTGTCCCCAAGAACTCAACCTGATGAGGTTTAAGCTCATCTGGGACAGTTCCTTCTTCAGGACTGAGATCAATTCCCTCAAAAGACTGATCTGCTTTCTGAGTCAGGGGGGAAGACACTGCCTTACCCCTACTGCTCCTTTTCTTGGAAGGTGCCTGGTCCATTTTTCCAGGATCCAGGGCCTGCTCAGTGTTAGATTTGCTCAGGAGCCACAAGATCTTTTGTCACCATTGTGACACTTGCTCCTGTGTCCCTGAATGCCAAGGCCTCTTTTCCATTTATCAAAGGCTGCTGTCTGTATTTGCCCAGATTACTGGGACTGACAAATAAGGAGGCCATATCCATGCCTCCATCACAGATCAGTACAGCCTGAGTAGGAAATCTGACTAGGCCAGAGTCCATCTCAGATCCCAGGGTTAACCCTACCACACCCTTATTCTGAGTACCGCCACTTGGAGCTGAACTAGGGGAACAGTTGCCTTAGGGGCAATGGTGGCTGGAGTTGAGTCCTTGGACTTGGTACAATCACTTGTCCAATGGGTCTTCTGTTTACAGATTTAACACCATGATTTCTTCTTGCCTTTTCCCTTGTTGGATTGTGACTCCCCACCAGATGCAGATTTTTGGGGCCCTTGAGAAGACTTCTGGTCTTTACCCTTCTCCCCACTCTTATCAGAGTTTTTAGAATCCTGCTTCTTGGAGTCACCACCTTAGTTCTGAACCTTCTGCCTCACCCTGGTTCTGAGCCATTTGACTGCCTTCTAGCCCGATTCTTGGGGAGAGGTCAGATCAGAGTCCACCAGGTACTGATGCAACAACTGATTTTGACAATTATTAAGGATCTGCTCCCTCATAATTAAATTGTACAATCCTTTAAAATCACACACTTTACTGCTAAGTAACCAGCCTTTCAGAGCCTTAGTAGCACAATCTACAAAGTCAACCCAGTCTTGAGTCTGTGCCTTTTGGGTGTCTCTGAACTTGATCCTGTATTGTTCAGTGGTTAAGCCAAACCCATCAATCAGAGCACTCGTCAAGACTATAATTATCAGCATCCTCTTCTCTAACAGTGAGGAGCTTGTCTCAACCTTTGTCTGCAAAGGAGAGCCACAAAATTGCTGCCCACTGCTCCTGAGGGACCCTCTGTACTTTACAGGCCCTCTCGAGTGCAGTTATCCAATTGGGGATGTCATCCCCAACGTGGTAGGGAGGGACATTCTTGTTCAGGTCCTATAATCATGAGTATGCTCTCTACCTCTAGGGACACTGTTACTGCCACCATGGCGCTCTAGCCCCAACTTTTTAGAAGCTTTCTGAAGCTCCAGGGATTCCCTATCTAAGGCCAATTGCTCTCTCTTGACTCTGAGCTCAGCTCTCTCAAAGTCAAGCAGTTTGCCCTTCCTCTCACAAGAGGGCTCCCTCCTATGAAAGGCAGTAGTCCTATGAGAAATAGAGGTCCGTACAGAAGTACCAGAATGATTACATTCCTGAGAAGGAGAGCTGGATCTTCTTGGTAAACTGTTAACCCTTCCGGGTGGGGTAAAGAGAGGGCCACTGAGGTCTTCTCCCTCACCTTCAGGAAGAATTGGGTTGTTCAGGTTAGAATCATCTTGATTCTCCTGGTCAGCATCAGAGTCTAGGTCCTGGATGTTTTCACTTCCTGGCCTTTCCTCTTCTGC
Organism: Triturus cristatus; assembly: GCF_964204655.1. Taxonomy (NCBI): domain Eukaryota; kingdom Metazoa; phylum Chordata; class Amphibia; order Caudata; family Salamandridae; genus Triturus; species Triturus cristatus. The sequence goes on along the minus strand of NC_140580.1, from coordinate 318,142,120 downwards.
TGCCCCCCAACTTGCCTGCCTCATAAGACCCTGAGGTCATCTAAAAGCAAAGCCTCTATGAGGCGTTGAGTTCTAGGGTTTTTCCTTGTCTTCAATTTCCTAGCAGTACACATACTCCTCAATTCTTGGAATGGGATATGGTCATACTTAGTTGCCAGAGGCCCAGTGGCTTCTGCCCTTGAAGACATACTAGTGTTGTGTGGTGTTGCACCTACCTAACCTAGTGGGAACTACTAAACTCTCTTGAGTTGGAGAACAGGTGTGCTAGACCCTTGACTTACCCAACTCTAAGTTCAGTAGAACTTACTTTATTCTAGTCTTGTTTATATGTACCTATATACCTATAGTGGTTTTCAGTTATTCACTCAATGAGATTATTTGGGAAAGCAAGAGCAAGCTTGAATCCCAACCGCTGCACACCAATGTGAGAAGTTGACCTGGTATATGCTGTCCATTAATTAAAGTGGGCACCTTGTACCAGTCCAAACAACCCTTATTGATGATTAGGTTAAAGACAAACTTTATTGAAAGCTATCCTAGTGGTAGCTATGGATAGCAGCCTTCAGGCTAAGTCTCGAATGAATGTAAAGCAGCTTGGTTTACCAGATTATAACCTCTTGAATGACCAAATGAAAGGAGAATCACACAAGGTATATATATCAAATATATGTATTTATTACTAAACACTCTCTACTAATCTCTTTATGAGATTAGAGAACAAGGCACACAATATTAATACACTAGAACGACAGTAAATAGCACAATACACAGTGCGCCCCAGGGGAACACCAAACCATATATTAAGAAAGTGGTATAACGACCACAACTTGACTAGACACAGTGCCTAGAGCACGTAGAATCGCTGGGATACTAAGGAACCACCCAAGGTAGTGACACAGGGGACCCACGGGGGACGCGTGCAGTGTGAGAACACAGCCGCGAGCTCCGTACAATCCTATGGAAAAGTCGCAGTTGGAATTTTAAAGCTTAAGGACACTTAGGAGAGGACTTGGAGCACACCCTTTCAAACTTAGAAGGTTCTAAGGCCAGCACCCATGTGAGCACCGGAGAACTCGTGTTACCTAACCCAGGGAAGCCGGGTGCATAGGTGTCAAATGGTGTTGGGAATCTTCATTGTTTTCAATGGCGTGATGCTGCAAAGTGCTGCTGCCGTGAAGAGGAAAAGTGTCCGGTGTGATCCAAGCCTGGATCAGAGCTGAGAAGAACCTGAAAGCAGAGGGGACAGAGTCTGGGTCACTTCAAGGTGATCTGGGGCTCAGTAGACGAATGCCCACCGATGTTGGGTGTTTCAGGTGCGAAGAGGTGAAGCTTGACTCTGCAGCCACGGGGACCAGGAGACGTCGACGATGACCACAGTCCGCAGGTGAGCTTCCTTTTTTTGAATGGGAATCTATATAGGCCAAACCTTCTCCAAAATGGTCTCTCATTTGTAAGAGGGCAACAATGTATCCTTGTTCACATTGAACATTCCAAATTTCATCCCCTTGTAGCTGTAGTCACTTTCTAGATGATTTCTATTTTTTCATAGCACGTCTTGCCTTTCCTTTTAATTAATCGCCAAACATCGATGTCTTTTTCACATAGGGTTCTTTTTATTAGATCTCCAATTTTTAATAGCATTGAGAGACCCTGCCCAAGTGTTTCTTCCCTTACAGAGACTTCATCAGGGCAATTTTATCTATATTCCATTTTAAAACTCCCATGCTCTCTGTAGATTATTTTGATCCTGTAGAATTCTTCATAATTTGAAAGCCTTTCAGCATGTCTCCCATTAGTCTCCTGTGTTTGATCTCCAAAATGAAGTTTACCTCTGGCCGTTTGCACCACAGCCTTTGGGTCAGTCTGTTATCTCCATGAACTTAGCTTTTAAACATTACGCAATGTCCATGAGGATGTATACACTGCGAGAAACACGTTTGTGCCGATACTACTGTGAGTATTGCAACTCGATTTAACGTTCCTTTGATTGGCAGGAATCATACAGGCACAATTTTTGATTGGCTTTGCTTCCTTTTTTCCACTTATTCTCATTTTTTCAGTTCTTGCAGCGCAGACAGACGGGCGTATCATGGCCCCATTAACTGTTATTTGAAGTGCTGCAACGTACTTTGGCATTCAGGTATGTGGCTTTTAATGGGTCCCCTCAAGTCATACATAAAACGAACAGACAAATATTGGGCGGTGCTATATTAATGTATGCTTATATTCTCTTTAAGGCTCCGGTTCACCTTACCGGTCCTTCGAGATGCTTCTGACTATCCGGAGAATCTTACATATTTAGGTACTTTACCGACATTTGTGGTTCATACCACATACAAGACACAGACTTGGAGCCTTGCAATTTTTTATTAATTTTATGGTTGAGTCACAACTTTATAGTTCTAGATTTTAATTCACTATTTTGACACTATTGCGTTTCCTCTTTTTTCTATACTACCGTTGGTTTCTTTTATCACTAGCATCTGGTTCTTACGGGTATCTTTTACTTTCTTGAAGTGGTTGTTTTCACGCTCTTTGACAATCACAACGTTACGCTTTGGTCTTGTTGTGAACTGTAGCTGTGGTCCTGTTTACATACTTTGCTGGTCCTGATTGGTCACGCATTGTTTCCGATAATACTACTGTTCTAGCATAAAAGCATGTGGGCTGCCCCCCTCTTATTGGAAACAATATATATACTGATGTATGTATTAATTGAACTTGCAGCTTTGAAAAAGTCGTCTAAGACTAAACATGTGTTGTCTGTCTTCCAATGCACAAAATGGAAGCAATACTGGATCACTGAACCCTCACCAATAAACTGGACCTGTTTCCTAAGCAGACATTCAAAACAATTTGTAGTTCTCTGGGTGTATTTATACACATGTGCATGTATGTGCCGACTGCCATCCTGATTTGGGACAAATGTCTGTTTTAAAACTGATCTATTTTGTGTAACCACTGTGATGTCACATATTGTCTTTGTACACACTTCTACTGGCTCAATTTCAGCCTCGCATTACAGGTAACCTGTCTACAGTTGCTGATGATACTCCCCCATTCACGCTCCCCCAGTTCCCCTGCTATATCCTGTTCCAATTGGGTTTTTAGGATAGCCATACGGCCACTTGTGCGTGGGACCAATAACATGTAAAGCCGACAAATCAATTTGCCGCTCCCATGCATGTCAGGTCTGGTTCAGTATATGTATTTATGGCCCCTTTTGAAATCCCGACCAATGGTTAGGCAGTGCAGCCGCCATCCTAGCATATGCAAGAAAGCAATTGCTGGTTCTGCCCCATCTGTCACAGAAGGCTGTATACCCAATCAACCTACCAGCTTCATACAAGTCTCCCAAGCATTGAGGAATATTGTCTCTCCCCTATGCCTCAGGAAGGTCGGCATCGCAGTCCATTTCCCCGAGTTCCTGGAAACCAATTGCTGTAAATAAATATACTTGCTCCCTTCCTCCCTGGACGCTAGATTCCAAACTTTTAGAACCATCCCTACTTGCAATGGTAATACTGCCCTTTTTATTGCTGGAGACCAGGGGGAGACAAGTCGGGACAAGCGTCTTAGTATCTGAACCACTGGGTCCATTCCTCAAACCAGGGAACTACATTCTGGATCTGGGTTGCCCGGTTATACACCCTAAAATTTGGTGCTAGTATTCCCCCACCATCTCACTGGAGCTTCAGGGCATCAAGACTTATCCAGGCCCTCCTGAAGCCCCAATAGAGCAATTTAAGCAGTCTGTCCAGTCTACGGAAGCATTTATCTAGTATGTGCATCGGCATGTGTTGCAAGATATACAGGGCCCTGGGTATCATGATCATTTTACTTATCGCTATTTGCCCCATAAATGGTATTGGGAACCTCAACCATCTGCGTTTGCTATGCTCCAGGCCAGTCTACTGTAGAGTGCACCCACATTGTAATCAGACTTCCGTGATGTTGCATGCAAATATATGCCCAGGTATTTAACAGGGCTCATCAGGAGCAGTATGTAGGGGAGGTCCTTTCTGTGTGCGAGGTCTACATTAATAGGATAGAGAACTGATTTGACAGTATCCAGCTGAAACCCGAGTGACGTCCAACCTCCCTGATTGTATCTTCCATGGCGCTCCATGTGTTACGCAGATTCTGATGGTCAATAAAATATAATCTGCATATAAGGAGATGATCTCACGACTGCCACCCACCAGTATGCCACTGTCTCCATGTCTCGAGAATATAACCTGCACCAGCATTTTTATTAGCAGAGCGAATATCAGTGGGGACAGGAGGTACCTCGTCTTGTTCATTGCCCCCCGCCCAGCTATCCGATGTCCTGTGGCCAACCTTCACTCTTGCCTTATTGCCAGTGTACAGCAGATCCACCCATCTAAGGAAGTCCGACTTCAGATCAGAACGCTGCAGTGTGCGTCTCATGAGTCTACAGCCCACTGTGTTGAATGCCTGGTGAGCGTCCACACTAGCCAGTGCACTTTGTTTGCCCTCCTCTGTGGCCTTCTCTAGCATAAGAAATGCCTTCTGGATATTGGTAGAGCTCGTACATCCTCCTACGAATCCAGCCTGATCCGTATCTACAATTGCTTCTTCAGCTTTCGCAAGGCGACCAACCAAAATCTTCCCCAATATCTTGGCATCTACGTTTATCATAGATTGGGGCCTATATGAATCACAATTTGAGGGATCCCACCCCAGCTTCGGTTGAACCACTACATATGCTTACAGCAGTGAGGCAGAGAGGATCTTAGTCTCCTTTGCGTCTCTGTCCATGGCCGGCAGACGGGCACTTAGGAGGTCTGCATACATTTGATAATATTCTATTGGTAATCTGCAATTTCTGGGTGCCTTCCCTATAACCATATTTTCGATCGACAACTTAATTTCCGCCTCATCTACCGGGGTGTTCGGTAAAGTCTGCTTGTCCACTTCGACCCCGGGTAGAGCCGCCTCCTCCAGCAGACCTGCAATACCCACCTGATCAGCCTGTCCCTGGGTTGCATGGAGTGCAAAATAGAACTCCACAAAATGCTGCAAAATATAGCCCTGCACTGTGAGGACCATCCCCTGAGTCTTTGAGGAACAGCACTGTATTGCTGCCTCGCTCCCTATTAAAGAGCTGTGCTAGGAGGCACCCAGCTTTATCCCCCATTTTGTGCATCAATTCAGTGTAAGTACTGTAGTCATGTTTTCCAAGTGTTTCCCTTTCCTCCTTCAGTTCTGCCTGTAGGTGTTGTTTTGTTTTCCATATGGTGGCCAAATGCGTGACACTCCTATCTACATCCTCTATTTGTTTTTCCAATCTGGCTATCGTGTTCCCCAACAAATTTTGCACCCCATAGGTTGTGCTCATGCATTTACCGTAAACTGTCACTTTGAATGCTTCCCACACAGTTCCAGCCAAGTCCACAGAACCCGTGTTACTCCTTGATTGCCTCTCAAATCTCTTCTCTAAACACTTGGTCATAGTGCCTGGGTTTGAAATCGCCACTGTGGAATCAGCACCACATATGTATGACCAAGCAGTTCCACCACCAGTGGTGCATGATCAGATAATGTGCGGTCCAATTGTTGGACCTCACCAAAGCATGGTGCCTACTCTGGGTGTGTGAATGCAAAGTCGATCCTAGAAAAGGTGGCACGTGTTGGTGAGAAGACAGAGTACCCCCGTATCTGACCATAACGAGTTCTCCAGAGCTCCACCAGGTTCAACTTCTCCATGCCATTTATCAGTGCCACAGAGGACCAACCCAATGGTCCAACTGTAGTTCTTGAACTGTCTAGTATTCTGTCAAGGACACAGTTAAAACCACCAATCCTCAGGATACCATAGAGAACACAGGGCAACAGTACATGTACTATACCTTCGAAGAAGCCAGGGGTATCGATTTTGGGGGCATAAATGTTCAGAAGTACAGGGGGCTTCCTGCAGATCTCCCCTGCAACCCGCACATATCTGTCCTCAGTGCCTCTGAATGATACATCTACCTTAAGAGGAACGCTGACAAGCAGCCATCCTTAAGGGAAATGTCCTTGTCCTTGTTCCCAGATTACACGTTGGCTGTCCAGCAGAGGCACTCTTCATTCCAAAAGGTTAAAAAACAGCAGAGTTCTGTAGGTCTTCAGTATGCCTTAATGTTCCCCGTGAGGCTTAAGGTGAACCATGAGAAACGCACTCGATTCTTTGAAACACAGGAATGGACGTGAAACTGGCTGGAGGTTAAGTTCCCAGACTCACGAGGCCGACGTACATTCCAATCTGTGCCACCCAAACCTCAGCGTACTCAACGGAGGAGGTGTCCCTCTCTGCCCTTCCCCACAGCAAGCACGTGAGGGACAGACTGCAGTGATTACTTCAGCAAACTCCCTGAGACTTCATAATAATCACATCAGCTCCAGTTCATCGCAAGGCAGTATCTCTGTTTTGGACTCTGCAGGCCGCATGGGAATACCATTGATCACCCCACAGATAACACATGACTTATTGGGCTGATGGGTGTAAGGCGTACATTATGCCATGCTGTCTTTCCTTTCAGGTACTGTCTCTACTATCGGGGCCCTGGACTGCCATTCAGTGGCCCGTGAACAGACACTGGTTTCCTTCCTATATAATGCACCTTTATTGTGTATTGTCCGGCTTGCATGTGGCCTGAATTCTGATAATGCATGGCTTCTGTATACAAGGCTGTGGGTGTTGCTCCTTTAATATGCTCTCTTGATTTACGCATAGGGCACGGGTCCAGATGACCTCTGATGGTGGGTATGGTTTTAACCCCTTCTGTGCAAAGGTACTTTTTACTCAACAGTTGATATGTTAATACTAGTTCTTATGTTTGGTCTAGTGGTTGCTAGTAGCTGGTCCGAGTATTTAGGTTTGGGTACTGACAGTTTGCCATTGTCACCTGTTGCACCATTTGAGGGGGACACGACATGTCAATTGAAGATGGCTATAGCACCTGGGGTATCCTGGGTACTGCATTGATGTTGCAGATGGCCACGATCTTGAATACCTATAACATCGTCACCTGGAATGTGCGTGGTTTGCGGTCTGTATAAAAGACGCACAGGGTTTTGGCACAACTCAACAGGCATCGTTCCCATATTGCATTCCTGCAGGAGACCCGCCTTTCCACTCATAAGGCCCAAACGTTGCGTAGGAAGTGGAGGGTACAAATGTTTCACTCCTCTTATTCGGCTTTTGCCTGGGGTGCAGTGATTTGGCTCCGAGCTGGGATACCGTTTGCCATCCTTGAAACAACGATAGATTCACAGGGACGGTATGTTTTGCTCAGGGGCACACTGGTTGGAGCTCCAATCGTGTTGGGGTGCATATATGCATCCAATACCGATCAGCATTTTTTCTTGTCACATCATCCTCCGTACTGGCAGAATGGACAGCATATCCCAGGGTGATGGATGGAGACTTTAATGTAGTGTTGGATTCTACATTAGATCGATCACATCCTACCCTGCCCGGCACTGCATCGATTCGTCAGTCTAGGGCCTTGAAACAATGGATGGAAGATTGGAGCCTTTCAGACGATTAGCGCAGCCAGAATGTTACAATGTAGGAATACACCTTCACTCCTACCCCAATAACTTGCATTCCCACCTCGACAGGTTCCGCTGCCGAACCCCACTCCTCCCCAATGACACATGCCACACACTCTTGGGGGCAGGTGCTGAACCCGATACCCACTTTCTGCCTACAGCTGTCCCTCTTGAAAGATGTAATTTTTAGAGAGACCTTCGCCACTAACATTGACACCTTTCACTGAGAACGATGGTACGGCCTCTTCTCCGTTCGTGGAGTGGGAGGCCTTTAAGGTTGTGGTTCATGGGTCATCCATTAATGCAGTAGTGGGAGTTAGGTAGAAAGTTGCGAGGGAGATTACACAGCTGGAGAGTAGGTTAGGTGCACTAGTAACAAAGGCGCTCAATGACACCGAAGTTGCGCGTGCGCTGCAGGAAGCTTGTATTGTTTATGCTGACCTGTCGGAGCACCTCTGACTGATAGACTATAAAGCTTACCCCCGGAAAATACAGATGGAAGTGGACAAGTTGGGCCATTGCTGGCTTGTTCGATTCCATTTGATATCCCACCGCACCCATTCTCTACATACACGGCCCAGCCAGTGGCATGGTAAACACATAGCAAACACAATAAGATGATGGACACTCACCCCCAGTCACAGATCTGGGTTTAATCCATCATCATTCTTCTGCTCACTAAGCCACCCCAGTTTGGACCCAGCAATATGCAAATCAGTCTTGAACCTGTTCCTCAGGGGAACAGTCAAGCCTGAACTGCCAAGCCAGGTCTTCCCTGGACCGGAAACAAGCATCCTGGGACAGGTTTTGGGGTTTCGCCAGGCTAGCTTGAATCCAGTGGCAAAGTGAGCAAGGGACCCAATTCTGGGCATACCCTGGCATGCCCAGACGTGGGCCCCTTGCTCGCTTCCCCCTTGGAAGCGTAGGTGTGCTCATATAATTGGGAGAGATGCAAGGTGCAATTAAGGAACTTGCCAGGAACAAAATACTGGGATTGGGTGGACTCCCAATATAATTTTACTCTACATACGCATCTAAATTAGTGCTGCGATTAGAAAAGTTATTTAATTTCTCTTTAGAGGAAGGTTTGCTTCCCCCTCTACTAGAGAGGTAGTGGTGACATCCCTGTTGAAGCCCGGTAAGCCGCCTATAAGATCTCACCTCGTGCAGGCCCCTTTCACTTTTAAATACAGAACATAAGATTTTGAGTAAGATCCTTGCCCACAGACTTCTCCCACTGCTCCCACAGTTATTGCATGGGGATCAATGAGGATTTTCCCCCGATGCAATACCTCACTGAATATTCGTTGGTTGTTCCACGTCATGACTGCATCCCATGATCATTACCCATTTGCAGGTTGCCTCTCATTAGACGTTCACTAAGCCTTTGAGACCCTGGGATGGGATTTTATGATGGCAGCCCTGGCCTGGTATGGAATCCCACAGGCTTAGATTCGGTGGGTTGCCCTATTATATATGGGCCCTACGACCTGAGCTAGGACAGAGCCACACATTTCAGACACATATCAGTTTGCATGCGAGACTAGACAGGGTAGCCCTTTATCACCCTTTTATTTATCCTGGCAATGGAATCTCTGGTACAGCATATGTCAGGAGTCTGATCGATGGGGTATACCAGTAGGGCATGCGAAACACTGTGTCCTTTTCTGCAGATTATATGATGCTTTATCTTGGGGACATCCATACCTGGTGCCAGGGCTTATTTCACTTACTGACATCCTTCGGGGCACTTTCTGGCCTTTGTATCAATATAGAAAAGTCCTGCTCCTTTCAATTTAATGACAATCCTGTCGGACCGGCTTTGTCTTTCGGCGAGGAGGATCTACCTGTTGCTACTCAGACTTTGGGTATTCATATATATCGGGATACGCAGAACCTCCTTTATTATATTGTGAACCTTCCTGTGGTCGTGCCCACTTGGGTGTTCTGATTATTGAATACTTTGTTGGGGGAACTTGCCTCGGGTGCTGTGCGCTGCAGAGTGGGCCTTACTAAACTGCAGTTTCTCTCGTATGAGGGCGGTCTGGGGACCCCGACTTCAAGGCTTACTGCATAGTGGAGCAGCTACAATGGCTGTCTAATTGGCTGGCTGGTCACAATTTGTTGAAAATAGGTTAGATGCCGGTCCAGATCAACCATGGCCAACGCCATAGACAGATATGCCCTGGTGTGATACCCACCAACGTGTCCTCTTCTGCAACAGGTAGCCCTTGTCTACTGGAAACTGGTGTTGAGATACACTGCAACCACCCAACCGTATGCATCAAATATTCCTCTCTGCAGTCTCCCTACATTCTCGGGTACACTCACAGTACATCATCTGGGTCTGTGGGAACAGGAAGGGGTGTTGACAGCTGTTTCAAGATGGTACGCTACTGTCACACACTGACTTTGTGCACATGTATGGGCTCCCCAAACTTTTTTTGACACATGCCAGCATAACCCGGTATGTACGGCAGCACTGGCCCCAGATGAGAGAGAACCTGGCATGCATGAATTACTTCAGGCAATGCATACCATGAGAAATGGGAGGTATCTTATTTGCTGGCTCTATTGCCGGTTTCTGGTATTGCAAGAGACGTTGCTGCTTACTCTAAAGCAGACTTCAGAAACTGACCTAATTCGGGAAGCCCCTGATGAAGACTGGGCAGTTATTCTTGAATATCCCAAACACGTCTCCTGCATTTCTAAATTTAAATGTATCCAGTTTTCTATTCTGCACAGGGCTTACCTAACAATGCACAGGCTTGCTAAAATGTTCCCCACCGCCTCCTCCAGCTGCCCCCATTGTAAAGCTGTAGAGGCCGACTTCTTACATATGCTGTGGACCTGTCCCCATGTATCCACATACTGGGCAGGGGTTGCATTAGCCTTATCGGATGTTACTGGGTTAAATCGATGGGGTACACCGGTGCAGTGTCTTCTTGGCCTCCATCGACAGCCCAGTTTTCCAACCTAATATTACGCTTTGCGGATTTGGACTTACTATTGGCGCAGAGGTTCATAAGGCGACAATGAAAGCCCCCAACAGCCCCGAAATTAGACTAATGGTGGGACACGGTGGCCCAGTGGGGGCTTGCGGAGAGTGATGCTCTTCGTCGAGAGTATTGTGGTCTCCACAAGAAACCCATCTCCCTGGAACAGGATGCTCTTTTAGAGGGGTTTAAAGCGCAGAATATGGCACCAGATTCTTGTATATATTATAGAGTGATTCCCAGGGTGGGCACTGCTCTTTGACAACCCCCATCCCATCCAAAGGACTAGTCAATGGCGCTGCATGTCCTATTCCAGAGGATTGCCAGACACTGGTTTGGCTCCCTCTCCCCCTGTAGGTCCAGATGTATTTGTCATTTTAGCCTCCCCTAACAAACTTTTACCAATGGTATACCCGCTCCTGCATGTTGACGCAAATGTGAGATTTCTAAATTAGGTGAAGTGGTCAATGGGTTGGGGTTATAGTTCAATGTTATTTAGTTTGCAATACAGTGACATCACCACTATTTGCTTTATCACTGTTCAGTTATTGCTGTAAGTACTGTCATATTTTAATATTTAAAAAGGGGGGCGGGGGGACGCTGGCATCAACCCAAGTAAGAACCCTGCATGCAGATGATGTGAAATTAGCATACCATAATGATACTCCATTTGGCCATAAGTTTCTTGTGCTCCCCAGGTAACAATGTGTTTCTTGCAGCATTACTATACGAGCGTGCTGTTTTTTGACATATGACCATATTCTCTGGTGCTTGAGGGTATTGTGGACACCATTAATGATCCACTACAGTGCTTTCACTCCCATCTGTAAGTGTTATACGCAACTGCGCTCCAACACCCTGAAAATGTTTGTACCCTCTATGCTTACTGTGTGTGAGCTCCTACACTAAGAATCAACTGTACCCCATCCTCACCCCACTCCCGTGAGGCCAGCCCAAACCTGGCCTCCACAATTGACGCATGCAGCATCAACCCCTTCCCCAGTAGAACACTCAAAGAAGAGTCCCCCATAGTGCGGGGGTCAAGTGGCTCCATTTAAAGGGTCACCTCGGCACCACAGCCACTGTTTCCTACACCTGGTTAAATGTATTATCACAAATATATACAAATGTCTCTCATACCAGGTCCGAGGTTTATAAAGAGATATTTCCATTGTACTCAATTGACCCGCTGCAGGCTGACATCAAGATTGTCACTTTGTCCTTATATCACAGCCCTCTGGTCATTATCATCTGCGGCGGCACTCCCATCTGCGGCTTCCTGACCGGCGTCCTGTGGGTTCTGTCAATTTGTACTCCTTTTGACCCCTCCTAGTGCGTCAAGATGGAGGGCAACCAGGTCTCAAGAAATTGTTCAGTCTAGGAGGTTTCTGTCTCCTCAAGTAAACCCAATATGCAGACGTTATTGCGTCTTGACATGTCCACCAGTTTATCTTCCTGCCACAGTATTTGCTGCTCTTAACCGGGCTCAAGAAGAAGATTGTAGCTGTGTAGCCTTCCGGAGCATGCCGCAGCCTAAGGTCACGGCTAGCCACTCACATCTGCTCCAAAGACACCAATCGGGTGTCAATTCCCTGTGCCCCCGCACACTGTATATGCGGTCAATTAGGAATCGAGGGGTCCAAGATAGTTGTGCAGTTGGAGCGACAGAGGGCGCATCCGCTCAGGCGCCCATCTTAGCTCCTTCAACTTGTTTATCCTTTTTAAAATAAGATTCTGAAAAACATTTAAGCCTTCCATTTGTACAGTCAAGTTTACATTAATTCCAAACTTTTTAAAGAAATGTAATAAACAAAGCCAGAGGATTTGTTATTTATTTTTCAAATGGGGCATTTATCTTTGATAAAAGTGACCAGAGCTACCATGCATAGGCCAAGATAATACTAGGTGCTGACAACTACAACCAGCCGATAACCCACCCAGCATCCAATGATCTACAATAGTCCCCAAAACAAAAATGCAAATACGTTGAAAATGGAAAAATGGAATAGACTGTAGCTTTTCAGTAATTTGCCGTTTGATTAAAGGCTTATTCCTAGGGAGACTTAAAAGGCTGGCATAGATGGGCTATGATTCTATTAGAACACAGCCACTGAAAGTAGAATGTACTAAATTAAACAGGGAGACAGCAGAACGTTGATATGCTGGAGAAGCACAATCCCAGACATTATTGGCAATCGTCTCTCCACTGCCTGAAACCGAGCCACCAACATTCTCAAGTTCTAATCCCCCTAATTCATATGATCCTTGTTCTCAGTCACGCATGTTGAGCACTTTGTCAACTTACACTAACCACTATACATGTCAGTTGTGGTACTGAAACCATTCAACTTTGGTTACTAATAGCAGCCCATTTAATAAATGACATTTTCTATTGTTAAGATTTGCATCAATGAGTCACAGTGGATTGAGGGGAATTAAAGAGATTTTATAAAATGACCCCCCCCCCCCACACCAAACTTTACAGAAATCTTACTGCTTAGGGAGGAGTAAATAAACTGGCTTGCAAGTGGTACTAGGCTGGGAAATTCCATAGAGAAAACTCCGACACACTCTACATCTACCTGCACCCTCCACAGCCCCATCGACTTCATGTAACTCAGGGTTACCTCGGTCCAGGCTGATATCAACTGTCTGTTGAAAGCCCTCCTAGGTGAGCGACTTGGCCCTTCAGTGGCTATATTCGCTGGCATTTGTGAGGTTTCAGACCCATTCTAGACCTAGGTGTTTGAAGCTGGATGTGTACATTCTGATGACTTTTCTGATAGCTTTTGTTACTGTCCTCTGGCTCACGCATCAAACTAATAAAACAGTTGTGACACACCAACTAGCAGTCTCAACACACCACTAACCACACATATCCACACAACTAATCTTATCCCAGTCTGTGGTGGAAACCTCGAACTGTTTGGAAAAGTCAACACTGAACTTTCGAAAAGTACTCGAATTGCACAATATGTAAATGCCAAATATTAATATCATTAGCTATCCAGTTCACCTAAGCTTTGAATCTAGCCTTTTGCTTGGAAGAATTTAGAAGCCTGCTTTGTTAAGAGCAAAAAGCCAATCAATATGTTGCTTTAATTTTTTATTACACCTACTCAAACCTCTGGAGAGAACATGATATGGAAAAGACAAGCAGCTTTTGTACTTCCCTACTGACTGTTTATGTTGGTGGTTTGTAACTGCTTTCTCTTTGTCACACTGTTTCAATTAAGTATGATTCTATCTCAAAACCAAAACAGGGCACACATTTATTTTGGAATATTTTGAAGTTAAATCATATGATTGTGGATGCGCAGATGAAAAATGTAGGTGGAATTGTAACACTGGGCATAAGGTCAAGTCTGGCGTAAATAATATGCAGTTTTTGTGGCTGCAATCAGACATCTGATGATTGCGTCTGTATTACTATAATGGATTTCTTAGGTGCGCTATAAATAACTTTTCCGTGGGGAAATTATACCCAAATTAACGAGGGTTACACCACAGGCAAGAACCACGTTCTTAACAGCAGTTTGCTCTAATCATTCAGTGATTCACTACCGAAAATGCTCGTCACACCAACAACAGGGAGGTCACAATGAGCAGAAATGATTTGAAAATTATATTTCAGAACACAACATTGATACAACAACGCAAAAGAAACTGCTAATAAACATTTTTCATCCTTACAGTTCAATAGCAATGAAATGTAATTTAAATACATACAAAGAAAACTTTTTTTAAACTGTCACTGTAAAGAAAGCAGTAGTCCATCTTGGCAAACATTCGTTTTGAGCTATGAGTAAGCCCTGCCACAAACAACGATTTTGGGCTGGTATTGTGGTGATCCCTATCAGATCTGTATCTTGCGACGTGCTTCTCCTTTAACACCTAGGAAAAAAATGAACTTTTTTTTAAACAGACTTCAAAATTGAACATTCCAAGTATTTCCCATAACATCCTTTGAACACGAAACTAATTTGCGCAGAAGACCTTGTAAAACTTTCTCAGTATCTCCTTCCACTTTGCAAAAGTGTTTTTTTTATAGGTGCAGCAGTGCTAGTATGGTCAGGTGCTGTGCAGCTTTTGTTCTTAAAAATAGCCTCTAGTCTGTGTACGGCAATGGATTGCATGGCTCTTTTGTACAAATATGTCATTAAGGAGTGCAGTGGAAAATATCTGCCAGGGTACAATTTCTGCTCTGACAAACAGAGCTTAACATTTCTTCTTTGAAAAATAAAACCTATTGAGATTTAACAAGAGGTAAGCAAAAAAATACCACTTTGTGTGGTGAAATTCCATTCCCAATATCAGCACTCTTTCTGGATTGGCTTTAGAGGAAGTTTGGAAAGGTTTAATTTAATACGCAGTATTTTCATTATCTTTCACTTTATACAAACCCCTACATTTAAAGTGTTCTTCCAGGTCCATGCATGTTGGTATATAATATACTTTTATGGCCATAACTTGAATTTATTTCAGATTCGTTTTAAACTAACACAGGAGAACTGTGTCACGCCGGTATATGGTCTAATTATTAATCTCCGTTTGAATTTCAAGCGAAGGGTCAGGCTCATGGACTAAAAACTATATTCTTCCCAGCAGCAAATTTTAGTTTTTTGTTTCACAAATCAAATGAGTGCATCTAATTCTTCCAGCAGTGGAGAAAATTTACAAAATCAATTAATGCCTTGTTAGATTATACAGTGTGCCGAATAAAATCTTAAAACAACTAAACACGGACTAGTCAATGCTTTTGAGAAAAGGGATTAAGGGGCAAGCTCGATGTAAAACAGTTGCAGCAAAGGTGGAGAATGGACCGAGTTTACAATTGAACAGAGAAAAAAATGTTCAGCATTGAATATTTGAGATGATGAATAGTTTGATAAGAGAAGGTTGGGACTAGTTTAGTTGGGGCTAGTATTTGTGTTACTGTATTATTTAGGCCCCCTACAAAAAACTAACATGCATTTTTAATCTGTAGGCAATTTGAGTGAGTTCATTTTGTAAAAAATGTTTCCACCAGCCTTGTGATAAATAGAGCATGCCCTGGGTTTACTCAAAGTTCAAGACCAGGGTAAACAGCTTATCAAACTGGTGTTGTATTATTGTTGCGGAGTATACTCAAAAGGAAATAGAGTAAAAACATTTTGCCACGTTTAGAATGTGATAGATGTGACTAGCGTTGAGGAAAAGTTTGTTTGGTGCATTTGTAATTATAAAGCTGCAAATGTAGTACAAATCACTTTGCTTCATGGATCAAGTAGAGTAAAGCAGCAAAAGTAGTGCAAAACATTTTGCTTTTTTTTACCAAATGTTAATGGTGCAACAAGTTTTCTTTTAAAAGAGTTACATAAGAAAAACTAAAGCAATAAATGAATGTGCTTTTTCTTAATGGTTTCACAATCCCATACCCCACTCTGAGGTTTAATGCAAACATATTGGAGCAACATCTGCTTGCTCAATTCCCTACTAAGGAGACTCAAAACGGATTATCCGTCTTTTCTGTTTTTTTTTTTTTACATCAATGCACAATTTACATAATATACCACTGGCTGTAAGTAGTTACAAAAGAAATTTCAAACCCAGGCAATTCAAACATCCTAAACACTACAGTTGTTGAATTTAAATGGATTTAGCATCCGTTACAGAGTGCTACACTTTCAGAGCATCACTATTTTATAGGAACCTATTGCATATCATCTGCATCATACTACTTATCTGCCCATACATATCGAGCCTATTACCTGGCTTACGCTAGGTCATGGCTGTCCTTATCAATAAAAATGAGCTGGGATTTGGCTTTGTCGCAGAAGGTTTTTTATGGAAACTTAAAGCAGTACACATAATGAAATCTGCCCAACAGTTTTAAGAAGTATTCATGTTCAGCAGCTCAAGAAACTTCAAGAAAGACAGATTTGACATACTCTGCATCCATGCACTGTTTGGGGTCCAAATTAAACTCTATAGTATCAATCCTTTCTAAAAACCCTACTAGAATGGCACGAAAAATAATTTTAAACGCAAACACGATGTAGGCTGTTGGGACCGTCACTTGTTAGGTGGCTAATAATAAAAGCATAGTGCCACTGTTGTCATCTGTAACAAATTAACACTTCAGTTCCTAACTACAATTTCTAAACACACATCTGAAATTGGAGACTTAAAGTCAGCCACAGTCAACCACTGCTTAATAAAGTATCCATAAAAAATAAATAACACACCTAGACACTTTTGTGCCTTGTCTTGTTGTCCATTTTCTGAAGTCATCTGCAATAATATGGATTCAACAGGATAGAGAACAATGAAAAACAAATATTTAATTTATTCAGACATCGCTGTAATGAACATCACCACTCCTCGTCAGGGTTCTGTTTGCCTCTTTTCAACAAAAAAAGCTGGTAAGGATTCAAGCTATGTGTAAAAGTGCATGCCAGCAACGTTATTCATATAACATTACCACTTAATAAATTGTCAAAAGAGGGTATAGAATATGTGTCTGTATTTGCATGTAATCACACAAATAAGGTCCCTAACTCATATTCAACCCTGATAAGAAAACATCACCAGGCTATATCCTCATATGAAAGGGATAGCAAAACACGTAATCTCTTCTGTACGTATGAAATGCACCATGGTGATGGCTGGGGAAGAGAAGGAAAGAGTTAATGAAACACTACGGTTTAAATTAATGGGAAAGCCTCATTAGTAATTTATTATATCTTTTTAAAGTTTTCTAATATCCATTCTGGGCGTGTTGAGTTAATGTCTTCAAAGAATGCAGTCCTCAGCACCAGCAATTAAAGAAATTGCTAAACTGCACCGGCTTACTAAATTCCGAATAGACTGGTCCATGACAGACTGATCCAAAGTATTTGTACATGTCAAGTCTTCTGTTGTACATATGTTGCGTTGCCTGGTTTTATATTTGCATTTTCCATTTAAAATCACTTGGAATTGAACTTTTAGGGGAAACAGCACCACTACTAGCTGATCAGCTTATGGAGGATTTCCACAGATATATGTCAATTGTTTCATTCCATGGTAACTTTTTGATACTCATTCTTGGATGCTGTAGAGAGCTATTTTCTCAAAATAATATTTTTTAGTAAATGAAGGAGCATGCATTATGAGGTTGACAGGAGCCTACCATGTCAGACCTTAAGTTACGTGATCACATATAACCACAGATTAATGTACACACATATGTAACAGGGAAATAGAAAGACACCTAAGGAGGTCCAGGCTGAGTGCTTATCACACTCAGGAAGTGCTTATGTTTATTTTCACGTAACACACCATAGTGTGTAATTACATTTAAAAAAAAGAGAACACATCATTCTTTTTTTCTATTGATCCATACTACTTGGGGTATGCAGTGGATTGGAGACCAGAGGGTGAAACAAGACGGCCTTGGTATGTAAACATTTACAATGGGATAAAACGATAGTGTGCATAATGAAAAATACCACTGCAAAAATTAGATACATTTTCCAAATATTTTTCATTCATGTGACATGTTGTCCCAGATTTGCAGTTTAGTAAAAACCTTTTCTGCATCCTGTTGCCCTTCTATAAATCTTGATTTAATATAAAGACGTGTTTCACATTTTTCTGTAAGAGTCAGGTATCCCACGGACTCTTAGAAACAAAAGCGAGTGCAAGACTGTCACCATCAAACAAAACAAACCCCTGGTCCCTTCCTGTTACATACTTCGCACACATAACATTTTTACACTAAAAGTAAAGAGCAATAATTGGTCTTTTTCAATTCAAGTGATTAACAACCAAATATTATTTGGAGCCTGTCACTAGTTTCCATGCTGTTACTATACTAAACATTGTCCTCATACTTAGTGCAAACCCAGGTCTATTGGAAATACTAATACATACATCTCCACTGAAATGATTTTTTTTTTATATTGCTTGTAAGGTTGTGGACTAATCAGGGATTTGATGCACTTGTTTTAAGAAAATAAATGTAGCTGAAAGGCACACAAGCAGCTCTTCAGGCAATGGGTCTTTATTGAAGGTAGGGGCCAAAGAGATCTTTGGGAGCAGATGTGCGTGTTCTGCTCCGTAAGTTGAAAGTTCCAGTGAAAGACAACCACAAGGGCAATGCTCACTATGAGCTACAGCAGAAGTTTAATTTTATACTGAGAAATAAATAGATTTCAGGCCAACCTCAAATAAGTGAGTGAACGTGCCTTATAATTGTGCGCTAAAAGTTTTTGATGAAGGATCTTTCTATCCATTAAAGCTTGGGCAGGTCTCTTACAAAGAAAACTCATAGGGTGATAAGGACAAAGGTAAGACGTTCCTTGTAAGTTCACTCAGAATATCAAAATAATAACCAGATCTATGATCGGGATATATTTGTAGGGCTAACTTGTTTGAGGTGCTTGTAAAAGAAGATGGAAATTGATGTACTGAGGCATGCAACCATCCATACGATGAGACACTGTGTCCAAAAACAAAGATTGTGGCATACTAGACTTGCTGCGGACATGATGGTAGACACTATAAATAAAGACCAACTCTATTTTCATGTGTCATGTTCATAATCTCTGCACTGGGGGTACTCAATCCACTGAATCAGGCAGTGCCGGGTAATGGACTGCGGAGCAGGATAATAGTAAATGTATAAGGGTGACAATGACAGGTCTTTGCAAAGGTAATCAGAGATTATAGGTGTTCTTAACCCACCTTAGATTTCTCACATTCACTGGGCACAGCACCCCTGTGACAATTGATAATTCGATATTATCTACACATACCTTTCAAAGTAGAGCATTCAATCACGGGCACCCTGCTGTTGTCTAACTAACTTGCATGCTCAGATACATCACATCTTTCATAAAGGGGTAGTCAAAAGTAAAAATGTTTTTATGTGCACTAACACCATCAGAGACAATTCAAAAGTGAAAAGTAATCAAGAGTAGATGAAAAACAATTTACATGCTTTTGAGGCACCCAACACTATACCTTTCAATGCAGATTTGAATGTCTAATAATGAAGCAATCTTGTTAATGCAGGGGCGGTTTGGAGTTTGTGAGGAGCAAATGTAACATTTCGGTTTCAGTGTCTGCCTTTCTGGGTATTATATAACCGATTTATCAGCCACTTTTGTATTTGTGAGAGTTTCTTTTTCCTTCTAATCTCTCTGTGGGATAATCAGAACCATGAACAGGTTCTTGTGATGGGGAAATCACTGTCACAAACTCCTTAAGCAAAATACCTGAACCGGACTACCTATCTTTCGCTAATAGAACGTGCAAAATTGTCATACCCAGACTTGCTTGTTCAAGGCCCAAAGTACAGAGGGCGAAACATGTGCAACTTTTTTTTGGTTAGAAGAAAACTCAATAAGGGCCCAGTGAGTTTCTTTTCCTTCTGTATCAATGCTCCCTTTAACAAATTCCGTTATAAATGGCACTTCAAAGTTGTCTGTATTATCATTAACTTTATCCTCTTTTTAGCAGAGCAGAAGGACCTGAGTTCAGTCAGTAAAAGATGCTGAGAAAAGGCTAACTATCACTTGTTCAACCAAATAGATTTCTCCACTCTGGTCAAAGATCTGCTAATAGCTGATTAACATAAAGAGATATAGAGAAAAGGGTTGAGAGAAACAGAGTTTTCAGAAAGCCAAAGCTAAAGAATTGGAATGAAAATGTCATGGAAGGAAATGAAGAGCAAAGTAAAATGATGAGTGTGCAAGAAAATAGGAGCAGATAGAAAAGAAAGAGAAAAAAGTAAGCTGAATGCAGAGGAATCTCCATAAATATAGAAAAGGAGAAGGGATGAACAGATCAGCTTTCTTAATGTCCCAATTATGGAGTTAGAATTATATTAAATACAAAATTAACGAAATACTGTGCTGGAACAGGTTAAAGTCATCATCTTTAGCATCGTGGTAGCTTTTTCTTATTGTTCAGTAGTTCATAATTCAACATCGAAACAGTCCGCTCTAATTCAGCCAGTTCTGTGGCTTCCATCGCCAGTACGTTGCATGCGTGCATGAATGATTTCCTTGGACACCTTTTTGCAGTCCGTGGCAAGGCCAAAGTAACACATGAGATCAATGAAGCTTGTGGTGAGGTTGAAGCTTCTGCCAAATTCACTAGTTGCATAATCAAAAGGAAACGTGTGGTGGTAATTGTGAAATCCTTCACCTAAAAATAGAATGGAGAAATTGCTTGAATAACAGTTAATTTAAAATAAAAGAGAGTATGTTTTTTTGTATCAAATTATGTCACCAATAGTAGCTGTCCCTGTCGTTAAGAATTATATCACATGGAAAACCCACCAATTTTCTTATAAGATATCTTTTCTTTTGACCCCCCCACCCCCCATTTCTTCCTGAGTAAGCACTTTCACTAATTCCTTTGTAATCTGTTTACAGCAGGATATAGGCTGGTCTGTAAATAGTTCAGTCATTTTTGGCATCAGCTTTGCCTGGATCTTGTCAGTGGTATTTGTGAACGAAAACGAATGTATTCCTTTTACATTTACAAACTCTAAATCTACTTATTCATCAGTAAATGTAGTATTTCTTTTTCTGTGGCTTTGCCATTTTATGTGGCCACATATAATTCACAAACCTTATTCTCTTTCCAAAATGTATCTGATAAATCTGTTTAGAAATTAGTCAGGGTAACGATATCTGGTCTAAGAAGACTCTCTTGCCCCAGATTTAATACAGGTTTGCAACTATCTTCTATGCAAGCAATACGTTTGAATAGTTTTGTCATCCTTGCCATACGAACTCTTTAGGATTGAAAGATATTCTTTTTATTATTCACCCCTTCTGCAGTGTTTTCAGAACCAAAGATGCCTATGGTACCTTCCCTCTTGGGATTGTTTTCCAACCTCTAGAACTGCTCCACAAATATCTTTGCTGTAAATCCTCTGGTGATTTCAGTAAGTGGAGAATGCTGTCAATGTTTAATATATCCTAGCGACCATGCAAACAGTATTCTGCAATGTAGAATACCTTGAATGTCCCTTAATTCCTTCCTAGATCATCGAAGTGGGATTGATGTGCTGACTGAAACTGAGAGAGCAGCATGGTCTGCGCTGCTGGCCTGTAGTTGATCTAAAATTCTAAATTAATCTAGGGTTTATCCCGAATGGCTGGCAAATGGGGAAGCCACTGCCTGCAAATGCTGGCATATCAGAGTCAAGAGGGCACTGTTGATCATGGCCAAAAGGCAGGAGTGCTGATGCCACAAACTTTCAGTTGGGGTGGGAGGGAGGCAGAGCTAAGGAACAACTGATTACTTTGTTTAGGATTTTCCTAAGTGCCGAAATTGTCAGCTTTTGTTCCAGGGAGGCCTAGTGGCACTTCCTTGTTTTTCACAACCCCTTGCGATCAGTTGTTTCACTGTTGAGGCATTCCAGATTCAATTGTGTTCTCTGAAACCTTTATATTATCATTTAATAAAGCACCCGAAGTTACGTATTTATTATTAATATACTTGCTTCCCATTAACTTATTCTCCCCATGCAGCTCGTAAATGAACTGATTAGGAATGTTGGAAATAGTCCCTCCTTAGAGACACTCATCTGACCTTATCTTGAAACCTAGGTCCAGTTTTACTAAGCATCAATGCAATGCAGCACAATATCCAAATTGTCTGCACTGCGTTTCATGGAGGACAACATTCAGTTGGTGTCCTATCTGAAAATAATGGCCTGCACTGGTGCACAAGCAGGCTTCCTTTTGCGATGCAGAGCTTTGTACCACAATGCAGAAGACAGTATTCACTGTTTTACTTAGGATTTGTATTGCTAGTACAAACAATGTGTAGACACATTGGACGTGTGCTGTACGCTGTTACACACATGAAATGAGTCGGTTTCTGGTGGAAATCCTTATTAATATGTACAACTAACATGGAACGCCAGTTCAATTTGAGTTCTTTAATGACAGCTGAGCAATTTATCCGAAGTCTCTAATTATAAAATACTTGTGGCCAACTGCCACCAAATCGTCATAAGGTGGGGCTTGAGGAGGAAGGAACGAGCACTAGTACAGGGAGCAAAATGTACACCACGGTCGTATTTAAGAGTTAAGAAGTACTGGTCTTAATTACGAACTAATTCAAGTGACGGTGTTGTCATTTTTGCAGTCATTACTTTCAAAACTTATATGGGTGAGTTCTTGTTCTAATTGTAATTGTACATATGAGTGCCCCATCAAAAAGAACACACAAGAATTAGTGGGTATATAAATATATGACTTCGTACAGTGGGTTACAATAATCTTATAACGATCTTCTCACCATTTTGTGAGGCACCATTATTAACTGCTTTGGAGAGAATGTCACTTTTCCTAATACTTTTCTGCTGTCTGATTATGTTTGCATGACTACCTCTTGGATAAGAGGGCACCATTTAAATTCGATAATTCTGAAGTAATCTTGCATCTGCTTTTTTGATGGCTTGATCTTGACAACATTGACCCATGCAGTGAAGAATTGAGACGTGGTGTACCCAGGGTGAAGTGTTGAGGTATAGTATTCCAATTATGCAGGGTAGTTTGTGTACTGGCATCCTTGGTGTGCAGCATTTTGAGTTAGGTCCTCTAGGATACCACACAAAGTAGTGCGCTAGAATCACTAAGATCAGTGAAATGTAGAATCTACAGAGTGCAGTGCGGTGGTCTAGAGTCCCAATGATGCATAGTGTAGAAAGTTGGACTTTTTACAATTGTCTGCAGTATGGTGGGTTAGTGATCTCAGAAAACAGACCATTTTAGTTGACTGGTGTTCCAGACCATTTTAGTCGGCTGGTGTTCCTAGGGAGCACAAAAGTGTTTCTAAGCTGCACCAAAGAGTGGTGTGCCTGTGTGTGCGTGTAGCACGCAATCTGATGGGGACATTTCTGTTGGATACAATCTAATCACACTCTACAGAAGCAGTGATCATGTCAGTAGTAGATGATATACGAAAGGAAGTACACAGTGGCAATACTCAAGCTTTGGTACTACTTGATCTGTATGTGGCGTTGCACACGGTCGACCATATTCTCTTGGCTGACCGGATCAGGGCCTCAGGCCTACGGGAGGCAGCTTTCAACTGGAACATTTCAGTTCTGAGTGACAGATCTCAGTCAGTTAGGGTACCCCCTTTTAATTCAGCAGAGGTACAATTGAATTGTGGGGTGCTGCAGGGCTCCTCTCTTTCTCCCCACCTTTTTAATATCTACATCCGCCCCTTAGTCAACTCTCTTAAAAACAAGAAAGTAAACATCTTTAACTATGCCGGTGACATGCAATTGTTATTTGCTATCAATGATAGCTCTACATCCAGGCGGTAGTCTTAAGACACTATACCGTTCATCCAGGATTGGATGAACAGTAACCGCCTAAAAGTAAACTCTGATAAAACAGAGATAGTTATCTCTAAAAATAATATTGATTGCTGGAATTTCTTCTTCTGGCCCAGTGAGAGGTGTCCTCCATCCTCTGCCCAAAACGTTGGTAAAAAGCCTCGGTATCATCATTGAGGAGGAGTTATCATTCATGCAGCAGGTTGGAGCGGTGACATCTTCCAGCTTCTTTCAACTTCAACGTATTAAGAAAATAAAAAAAATTCCTTACTAGTGATGCCTTGATCCAAGTCATAATAGCTTTAGTCATGTCTAGAATTGACTACGCCAACTCTCTCTATTTGGGTCTCACCAAATTCCTCATGTGTAGGCTCCAGCTGATTCAAAACCAGGCTGACCAGTTGATACATCATCTGCCCAAATATGGTCATATCTCTCAGGTGACTAAGGACCTCCACTGGTTGCCAGTTGTACAGAGAACAATGTTTAAGGTGTGCTGCACAGTCTTTAAGGCCTTGCATATGAACAGTCCCGCTTTTGTTATATATTGGGTTATTAAATATTACTCTACCAGAGAACTGAGATCCAGTCATCTACACTATCTTGTTATCCCCTCATTTAAAGAAAATGGACAGGAGGGTGTAGGTTCTCCGTCATTGCTCCTTGAGCATGGAATACATTGCCATTGGAACTTAGGACCACTACTAACTATGCTAGATTTAGACAGCTACTAAAGACATGGCTCTTGAAACAGGCCTACCAATAACTGTGGATTGATGTTGAATCAGCTACTTAGAGCCAAAAGACCGTTTGGTGAACGTGCACTCTAGAAATTCGCAGTAACATAACATAATGCCATTACATGCTGGGTCTTACCACAGACAAAATATACTTGGTACCTTCTAAAAAAGGACTTTTCATTCTTAACTACTAGGTTCGCAGTTCAGGCTGGACTGTTTCATTTGCAGTAGGGCTAATAGTCATTTGCATGTGGTTGGTGCCTGTCTGTAGTGGCACACAAAACTAAAAAACAATGGTATAGAATGTTCCCAGAAAGAGTCAGATTGAGTTAAGGATTTTCGTTCATCACTTTGTGGTGACACAGTGAATCACACTAAGTGACAAGGGTCTGCCCAAGGTGAAAACAATGGAATCGAATAACTCAGAGCAATCATCAGTGGAATTTCAACAACCTTTGCATTGAGTTGAATAACATCTTGCCGATGATGCAAAACTCGGTCTTCAAAACCAAAAGAAACAAATCTACTTTCGGCAGAAACTGCAGAACTAAACAACACATTTGTAGATGAGTTAAACGTAGTTTTGTAACTTACCAACGGCGCTGAAAGCGACAAAGCGATTCTCACGAGGGTTGATACTTTTATCATAAGGCCGATTCCCATACATGTGTGCTGCACTGTTCACTAGCCATGAGGCATTAAGCACCAAGGCATATCGAAGGATGGAGGAGATAAAATAAGCATTTTGGAAAGACTCTCCCCAGAAGTACCATGGAACAACAGTTGGTACAAAGAAGCACATCACGATCACAGTGGTCTTGTAATACCTTATGAGGGTAAAATAAAAGTAGCATAATTTTAAAATTAACAAGTTTGTTTCATGTAAATATTATTTGCATTTGTGCACTGGTAACCTTTAAGAAATTACACTGAACTTAGTTTACAGATCATTACATTTTAAAATCAATTACTATTCTCACATTTTTTTGCAATAAATATTTTGTTTAAACAACTATAAAATATTAAATATGAACCATACCAGGAAAACAACAAAAAGGTATCTGCATCAGTGAAAAGCAAACGTGACAGTTAATAAACAGAACATCACATATATGTACACTAAAACCCATCCACACCACAGACAGCCAACCGCTAAACACCAGGCATCAGACAAACCTAAAAGTTTCATAATCAATTGTAAAGCCTTCCATTCACACCGCTCCCATACTTAAATTATACACCCTTTTTCGTGAGTGTGATCTTAACTGTCTAACCCAAACATTTGTCTAACCCAACATTTGCAATTAAACCCAATGATAGAATTTTGCATATCACACACTGAACACACAGTCTTAAAGATAATTCTAATCTAGATTGTGAGAAACTCAGACCCAGGTGTCTACAAACACTCCACGCAGTACCAAAAGTGCTACACGGCTATGCTAATGGAAGATAGGCTCCCGCTACAAAAAATAAAAAACAACAATAAAATATCATGACATGAAGCAAACTACCATTAAGCAGTCAGTAGTGTGTTTAAACTTCCCTACTGGCTTCAAAGTTTCCTGTTCACATAAACTTAGAGCAGTCACTGCCTTCATAGTAGTCTCCACCATTAAGGGAGGACCTTGAAAAATTAACATTTCTTCTTTTCAAACAGGCTTTTGGTATCACAAGGCAATCAATATCAAAGACTATCCTCTGTCTTTTCAGTCTCCATCTAAGTCTGATTCATATGGTTTTCGGAAACTGTATTTTAGGGTAGAATACTATAGAAGCTTTGCTGGCGGAGTTCCCTTTCAAGCTCATATGTAATTTCAAAATCAAATGAAAAACTTGAAAAGTAACTCTTTTCTGTTTATTAAATGGCTAGTAGAACTGGTGAAATATCTAATTGGTCATCATTTAGCCAAATAATGTTAAGAAACCATACAGTCTATACAGTTGCAATGTTAAGGCCTTGAACCATCTCATTAAGCGTTTTTCATAATGCTTCAGTTTACTTTGCAGTGCTTAGTAAAAACCATGTGTCATATCTCAGGGAAATTGAGGTCACTGTTGTATGCACAGTCGTTCTGTTTTCTATGATACACTTTTATAAATAATTAAAACAGTTAACAATATTTCACAAACAAATGGGATACCAACATGCAAATGTGTGCCTTCCAGGTAAAGGCAGTAGAGTCTTCCTTGGAAAAGATGCAGTGCAGGTTATTATGGGTCTGAACAAAGATGGCTAGCCCATTGACTAATCATATTTCCTTTTAAATCGAGCAGATCTATGAGACTTTACTGTAAAATATGAATAGTCTTTAATTTGTGCCTGAACTGACCGCTGTTCTTTATTCGAGCATTCACAAGCAATACATATTTTTCAACAACTCATATTTTACAAACTTTTTAGCACACATTTTCCCAAAAAAACTATTATTTTTAAGAAATCTTGCATTCAGTTGGTGTCCTCCTCTTCCCCGTCTCCATAATTAAAGAGCTATATATTATATTTATTTATTCTAAACCGAGCAATAATGGAAAATAATGTTTTCACAGTGAGAATGTCACTTCTAGTAGGCACGATGTCCTTTGTACATTTATCCTTTGATTATTTTACATTTCCAACTTAGCGGGATGACTTTATATAGACAAAGGCAAGTTTGGAGAAGCCTAGGGTTCAAATGATCAAGATGGGAGGTGAGCACAACTAAGTTCATCTGCTACACGATAAATTTATTTCCTGCAAGATTTTAGGCATTGAGCTATTTAACCAAGGTGGATATAAAAAGTAAGACAATGCCCCTTAATTCAGTTTCAGACCAGTGGATAACTTCACAGACGTCTATTGAATAAGTCATGACCCAGATAAGGGTATGAACTGGGAATTTGTATATGAGATTCATGGATTTGAAAAAAAGACACTCAGCCATGTTTTAGCAACAACAGAGGAGATAGAGCTAATGGCAAATAAATCTTTAACATGGGTTTGGGTTGACCTTTATTTATCTGAAAGAGAGAAACAATGCACTCCCTAAGTTGTTTTGGGTAAAGTTCCTTTATATGTAAAATACTTTCATAGTATTACCTGCAATATTAAGAAGACACTGGGCTGTGATCGCCAAAATACAATAAGAATACTAACCAACCATTGAGCATTAAATACAGTCTCTCTTCGATACGAAAGAATGTCAAAATTAACATTAAGCACCAGCGTACCAAGTGCAGGGGCACCTGACTATGGTACAGGATTTCCCTATTCGTCCAAAAAGGGATTTCTAGTCTGTGTGAGAGCATAACGACAAACAGTTTTGTTTGCAATGTGGGATACAAGTACAATTTAGCATTTATTTAGAAATGTTTATATAAATGTATTTACTGAGTGTGAAAATGAAAATCATTCCCAAGAGGCCTATGGAAATTAACCTACAGATGACTCCAACGACTTACATTTTACTTGCCTTGCTCATTAGATATAACCTTTTTTATTTCAGCTAATACCTTAAAGAAGACTTTGTTGCGACCCTGGTTTTAAAAACCTGAAAGTAAATACAAAAGAACCTTACAGTTAAGACAAAAAAGAAACCAATAAAAAGTGTATCCATGAAAAGCGTTTTGTGAGAGGGTGAGAACATAACCACAGCAACAGATTCACAGAAACCTGAATAGTAGGTCCACAAACGGCTGCAAGTGCCAGAGATCATACGATGATATTCTATATGTGATTCAATTTGCATTTTGATCAATTGTTACATACCATCTCCATGGAGAAGGTGATTTTTACCAAAGTTCCCAACGTCTCATACAAATGATGCAACAAAGTTTATCTGTTTATCACTTATTAATTAGGCCTTGCAGGTTGTGATCTGTTACTTTAGAGTGCTTTCTTTTTGTTGGCAAGATCTTTGTGAAATAAAACGTAAGGCAAGGTTGCATCTGATCGAATTCAGGTGATACTCTATCCCTATTTTCTTCTGTTTTGTGTGGGAATCACGTGAAAACACATTCACACAGTTTAGAGTTAAAGAGTTTCCTGAAGGGCATGCAGTTTAGTCCTCTCTTGAGCTTGACAACACTTCAGTAGTCTAGGTGTGCCAATAACAAACCTCTTATCAGCTTAAGTCGATTTGGAGCTGTAAAAGTATTTGTCATATTAGTTGCAGCTTTAGGTTGTCACCCTTGACAACTGCATTCATTTGGGGAGCAAATTAGAGGTCAGAATCGAGAGGGATTTGCCCGTTTCCTTACTTACAGGAAAGATAATGGTTGACAAACCTTGGTTTGTCAGCCAGTCACATGGCAACGAATCAGGTACAGCTACTCCACGCAAATATCAGTCTTAGATGTGTTCACACAGCAGAAGCTTCCCTTCATCCAATGAAACACTCACAAGCATACAGGCACTAGATTGTACCTGTTGTTAGAACCTTTAATAAAGTATGTTTTTTTTTTAAAATAATGTTTTTATTAGAACAGGAAAAATACACTAAAAGTACACAGAAAAAGCCGACAAACTCTATGACCTCAGAAAAACACCGGTGATAAATAACTACAAAACACAAACAAAACATAGAAATTGTTAAACCATGATTAACGGCAATTCTAAAACCCATTCCGTAATACATTCAAGTTAAAGTATGTTCAATGTAAAAAGATTCTTGATAGGAAATTTTGAAAAGCTACTTTGCAAATGGGAAAAAGAGACCAAAACATGTCTCATCTTTTTTCTGTAGAACCTACCCAGTAGGAATACTAGCAACTTTGGCACAGCCACGAAGGCACAGTAGTCATATGAAGGGCCAGTGTGAGTTAGGATCCAGGATTGGAAACGTCACATCACTGATTAACTTTGAAAAAGATATATCCTACACCAGGATCTGCATCCAAAATGACTACAGCATTAGAGGTCAACCAGAAAGGACAAGCTTATTTTTCCTCTTCGTGTCAAGAAGGGCCCTTGGTGACAGGAGCAAAAGGAACAAGCAGTTTGGGGAAAGATAAGGGAAAACTTAGAATGGAGATCTTTATAAGGGACTCTTCTTTGGAATACGCCAGACGCCTCTATGGTCACTGTGATCATCCATGTTTGATGCGACAATGTTTATGCTATTACTCAACTTGACATATATACATATACACAGAAATGTAACAAAATGCAACAAAAAATGCACAATAAGGGCATGCCATGCTGGAATCATATTTTTTCTCTAATTCATAGTTATTACAGGAGACCAACTCTAGTTCTAAGTTTGCCCAGCTACAATTAGGCGAATTCAAACATTAGTAAAATAATGAATTACTCACTTTCTCTGGAACATTATGACTTTATCAGCCTTCAGGTCATCGAGATCTAACCTCTGCCCTTTTTCAATGACATCTGGGTGCTTACGCAGTAGGAGCCAGCCGATGTGTGAAAAGAAGAATCCACGTGTGGCATTGTGAGGGTCCGCATCTGTTTCTGAGTATTTATGGTGGACACGGTGATCTCTGGCCCACTCAAAAATATCATTCTGTATCAGATAAAAAGAACAGTGCGGTAATGGGGACCACATTCAAAGCATTCAATTTTACAAATTTTACATGAGAGCACAATGTAGCTATGTTTTGTTGTTACTGAGCAATGAACAACCATGTCAAAATTTGGTCAGAACCAAATAAGGGATGCTTTACAACATTACATTTGGAGTGATATAACGTTCAATTGCAATGAAAATTGCACAATACCAATGCAGAAATCAGTAACCTATGTAAAACTCCATGCAGTGTGTGCCATGTTGAAGGGAGGCCAGTCCTTTCAACACTACGAGGAGCTACTTGCTATACTTTAACTCTAAAAGTAGTGTTCTCTCAAACAATTAAATAATTATTTCCAAAACTTGTAAAAGCTGGGTAATTTCAATTTCTCGACAGTCCAATCGAATGTGTACAAGTGTTTTGAAATGATTTATGTTGTTCAAAAGAACACGATCTGGACAAAATTAAACTGGTGAACTGGCAACAAAATTATCGTTGACAAGTTTCTGTGTTAACATTATATTTGTCAAACTGCCAAAAATAGCAAGAGTGACTTCTTACCCTCTTTCATTTCAACCACATCCCTGTCTTGTTCCCTACGTTGTACCTCCTCATTCAGCAGCTTTTTAATTACGTTGGGTAGACCCATTAATTCCACCATATTTTGTTCCACCACACCAATCTTGGGCTTCACAGTTATTAGCCCCAACCTTGTTGGCACTGCTTCTGCCACCCTTTTACCATCCTCCCTTTACTCCTATTTCATGTCTGTGTTGGGGTCCTCAATGGAAATTTCTGATTCAACGGGTTTCCACACATGGGAAACAAATGCATCTCTATTTTGACACTCAATATATTATAATTTCTGTTCTAGTAACATGTTCTAATCTATCAAATGCATGCACTTTTTAAGCTAATGTTTAGTCGGAATTGAAATTCATCACTGTATTATAGTTAGATTTAATCTTATCAGTTGAGCATTTACAAGCTCGACTTAATGTCATTTGAACAAAAAAATAGCACTGCAATTTTCTGGTACACACATTTTTGTAAGGGTTAACTTCACCACATTCTACGATACAATTCTATTGTGAACAAGATTCCTACAAAGCTGTCTCACACTCATGCAGAGCACAACAAAACCAAAAGCCCATTATAACAGAAAGGCATTTTATTATGTATATGAGCATCATGAGGGCCACAGAGTTTTTAAGGACTGAGTTTATGGATTATCGCTTTCTCTTGATTTGATTATATGCCAGAATATCGTGTATTAAATATCACACTGAAAACAATATTGTACCAAGAATACCGGCAACCATAGTATTGTGACAGGAAGTGCATACAGGTAAGTATAGATTTCATACTCTTAACTTCGCTTCTACGTACCTTAAAAATATATAGTTTGTCAAAATACATATACGTGGAGTCAAGTATGTAAATCTGGGGCGTGGCCAAGTCACCGACCGTGATGGCCGCTCTGGCTTGAAGCTCCGCCACGGACCTGCTCGATAATGGCCTTCCTGGAGGCGATAGGGGGCCCGATGTGCAGTGCACAATCGTAGGAGGAGGCGGGGGTGCAGCAACCACGGAAGCCAAACCTGAACAAGATCGTGGTGCAGATCAGCACTGATTAGACCGAAGTGGGCATGGCGCGGCCTACCGCTCATAATGAAGCCGGGGACGCAAGTGAGCCGGTCCGGCCTGTGACACAGTGTGACTGATTGGGGCGTTGCCGCGATCAAACTGCAGGGCATTGGCAGGGTGAGTGACTGCAGTGGGGGCACACGTGGGCATCCTGAGTTGCATCGGCGGTCCCGCAGACGTTCCCCGGAGACCCCGTGGCGACAGGGGCCTCGGGTGAGCCTGGGGACCGGCCATTGGGCCGAGAGCTGCGGGACTCGCGAGGTGATCACCCCACTTCGTCCACGCCCATTGCTCTGCCGGTGCTGCACCTCCCCCTTACTCCCTCCTATCTGCAGACGCGAAGGCAACCGGCCCACGAAACGATTGTGGGGCCTGGAGTCCCCCGTATTTAAGGACACCCCATAGTGGAGACTGCGGACTGGTGCCATTAAACAAAGGCTGTGTGGGGAGCTGATCGACAGCCAAGAGCGCTAGCTGTAGTGGCGGCAGGACTGCTGCATTGGAGAACCAGTCGAGAAGCATAGTTGGGGCGCAAGGTGGAAGCTTCTACGTTTAGGCCCATGAGTACAATTTCTGATTACACATGATACGAGGTGGCGCTACAGTAGAAAACTGCGTGGAATTGCCCCGTGGCCCTTAACTAAGTGAGCAGGGTAGGTTAAAAGTGCTGAGTGCCCCAGAAAGCGTGTCAAGTACGAGAGGTGGATTACCAGAAAGTGGTGGATGGTGGCATGGATCGTAAGGACCCCAAGCAGACTACCCTATCTTTTAAAGCGCCAGGAATCAGCACTTCTGCACAGCGGGTCGACTTGGCGGAAAGTGGTCCGTCACACATGACGGAGGCGACCGGCCCGGACGCCATGCTAATGGAACTCCGGGCAGGTTTCAAGGCGTTGGATACCCGATTTGACGCCCTAGATAAACGGTTGGACTCCATGGGGGCAAGGCTTGATCAGCACAATGGGCGCATAAACATGGCTGAGGGCAGGATCTCGGATCTAGAGGATGGCGCCGCCCAGACAACCAAAAAGTTGGACAGAATGGAGAAGCTCCTAAAAGCTGTAGCCATTAAAAATGAGGATTTGGAGGCGAGAGGGCAGCGGAATAACATCCGTATAGTGGGGGTGCCTGAATCCACCAATACGGGACGGCTGGACTGGTTCGTGGAAACGGTCCTCACGGACCTGTTTGACAGCGAATCCTTCACTACGTTTGTGGTGGAACCAGCGCATCGTACCTGGGGCCCCGCCCAAACCCGGGCTGCCCGCCAAGACCAATCATCGCCCTACTTCTAAACTTCAGGGACACCGCCTTATGTATGGCACTAGAAAGGGGGGCAACTGAGCTGGCAGGGCTCGTCCATTTCCCTGTATCTACACTTCACTGCAATGGTGCAGGAAGCTCGCTGCAAGTATGCGGGAGTGAAAGCACACCTTCGGAAACTGGGACTACGGTATGGAATGTTGTACCCTGCTAGGTTGAAAGTCGACGTGGATGGCCAATCGCAAATCTTTGACTCCCCCAGGGCGCACAGGAGTTCTGCCTAAAACACTCTAAATCTGACAGACAGCGCGATCGCTTTCTACACAGCAGTCGCAGAACATACCGGACTCTGGGGCCAGTGCTGATCTCTTCTCCGGCAGTTAACCAACTCTACTATCGGACTCCACCCATTAATACGATGGTGAATGTGGGAGTACTCACGGGGCATCCTGGGTTCCCTCCTCTTTTGTTTCTTGTTTAGCTAAACTAGATTACCATCAGGGACTAATTATATTTGCATCGTCATGCCAAGAGGCTGGGGAAGCGGCGCAACGTTGCCAACCCCTGAGTGCGGACCAACCTGTTTTCTTTGATGCAATCTCATAACAGTTCTAATCTATCCCTTTTCTTATTTTTGTTTTCAACCATTGTTGCATGGGGTTGGGTTCTCCCCCTGAAGTTGGGCAAGGGGGATGGGTGGTAGGAGGGGGGATATGGGGTGATTGGACAGAAGTACATAACATGGTTTACTCACAATGAGCAGTTGCAGTATAGCTATGAGCAGTTGGGTCTTTGCAGGCTGAACAGACAGGGTATGGGCTATGGCTAATAGGGTGCAGGCAGAAACCAATGTCACAATCATGTCCTGGAATGTTAGGGGTTTAAACAATGACCGTAAATGTAAAAAGGTGACAAACTATTTTCTGCGCCACCAGGTGGACACTGCATTTGTACAAGAAACGCATTTGGAACCGACCGCTATGACATTGTTGGCATCAAACTGGGGGGGCCACAGGTATTTTGCTGGATATAGCTTGTACGCTTGTGGAGTGGCTATATTGATCCATAAGAGGCTATCATTTCGGGAGGTGGAGGTCTGTCGGGATCCTGGTTGGCGCTTCCTGTTGGTTAAGGGATGTATGCTTAAGCACTCTGTGTTGTTCGCAAATATATATGCACCAAATGTTGATGACCCCTGCTTCTTTGACACTGTTCACACAGCATTGGAACGTATGGGAGCAGACCACATATACCTAGGGGAAGACCTTAACTTAATGATGGATCCGGTGCAAGATAGCACGGCACATACTACAGACACCAAGCCCAGGTCTCGACGCTCATTAATAGACATTATGGGTGGGTTTGGACTGGTGGATGCCTGGAGGTTTCAGTGTATGGCCCGTGCTGGCTACACTCGTTACTCTGCACCTCACGACACATGGACGCGCCTAGATTATTGGTGTCTCTCAGAAGGTGTGGTGCTATGGATAGACGCTGTTAGTCATCTCCCGTGGATGCTGTCTGACCATGCTCCAGTCGTGGTTAAGCTGAAAATCCCTAGGGCTGGGGGGTAGAACGTCCATGGAGGTTCCCCGACATGGCACTTAGGTACACTGTCTTTGCGGTCGAACTAGGGGAGGCGGTTGCGGAATACTTCTCCTTAAATGAGCGATTTGTGAATTCTAAGACCGTATTGTGGGAGAGCCTACATACGAGGCGCATGCATGTCCAAAAGCGCTGGGGTACTTAAAGATCTGCAACGGACATTAGCAAGGATAGAAGGGCAGCTCCCGTAGCTAGACCACACAAAGGCAACCAAGGTCAGTCCCTCTGACTTGCAATGCCGTGCATCGCTATTGACCAAGGTTCGGGAGGCAGCAAAGCGCGAAGCTCACTACCTAGGAAAATATGCAATTGCTAGAAGGTATGGGGAGGGCGAGAGGCTGGGCAAACACTGGCTAGAATAATGCAAGAGTCCCGCAGACCAACATACATGGCGGAATTAGTAGTTAAGACTGGGACACGTATAACTGTTAATTTGGGTATCCTACAGGAGGTGCTTACATACTACACCACACTGTATGAGTCTCGGGTCACCGAGTGCCGTGAGGGCTATAGTCAGTATCTGGATGAGATAGCGTTGGTATGGATGGAGAAGGGCCCATCAGGAGTTCCTAGCAGAGCCCTTCTCGGAGGACGAAATTAGTGATGCCATTGATGCACTGGATGGCTCAAAAGCACCAAGGCTTGATGGATTCACTGGGTGCTTCTACAAGAAATATAAGACTATGCTTATTCCCTATCTCGTGGACATGTATCAGGAGGCAGTAGTGGCAGAGATACTTCCGCCGACGCTCAGGGAGGCGGTTATAGTGTTGCTGCCAAATCCTGGGAAGGATACACGGTATTGCAGCTCATACCGGCCATTGTCACTTTTCAACTTTGACATTAAGATATTTGCCAAAGTTCTGCCGACTCGGCTTGCTCTTATTGTTGAGAAACTGATTTCACCAGCGCAGTCTGGCTTTATTCCCCATAAATCCACAACACTTAATTTGCGTACGCTGTTTGCCACACTGCATAGAATAGCACCCACGGTCCCGGCCGCCGCCGTATTGCTTGATGCGGAAAAGGCATTTGACTCGCTGGAGTGGCCTTTTTTATATGCTACACTGGGAAGACTTGGGGTGCCAGAGAAGTTCCTAGCGGTGATCAAATTGTTGTACAAGCTGTCCACGGCTCGTATCCGCCTCAATGGTACACTGACCGGGGAGTTTGGGCTTACACGGGGCACGCAACAGGGGTGCCGCTTAACCCTTTCTTGTTTGTGATTGCCCTTGACCCATTGGTAAGACATCTGCAAGATAGGCATAGTCATCGTGGGCTGCAATTTAACACAGGCCCTCTCCTCCTTACACTTTACGCGGGCGATGTTATTCTATATGTGCGACATCCGAACGATAACTTGACACCGCTGCTTCGCGAGGTGACTAGGTTTGGTGTCCTGTCAGGACTGCTTATCAACTGGGAAAAATCTGAAATCTTTCCCCTAATAGCAGCCCCCAGTGATAGATCAGCGAAGTACCCACTGACTTGGTGCGGTGAGTCGGTGAAGTATCTTGGGGTCCATCTACACAGGGAGAAGGATCGGATCTTGCAGTTAAACTATGGCCCGGTTATGGAAAAATTAGGCCACAACAGAGAATGCTGGCTTTCCCTCCCCTTATCGATGGCTGGAAGGATTGCCATAATTAAGATGGTGGTCCTTTCACAATTCTTATACCTTTTTCAAAATATTCCTATCCTATTGAATAATAGTTTCATTTCAGAGCTATGCACACGGTTGATAAGGTTGGTAATGGGGGGAAAGCAACCCCGCATTGGATGGGATACTCTAATGCTCCCATTTGAAAAGGGCGGGTTCGGGGTCCCAGATTTCCGGGTTTATTATCTGGTGGCGCAGACCAATTTTGCCAGACACTGGTACCATGTTGACATCAGGATCCCGTCCCACAGACTGGAAGTAGACCTGTTGCTGCCGCGGCCTCTTAGTAGGGTTTCCACGAGATCCGCACGACATTCAAACACTGTCCATGACTAGTTGGGCATGGCATATGCTGAAACATTGACAGGCTTCCATATACTGTACTCTTCTGCATTGCCACTGGCTGGAAATGGCTGGATCCCTATTTTACAGGAAGGTTTGGTGAAGAGTACCCTGGCAAAGTTCCACTTAGTGACATTTGGTGATCTTTTTCCCAAGGGTCACATCTTCCCGCGCATGGACGACCCCCGATTCCATTATGCCACGGTAATGGACAATTTTGTGCCACTCTGAATACAGAGGGCACTACGAGCGACTATGTCCTGCTACCCATTGGAGCCACCTGATTTTACTATACTAACTGGGGTTATTAAAGATGGGGAGGGCGGCCATCTCACGGCAAAAATGTATAAGGCAGTAATCTCTATGCTTCCCGGTCGAGATGCGGGTGTGAGGGCGCCGTGGGAGCGTGACCTTGGACACCCAATCACGGACGCGCAGTGGGGCCGGTGCTGCACTCAAATACGTCAGGTTTCCCCCAACCACTGGCATAAGTTGTTACATTTTAAATTCCTGTGGAGGGCATATGTGACAACCAGTAAGATGCATCGCATAGACCCTTCTCGCCCCAATACATGTTTGAAATGTGGATCACCAGAGGCCGATTTTACACATATTACATAGACGTGTACTAAGATTGGGCATTATTGGCAGGCTGTCTTTGTAGAAATATCCCACATGGTTGAGGTGGAGGTTGCACCCACGCCCTTAATGGCATTACTTGGTTATACACACGCCCAACCAAAATCTAAGCGATGTTTTGTCGCTATTGCGCTCCTTCTCGCTAAATGATAAATCGCCATTAATTGGGGTAGCAGGCAGTCCCCTACACTGCCGGACTGGTTGCGCAGTATGACGTACTGTAATACTAACAGCGATACATATGCTCAACTGCAGCCAACCACGGCTAGACCATTAGATATCTGGCAGCCGTTTCAAAGCTACCTTTTGACCACAAGGGATGCGACCAATAACGACTATGCACCCTTTTAGAGCCTAGCTATTGTGGCAATAGATCTGTAATATGCTGCACTCTTATCCTGAAGTACTGTAATTCTGATTGGCTTTTTACTTTTGTATTGTAATACCATGTACAGGAAAATGCTGTATTGGTATTATCCTAGATTGTTCTATTAATAAAAAAATGTAATTAAAAAAAGTATGGTAAATATAAACTTAACTACATACCTTGACTAACTTTTGACAGTTGAAAGTCTGACATGTTTGCAGGACGAATGTTAATAAATGATATTCTAATAGAATACCATTGATTTCTAAGTAATGTCATTGATGTTTTGCTGCCTCCACTTCGTCCACAAAGCTCAGCATTATCAAAAATGCTCACCACAAAGCCTTTGTTCTAACATTGTCTTACATGTATTACCTTTCACTCTGTAGACATTGACATGTTCCGATATACAAGGAGTGACTATTGGATTAATTACTCTACACGCACCTGCCTCTCTTACTCCTCCCACAGTAGTTCAGTAAGATGGTCTCAATGACCTCTGTAACCACCCACCACACACCCCTCACTCCTCTTGCTTTTGAATTATACAACACATCATGGATTTACCTCATCTCCACCTTCACCTCTTTGCAACTACACCCAAATAATCTTTTTCGCGCTCACAGTTTACATCCACACCCGTATTACTGTGGGTGATTATAAAGTTGACCACTGACAAGCATAGTACTACTACTTTTTCATTTTACTGAAGAATCAACGATCATAAAAGTGACTTAATCTGTGACAGACTCATTATAAATATACTGGCTCACATACTGGGAAAAAGCACATTTCTTAGCATCTGGGAGTCCTGGTGTGCATGGTTACTTCTGTACATACATTCCTTGAAACACAACATAACCGTTGATAACATAGGGATGCTTTAGGCATAAGTGAATCAAATCATGATGTGAAATGTATGTTCTGTGGCTTACTTTGTGAACCTACTCATTTATGCCTAGTGAATTTCAGATCCAAACGAGAACATGCATTGAAAGAAATCTTCATTACCCACACATATCCATCACGGCAATCTTACTTTTCCACAATTTCCAAATTCTTTTACATGCTACTATTTCTATACATAAACACTCGTAAAAACCACTACATCAACCTCAAGTCATTGTGTGCTTGGGAGTGGTGGCAGATCAAGGTCCTCAGTATATTCAGTATCCAGCTAGTCATGTTGCTTCTTTAGCTGGTCATTGAGTGTTCAACTGAGTGCAGTGCACAGGTAAGGCATATCTGGCTTCCACCTCGACATCCCCATCCCCTTCCCCTGAGTTCTAGCAGGTCCAGGTTGTTCCTCACACATGCATGTTTTTTTTTTAATTGTGGGTGTGGGACGCTCTTTGACTGAGTGCTGGTACTGAAGAACAAATGTTACTTACCTGTAAACTGTGGTTCTCCAGTATTGGTGTCTTTCATAGATTCACATGCTTGAATATTCCCCGTCGTCGAAGTGGGAGTCCCACGGTATATATAAAAAGCAATAAGTATCATGTATATATACATATACACATACATAACCACATAAGAGTATATATATACCCAAATAAACTTATATATATATAGTTCAAATAACATATCAAGTTAAAAATACCATAGGATAGCATTGAGACATAGGAAAGCATTGAGAAAAAGAATCACTTTGCTAACATATCACTGTCACTTTATAGTCCAAACTCCAGCCAATCAGGCGCTAGCACCCTCTAGAACCTTCTCCTCAGAGGCTCAGGCCCTCAGATTTTCGAGCACGAGAGTGACCATAGAGCCGAAAGAGGAGAAGAGAGCCTCTGAGGGGAGGAGGGTGGGTCGCATGTGAATCTATGAAAGACACCAATACTGGAGAACCACAGTTTACAGGTAAGTAACATTTGTTCTTCTCCAGTATTTGGGGTGTCTTTCATAGATTCACATGCTTGAATAGAATAGTAAGCAGTAAACAGTATTCGGCTGACCAAGCCGTATTGATATTGCATGTAATACAAACAATGTATTTAAAGCGCAATAATAATAATAATACCCCAGGAGGAGGGAAGTAGCAGAGGCTCACCTTATTTAAACAGACTTCGTAGAACTGCCTGTCCCACAGCCGTGTCTGCTTCGTTAATGGATTCCAGACAGTAGTGCTTCGTAAACGTGTGCCTGCTGGACCACGTAGCTGCCCGGCATATTTGATGGATGGGCACACCAGCGAACAGGGCAGTGGAAGATGACATAGCCCTCGTTGAATGGGCTCTCACTCCCGAAGACAGAGGCTTACCAGCCTTTTGATGGCAAAAAGAGATTGCTGATGAAACCCAACGGGCAATAGTAGGTTTGGTGACAGATTGTCCTTTGCAAGCACGCCCGTAGGCCACAAACAACTGGTCAGATTTGCGAAAGGATTGAGTTCTGCTAATGTAGAATTTTAGACATCTCTTCAAGTCCAGAGAGTGTAAGCTTTGCTCCGCCGGGGTTTGTGGATGCGGGAAAAAAGTCTTTAAGAGCACCGGTTCGTTAAGATGGAAATCGGATGGCACTTTAGGTATAAAAACCGGATTAGTGCGGAGGATGACACAATCCGACCTGAATTGAAGGAACGGAGGCTTTATAGTAAATGCGTGAATGTCACTGACTCTGCGGGAAGAGGTCAGAGCAAGGAGTAGGGCCACCTTCCAAGTTAAAAATTTGACATCCGCAGAGTGGATGGGTTCGAAGGGCGCCTTCATGAGTTGAGCCAGCACGATGTTCAGGCGCCACGTGGGTGGAGGACACCGAATGGGCGGGAACATGCGGAAGAGACCCTTGAAAAATTGTTGCATGACTCTGGATGAATAGAGAGAGGACGAGCCGTCTTGTCGGAAGCGAGATATTGCTGCTAGAAAGACCTTTAAGGTAGAGTGCGATAATCCAGACTGCGCTAGTTGTAGGAAGAACGGCAGAATGTGTTCTGGGGGAGCGTGCACAGGATGAATGTGGGCGGAAGCACACCAATGACAAAATCGCTTCCATTTGAGCTTATACGTTTTCACTGTGGATGGAGCTCTTGCCTTAGCTAACACCTCCCTGCAGGCTGGAGGAATGTTCAAATGAGCAAATTCAAGGTGCTCAGGTTCCAAGCCGACAAGCTGAGAGATCTGGGATTCGGATGGCATATCCGACCATCGTTCATTGTCAGCAGATCCGGCTTCAGGTGGAGAAGGATGGGCTCGCGTTGGGATAGGAGAAGCAACTCCGAAAACCATGCTTGCCGAGGCCACCGTGGAGCTATTAGAAGTACATGGCACGGTTGTTGTCTCATCTTCCGCAGCACTCGCGGAATCAACGGAATCGGCGGAAAAGCGTACGCAAATATCCCGTACCAATTGATCGAAAGGGCATTTCCGCACGACCCTTGGTGGGGAAACCAGCTTGCGTAGGACTGGCATTTTGCATTCTGCGGGGTTGCGAAGAGGTCGATTGTCGGGTGACCCCAAAGGTTGAAGACAAATTCCAGCGTCGGT
Source organism: Triturus cristatus (assembly GCF_964204655.1). NCBI lineage: Eukaryota > Metazoa > Chordata > Amphibia > Caudata > Salamandridae > Triturus > Triturus cristatus. The sequence goes on along the minus strand of NC_140580.1, from coordinate 318,100,972 downwards.
TGATGTAACTCCCACTCGTGGGTTGATGATGCTGACCGACTGAGTGCATCCGCCAGAGTATTGGAAATGCCGGGCAGATGAATTGCTTGTAACGTCATCTGATGGAGTATGGCCCAACTCCAAATCCTCTGCGCCAGACGGGAGAGCAGTGGAGATCTTGTCCCGCCCTGTTTGTTCAGGTAGTGCATGCACGTGGTGTTGTCCGTCTGAATGAGGACTGACTTCCCTTGGAATTGCAGGCGGAAGGATTTCAACGCCAAGAAAATGGCCATCAGTTCCAGTCTGTTGATGTGCCAGCAACGCTGAGCTGCTGACCATAGGCCCTTGACAGATAGATCTTGAAAATGTGCGCCCCAACCCTCCATGGATGCGTCCGTGGTAAGGACGAGTTCTGGGGTTGACGACAGAAAGGATGTTCCTGCTGCGATGTTGGCAGGACAAGTCCACCAATGCAGCGCTTGAGCCATGCGGGGTGACACCACGACCTGATCGTTGAAGGAACCGGAAACCTGGCGCCACTGCTTGTCTAACTCCTCTTGGATGATGCGACTTTTTAGTCTGCAGAGAGGGATCAAAGCGATGCATGAGGACGCCATTCCCAGAAAGGATTTTAATATGCGGACTGAAACTGACTGCTTTGCTGCGATGGAGCTCGCAAGCTGTTGAATCCGTTCCTGACGCTCTGCTGAAGCGAAGGCCATGGTTGTGCTCGTATTGATACAAGCGCCGAGAAAAGTCTTGCACGTAGTCGGCGTGAGTTGAGATTTTTGTACATTGATCGACAACCCCAGGGACTGAAACAGATCGAGACAGCGCTGGGTATCGAGGGCCGCCTGGTGGGAGGATTGAGCTTTGATGAGGCAATCGTCCAGGTAGGGGTATATCTGAATACCCTCTTGTCGTAAGTGAGCCACCACCGGGGCTAGGAATTTTGTAAAGACCCGCGGGGCTGAGCAGAGTCCGAAGGGTAGGACTTTGAATTGGTAGTCCCTGTGGCCCACTCGAAACCGTAGGTATTTCCTGTGACGTGGCAGAATGGGCACATGGAAATATGCGTCCTGCAGATCGATCGTTGTCATGTAATCCTCTTGAGAAAAGAATTGGAGGATGTCCTTCAATGTGAGCATCCGAAAGGACTGAGTCTTGAGAAATTTGTTGAGCAATCTGAGATCGAGGATGGGACGCCATTCCCCTGATTTCTTTAGTATGAGGAAAAAACGGGAATAGAATCCCAACCCTCTTTGAAATTTCGGAACCACTTCGATGGCACCCTTGTTTAACATTATTTGGATTTGTTTGAAAAGTTCTCTGAGATGGGCGGGTGGTGGCCCGGATGGAGGTGTGCGTGGAGGAACCTTCACAAACTCTAGGGCGTGGCCCCTTGAAATAATATCCAGGACCCAGCGGTCCGAAGTGATTAAGGACCAGGTTGAAAAGAACTGGGAGATTTTTCCTCCAACAAGAACTAGAGGACAACTGGGAAAAGGAAGTTCTTTCCGTACAGAGTCACTGCTTCTTGGTTGAATTTCCTCTGTAATTCGACTTTCCTCTGTATGACTTGCTAGTTTGCTGTCTGTAGGACTGCTGCGGTTGTGAATAGTACCGCTGTTGCCCCTGATTGTACGAGCGGTATTGGGACGAGGAGCCACGAAAGGATGATGATGAGGAGGTGCCGCGGCCGCGCGCACCTCGAAAGGGCTGCTTCTTAAACTGTAGATTGCCGAGGGAACGAGCCGTATCCGTATCCTTTTTAATGGTTTGCAAGGCATCTTCTACATGCTGGCCGAATAATGACTCCCCGTCATATGGCATGTCCAAAATCTTAGCCTGGACCTCTTGCCGAAAAGAGGTTGATCGAAGCCAGCCCTGTCTTCTTAGGACGGCTGCTCCCGCCAATTGGCGAAAACCGGTGGATGCGATGTCAACAGAGCAGTCAATGATCTCGGATGACGCCCTCTCTCCCTCTTGCAGGATCTTCTGAGCTTCCGCTCTTGAATCCTCCGGTATAAGCTTGACCAATGCAGCCATGTCCGACCACATCTGTCTATCATAACGGCCGAGGATAGCCAAGGAATTCGCAGCCCGGACCGTTGTTGACGCCATGGTTGAAAACTTCTTGCCTATGGCATCCAGGCGACGGCCGTCGCGGTCCGGAGGCGCCGACATTGGAGATGATGGATTCTTGGAGCGGCGCTGTGCCGCTTGTGTGATCACTGAGTCCGGCTTAGGTTGAGACACCAAGCAGGCTGGGGAAGAATCCGGAGCTTTATATTTTTTCTCCAGGCGTGGGAGCACCGCCGGAATAGAATTAGGTGTCTTCATTAATTTTAAGCCTTCATTCCATATGAAGTCTATGATTGGCACAGCTCGTACTTGTTTCTGAGGCTGGGACTTGAAGTCATATAAGAAACAGTCCTCTTCCCTAACCACCATGGGAAGGTGAAAGCGTTGTGCTGCTCTCTCCATCAGCTGATGGAACCCTGTTATGTCGACAGGTGGCGAGTTGACTGGTGACCTTGGCGGTGATGCGGGCGAATTGATTTGGTAATCATCCCAGTCCGCCATAGAGTCGTCCTCTGGGAGCTCGCCCTCTTCCGTATCCGGATTGTCCATATTATCATCCTCTGCATTGGAAGGCAGTGCAGGTGTGGAGGGCGTGGGTATCGTTGGCAATATAGGATGAGGTGGAACCTCAGATGGCGCTTCACGTGGAGTATTTTGAGGGGATGCTGGAAAACGACGATTATAGTCTTCCAACATATATTGGAGGTTGGAAACAAGCTGCACAGGAAGCTGCATCATAGGAACCGGAGCAGAGGGATTTTGCTCTTCTTCCTGTTCATAGTATTCATCCTCCTCAGACTCTTGGCATTTTATATGGAGCTCCGAAGGACTATGAGCATCCCGAAAAAGAGACTGATCGCCCTCATCCGAATCGTCCTCATCCCTTGAGGGAAATAGTTGACGAGGTGGCCGTGGTCCAGGTGGTAACATAACTGGGTCTAGCATGGCCTTACGACGAAGCATTAAGGAGCTGTCCACAGACCCCGGTGCTGGCGTTGACATTGGCACCAATGGCATTGTCGCAAAATTTGACCCTACCGTCGTCGAGGCGACCGTCGACGAAGCAATCGTCGACGAGGTTGCTGCCGTCGACGGGACTGCCGTCGACGGGGTGGCTGCCGTCGACGGGGTGGCTGCCGTCGACGGGGTGGCTGTCGTCGACGGGATGGCTGTCGTCGACGGTGTGGCTGTCGTCGACGGTGTGGCTGTCGTCGACGAGGCTGTCGTCGACGAGGCTGTCGTCGACGAGGAAGATTTCCTCTTCTTCTTTTTACCCATCGTCGACGGAGTTGTAGACGTCGACGGAAGCGCCAGCTTCCCAGTCGTCGACGAAGAAGTGAGTGGTATCGTCGACGAGACAGTTCTAAGAGACACACATACTATCGTCGACGGAGAAGACGTCGACGAAGTCAGTGTCGTCGACGAAGGATATCTACTCGATACCGTCGTCGACGAGGCTGATGAAGTAGCCGATCTCGTCGACGGAGGGGCCGTCGACGGGCCCGTCGACGGTTTTGAAAGTTTCTGACTGGAAACATGTGCTGACGGAGTCACAGACGCCTGAGAGCTACGTCTCGGGGGCGCAGACGTGGTGACAGAGACTTTGCCTGTAGACACTTCCTCAAGGTGAAGTCTCTTCTTTTTCAGAAAAGGAGATGGCAAGTCCTGGACACTTCCACGCTTTGAGGAGACTCCTGTTTTGACAGAGGCTACACTTTCCACCTCAGAAAGTGGGTTGTCTGTGTCCTTTAGTTTTTGAAGCCATATTAAAAGGCGACCTTCTCTATCTTTCAAAGTTTTGTGAGAGAAAGTTCTGCAGATCTTACAATTAGCCACCTTATGATCAGGATACAGACAATAAATACATTTCTCATGGGGATCCTCAGAGAAAAGTCTTGACTTTCCGCAAGATGAACAAGGACGGAAAAGAGATTTCTTACTTGCAGACATGATGAGAGCTAAAAAACCTCAAACCAGATGAAGAACTGAGCAGAGCTCAGGGAGACTCCCTTCACACGACGTGCGGTAGAAAATCTGAGGGCCTGAGCCTCTGAGGAGAAGGTTCTAGAGGGTGCTAGCGCCTGATTGGCTGGAGTTTGAACTATAAAGTGACAGTGATATGTTAGCAAAGTGATTCTTTTTCTCAATGCTTTCCTATGTCTCAATGCTATCCTATGGTATTTTTAACTTGATATGTTATTTGAACTATATATATATAAGTTTATTTGGGTATATATATATATACTCTTATGTGGTTATGTATGTGTATTTGTATATATACATGATACTTATTGCTTTTTATATATACCGTGGGACTCCCACTTCGACGACGGGGAATATTCAAGCATGTGAATCTATGAAAGACACCCCAAATACTGGAGAAGTAGAACTATCTATCCTTTCCCAACACATAAGCTGGTAAACAACCTGAGGTACCGTCCTTTAGAACACTGAAATTGGCTACATACCAGCAGCTTGATGAGCTCTGCTGCACACAGGCAGATCCACCAATGAATTACATAATTCTCATGATTATGTGGTCCCGCACTCTTCCAGGCACTAAAAGCAAGGGCTGTAGTTGGACTACCTCTGTTCTCTCAGAATAGAGAAACAGATTGCACCTAAAAAGGATTGTTTTTCTTTCTTCCAGAGCTCCACCAACACTCCAAGCATCCCATCAATAGCTTTGATCTTTCTAGCTCTCTCTTGAATCACCTTCCAAATTTTAATCAGAGTTTGAAGATCCCTACTCTTTTTGACTGAGAAAGCTCTCCAAGCCACTAGAACCCTACCACAGCAACTATAATGTATGCTTCTTAAAGGTGCAGGGACTCATATTAGACTCTCTATTTTGGATAGCTCATGAGATCTCATATTTGCAGACCGTGAACAAACAGCTATCTTACCTGAAATGCCATAGAGTTTGCAATAGTCAGGAATATTCTCAGAGGCAACTTGGCTTTGTAGGATCGGTGACTCCAGAGGCGATGAGCTCCGGCAGTCACACCCAGAGCACTGATTAGGAAACAGATCACCGCTGTAAAAACACATGAAACAGAAATCAGACACAGAAACTCTATACTCCAATAATTTGTGTTGGCTGATCCAATGCTACTACCTAACCTAGACCCTCTTATGAAAATGCGAAGTCAAGGTATTCCAGTAACATGCAGAAGAAATGAATAAAATGCTATTTATTAGATTACGGTGAAAATCATTTCTGTTTGCATGAAGCAACGTTACCTCTCACGTGTATTGCTGTTGCACATCACACAACATAAGAGAGTGCCAAACAAGCACCACTCAAGAGCAGAAAGTGGCAATCACAGGCTTTAGGCATGTTAGTGCATATTACTTAAGGTTACGCTAAGGCATAAAAGGGCAAATCCATTATGTTCTATTTGGCTGTTTGTATAATTTACATTTTGAAGGGAGCTAACAAACAGTGCCCCATTCTATATTACTGAAAGATTTTTGTAAAATTATGAAAAATAATTGAGGAATCATTACTTGATCAAATGTGCCGTCAATATATACAATTGTAGATAGGTTGGTTTCCAATGCTGGGTTCCAAGTGACCCCAAAGAGACACTGAAAACTAAGCTAGAGTGCCCTATAGTGTCACTGAGAATCACAAGGTTTTCTCTGGACTGACACCAGTAAATAAAACAGCCCTTCGTCTAGTCAAAACCAGCCTGTGGCCCACGGAAAGATAACTGCTGTTTACAATTGGGTGTATTACATTTTCCCAACCCCACCTTCCATCTTTTTCACCCTGCTCCTTTCGCCACAAACAATTCTCTTTTATGTATTGCAGACCGTATCTGAGAAGCTTCTAATGTAAACCATATCCATATACCTAAAGTAAAAGAGAGCAAATTAATTAACTATACAGGGTCGGAGATGGGCTGCTTACCTTGGCCCTCATTCCTACAGACCTTACTTATGTTCTCAAAGTTCCTCACATTTTCCTACGGTGTTTCTGTACACAAGCACACGCAAGCGGCACACAATCGTTATTGGCCTGTCCCACCGAACCCAAGCCACACACACACACATAGCTGTCATCTGGGACACCCTCTCACCCCAATCAGCCCTCCACGCAGGAGATCTTCCATTCTAAAAAATATATTTTGTCTCCATGACATTGATATATTTGCCCTAGTGACCTTTCTGCCTTTTAAGATACTCCCCAGACATAGAGCCATGCCCCCGAAATACATACAAATGATGTACTGACCTTCCCCCAAAAATTCACACACCTGGCAACCTGCAGATATACACTGTACACCCAGGACCACCTCCGAAGCACAAACCATACACCCGTTCCCGTAAGGCATTGTTTTATGCGTCTGCTCAGTAGTCTCTCACGTACCCATGCAACCATGCATGATGATGACTGATGATCCCATTCGGGTCATGGATGAAAGGGCTGCAGTGATAGGCGAACCAATGTGTATGCACGTGCGTTTTGCACTCTAGCACTGTACTCGCTACAGCAATTTGAATTTTCGTGCTTTTTGCTTTGTATAGCAATTGTAAAATCGCTCAATCTTCGAGGGCCTATCTAAACTAGTTTTAAAAGTGCACCCAAAAAATGGTGACGAGTATTTTTTACAAGAAATATATTAACAGCTAGTTTTGCTGTACACAGCAATCAAGGACATTAGATGTCAAATGCACAGTAATGAATACCATATAAAATAGTATATGTACAATCGTTTACAAGGTAAATTCCCTTCAAATAAAAGGGTTTAACCTTTGTAGCACCAAATGAAGCATTTTAACCGGCTTGAAAACCTATAGTAATATCAAATACAAGAGATTTATTTAGGTCCTGCCGTTTTTAGGATAACAGTTTTTACATGCCTATCTAGTCTTGAAATTTTTTCTATGGGAAAAACTGATGAAGAAAGTGAAAAATTATTACAACATGTGAGGTTCCAGCAAGACTTGAAAAGTGTTTCTTTGGCTCGGTGAAATTTGGCAAGCAACATAGACACTTCTAGGATTAGCTGGAAGGCAACCGCGATTACGTTGCTATGCAACCTACACATTAAACCCTTCACAAGTGTATCCCTCAATTAATGTTATGATTTGAAAATATTTTTCAAGGTGCGATTAACTAAACATAGTTGTGAAATACTTGTATTCCCCACACTCGCCGTCTACATTAAACCCTACACAAATTTGGGATTATTTACAGATAACGTTGGAAGAATAAATCACTTACTCCATGCCAAGGTGGGATACATTGCTGAAGGTAAAAGCACAAATCCATACAAGGCTGCCAGATGTAGGAATGCCATGAGTATTACGTTCCTCCACACAATTTTTTTAGGTGGCTTGGGACCTTCTTTCTCTCGGTAGCTGTCATCAAACATGTCATCTGTCATTATCCTTTCGACTCCCCCATCCGCGGGAACAGGGGATGCTTTTGCTGTACATGGCTCGGCAGCATGATTTCCTCTGTTGGTCATCTTAAAATCCTTCAAGTGCTGGAAGCAGAAAGGCAGAGAACAATCAAGCTACGCTTCCAGTGCAGTGTGCTGAACTGGTACAACAAAAATCCAACTTTTTTGTCCGTTCTTCAAGGTATACAAATAGATAGCGGGCTGGCATGGATTCATTTTTAGGACTACCTCACTAAAAAGAGAGCTAATATCCAGAAGGTCACAGAAAAAAATGCATTACATCAGCCCCACTGAATAATACTCAGTTGCTCTAATTACTCCTACTTCTTTCAAGGGTGGAAAACTCGTGGCGAAGGTGCCACTGGCTAACACGCATTCTCACAGCTGGGCCTTGATAGAGCGTCATGTGATTCTGAAATTTGTAGGGGTGCATCATATTCACCCGCATATTAATCAATGTATGCTAAGAACGCCATAGAAATGTATTATTAGAAATCGATCAACATAGAGGTGATTAGAATTATAATAATTTTGTGAAGAGTAACGCTGTAAGTTATCGTGAATGTATTTAGTAAATGCACAATGATTAGTTCATGTAATGCAATGTGTTAGGTTTAAACGTGTGCTATGTTAGAATTACACGTGCAAGTTGCTTGCTCACGTATATGAAAATAACGAACTAATGCTTAAAGTGTGATTTAGCAATGTGGTTAACAGTGTAAAGGCCTGATCGCATATACGTAAAGAGAAAGGCCTGTTCATTTTCTTATGTTAGCTAAACGTTGTAGGCCGAAAATGATTTCCCTTGGTAAAGGCTTTGGGTTGCAGGGAGATGTAAAATCTTGGAGACGTGAAATGTTTTTCGTTCCCATGTTTCTGTTGCAGGTGCAAGGACATTTAGCTCGTTAGTGAGACTAGGTCTTTGTTTTAGGAGTTAGGATGCTGCGAGAAGCCAACAGGGGGGTACATTGGAATGTGAGGATGATACTTTCAGCGGAGAAGGTGCCTGGGACCCAAGGTCAAGGTAACCGTCGTTGGACGCCAGGCAAATTTGTAGGAAAAGTACTGGAAGAAGACCTGGCTGAAGAGGTGTGCCGAAGGCCGTGTTCTACGTTTTTGGGATTTTATATTAGGGACAGTGCCCGGTGGGTTGAGCAGTTGAGCTAGAAAGAGCATCTTAGATCGAGCTCTGACTAAGTGAATGTGCTTCTTAGGAAGTCTTTACTTCTGACACCTTTATTCTCCTTGCCTGGGAAGGGAATGTTAAGTAGGGATGTCACCTTAGAGATAGAGTAGGGATAGACTAACATTTTTCTTTTCTTTCTAGACTAATGATTCCTAATTTGGATATTGGCTTAACTACTGCTTTCTTGATGATCTTAGAATCAGTGATTCTTTTTGTTTGTTCTTTTGGATGAGAATCCTACGTAGGCTTGCTTTTGTATTTATACCCATTTATCTCCTACACCTTGTATTGAGGTGTCTGTATGTTCAGTTATTTTTGGTTGTAATAAAATCTTACAAATTTTAGATTCGGAGTCAGTGGTCCTTTCCAAATGAAATCTAATTTTGGCGATTATGTGTTGATAATTGTATTTCCTCCTCTCTACACTATTTAGCAGATAAAAAGATCCTGGCGACCTGAGAGGATTCTTGGAAATAATTAGGTAGTCAAGAATCTGGCCCCATCAGTTGGTAGCAGAGTAGGATGGTTATCTCTGATAGTGAGGGGAGATCTAGATCAGGATAAGAGATTCCAGAGGCCCATAGAATTCAAGTCATGGTGACTCATCGGGTGGCGCGCAGCAGACGACGGCGGTTGATGGAAATTGATGGAGAGCAGCAGTGCGGCAGAAAGCGGCAGTTCGTGGAGGAGTGAGTATGAATAGGGTGAGATGTTTGTAGATTGCGGTGTTGATTTGTTGTGCGATGTCTTGCGGAGTTGGAGTGAGTGTTGAGTGATTGTGAGATCAGGCTGTGAGCACGCACAGCCCGGGAAAGTCTTAGGCTCGACGAGTAGCTTAAGCGATTGTGGTGTAGAAGACATCCGAGGTAGATTTTGTTGACCACCGAAAGCGGATCGTGAGACGTCATCGATTACCAGGACCGAGATAGGGGGTGCGAATGTGTGAGGAACCGACGCGGGTCGTGGGATGTTGTACGTGGAATTGAGTATTTGTAACCTATCAGAGGTGATTGTCTGCTCGTTCGCGGACAGACAGTTTCCAGCCGAGGTCGACAATTTCGAGAGACTGTGGACGGACAGTCAGAGAAGTAACTTGTTTGGGACAAACGGTTATTTCAGCGTATGAATGGGACGAATGCAAGGGTGAGACGTGAATTGGGAAGGAGGGGAACTGCTGCGAGCGGAGGAAGAGTGACATCAGAAGGTGCCGCGCTGCGATAGGTCGGTTGGTGTGAGTCGCGCTGCTATTGGTGGGTTTGAATTGCCTATCATGAAATGCTTTAAAGTTTTCCGAGACTTATGTAGAGGTGACATACATGTGGTTACTCGTGGGGGAGAGCAAGCCCCTCCCGAGGATACTCCGGCGCACTACATGGCAAGAAATGTGGGGTGCAACCATAATTTGGCTTGAAAATTGGCATAAAATGACCCAGGGTGAGGGTGAATTGGTTTACCAGCGATATGGCTCCTTCAGGTTGGAAGTGTTGCACCAGTTGAAATCTGTGATGGCGGCTTTACGACCTTTGCCGAGCCCTACACAATTTGAGGCGTTGCATGCATGGATTAGAGCAGCGCATGACAGGAAAAGAGATCGAAGTCAGGAAAGGGTGAAAAGGTCGATTAAGGCATTTCAGGATGCAAGATGGGACGCAGAAGAGAAAAGGTGGAGAGTGCAAACAATAGAGGGAGACAGGCTGTATCCATTACTGGTAAAGACTGATGGCTCGAAGGTAAAGAGTGCGGATGATGATGATGACAGTGATACAGATGACAGCCTACTGGAGAGGTTGTTGTTCGAGAGACCACCTCCATATAATCCAGACTCCTATAGAGGGAAATCAGCTCCAGCAGAAGGGACTAGTGGATGACAGACTCAGTCAGAGGTGAGAGTAGAAGGGAAAATCTCGACAGGGCATGAAAAATCAGTCTGTAGCAAACACTGAGGTTGGGAGAGGTGTGAGGTTACCGGACGCTTTAAAGGTACCGGTTACCATTGGACCCATTGTTTCTGTTTACGACCCAGATCAAGAGAAGGTTGGGAGTTCAGTACAGTCAGCTGTAGGAGCGAGGAATGTGATCGGGGGAAATGGATCAGTGAGTGGAATGGAGCAGACTCCAAAACCTATAGACTGGAGTACGCCATAACCAGCTACAGCAGATTCCTCTAGGGGACAGGGAGAGGCGAGACCAGTGAGGCCGAGGTCTTTGGCCGAGTCAAGATCAGATTTGCGGATGTGGGCACCACCAGTGAGAAATCAGAATCAGAGTGAGAGGACGGTAGAAAGTGAACGAGGCACTATAGTAAATCGTTCTGTTCCCATGAGTATGTCAGAAGACAGTAGGTCCCAGGAAAGGGAATGTGATTATGATGAACGAGATGGAGCAGTCTGTCGAGAAATATTGAAGGGAGCTTTGAAAGGAAGAATGTTGGATGTTGTGAGTCTGAAAGCAGAAGTAGATGAGATAATAAGCGGAAACTTGCCTCTTGAAAGAACGTACATGTACGAACAAGATGAGTTACTCTTTGTAGCGAAGGATGTGACTCGCAAGCCAAGAACTGCACACGAGAAGTTGTCAGATTTGGCCAAAAAGTATGATGTGGACCTGTCTAAAACGAAATCATTGCAGGGAAGCCATAGAATGCAGTATAGCGATCAGGAATTGGAAGAGAAGAGGGTCATGGGATTGAGAACCCATATTAAGGTTTTGATTATAGCAATGCGTGCATGGATCATGATGGATAAGTGGGAAGAAAGGTGGTCCAAGAAGAAGAGTTCTAAGAGAATAATAGGAGAGACGCCGCCTCCTGGTGGAGGGATGACGGAGGTAGGGAATTTCCCTTTACGAGAGGTACAGAATGGTGGCAACGTGCATGTGCCTTGGAGTAGGGGTGATCTGGCTGCATTTAGAAATGACTTTCCCCGTTTAAGGGAAAAGCCTGTGGAGTGGTACAAGCAGGTTGATCGGTTTGTTAAAATCTCGAAGGTGTTGTGGATCGACTTGAATACATTGTTTGACATTGTGGTTCCGAGTGACTTATGGTCGGCATGTAAAATCGCTGTTCAGTGGCCAGCCTCAGAGCCAGACAGGGATCCAATTTTGAATGGTCCGTCACCTATAGTCATGAAGAAGTTCGAACAGGTGATCACATGGTTGAAGTCGAAAATTTCACCGCAGGATATTGATTGGGTGAAGATAGATCGGACAGTGCAAGAGCCAAAGGAGACGGTACATGAGTTTTATGAGAGACTTTTGCAGGCTTTTAAGTAGTACGGTGGATTAGATGTATTAGATACGAAAGACATGGGACAGTTTGTTTCAAAGTTTGTGTTGGGATTGAGGCCAGAGGTTAGTCTCATGATACAACAGCATTTGATTTGTTGGCAGAACAAGCCGGTGGATGAGATTTTGCGGTATGCTAGGTACTGTAGTGATGAGATAGAATCAAAGCACAGGAAGTTGAAAGACAAATTGATGCTTGTGCAGATGCAAACAGCTCAGGGACAGCCTAATGGAGGAACGTTAGGAAGGAGGCAGGGAAATAACCAAGGAGGAAACCAGAATGTCCAAGGTCAGGGAAGACCAAAGTCAGTTGATCCTAAGACAGGAATGGATGTGGCGACATTGAAGACCACTGCGTGTCATCTTTGTCACCAGATCGGACACTGGAAACGCGAGTGTCCTTTGAATTCGATGAATCAGGTGCAGCAGGAAGGAGAGATAGTTCAGGTACCTGTATCTGAAATGGTTCCCACTGTGACTAGACCTAGGATGGTGAAAGGGGGGACCAATAGCCCGCAAGTGCAAGTTCCTCAGCCACCTAGGGTTCAAAACGTTCAGCAAGGAGTTCGAACTTACCAGCAGATGCCCATGTTCGAGGGAAGTGAGGAGATTGGTCTGGATACGTTGGCATGACGGTGCCTGAGAGGGGAGGAAGACTGCACACTTGGAGCAGTCTTAGAGGTAGACCAGAGGGGACCATTTGTGGAAGCAGACATTGATGGTCACTCTACCACCTTTTTGGTTGACACTGGTGCTACCCGGTCTACTGTGAGATCAGCAGTAGTCCCCAACCTACCCCTCTCTGGACAATCGATCCAAGTTGTTGGTGTAGCAAATAGGAAACTGACTAGCCCATTGACAGAGCCAATTCCGGTGAGAATAGGAACCTTCAAGGACCGACACCAGTTCGTGGTGTGCGACTCGAGTCCAGTATGTCTGTTAGGTAGAGACCTGCTGTGCAAGCTGAATTGCACCATCTATTGCACACCAAAGGGAGTTGAAGTGCAGACAAGGGATGATGATGCGACCTTTAAGGTTGCAAATCAGCGTGTGTGTATAGAAATGTATCCAGCGCTGACAGTGGAAGAGCTTCCACTTGATCTGAGAGATTCTGTGTCAATTGGTGTGTGGGACCTTAGTGGAGAAGAGATCGGATTGGTCAAAGGCGTAGACCCAGTGAAGATACAGGTCAAGCCGAATGCAGAATTCCCTAGGACGCCCCAGTACAATCTGTCACCTGAGACAATTGCAGGGATGAAGCCTGTAATTGAGTCTATGATTAAACAGGGAATTCTGAAAGAGATCATGGGTAGCCCATGTAATTCACCTATCATGGGACTACAGAAACCGAGTGGGAAATTCAGGATTGTGCAAGACCTGCGAAAAATCAATGATATACTTGTTCCATGTTGTCCGGTGGTACCGAATCCATCTGTAATTCTGTTTCAGATTCCATGTGAAGCTGAGTGGTTTACAGTGATCGATTTGTGTCAAGCATTCTTTTCGATCCCACTCCATGAGGAAAGCCAATTTCTTTTTGCTTTCCGGGTGGAGAACCGTGTGTTAACGTGGCGTCGTATTCTACAGGGGTACACAGAGAGCCCATCGATATTTAATCAGATCTTGAAGAAGAATCTTGAAAGTCTTGTGTTGCCGCAGAACTCCGTTCTGGTGCAATACATTGATGATTTGCTCGTAGCGTCAGAAACTGAAGACACTTGTAGGATCGATACTATTGCCTTACTGAATCATTTGGCAGAGAAGGAACACAAGGTGTCTCCAAGCAAGTTGCAGTACTGCTTGAGAGAAGTGCAGTATTTGGGTCACAGAATTGAGAAGGGTAAGAGAAAGGTGTCACCAGATCGCATTGAGGCAATTATGAATATGCCTGTGCCTACCACTCAGAGGGAAGTCAGAATGTTCTTGGGGATGGTTGGCTATTGTCGCCAATGGATTCCCAATTTCTCCTTTGAAAAGAAGCCTTTGAAACGGCTAACGCACAAAGATGTGAGTGATCCGGTACCATGGGACGAAGACTGTTTGAGATCATTTTTGAGGCTAAGAGAAGCCCTGTGTTGCGCTCCAGCTTTGGGGATGCCTGATTACAACAAGGCATTCACATTATTCTGTTGCGAGAGAGAAGGTTGCGCATTGGCAGTTCTGACTCAGAATCATGGAGGTGTCCGTAGACCAGTTGCCTACTTTTCAGCTACTTTAGACCCAGTAGCTTCTGCGTTGCCCGGATGTCTTAAATCCGTTGCTGCAACAGGTGTCAGTATTGAAAGATGTGAGAGTATTGTAATGGGACATCCACTTACAGTTTATGTGCCACACTCTGTTGAACTGTTGATGACAAGGACTAAAACACAGCACCTCACGAACAACAGGTTGACACGTTACGAGCATGTTATAATTGCTGCCGGAAAAGTGACTTTGAAGAGGTGTTCTGTTTTAAATCCTGCGACATTGATGCCTATTCCAAATGTAGATGACGAAGATTGTGAGGACCACGACTGTCTCGATGTGACTGAACTGTGCACCAAACCGAGACCAGCTCCTTGACCCTGATGAAATTTTCTTTGTGGACGGTTCATGTTTAAGAGACAATGTTGTTCGACTGAGAGCAGCGTTTGCTGTGTGTACCATCACAGGGGTGGTGGAAGCTGCTTGTTTACAGGGAGTACACTCCGCACAGGTAGCTTAAATCATTGCCTTGACCTGTGCCTGCTTGGCTGCCGATCAGATTCGGATAACGATTTATACCGATACTCAGTACGGGTTTGGTGTCACGACTTCTGACAGTTATGGTCCCAGAGAGGGACATCTTCTGGTTCGCCCATTAGAAATGGGGAATATGTGAGACAATTGTTGGAAGCATTGCAATGTCCGAAAGAGATTGCTGTTGTCAAATGTTCAGCCCATTCTAAAGGAAGTGACTTTGTATCTATGGGGAATAACTATGCCGACGAAGTTGCCTGGTTTTGTGCAGAACAAGGATGCATATTTACTGGAGGGTATACTGGAGAAAGCCAAGAAAGAACTGATCTCAGCATGATGTTAGCCATGGCCGATACATGGGAAGAGCTGAAACGACTGCAGGATGAGGTTTCTGATCAGGAAAGGGATGGCTGGATAAGATTGGGATGTGAGAAAGGAGATGTGGATGTGTGGGTTTCGAGCGATGGACGAGCTGTGTTACCTGAATGCCTGTTGAATCCGAAGGCAAGATTGATACATGGTGCAGTACATCTTGGCAGAGATGCAATGGTGCGAGTGTTCAGACAGACATGGTAGAATCCGAAGTTTCGTGCGGTAACTGAAGCTGTATGCCAGAGGTGTGTTACATGTCAGCAGATGAATGCAGGAAAGAGAACGGCTGTGACTTTAAGTCACATTGGGAGGTCAGGAGGGCCTTTCAATAGGATGCAGTTGGACTTTATTGAGATGCCGAAGTGCAACGGGTTGAGGTACATCTTAGTTGTGGTATGTGTCTTCTCAAGATGGGTGGAGGCTTACCCAACATGCAGGTGTGACACACTCACTGTAGCTAAGCTACTGCTGAGAGAGCTTATCCCGAGGTTCGGTTTCCCGACCTCTTTGGCGTCAGATAGAGGAACACATTTCCATAGTGAAATCATGAAATTGCTCTGTGCTGCCTTAAATGTGGACCAGAGACTACATTGGAGTTACTGACCAGAGGCTTCTGGGATTGTGGAACAAGTTAATGGGACTTTGAAAGCACGGATGGCAGAAGTGTGTTCTTCGACATCCCTGAAATGGCCTGACGCACTGCCCTTGGTTCTCATGAGTCTTCGTAGTGTTCCTGATAGGAGGACTGGGTTGTCACCTCACGAGATACTGATGGGGAGGGCAATGTGAGTACCAGTGATACCTCCCACTGCTTTGATTAACATCACTGATAACTTGATTCTCGACTACTGTAAGGGACTGGCTGACGTAGTCCGTTCTGTGTTCCAGCAGGTACAAGCAGCAACTGTTCCAGCCACAAGTGACCTGTGTCACGACCTGTGCCCGGGAGACTGGGTGCTCGTGCGTAAACACGTGAGGAAGAGTTGCCTGAATGTTCGTTGGCGTGGTCCGTACCAGGTAATACTGGTCACGAACACGGCAGTGAAGTGTGGGGGACTGCCGAACTGGGTGCATGCCTCCCATACCTGCAGAGTTCCAGCACCCTTGGAAGATACAGCCCCTCCCGTAAATGAAAATCCAGCTGAGGTGACAGGGCCAAGCTGTGAGGGTTGCTGATGCAGTTGGTTGTGCACTAGATCGAGCTGAAAGGGGTTGTGTAAATCGAGGCCCCGAATTTGACTCAGACGAAGAGAGTGTTGCTGTGGGTGGAGTAGTCAAATTCTGCTGAAGAAGGAAGTAGTGCACAGGGTATTCGAAGGGAGAGCAGAAGTGCCACAGAAGCAAGAAATACGCCTCACCAGAGTGGACATAAGTTGTGACTGATGCCAGGCGTATTGAGCACGGGAAGGCTGAGGTCTTTGACGCTGATCAGCAATTCTCCCAACCTGAAAATAGACGTGTTGTTACTGGTTCCCGGCGTGGAAATCGAAGGAATACTGACTCTCAATATTCTGAATCCACCACTTCTGAGTAAGGTTCGTGAATTGACCTTGGAGACGCTGGTTTTTCCGACTTTTGGTATTGCACCACCACACCAGGAGTTAGTGGTACTTCGTCTTGAAATTCTGCAGGGTGTTTTAGAGATTTTGGGAGCTGATCTTGTTCTGGACTGAAGGTAACCCTCTGTTGTACATAAAAGTCCAAAGAAGAAGATAACCTAGGCCCGAGTGGAAGAAGAATAAAGTTAGGGACTTTCCGTCGAAATGATGAAGGAGGGCTAGGGAAGTCTTTTGTGGACTGTGTAAATAAGGAACTGAAAATTGCAAGGGGATTTCCATCTTTGAAGTGTCGTCTGAACTGGTTGACAAGCCATACCCGGAGGAGAAATAGACTCTTACTTGTTGCTGTCGAGCCGAGAACTTTGCAAAGATGGCAGATGCTGGGAATACTCACCGTAGGGCTAAATTAGTGATAGGTACACTCTTAGGGGTAGTGATAGTCACTATAGTCGCGATAGTTGTAGCCTCATATATCGTTTCACATGAGCAGGAGGGGGAGGTACAGGGGACACCTACGCCTGCCACCTCTAGCCAGAAAGAGGTTACTATAGGAGCTCAAAGAGCTTTGTTACTTAAAGAGAGTCGTAGATTTCACATAGATCTGTCTAGAAGTGACTTTAAGCTTAATGCATATGTAAAATTGTTGAATGAGTATGTGGATGCAATGGATGGGAAAGACTGTTATGTGTGTATGCAGCTACCTTCTTCTGTAGATGAAGGTATTAGATACCATCACCTTCCACTAACATATGGAATTTCTTGTAGTTTGCTGCTTAGCATCTTTTATGAGAGAAAACAATTTGAGTATTTATTTTCCAATTACGATGCAGTACTTCCTGAAGTTCCAGCTTATAAGCATTTGAATAAATACGATTATTACAAGTCAGAGGACAGACTACGGAAGTATTTCATACCGTCTTTGGAACTGGATACGGCTTATGCTCACCGACATAATTTGACATGTTCATTGTCAGATACAGAAAAGAAGTTTGTAGGCCAAGTAG
Organism: Triturus cristatus; assembly: GCF_964204655.1. NCBI lineage: Eukaryota > Metazoa > Chordata > Amphibia > Caudata > Salamandridae > Triturus > Triturus cristatus. The sequence goes on along the minus strand of NC_140580.1, from coordinate 318,083,373 downwards.
AGGATAGATATAGAAAACTAACACAGACACGAAACACAGGAGAGAGTCCAGTGGATTGGACAGACGAGGAGAGATTGCACAGGTCCAAGGGGCGTTATGGACCCATAGCATTAGATCAGGTCCAAAAGGGGACGTTGTGTGTGAGACGTCCTCAGGCCTGTTATGAAAAGGTTTTGGTAGGACAAAGTGCGTGTGATCATATCTTTACAATGTAGGATTCTCCTAAGAACTTTTTGCAAGGTCCGGTACAAGTGATTCCAACTGTTTATTACGTGTGTGGAAGAAATGCTTATGTGAGGTTGCCTGCGAATTGGTATGGTACATGTTACTTGGCTATTATTTTTCCGAAAATCTATCATGCCGAAGATTTGGAGCTTTTGGAGACTGGACATCATACAAGAGTTAAGAGAGCTGCGAATGCAGGAGCAGTGATTGGGGATATTTTTGGAGCAATGATACCAAGTTTGGGCGTGGTCTTGAATGATGTAAAGATCAGAAGGTTGGCAACCGTGGTTGATGAGCTGTCGATGAATACTGCAAGGTCTTTGTTACTGGTGGATGGAGAGATGTTGTCGATAAGGACGATGGTTTTGACAGAATCGTCTTGCTTTAGATGTATTATTGGCAAAAGAGGGCGGAGTCTGTAAATTATTGAAAGTTCAGGAATGTTGTACGTATATTCCAGACAATAGCAAGGATCTGGAGAGATATATAGACAACATTACCATGATTCATCAAGAAATTGAAGATTTGACTGAGGAAGGCGTGTGGGAAAAGATTGGTAAAGGATTTGGTCGTGTGTGAAGTTGGTTTGCGAGCTTGGGAAAAGGATTCCTGGGATTTGTGCTCAAGTCTCTCATTATTGTTGTAGTTTGTGTGATCTGCTTGTGGGGACTCGTCAGAGCCTTTAAGTGGTACAGAGGAAACAGAATTAAAAGAGCTCTCAGAGCGAGTGAAGCGCGAATGGCTAGACTGCAGGACAGTCAATACCAGAATCTTAAGAATATGGAGAGGTTCTGACGGGGGAGGATGGCAACAAGTACTGTTTAGGTCGGTTCTTTCTCCAAGGGAAGTAATTAGGTGATGGTGTGATGACATTTGTCATCAAAGGGGGAACTGATAGAGCGTCATGTGATTCTGAAATTTGTAGGGGAGCATCATATTCACCGTTAGTCAGCACCCGCATATTAATCGATGTATGCTAAGAACACCATAGAAATGTATTATTAGAAATCGATCAACATAGAGGTGATTAGAATTATAATAATGCTTTTGTGAAGAGTAACGCTGTAAGTTATCGTGAATGTATTTAGTAAATGCACAATGATTAGTTCATGTAATGCAATGTGTTAGGTTAAACTTGTGCTATGTTAGAATTACACGTGCAAGTTGCTTGCTCACGTATATGAAAATAACGAACTAATGCTTAGAGTGTGATTTAGCAATGTGGTTAACAGTGTAAAGGCCTGATCGCATATACGTAAAGAGAAAGGCCTGTTCATTTTCTTATGTTAGCTAAACGTTGTAGGCCGAAAATGATTTCCCTTGGTAAAGGCTTTGGGTTGCAGGGAGATGTAAAATCTTGGAGACGTGAAATGTTTTCGTTCCCATGTTTCTGTTGCAGGTGCAAGGACATTTAGCTTGTTAGTGAGACTAGGTCTTTGTTTTAGGAGTTAGGATGCTGCGAGAAGCCAACAGGGGAGTACATTGGAATGTGAGGATGTTACTTTCAGCGGAAAAGGTGCCTGGGACCCAAGGTCAAGGTAACCATCGTTGGGCGCCAGACAAATTTGTAGGAAAAGTACTGGAAGAAGACCTGGCTGAAGAGGTGTGCCGTAGGGCGTGTTCTACGTTTTTGTGATTTTGTATTAGGGACAGTGCCCGGTGGGTTGAGCAGTTGAGGTTCAGAAGGGGAGCTAGAAAGAGTATCTTAGATCGAGCTCTGACTAAGTGAATGTGCTTCTTAGGAAGTCTTCACTTCTGACACCTTTATTCTCCTTGCCTGGGAAGGGAATGTTAAGTAGGGATGTCACATTAGAGATAGAGTAGGGATAGACTAACATTTTTCTTTTCTTTCTAGACTAATGATTCATAATTTGGATATTGGCTTAACTATTGCTTTCTTGATGATCTTAGAATCAGTGATTCTTTTTGTTTTGAGTCGGATGAGAATCCTACGTAGGCTTGCTTTTGTATTAGTACCCAGTTATCTCCTACACCTTGTATTGAGGTGTCTGTATATTCAGTTATTTTGGGTTGTAATAAAATCTTACCAATTTTAGATTCGGAGTCAGTGGTCCTTTCCAAATGAAATCCAATTTTGGCGATTATGTGTTGATAAATGTATTTCTTCCCCTCTACACTATTTAGCGGATAAAAAGATCCTGGCGACCTGAGAGGATTCTCGGAAATAATTAGGTAGTCAAGAATCCGGCTCCATCAGCCTCTTACATTACGAGACTGTCGTATACAACAACTCTCAGTTAACATGGAAATTGATTTTTAGTTTTTTTTTTTAACGAAGTTCCACTTGGGGGGTGGGGGCTTGTCTTTGAAAAACTGAAATAATGCCTGGCGGTCTGTAATACCGCAGTGGCACGGTGTGACAAGAACATGCATTTTTGTCAAATATTTTCCTGCCGTTTCAGTGGAATCACTTTCAGTAAACATCCCTGATACAGCAGCATAAAACTCAGAATATGGCACACGAGCTGCGGCTTGGGCACCGGAGGCACTGCCTCCACTACTCTTCCCATGCTGTAGCCTTCCTACCACACTCTAAATCAGGCTTCTCCAATGAGTGGTAGCTCTCCACCCACCTATAAGTAGCTCTCCTGTGCCCAGTCCACGAAATTATAAGTTTTTGCTTGACTGAATATATGTATACCAACATTAAAAAATGAGTATTAGAAACGAAAAATGTATGTACTTTACAAACGAATAAACTGATGGTTGAATTTCCAAAATGAATTTCAAACGGATGTTTGAGTGATAAATCATGTTGACTTGGGGTGGTTTGTTATTAATATTATTACCTTAGTGTCAGAGGTATTTAGGATATTGCCGTTATGTACTACCAAAGCAAAGGCATGCCAAAGCCTTTATTTTTACATTACTGCTGGCAATCATGTCTGATGCCTCATTCAAATTAACAAGCATTTGCAATGCAAATAGGTCTCGCATTTGTGAGTTAAAGCTATTGACATTGTAAATCGCAATGTTTTTTACATACATGTTTTATTTTTGGAGTGAATGTATGCAGTGTGCAAAATCCCTTGGAAAGGGCCTGCACTTCGTAATAAATATATTGAAAAAGATGCAAAGTGTGGATTGTGTCAACAATTGCTTGGCACGTACCTCATGGGTGAAGTGTCGCCACACATTCACACCGTGGTGCTTTACTAATGCGAAACTCATTAATAAAAGTAGTGCTTACAGACTAACCAACGCGATCGGGATCGGAGCATGTGAATCCGAATCCCGGCTTCTCTTTCATTTTCTGGACTATTTGACTCACTCTCCTGCGTCTTGGTTATCCCCCAAACACTGGGAGGCAATGAAGTTTGCCAAGGGGGCGGGGTGCAGCAGGGCTTCGGGGGTACATGAAAATGTATTCATTGCCTAGTTGTCAAAGGTCGCCTGGTGCTATTAGTTAAAAGTGTGTAGATTTCATTAGGATATTAAGAGTACTTTACTCGCATCAATGAGAAAATCAACATTAACTAAACAAAATGCCAGAATGCGTGTCAGTTTTAACAGTGTTTTAGACAGTACTGGTTGCTTAGTTTCATTGCATTAATTTTTGTTTTTACTCTTTTAAACAGCATCCAAAGTAGGTTACCTAACCTCAAAGCCCCGAGTTGTTAAATGACCCATAGAAGGGAGTGTTTTACAGCTGAGCAAATGTGTCCAAATGTAATTTTGATAGTGCCATGGAATGATCAGCCAATGAGGTACTCGATGAGCAGGTATTTAACTACACGTTCAAAACGTACGGTATTGTGGCAGTTGTTTGTTTGTACACAACCACCTCTCTGAACACAGAGCTTCATCTACCAGACATTGCTCACAGAGGGGCGACTAAAGCACAGAACAAGATGTATTAATTTATCCTGAGTGTGAAGGAACCCAGAAAGCTTAGGTGCCCGCCCGGAGAGGCTAGGGATCCCAGCGCTTCTACAGACTCTGCAGTGCTCCTCTGCACCAGCAGGGCACCGCTCAGAATCTGCCGCTTCTGCTAAGAATAGGTGAGGGGGATGAGGTTTGGGCATACGGGAGCTGCCAGCAGATTTACAGGTTATTGAAAGTGATGATTCTGACGTGAGGCAATGGAGACTGACTTTGTCCGTACCAGTCTATTTCTCTACCATCTACCGGGCTCACTGTCATGTATCCATTCATCTCTCTTTGTTGGAGTTGCGCGAGCCAATATATTAATTAACAGGTAGAGCCAGCCGGAGACGAGCCAAGTGTATATGAGCCAGTGGGCGAGCCGTGAAAATGATCGGCATGTTAATCATACAGTAAACATGATGTAAATGTGCGATAATTTCTCTTCAGAATTCAAAAAAGTGCATTTCTTTAGCGCGACACCTCAGTACACAGGATTATAGCACTGAAGTGAGAGGAAGTTATTAAAAGTGCTTGTTTTAAGCAGGAGTAAAAAACCTGCCGCTCCTCCCGCCCGACAACAAAGCCATTTGTGAACTAAGAGGCGTCAGTTGCCATGCATACCCCGAATGTTGCCTAGAGTCTTATTATATTTAGATTAACATTAAAATCTAGTTCATTAAACACAAGAAGTTTTTGTACAGCACGCATCTTGAACTCGCATATTTCAAGGTGGCAATAATAAAGATGAAAACGGAAGTGCCGGCAGGCAACAAAACACAAACGGGGGCGGGGGAGGGTGAGAGAAGTCACAGAATGAAGGAGAGGGCAGTGGGGTGGTGAGACAGGGAAGAAAATAGTGTGAGGAGTAAAGGGGCCAATAGCAGTGGAAGGATACAAATGATGAATAAGGAGGGACTAACAAGCCTCAAACCAATCGGAAGGCAGCATTTAAGATAAAAGCCAATGGGCAGAGAGTGGGCGGAGCTTCCACAAAGCTTCCACACTACAGTATATACTGGATGTCTCGAAAAGCGGTGGCAGCGCATTGGCGCTGCAACGCTAGGCAAGACCTACAAGAAAATAGTGTCAGGAGTAAAGGGGCCAATATCCGTGGAAGGATACAAATGATGAATTAGGAGGCACTAACAAGCCTCAAACCAATCGGAAGGCAGCATTTAAGACAAAAGCCAATGGGCAGAGCTTCCATGAAGCTTCTACACTACAGTATATACTGCATGCAACGCAAACCAACGCTAGGCGAGACCTAAAGACAGGCCTTAAGGAGGCGCCCTAATAATGTACTACAAAACAGGTGGCACACTGTATGTGTGCAACTTGAGGGAAGCCCTCTGAAGGGGGACCCAGACCGTTAACTTCACTCACTGCTCCTGCATATAGGGAGATATCTACCCCCTCTTTAAAGTGCAGGCGAGTGCCGCCTCCAACAAGAAAGATGGAGCAGCTGCTTCAGTCAGCCTCTCCTAACTCACTGAATGTGCTGCTCCCAGGGAAGCACGAGTTTCGGCCTGCCCTCAGGGCAGCACATTATTTGCAGTAAGGGTCAAAATCTGGCAAACCTATTTAAAGGTGTGCTGTGGCAAAAACAGGAACAGTGAGCTGTGTCTATAATACAGGCCCTGGGGAGTCTGGCACTCTTTATCTACAATAAATTGAATTTCCCCTCAAATGGGCACAAATGGATCGGCTCCATCCTGACAGGTTGAACACAGGACGTCCGGCTGCCTCGCTTCACCTCCACACCCAAGGACATCATATGAGGCACACCCCAAGGATCATGCCTCGGCCCAACCTCTTCAACACCTACATGACCCCCTCACAGACGTTGCCAGATCACCCGACCTCAACATGAACACCTAAGCAGACGACACTCAACTAATCCTCTCGCTCACCTAGGACCCCTCTAACACCAAAACCAACTTCTCCAACGCCATGGCCAACGTAGCCAAATGGATGAGGGACAACTGCTTCAGACTCAACTTCGACAAGACAGAAGTACTGATCTTCAGGAACAACACTTTCGCCTGGGACCACAAACTGGTGGCCAGCAGAACTTGGACCAACTCACACCACAACAGACCTTGCTTGCAAACTTGGCATCATCCTCAACAGCCAACTGACCATGAAACGACAAGTGAAAGCAGTTTCCTCCACCTGCTTCTACACACTTTGCAGAATCTTCAGATGGGTCCCAGTTAACATCAGAAAGACTTGTCACAGGCTCTCGTAACCAGCTGCCTTAACTACGCAACGCTCTCTACGCTGGTATCCCCACCCAGCTCCTCAGGCGACTCCAGACCATACAGAACGCTGCAACCAGACTCATCCAGGACTTCCCTAAACGGACCCACATCACCTCCCACCTCAGAAACCTCCACTAGGTCCCCATCCAGAAGAGATTCCAGTTGAAGATCCTCATGCACGTCTACAAGGCTCTACTTGACCATAGACAACACTACATCGACTGAACTTCCATCTGCCCTCTAAACACCTGCGGAACATCCCATTCACAGCCCCCAATCCGTTGCAGCCATATTGGAGGGGCGCTCCTTCTCCTACATTGCCACCAAAAACTGAAATGACGTACCCCTCCACCTGTGAACAGCACCCTCCCCGGCGGAGTTCAGAATGAAACTCAAGACCGGGCTCTTTGACGGAGACACAGTATACTCAGGGCTGAGATACCCCTAGGAGTGACAGTGCTGCACTATACAAATGCTGATTGATTGAATTTTAAGTTCATGCATTTTTAAAGGGGGGCATCTACAAAATGTAGTAAAATAGTTTGTAGCAGGTGGAAAGGATTTAGTTTAGGCATAATGTGGCTACTAAACTAATGCCTTATATTTAGGAAGAGAGCATTAAAACTTGCCTTGCTTTACAACATTTTTCTAACTTCACATCCAGGTTTTTCCTCATATTTAAGGCAGCCAATTATCTGGTAACCTCCTATCTATACAAAGTACTATTGTAATCACTGCAAAATTCCTCAGAGGACAATCAATAACCATATAACAAACCTTTACGAGCCTAGAATTTACTGACAGTAAAAAGACCATAAAAAAAGAATGCACATGTCCATAGGTGACCTTCGACTGCTCTTTGAGTGCACTTTAAGGGCCACACACCAGGAACGTAACATAGAAGGATGAGGGCGATCTCTCTGGGTGCCACAGAGCAGAGGCTTAGGGCAGTATCCCGAGCCCATCTACACAACACCCACAAGAACATAGCACTTCTAAGTTTAGCACAGTCCCTTGCCAACTGCACATTTCGTTATAGTGGAGTAGATTCCAACACACCTGGGCACAAGAAAACCGAGATATAGATCAGACAATGAAAATGACTGCCAAAGAAAATAAAGTTTGATATTTGTTTACTGATTTAACTGTAATTACACTTATTTTGAATAAAAACCTGCAGCATAATACGTTTCCAACAATATGGTGTGATTTCTGCTTTATTTTATGCATTACAATGCTGCATGAAAATAGATCTGCAAAAAGATGCAGCTCTGGACAGAAGAATAAGGACATGATAGCAATTTAATATTGAACATCATTAAGGAGCTTAATTTTGAGAGCAACATAAATGATAAAGAGCAATACCTGAGAACCCTTCATACCTCTAGGCCCTTTTCGGTCTCACCAGCAGACAGCTTTACCTGTGTGCTGTTAAAGGCCTATTGTGAACAATACAATATGGATACAGTGGGCTTTGGGTCAACCCCATGCTCATGACTGGAAAGCTTTCCTGCTTGCTTGCTACCGGGTTAAATTCGTAGCCATTTGCTCTCTTGCTACCAACTCCTACCCAAGAACCACTCCAAATCCCTGCTCTCTGTTTTTAGGTCGCAGCCTACCAGACAGTGCAGCTGTGTGGTATGCGAAAGACATCTTGTAGAGTTTCAGAAATTTGACCTGGGAATGCATTCTGCCCATCGTTTGCCAGTGGGCTTTGTGGTTTGTAACACACATTTTCTTGCTTCACATTTGCTGGCTTTATTTGCTTTAGGTTGTCCAGCTTGAGTCTGTAACTCCACATGCAAAAGCTGTGTTTACAGTATTCTTCCACAAACTCGTTTTCTGTAATGAATAGGCCTGTAATTCTTATTCTAATCTTGTCGCATCAGCTGGGCATTCATCTATCGAGGTCAAATGTCAGGCGCTGTCTTCTGAGGGCTATTGTTTTTCTTGCTACTAAAACCTATCCTCCTTCTCTTGTTGCTAAGGTACCTCTGTGTCTGTCAGAAAGCCTTTGATTTTTTGGTACATTGTATGCCTGTTTATGGTTTCCTTTTTCCACAGAACCATGGGAAATTTGACAGTTTGTGTTCATACTACCTTCACTTCATTGAATGTTTTGGAAACGTTTTTTGTCATTGTTTAATTTAAATTGTGCATTCATATTGGGCTATATGCCAAGATTACGGTATTTTTGAAATTAGGCTTTCCCCATTTGGTTGTAGGAGAGAGCAGAAAATAGATATAATTGATTATATGTGGTACATTCAAAGAGATGGTGGCATGATGGCAAACTAGTCAGTTTATCAGCCGGGCTGGTGCCTCTGAGAGGCTGAAAGGTGTCCCATGGCAGACTCATTACGTATAACTGACTCAGTGAGGCCTTGAGTACATCTATGCAGACTGCTGCTACTGATTCCAGCGAGTTTGGTCTTTCCACATATCACAGATAAGTTTATGTGCCAGTATGGCCATGAGTACATCCATGTAGATTGCAGCTAGGTTTAACAGCATGATGACGGAGCATAGCACGGAAAGCTGTCTCACAGTAGCACATCAGCGTTTCCACGAAAGGTGTTCCTCGCCATAAAGGAGTTCGTCGAGAGACAGTAATTTGTTTGAGGGCTGTTCACAAAGAAGCCTTCATTCACCCATTTCCTTTCAGCCTCTTTGCAGTAACGAAGATACTTCGCTCTTGGCAACCGCCATCGCAGATGCCATAGAGCTCTCCCATTTCAGCAAAGGGGTGGAGGGTGGGGGATTCATAAAGATTAATGTATCGTTTTTTAGATCAATGCAGACGTGCAGGAACCCCAAAAGGAATCTTACAGAGTTGTGCGTAGAATGCTGTGATTAAAATACATCTCCTGGAAAATGTAAAATATATGCCTTTATTTATTTATCTTGAACAGGGCTTTGCATTCTGAATGTAAGCGTCACCCCACCCATACGCACCACTTAAGGAAGGCCCTTTTCTACATTATGTATATAGCCTACCAGTAACACTCAAAAGATTGATTAGAACAATTCAGAGATCAACTTCTAATGAAATTTTGAGCAAAGCACCCAGCAAAAACGTTACTGGTGCCTGCATATGTAAAATCCTATTCGTTTACATGTTGGTAGCCTGTTCAATGGCGTGCATGTGCTTGGTCAATAAAAACAAACAATGGCAAAGCCAATAGGTCTTGCCCAAGTGAGATATATTGTGTCAATTTTCTTTAGATATATAGTACAGCTGCACTGACTTCAGAGCAGCATGGCAGAAACTAAAAATAAAGTGTACGACGCTGTCAATGCTGGCTCTTTCATACAGCTTTTTGTCCTTAACTTTCAGCACGAAACTAAAAATAAAGTGTATGACGCTGTCAATGCTGGCTCTTTCATACAGCTTTTTTTAAACCTTCTGCCATGTTGCAACATGGCTAAGAAACATTTTCTGCCGAAACTGAGGACAATGTCTGCGATAAAACCACCTTGATGGAGATAAAAACACAAATCACAACACCAAAAAACCTGCGTTGGGCAAAAGCGTGATGAGGAAATCAACGATAAGCAGCGCCAGGCCTGCAACAGAAAGCTGGCGGGTGGGAAAAATCGCCATAAAAACAGAAAAAACACCCACACACAAACTGACCTACACCCAAGGACCATGGAGGCAGCCAGAACAGGCGCAGAGGACGAGCGCAACCCCACAAGCACCCCGGACGACCAGCCTGGGACGACAGGGAAGGGCAAGGAGAAGACGAAGTTCAGTCCGCAGGCGAACATGATCATAGTCACGGAGGTGATTGAACACCATCAACAACTCTTCGTCACCTCCAACTTGTCACTGGGCACCAAAACTGCAATATGGCGGGCCATCGTGTTTCCTCCATCTGCTTATATACACTTTGCAGAATCTTCAGATGGGTCCCAGTTAACACCAGAAAGACTGTCACAGGCTCTCGTAACCAGCTGCCTTAACTACGCAACGCTCTCTACGCTGGTATCCCCACCCAGCTCCTCAGGAGACTCCAGACCATACAGAACGCTGCAACCAGACTCATCCTGGACATCCCTAAACGGACCCACATCACCTCCCACCTCAGAAACCTCCACTAGGTCCCCATCCAGAAGAGATTCCAGTTGAAGATCCTCATGCACGTCTACAAGGCTCTCCTTGACCATAGACAACACTACATCGACTGAACTTCCAACTGCCCTCTAGACACCTGCGGGCCATCCCATTCACAGCCCCCACTTCTGTCGCAGCCATATTGGGGGGGCGCTCCTTCTCCTACATTGCCACCAAAAACTGAAATGACCTACCCCATGACCTGTGAACAGCACCCTCCCCAGCAGAGTTCAGAATGAAACTCAAGACCGGGCTCTTTGACGGAGACACAGCATACTCAGGGCTGAGCGGGTGTGCAGCCTGCGATGTTGCCGGGTGCACTGGTATGTCCTCTGTCATGGAGTATTCAAGTCCCAGCACCAAACGTGAGGCCTAGTGGCCTGCGGTGTGTGGCTGCATGGTGTGGAGGGTGCCATGTCCGCGGGCCCTGGGCTTGTAGCGGCACGTGGTGGGACATCCAGTCTACACGCCGGTGGTGGAAGATGAGCAGTGAGGCCTGAGTGTGCATGGGCGGGCATGCTCTGTGGGCGGCAGGTGCTTTTGTGATGCCTCTGCCTGGGTGTGCATGGGCGGGTAGGCGATGTTATCTAGTGCAAGTGTGTGTACTGTGCCAGTCATGTACCTGGACTCTGTTTCAGATGACGGCTTTGACTCAGATGTGTGTCCTGGTGTACTGCTCTACATACCGGCACGTGGTTGGAGACACACCGGTGGCAGCAGGTGAGCAGAGTGGCCTGGGTGCGCAGGGGCGTCTCTCTCTCTCTCCCTCTCCCTTCTTCTCTCTCTTTCTCTCCCTTCTCTCTCTCTCTCCCTCTCTTCTTCTCTCTCTCTCTGTCCCTTCTTCTCTCTCTCCCTTCTTCCTTATCTCTCCCCCTTCTTCTCTCTCTCCCTCTCTTCTTCTCTCTCTCTGTACCTCCCTCTCTTCCTCTCTCCTTCGCTCTCTCTCTGTCCTTTGATGTGCGCAGGACACACCTTCTCATCATGTTTTTTTTCGTGCAGGCACCTACGGACTGTCCCGCGGGGAGCTGCCATGTGTCTTCATTTCATTTCGGTGTTCATGTTAATAAAGTTTCATTTGTTTCTTCGAAAGTGACTGTGTGATGCTCATTTCTGTGATGACACATGCATTTCAACTGTTGTGATTGTGCGACATTATGCAGAATATTTTGTACATGTTTTTGTGTAGCTGATGTGGCATGTCTTTGTTGGGCGGGGGAGGGGTTGCCAGGGAGGGGAGGTCCGGGGGGGGTGGTGTCGGTGGGAGTTGTGGCTCTCTTGGGTGTCCGGGCTGCATGATGTGTGGCTCCATGGCATCTGTTGCCCTTCCGATGTGGCCCTGGGCTAGTCTCCCTTTTGTGGTGCTGGCTGCCGTCCCACTTAACACCAGGTCAAAGCAGGTGTAGATTTCCTGGTGATAACGCGCCTTATTGCCTGTTTTGTGTTTTTATCGCCTATCTGTCTGGTCCTTGAGAAAGTTGAGGTGTGGTGTGGTCGCAGCTTTTGGCACGGGAACGCCCACTCTGCATCTCATTAGCGATAGTTGCGGTGATCCTCTGTGGCGATGTTTTTTGCGGCTGCTATCGCGGGTAAACTGGTGCTGTGGGCTGTTAGCACCAGCTTGTGAATGGGGAGATAAATTTATCGCCACTTTGGCTGCGATAAAGTGCCGATGACTCGGCGATAAATCCTTGTACTATGCCCCTCAGTGTCTTGATGGGACTTTTTAATCACAGAAACTTGGGGCGATAACTCTTGCAGTCCTGATTTTGCAGTAGCGGTTCCAAAGGATTATTCTCTCTTCAGGTGGGAGAGACCACTAAGAAAAGGGGGTACACTGGCTTTAATTTACCGGAGCGAATATACGGCTACCTGCAAGGTCGTTGGTAACAACGACTGCACATCATTTCAATTCAAACTATCCAGAATGAATCAGGCGACTTTCGCTGGGATTCTTCTATATCGTCCACCGGGGCCAGCAAAAATTCATTCTAACAAACCTTTCAAGCACTAGCAGAAAATAGCCTCCTATTTGATCATTTTTACATTCTGGGAGACTTTAAGTTCCATTTGGAAGTAATAGCTGATAAAGATAATGCAAATTTGCTTGACATTGCAAAATCTTTAGGACTCAATCATATTATTCTGGGGACCAGACACTCAGCAGGACACACGTTAGATGTTCTTTTTTACCAACAATCCGTCCTTACAAATTCAAAATATATCTCCGGTGGTGTGGTCGGATCACTATATAATTTCTTTTAATATTGAAAGTGTTAGTGAACACTTCCTATTAGTCAAACCCTCGAAACCATTCTGAATAAGGCTTGGAGTAAACTCAACACCGAAGCATTAGCTCAGACTCTGAAGGATAATCAACCGCTACTTCCTTCTGATGCTGAATCAGCTGCTAACAGCTATTCAGACTGGCTATCAGACACTTTCCGTGACCTTGTCCCCACCAAAGCTAAAAACACTCATAGAAAGGATCTGTTAGCACCTTGGTTTACGGAAGCTCTGAGGCTTGAAAAGCAATCCTGCAGAAGGATTGAAAGGAGCTGGAGGAGACAGTATGATGAACAAGATAGACATGCTTATAAGATCGCTCTAGCTAGATATAACAAGCATTGGCATAGCCAATAGGTATCGCTTTTGGGACCTTATAAGTATTTAGTTATACAGCCCATTATCCTTGGTGCAACAACATCAACTGTTGCATGGCTAAACACTTATAAGGTCCCAAAGGCGAGACCTATTGGCTATGCCAATGCTTGTTTATTTACTGTAGCCGTCACCAAGTATTAAACGACAGAGAGGGATAAGGTCATAGTATATCATCAAAAAGTATCACGTAAGGCAAAGCTTAAATATATTCCGTTTAACATACTGCATAGAACCTACCGCACACCCGGTAAATTTAAGAAAATATTCCCTTATTCATACACCGGCTGTCCTTCACCTTAAGTGGGATTAAAACACATGCTGTAGCATTGGCCCGCCGTAACAGATTACTGGACAGACGTTCTTGATGAGCTGACAGAAGTGATGCGTCTGATCGAATGTTGCATGCTCCGTTTATACAGACGAAAAATTGACCACTCCTCCTGAAAACCAAGACGAGCTGAGCTCACGCTCACATCCAACAACTCACCCTCTGCATATGTATCAATGCTGGAAATGCTAGGCGCTCTAAAATGACTCAATAACAACTTTAAACATTCGTAGATAATCTAATTGGTTCGTCATAGCTACAGATGCTGTATACTGTGTGTGAAGTCTAGCGTGCGTACTCAGCAAGCGTAGCCTCGTAGCACGTGGGCAGTGGGTGAAATACACATATGCGCGCCTACCAATATTATGAAAACACTCTATGTGGGCATACATCAGTACAGAAAGCCCTCCTTGGGGTGTTTGATGGAAAAACAAAAGTCCAGTACGAGTTGATACTGAAATGAAATGTGACACTAGAGAGTAATTACAGTTTTGCAGTGTAAATCAGTTGTGCAGTATCAGTAATAACACTGTACGTGGTACATCTGCAGACATCCGGCTGGGGCTCGAAGGATGAGCACTCGCTCTTCTTGGCGGGCATGCTCTCGGGCTTGACGCCCACGTACGGGTTGTGAAAGGTAGGGAAGGCTGCAGCGGAGGAGGCGGAGAGCGGTTCCAGCCAGGGTCGCACCGCATAGCACCCCACCGCTGGCACCGGCCGCCAGTGGCGCTGCATGGGCCATGTAGGGCTGGTAGAGACCACTCACGGTGGCGGCCGGCGGCTGCGAGTGCACCCCAGACCAGGCAGGCGGGAAGACTGCGGACTTGTGCGCAAAGCTGCAGGCGGAGAAGTCGGAAGCCTCGGTACCACCCGGGGCCCTGGAGGCCGGACCATGCCCCACTGGGACGCAGCAGGCCCCGTAGACCTACTCACTTTCATGCCCCATGAGGGAGTCAACGTAATAGTTACTTATAGCGCCACTGGATGACATTTCAGGCTCCCCTCGCACTCATATAAAAGGTAACACTTAACTGTATGCGCTCCCCTCCCCGGGAACAATCATAGTATTTTGCAGGCTGCGCCCTCAACCATTGGCCGCGACTCCCACGTGATCATATTTACCAATACAGAGTAAATCAATGCGCTAAGCGGGGAGACCGTGATTAAAACACACGGCCATGATGCAAACTTACAAGTGCGCCGGGGTTTTGTGCACCTTTGGCCGTGGCTGTCTGTCTGCAAGGGAGCTGCCGCAGGGGTGGCTGGGGCTGCAGATGTGCAGGTTCACAGACTGCAGGGGACTATTTCTTGACGTCTTTTCAGCAGTAGAGTCGGTCCTATTCAAGCGTGCTGGGGAAAATGAGGTTATGTGGCTGTGTTTAGTTGTCAATGAAAAGAACACGCAACAGTAACCTCTTGGGAGCGCAGCCTTGCTACGGACCTGTGAAGCACTAAACAAAACAACATCATTTACCAGTCACAGATAAGAAATCTACATGTCAATGTACAATCGCCATATACCAGGGGCCCGTACACCAGAAGCATGTATTTTTCTTTGGGAGTCGCGCACGTGTGTCTTTCGGTCTCTCTCTATCGTTTGCGTTGTTTCGGAAACTTAAATGAATTTACATAGCACACACATCTGGTAACCTAAAAGAAAAGTGATGTATACAACACCACATTCAATGTCGCATACTGCCTCCACCAAACAGCAATCACAACGGCAGTAAGAATCTGCGAATCCAAACCTTTCCGGCGTAAATGCTTACATTGGTTTGCTAAACAAAAACAGACAAGCAACAAACCCCCCCCCCCCCCCAAAAAACAGACCCACAACGCGTTTCCCTTGCGGGAGCGTGCATGTTTTTGCCCGAAAAAGCAAATCGATTCCAAGAGGTCCCCTCCTATGCAGCGCATGCGCGCTGCAAAGGCGAGACCTAAAAACTACTACACTGCCTTGATAAGATAAAGCTTCTAACTTGATCAAGGAATTATTACGGGTGGTCAGGAAACTTACAACGACTTCTAACAGTAATGACTCTAATCATAGTCAATTGTTCTACAATTCCTTAGCAAATTCTTTTAAAGAAAAGGTTAATGGAATCTTTAATAATTTTAATATTAACAACAGGCCTCCCCCTGAGCAATTCATGCAGCCAGGGCAGGTTTATTCCTACTTTCACAAATGTACCTCTATCAC
This sequence comes from Triturus cristatus, assembly GCF_964204655.1. Taxonomy (NCBI): domain Eukaryota; kingdom Metazoa; phylum Chordata; class Amphibia; order Caudata; family Salamandridae; genus Triturus; species Triturus cristatus. Next base: position 318,067,693 of record NC_140580.1, on the reverse strand, counting down.
GCCAGAACAAGTGACAACTTTTCTCCTGCAAAGCAAATCTGGCTTTCCCTACGACCCTTGTCCAGTAAAGATACTGAAACAAACTCCTGAAATATTCGCTAGGAACCTGTCGAATATTTTTAATATCATGTTTTCTACGGGTGTGTTAGTGCAAATGGAAACAGGCATTCATTCTCCCCCCTTTTCAAAAAATCTAACTTGAGGTGTACGGACACTAATAACTATCACCCAATATCGTGCTTGCCTCTGACCTAAAAAACCATCGAAAAAATCGTGATTATAGAACTATCTAAAGATATTCAGGACAATCATCTATTAGATTCAACTCAGTTCGGCTTTAGACCAGGACACAGTATTGAAGCTTCCCTGTTCAAAGCAACGGAAGAAGTGAGGATGACAGTGGATAATGGGGGTTCCGCAGTCATGATCCTCTTGGTTTTATTGGCTGCGTTCGATACAGTTGATCACAGAACCCTTATCCACTGTTTAGTCGAGATAGGAATTAAGGGCAAGGTGCTGGATCTGCTTACCTCCTTTCTCAATGATAGGAAACAAACAGTAGCATTGGGTAAGCACAAATCTACTCCTTATTCTTTGCCTTGTGGAGTCCTTCGGGGATCATCATTAAGCCCCACGCCATTCAACGTGTATGTGGCTAAGTTGGCCCCACTCATTAAAAGTTTTAGGATGGATGTAACTTAATATGCTGACGATACACAATTGATAATCTCTGCGACCAAGAATGACTTGTCAGGTCCGCAAAGGTGTCGAGACTGTATCGGGGCTGTCAGCTGTTGGATGAGCAGACATTGCCAGAAACTCAACTCAGGTAAAACTGAGTTTATTACATTCGGGAAACCTTTTCCATCATGGTCCCCTAGTTGGTGGCCGGAGCAACTTCTTCAACCCCCACTTCCCGTTCCCATAGCTAAAAACTTGGGAGTCATCATTGACAACAATCTCAATATGGGAGCCCAAGTATCAGAGGTGACCTCCTCAGTCTACTATATTTTTTTAATTATTCGGAAAATACTGCCCTATATTCCCGATAGTTATAGGAAAAATGTGATCACGGCACTAGCCCTTTCAAAACTTGACTATTGCAATAGTCTTTACTTAGTGAGAAAAGCACTCAAGTCTGTTGCAACTGGTGCTAAATGCTGCTACCAGAATGATTCTTAAGCTACCCAAATATCATTCCATCTCACAGGAAGTTTGAAAACTACACTGGTTCCCAATTCGCAGCCGGGCTAAATTTAAAACCTTATGCCTTGCTCATAAAGAACTATATAACACAGGCCTGGAGTTTCTTAGGAAGGTTTTTAAATGGTATGTCCCCAGTAGAGATCTTCGCTGCGCAAACTAATACCCTAACTGTTCCTAAATTAAAAAAAGCTAATTGGGGTGGTGGAGCATCATCTATGGCACACCTAAGCTATGGAACAGCCTGCCGCCACACATTAGAGCAATTCGTTCCTTGTTGGCAATCAGGAAGGAGATTAAAACCTGGCTGTTCAATAGTTAAAATGTGCTCGTCTAGCATGCCTTTTGCTCAGATAGTGCCAAGACACCCTTGGGTATACAAGCGCTTTGAAAAACTCCCTAACATAACATTGGAATAGTCTTGTTTATAAGCTATGATAAATTCAACATGCACCGGCAAAGTCAATAAGCTCTGTACCTGCAGGCGAGAGCTTTCGGTTTAGCAAATGCTTGTTCCTTATTATTCTAACAGAAATACCATTCTGTGAACCATATATGTTAAATGTGAAACTACTGTTCTCTGCAATACCAACATATGTTATTCTTCTGCTTCAGAGCAGAATTTATCTACCACATTCACGGTTTCAACAATGAACTTCAAAGTCTACTTAAACAGTCACTCTCCACCAACTTACTTTTTACTAAGCTCTCCTCAGCTTAGCTCTAGGAATCCTCAATGGGAATTGCAACACTTTAAAAATGCCACTAACTCAAATCAAATGGTGAGTGCAATCCTCTTCTATTACCAATGCATTTAAGAGTTTTGACAGGAAGGGTAATATGCTTTGCAATGGGCCAGCGTTGTGTGGGACATGGCCTTCAACTAACATTTGGCCTTTCTGCTAAGCACCTCATCTGGCTGCATGTCATCCTACGTCCTTTGCGTGCCTGTAATGGAAATAAGATGAATGAAGCAAAGTTTGACCCACCAGACGTCCTTTTAAGCCAAATGAAGGGCCTGAATAGGAACACATCACCAATCTACTAAGTTTAAATCCATACTTCTCTTCTAAGCTATGCTTATCCTCCATTAGACATAAAAATTGTCTTTGTGTTAGGGTGGATTTAGTGGTGAAGACTGAACAGTGGGGGTGAGGTGGGTATTATGTTTTTGGGTGTTGGTGTAGAGAAAGTGACCTCCGAGGGGGCACAGGGCTCCAAGGAAATGTAATGACTTTACATGGGGACCTGTATAAGTCAATATGGAGTGGAAGTGTATGTATGTTTGCTGGAGTGCTGTGAAATGGTCGAATGTGGGTAATGAATGCTGAATGTAGTAGAATGTGTGTTGTGTGGGGATGGAATGCATGAGGGTTAAAGGTTGTTTGAAAGAGTGCCATCTGGGAAGTCTGGCACCTAGCTCTTAGTCTTATGTTGCTATTCTGGTAACCTACTTGTAAATAAACTGTTCAAATTTCCAAACTGAGGACAGGATATTTCTTTGCCAATCCCACAACAACAACACTGTCACCTGCGTGTCCTTTTTTGCTATTATTCAGTGTTTTCTCAGATGTAAAGTCTGACATTGCTATGCTCCTATATCATATTATCACAACTGTGAGAAATTGCGTTGTTGGGTGATGAGGGTAAAACCCTACTCAAGCAGGTGCCACAATCCTTATCAGGGTGTACCATAAAATGTAACTACATTAACTTGTGCTTAGCCATCTGGTAGCTTGACTCGAAAGCTGTAAGTTTTAACTCAGAGGCAATGTGTAAAGTATTTATGCTGCACTTAAACAGTAAAACATCGAAAACAGTACAAGAAAAATCTCACACCACTTTAGAAAAAATAGACTAAAATGTAATAAATTACCTGACATCAAAAACACAAACATTCAATCAGTAGAACCATAGTATACAATTAAATTAAAATTGGGTTAGTATAGTGCCTAAAAGCACAAAGTACCACTTGCAGTTATCTGGTCCTGCGTGACCGGGTGAAAGTCACAAGTTCAGGCTGAGCATGATGGATCATGGGCCTAATATAGGGAGCAGGTTAGTCCGTCTGAAAAAGCTGGCTTCTAAAGTCCAGCAAGTTCTGTTTGCAGTGTGGGAGGCCGTGAGGAGCAGGAAGAGTATCACGGATGCTCGCCGCTGTAATACGAAGATCCTGTCTGGCGTCGCAGATAGTCGTTGCTGGAGATTTGTGTTGGTGGTCACCACAGTCGGTCAAAGCTGTAGCACGAAGTGCAGTTCTCGTGTTGCTAGTAATCGCTGGGGATCACTGTAGCATGAAGGTTTGGGTTCACTGGACGCTCTGCATTGGCAGTCTGCGAGGACAGGAAGATCTTAGAGCAAATGGGATTGTTCCTGGTCTCAAAGAGCCCAAACTACAGGATTTCTCCTTTTTGAGTCAAAGGAGTGCACTCTGGACATGGGAAGGAACGTACCCCTTGGGGCCAGGGACACACACTTGCAGGACCAGGAAGCTGGTCAAGACTTTGGAGCTTGTTATGCCCCTTTAACTCAAAACAGTAGATCAGTCAGCTGAACCTCAGAGTCACTCAGCCTGGGATAACGGGAATAGGTCCAGTCTTCTTTTTCAACAATCATGATAGACCTCAAGCAGCAGGGCATTGAGGGTACCCTTTTTATACCTGGTGCCCACTTTTAAGTAGGAAAATCTTCCAGGGTTTTTCCCCCTAAGGAGGTGTATCGAAGTTCTTGCCTCCCTGCCTTGGTCCCAGGTCTGTCTGGGGTCACAATAGGCTAGTTTGAAATCCTTTCTGTGCGTGCTGATGCAGGTCTAAATAGCAATGTAACCTCTGGTAGACCATGTATTGCTCAGTGTTAACATTCATCCAAAACAAACGTATCACTCAATCCAAGGAGAACACAAAGGGAGGAATATCGCCTCTGCTCAAAAACGAGTGTGCCAACACGCACGTATGGTAATAGAATTTGTACATATCACTTTATTAAAATCATTAAAAACAATTTTTCATATTAAAAAACGAAGTGTCACAGGAAATCTAATCACATATTTTTCATATCTATACACAATAATACCAATGACTTGCAACAATATAAATGAAACAAGACCAAATGCAAATAGAGAGATAAAACAGTTGGAAAATAAAGAAAACAAGAGAGTATTTAAAAGACAATACACTTTGTCATTACTAAACCATAACCGTGTTTGAATCACGTTGAGATAGGAACTTGATATATTGGAAGTTATTAAATATCCTTTGTACCAACCCACAGCACGGATTAGGTATCAATGCGTTGACGCTTTGGATGGTATTATCCTTATTGAACCATCTTTATCAAGACTGAATTTAACTCCAAAGAAGCATATATGAGATCAATCAATATGATACACCTTCCAGACTGTATAGTGCTGCTTGTAAGAGGACAAGAACGGATGTTTGTTTCTTTTTGGGATACCTTGACTTGCAGTTCCGTATTAGTCTCAAAAGAAACTATTAAGGATGATCAGTCTTCCAAATTTTATTCTGCAATTTACAGGTGTGTATCCACTGGTGTTTCCTTTGAGATGTCCTAAGTAGTAAAATCATAATGATCTCCAAGATAGTTTGTACAGATGATCAATCCAGATCTATGGACATGTAGTTCATTCTATATATTCAGGTAAGTATGGTTCCTAAAAAACTTATACCAAGTAGACTTTAAAAAACTGGTCACAAATCTTGCCCTTCATCAAAATCGGGTCGCATTGCCTGGAAACTGGTGTTGTCCGGTGTCCGGTCTGTGTTTGTTCAAGAATGGAAAACTGATGCAGGCCCACTGAAGTGAAAGTGTGGTAGGTGACAGCTTGGCCCCTCATCCTGCCAACGTCTAGTCCAAGTTTGTGATACTGTCTGGGAGGAATACACAAAGGCCAACTAGACCTAGTCATGTGATCCTGAACAGGCTGCAAGCACAAAATGGTTAGACAATAAAATGCCACCTTTCTAAAAGTACATCAAGTATAATGGGGTGACCCAGTGTCCCTCAGAACCTGGGCGTCTATAATATGTACTACAATTGGTTCTGTCGGGTAAGTAATTGCTTTACAGTTCCATCCAAACATGTACAGAAAGAAAGGGAAACACACCTGATTGAATCAATTAAATTCAATATATTGTCATCTTATTCTCTTTTTTGTTTTTATAGTTTTTGTCACTTCTAGATCACCTAATCACTCACAAGTCACCCCTTCACCGTTTTCAATTATCTGTGTTAACTTGTGACAGCCATATTATGTTGTGACAAAAATTATAAAAACAAAAAAAGAGAATAAGATGACAATATATGGTATTTGATTTATTCAATCCAGGTGTGTTTTACTTTCTTTCTGTACATGTATTGTTGGAACTGTGAAGCAATTACTCACCAGACTTTTTAAATACAAGGCACCCTGCCTGCCCTAAGGACTATTTAGGGCCTGCCCTAGAGGTGACTTATATGTATTACAAAGGAAGGTTCAGGTCTTTAAAAGGTTTATTTCGCCAGGCCGACATGGCAGTTTAAACCTTCATACATAGGCTGCAATTGCCTGCCTGAAACATTATTTAAAGTGCTACTTAAGTGGGTGACACAATAGGTGCTGCTGGCCCAGTAGTAGCATTTACTTTACAGGTGCTGGGTAAATGTAATACCTTTACTAGTGACCTACAATTAAGTTAAATGTGTTATTTGGGGTGTAATTCAATTTTACCATGTTTAAAGGAGAAGGCACAAGCACTTTAGCACTGGTTAGCAGTGGTAAAGTGTGCAGAATCCTGAGGACAACTAAAACGAATTCAGCAAAACAGGAGAAGTGAAGGCAAAGTGTTTGGGGGAAGATCATTCCTACTAAGAATGTCAGGTCTAATAATATCCATGCAATATCATTTTGTGTCTAATCTTCTGCTTCGTATTCTCTTAATTGAGGGAGAAGTGTCTGCCATTCTCTCCTGTTTAGCTTTTTTCTATCCCCTTCCTTCTGTTTTTCCACGCAATACTGTCCTGTTCTTCTTTACTGTAGTCACAGTTGGTTCCTAACATGTTTGTGCTTTGAGGGTTAGAATGCTGGATGATATATGGGCCAACTGTGGTGTCAGTCTTAATCTGGATGGCCAAAGTTGTATGAACTACGCTGTAAAATATTGACTTTCAACTGTTTTAAATGGTGATACTATAGCATTTTACCTACAGGTACTCTGGTATTCTGCATTTTAGTGGTAGCCACTGTTTAATAGAGTGGGATAAATGCTGGGTAAACATCATTTAGCAGCAACACTCCTAAAATACTTCTAAGTGAAAATTACTGACAGACATAAGAGAGTCTTAACACTAACCTGGTAATACAAGAATCCATCAAGTAGATTTGATGAATAAGCAAAATCAGTTGGTCCTAAAACAAAGAGTTCAATCTCGACGGCACAGTTCTGACAGCTGCTGGCACCGAGAGCAATCTGAGCCTCAGATGGGTAACAAGATTCAGTTGAAACAAGACTAAATAGTAACAGTAAAGAAAATCAGTCCAGCTTTTTGGTCAGGCACAAAATTAAATACCACTTCCCATCTCTGCTACAAGTACACATCCATACACATACACCACTTCCTGAGATAATTTCTAAAACAAACTAGTCATGTTGGCCTTCCCCACGCGTTAAGGCTCGATAAGCAAACTTGAAGCATCCTGCGAATTTATCTAGGTCACTGAATACATGTCAGTAAAACTACCAAAACACACACGCTCTGTTGATAAAATCTTCCCTCTGTGACATCCCGTACTTCTCCATGCATTGTGAGATAAGGCGACATGTTGCCAAGTAACAGACACATTACCTACCATCTGGTCTGTGGACTGGAGGTTCAGAAATAAGCGACTGTAAAAAACATAAGATGTATTTTTGTTTGTCTTTCTTCACAAAAGCAGCGGCAGTAAGGGTAAGACATCCCGGTATACAAGGAAAGCATTTTTAAATGATATATTAATGGCAGCTAGCAATGGCAATGCCTTGATCTGCCAAAGATTTCTGGAAGGCACGACTTTTATCCAGTCTTCCGCTGAGTCATGCTTATTTTACGGACTTGTCCATTCCTGTTAAGGTTCCGTCAAAAAAGTCAAACTGTTAACATTAAGCTAGAAAGGAAAGGACTCTGGTGAAATAGAACGAAGTCGATCATTGCAACGTGACAGTAACGGTGTTAGGTAAAAATCGTAACCTGTTTGGCCTGAGAAAAAACTGGCATACGAAAACAAGATGATACTTCCAAATGCTACCGATTGGCTCGAAATGGTCAGTAGAGAGGCAGAACTGCTGGTCATATTGTACAGGCTGTCACAAAACGGAGACATTTTCCTAAAACAGTCACCATTATGTTCGATCCGTGTTTTTTGTCACAGTGACACTTTGCCACAAAGACTGTCCTAAAAATAATTCTGTACGTTGAAGACGACGACTGCTTTAGATCATCGACCAACAACAATTATATCAAGTGAACACGAATATTGAAAGTGATTATATTGGTATATGGGCACACATACATTATCAAAATCCTGCAAGACTAATTTTGGCTTATGTACGTGCCAGTGTCCTTTCTTGAAGCCACTGCAGAGATTACTAATTACGTTATACCCAAACGAGGAAGCAGGCGCTGAGCTGTAATGAACAAAGGTTCCGAACTCCTTTCCAAAGCTTATCAGTGGTCAAATTAGCAGATTGTATTGCATGATGAATCACATTTTCATTCCCTTCAGTTAAGTCAGAGATGTCACACACCTCGGATTCGGTGAGCAGGCGAAAGAATAGCAACCAAAGAACGAGTTGAGAGGACAAGGGTGATGAATAATGGATGATGTGGGAATCGGAAACCAGCTGCAGCTAAGAGAGGACTGCATTATAAAATGATGCGTCGCACTTACTTTCTGCACATTTCAGGAGCATGGAAAGCGCTAGAAGGTGAACCTGAACAGTACCTCTATTTTACCAACTCCTGCCATAGGAGAAATACAAGGCACATTTATTGGGTGTCATGTGCAGTAAGGTGTGTGTGTCTAACAGAAAAATCGTGACAGATACCTGAGCTAAACTGTCATTACCTCCTCGTCAGACCTCCCAGTCACAGTCATTTACTCATGAGCTACGCTTGATTACTTCCACAGAAAAAAAACCCAGACTTTTCAAGCAAAACTCCCATAGCCCATCCGTACCATCAAGGCCACTCCCACATAGGTGGTGCATAACCCATGACCCACTGCAGCACATCCTGTACCACCAAGTACAAGAAGCCGAACAGGGAGGGAGGGATGGGAACCAGGACTGTGACGGGAAGGCCTACGACTCCGAGTAATGAATATTACCAGTAAGTAACCGGTCATTCTGCAAAATGGAGATTCCAAGACAGGCCACTGACTCCCAAATGTCTTGGAGATTTGGAATATTAAGCAAGCCTGACATACTGCTGTCTCTGCACAACTCACCGTTCCTTTGAAGTCCTAGGCCCATCACAAAACCTCACCCTGTCCTTATACAGCCTTGCACACCCCTGTAGCTTTAATGTTAATGACAACATCTGAGCAGACTCAACTGTACATGTCATATGCATAAGAGCACACAAAGCACGCAGTGCTACAGAAGACATTTGCTTCAGAGTCAAGAATAATGGGGAGCTATGTTCCATGAAGCTATTCATGAAGCAAGAAAGAAACTAAACTATGTGAGGTCTAAATAAAGAATAGCCTTTGGGATGATCAGAAACATAGTGATCCATATGAGGTTGGCTGGGAATCACAAACATAAAGGAAGGTGGGCATAAACCTCCGCATTTAAATACAACAGGGCCCTCAAAGCTGGCTAGTTGTACGCAAGACTGCATGGGGGAGTCATTGGGGCATCAACCCCTGTAACCAGTGTATAATTCATAAGAGATCAGTTTAAGATTGGGATGCCAAAAGTCAGCAGGACAGAATATAGGGACAATCCTACACCTGAGGATCTTCTGGACGCTAGAATGCCAGGAAAACAGGCGTTAACCAAGAAGAGTGCATATTGATGGTACTACCAGCACAGACTCAGTTGACTGGCAATGAAACACCAGCCGGTGTGGTATTTGTGTATTTTACCTTTACTCATTATGGTTCTTATGTTTTATTGTTCACTGCTTGCACAGTGATTATGTTTGAAATGCTTTTGTGTTCTAAGCTGGGTGGAACCCATGGTCTCGAGTCCTCATCTGGTTCTAGAGCGTATGGGTTTTCAGTTGCCTGCCGCTCTGATCTGAATGGAAGCTCGTCGTCGTTGGTCCATGAAATAAACCTCATAAACTTCTACTCGCTTCGAGTGTCGGTGTTTCTCTTTCACAAGCATCTTGATTTGTCAGACACCTTACCACATTCTTTGATGATATTTTGAGTGATGAAGCCCATCATAGAGTTGGAGGATTCTCCAAAGTAAGCGGAGGAGTTTACATATGAATGGTGACAAACTAAAGCGGGAATGGCACAAATGGATTATCAATTTATTTGTAAGTGCTGACAGAAAAGTGAGACAGGGCTCTCGAGTTATACAGCTACAAGTGACATAGTTCTTGCACTCAGTTGCAACAATGTCATAGTATGCTGATTACTGAAAGACAATGTTTATAGCAGTTTATGAAACCAAGGGGGATATACAGAGGCCAAAATCAGCAAACAAATCTGCCTGTAATTGCATATGTTAATGTTGTGCATAATGCATTATTAAGCACAAATATGTTTATTTCACATTGTACTGGTGTGCTATGAGCATGTCCTTCCTCCCTGAGCAGTGAAAAGGATATGATATTAAACAGTTTACCGGTGTGCCATAACCTTCCTAATTTAATAGTGAAATAAATGTAATATTAAGTTATCTACTACTCTACCGCCGTCTCCATTCACCAAGCACAACAGATGTTGTCAATAACTTCTGCTGTGTCATAACCCTCCAATTACTTAACACAGGCGCTGGCAAACAGCTCTGCTGGCTCCAGGGGGGGGGGGGGGGGGGAGAGTGGCCGAGCTGGTTTCTAGGGCCGGTTTTGGCTGATTTGGTTACAGGGGGCGATATTACGGGCCCCCGGTTACAAATACAGCCCCTGGGGCCCAAAACCGGCCCCCAACCTGGCGGCCCACTGGGGTAATGCCTGGTGGCCGCTACGGCCAGTCCGGCCCTGTTGCACACCTCACGGAACAAGGGAGAATGGCCGAGCTGGTTGCTAGAGCCGGTTTTGGCTGATTTGGTTACAGGGGGCGATATCACAGGCTCCCGGTTACAAATACAGCCCCTGGGGCCCAAAACCGGCCCCCAGCCTGGCGGCCCACTGGGGAAATACCTGGTGGCCGCTACGGCCAGTCCAGACCTGATGCACACCTCACGGAACAAGGGAGAATGGCTGAGCTGGTTGCTAGGGACGGTTTTGGCTGATTTGGTTACAGGGGGCGAAATTGCGGGCCCCTGGTTACAAATACTGCCCCTGGGGCCCAAACCCGGCCCCCAACCTGGTGGCCCATTGGGGAAACGCCTGGTGCCCGCTACGGCCAGTCCGACACCGATGCACACCTCACGGAACAATGAACTAAACAGCACATAATGGTCCTATATAAGCATCCACTGGTTGCAGTGACAGGGTGAAAAACAATGAAGCCAAAAGGTAAAATGGTTTATAAATGTAAGCGAAGTGAGACACGATTACTGAACACATGCACCTTAGCCAATCTGTATTTTATATCACAAGCACAATTAAATAATTTTTCACTGGATACCTGAACAACAAAAGTAAAAATCCATAATTCAAAAGTAGGAGAGCATTGTCTAAAATTGTAAGTTTAATTATAGGTTCAAATCCACTCTGCATTGCAATAATCACACACACACACAGGGAAATAATGAGACAGTGCACATCTTTGTTTCTGTAGAATACAGATATATACGTGAAAACATATACCACTGTGCGCTCTGATCACTGAACAGACTGTACACTTACATAACCGTGATTTAATGCTCCTTACTGATGCAGATGTTGTACATACCAGATCCCACTATTAATAAATGGTAGTGGATCACATTTACCATAATTCATTATTAGATTAATGCCATGAGATCCAGTTCAGTCCTTCACAGTAAAAATATGTCAAATACAGGTATAAGGGACAGTTGCACAACCATTTCATTTTGTGAATCTCTAATTGAAATTGTTTGCAACGTGCAATTAGAGAACCGCAAAATGAAATGTACTGTGTCTCAAACCCATTAGCGATTGCCAATGGGGACGTAATTTACCTGCCTCATCAATATTCATGAGGCAGGTTGCAATTTACGACCAATTCAGAATGGGCAATAATAACAATGGATGGTGGTCTGCTGGGGACAGCAGACCACCATGTATGTTTGCTTTTAAATAAAAACAACTTTTTTTTAATGCAGCCTGTATGTGTTTCAAAGAGAAAAATGAAACATACGTTTCATTTTTTTTAAGGTAGGCAGTGGTCTGTGGGACCATTGCCTGCTCTTAAAAAAACGTTTTTGCTATCATTCACAAAGTGGAATAAGTCCTTTGGATACCATTCCCCATTTGCGACAGTTTTTGCGATTTTTTTGTGATCTCATTTGGGTGGCAAAACAATCCTGGATCACCCAGTGGACTCTGCATTAGGAAGGTACGCCCTTGGCACGCCCCTTCCTAATAGCAACTCGCAAACACTATTTTGCAGTCGGTAATACCAACTAGCAAAATAGGATTTGCACATAGAAAAATCATTATATCAGTCCCTATGGTTCTCTGCCACTTTTGTGGGATATGAGATAAGCGTGTTCGAGGAATAGAATGTGTGGTGCGTATGTGTATGAGAGTGCTACGACACAGTAGGCCTATATGTTATGTCGAAAAACATAAGACACAAACAAATGCGAAAGATTTCACGTACCTTAGAAAATGACTCTTCCAAATCCGGGAGATATGAATAAAATACAGTTTTAGTTTCCCCCCAGAGGAGACTATGTCCTTATGCTCTTCACCCGTGCTTCGTGTTGGTTTAGCTTGAAGCAGTGATGGTGAGACTTGTCCGTTGCTACAGTGATAGGGGGTGAGAGGTAGGACACGATGGACGTCGTTGGCCGCAGCGCTGCAGTTATATGCACTGCTGGTGAAGGCTGAGGATGGCTGGGCGCGTCTGGGGATGCTCCTGCCCTGTGTTGCACGCTCAGCGGTGACGAGCGCCCGCGCCCTCCTATTGGCTGTTGGGAATTTGGTGCCACTCGTGGCCGTCCACCTATTGGCTCAGAGCAATCTGCTGTTGGACGGGGAAGAACTCGCCTGCCTCCAGTGTTAAGCGACGGCGTGTCCTCATCCCTGAATAACATTTCACAACGACTGTGCCGGCTGTTTTTTTATTTCCTCCATGTAAAAGTCATTCGAGAGGCAATAACCTACAGTTACCTCTTTAAAAATGTAGGTCATGACTCACGCATGTACGGTCCCCGCATTCGAAGACACGCAGTTGTAAATATAATCTCACCGAATAATAACTGCTCTGTAATTATGACCACGTGTAAAATCACCACAGTGCAAGTCAGAAACTAAATACCTTTCTTTCCACTCGCCGCGTGAAAGACTGTGGGATGTCGCATCACCGAGGTGAAGTATCAGAAGGTAACTGCGTCATTGGGGGTGGGTGGGGGGGATGAAGCGGGGTGGGGGTTGGTACGCTCACGAGCAGGCGCCATGATTTCTCGCAATGTGAAGCGACTCCTTTACCGATTTCTTTTTATTATGTACAACAATTCTAATGAGTTTATTTTAAAGAAGAGCTCGCTTCCATCAACCACCCCTCTTCCGTGCAAAGCAACCGCCTTCCTTCAGATCCCAAGTACCCCATTTTTTAAATTATTATTTTCAGATACCTCGTTACTGGACTTAAATGAAAATATATGTATCTGCTAGCACCGTTTTACCGGTTGATGCATATTGTTTCATCAGTTATGACTGGCCATTCAATGGGAAATGCAGTATCGAGGGGATACTGTGAATGATCTCTAATATTTTTCTGTTTGTTTTATGTTTTCAGTATGCACTATGCAGCACACATCATTCTGGCATTCGTTTCTTTTTCAGGTTGTGCATCTGAGCTGGCTGTCCAATAACATATTAGTCAGGTGATCACCCCACTTGTAGCGCTCAATGGCATTTTGAATAGCCACACGGTGTTCCGATGTTTGGTGACATGTTTAATTTATGTCAACCGCCGAAACAATCTTCAACAGTGTTGGCTCCGCTCAAGAGAAGTCAGAATCCCTAATACATGTAATCGTTCACTGAGTTTATACAGGTCCCTTGTCACATATTATTAAGCTTTTGCTTTTGAAAACGTATAAATGTAGTGAACGGAGACTTGCTCGTTTTTATGTGATCTCGTAACCTTTTCTTTTACCACTCTATTTAGCATAATACAGGTGTACTGTTGCAAACACGCATCACGAGTGCATTACATAACTCTGTTATTCTGAGTCCACCATTCCTCGTTTTAATTATAATAATGTGAACGTGAGTCTGCCTTCACGGACAAGCAACCCCCTAACCAATCCCCTGTTATGAAAGAAAACTGACGCCGCCCTGTGAAGTATGTCTAGATCACCTCCTTATAAGACATACCGTAATGAAGTGAAACCCTGCCCTCAACAATTGGTCAGACACTGCCTTAACCGGAGGGGAAGATGGAAGTATGATTGGAAGGGGTAAATAATGGATTCAGAGTAATGGAATTATGTAATATAATTTCCTGAGACCAGTGGGATTGATATCATTTAACACTGTCTCAAGTTTATAATAATCTTTCATTAATAAAAAATAACTTGTCATTGAGCCCAGGTTATCAGTCGCTAACCACACAGACTGATTAGTTTCATAATACCTACTGACCAGGTCTTTGCGGGATATAGTTCTGGAAGCCTCTTCTGGTTTTGTCCACAAGGGGGAGTAGCCCAGCCTGTCAAACTCTTCCTTTATATATTTTAGCCAAGGGAGTTTTTGAATGATGGGATATTTTAATAGTTCCAAAAGTTCTTGTCTGTAAACAATAAGTTCAGGTGTTACCCATAAACGCCTCCAAAATGTTAGGGGCTTTAAACCCAATTCCTCCTTTATGGATCTTATTCCTAGATCCAACCTAAGAGGTAGAAGGGGAGTACTACTAGGAAGGGATAGTAAATGCCGAAAGAATTTATTTTCGATGGTCACAATATCTTGGGCGCAATTATGTCCCCACAACTCAGCGCCATAAGTTACTGCCCCTCTGGCCTGCATTTTATAAATCTCAAGTGGCGGACCAATAGGTTTTATGTGAGATTTATTCCATAGTTTAATGATCCCCCCGGTTTTTTGCATTAACTTTAGTTGGGATTTAGTCTGATGTTGAGTCCAAGTGAAATTCTCATTCACGGTGAGTCCCAAATACTCAAACATCTGAACTCTCTCCAAACTAACGCCGTCAATAGTCGGATTAGGACGCGATGATTTCGGGGGGTTAAAAATCATAAACTTTGTTTTAGCCGTGTTTATTTCCAACCCCCGGTCGTGACAAAAAGAGACAAAGCCGTCCAAAACTCGTTGGATACCCATTGGGGACTTAGCAAGTAGCAGGGTATCATCAGCGAACATAATCGCCGAAATCCCTGTACCAGCGAGCTTGGGAGCGTCTCTATTAAGGACCGCGTTCAAGTGGGAGATGACACCATTTACATAAAGACAAAACAAGGTTGGTGCCAGGACGCAACCCTGCCGAACCCCCCTGTTAACAGGGAAGCTAGATGACAGGTTACCTTCTCTCCCACACCTAACCTTGGCCAAATTGTCACTATGGAGTCGTATAATAATATCCAATAGGGAAGATGGAATTCCTAAGTCACGCAAAACAACCCATAGCTTCATGCGTGGGACCAGGTCAAAGGCTGCACGCAGATCTACAAAGACGGTATAAAGGGAGCCGCCCTCTACCGTGATCGTCTTCCAGTATAACATATTCAGTCTAAAAACCTGGTCAGTAGTAGATACACTCTTTCTGAAACCAGCCTGGTAGTGGCTCAGAATCTCAAACTCCTCCATCCAATCTAAGAGACGATTTAAAATCAGCCTGGCAAAGAGTTTTTGGGCTACATCTATCAGGCTGATAGGCCTATAATTAGCTGGGAGGAGGGGTGACCCCTTCTTAAAAATAGGGACCACCTCCGCACCCAACCAAGTGCAGGGAATCGGCATACCCATAGAAATGGCATTAAAAATTGTTAAAAGGTAGGGTGCCCAGACTCTGGGTTCATGTTTATATAAATCTCCGGGGACCCTATCAAGCCCTGGAGCTTTGCCCGTGGGAAGGGCCGAAATAGCGGCTTGTACCTCGGCAAGAGTAAAACTAATCAAATCAGTCGCTGGGACATCACTCAACGACAGATCATCCCAGAGGTGCTCCGTAATAAGAGAGTCACCCTTATATAAAAGACTAAAATGGTCTTCCCAAGCTTCTGGAGCAATGTTCGGATTGATTGCAAAATCCAGCACAGCTGATCCAGTAGTCACAATCTGCCAGAACCTCCGTGAGTCCCTATCAGCAAAAGCAGTTGTTAGGGTAGCCCAGTTCTCGTTACCCCACTCCTGCTTAGCGTGATGAATGAGATATCGATAGGCTCGGCTCCTTTGGCGAATAACATCACTGCTATCATTTCCCTTTAAAGCATTCATCAATTCTGTCTTTGCCAGTCTACACGCCTTACCTCATTATCACATTCTTTGTTCCAATCATAACACTTCGGAGAATATCCAAGCTTAAAAAAAACACCTTAGTATGTCAACATAATTTGTATATCATGAGAAAACAGGCTCCAGACCATTTGTTGCAGCAAAAACTAGAAACATTTATTAAACATTCAGTATGTACATTACATCATAGCAGAAAGTAGCTTTGTCTTAGTCATCCACTTATACCTGATAATGCTTTATTAAAGTAGAGGATGATGCTCAGGTAGCCACTCTACCAATCGTCTTCAAAGATGCTCCCAGAACCTCTGCCCCAAAGGCTGACATTCCAGGAGTAGATCATCCCTGTATAACAAATGGACAGTGAATATTCAAAATTCTGTACACCCAAGAAAAACTGTCAGAATCCCTTGCACAGGGCCACGGGGGAACCAGAAGCTACTGGGCCCAACTAGTGGGATGGTTGATGCCTTTTACGCTTAATGTCCCAGGACCCACCATACTATGGGTCCTGAGCAACTGACCCAAGTGTCCCTTCAGCCCTTGACTCTCAGTACTTGCATGAGTCGAGCACTCCATGGCTTCTAGAGTGGGAGTTAGATGCAATGGGTTGAACACTGGCTCCCAACTCAAATTACGTTCAGCAGCAGCAATAAATGATTGTGCAGTCAAATACTTGCTTTTATGAAAAATAAGTATTTATGTACAAACACAAAAAGAAATACAGCATACACAAACAATACACACAAGCCCCTGAGGTCACGGCTCCAGTGTTCAATAGGCGGGTCCCTGAGTCCCACTTCATTCTCACTTCAGTAGTGGTTATTGCCCATTCACTATATGACATTCTGGTTAAGCCCCACTTGTAGTCTGAATCTCAGGAATCCCACTCCAACTCTCTTTAAATGTCAACAGTGTTCCCAAGTGCAAAGCTCCATATGTCAGAACAAGTCCCCCTGGGGCCTTCTGGCCCTGAGATTAGTCTCACATGTTCCTGCAAGGATTGAGTGACCAGAGTCTCCTTGGGGAGCAGCAGTTGCTGCTGTTGGTGAGTAGTGCTCGTCGCTATGCATGTGCAAGTATGTTTCTCTGATCCTTTCCACAGTTGGGGGGGTAGGTTGCTCTCGTTCCGATCTTCATTCAGACTCAGGTCTGCATGGGTCGCCACGTCCACCTCTCCTCACGACAACGGCTTACCCAGGCACAATCATTGTACTTTCCAGTGGCCACACCTGGCACATGGGGTCACTGCCCTTACTACGCACAAGGGCGACGGCCCGATCGCACAGCAGTAATCATCACAGTGGCCCCCTTTGGCATACAGGGCTGCAGACTTCTCTCCATGCATGGGCAACGGCCCGATCAGTATGGCAGTAATCTTCATGGCAGCCCCCCTGGCAAACGGCGTAGCTGAATTTATATGCAGGCTTTGGCCTGATCGCCTGGCAGTAACCTTCATACAGCCTCCTTTGACATACACAGATTCCGACTTACATCCGTTCACAGGTTACTGCCTGATCAGTACGGCTATAATCTTCACGGCAGCCCCCTCTTGCATATGCGGTGATCAACTTCACTCCGCAACCAGGCTACTGTCCAGTCGCAGGGCTGTGATTCCATCAACGGCGACTTCACAGCAATCCCCTCTGGTGTACAGTTTTGTCATCTTGTAATTTACACACAGGGGGCAACCTGGTCAGTACAGCAGCCATCTCCTCACACCTCCCTACAGGGATCATCTGGCCATAATCTCCTTCCAGACCTCTCCTTTTTCTCAAAGGGCACACTGGTCTTGGCAAGCAGGCAGGCACTGGTGCTTCAGGCTCCAGGGGTAGGTGGTTTTGTATATCCCAGGGTGATTTCCCCTCACCCAGCTGGGAGACTCCCAGGTCATAGCCCCAGCTTAGGTCACAGGCAGAAGTCTTGCCAAGCTTTTCCCGTTCGCACAGCCCAATTGGCTTCTTAGCAGTTGACAGTTTTGATGGCCTTGAGCTCCCCTTCTTATAGTCCATTTCAAGACACCAAATGTTATTTAGGGTCTGAGTCCTTGAATGTTGTGTTGAGGGTCTGCCTTCTTTTAAAATGCCCACTCATCTGCCATGCCTTTCCTCCAGATAGCGGTCTGTCTCAGCAGGCGTGTTGGACGTTGCCCTTTTTGCAGGGTCACCCTGTTTTTTCAACCTTTTGTTGCTGAACCCATTTTTGATGGCTTTAGGACACTGTGCACTTTTTCCTTGCTGACTAATGGTAAAGTTCTTGTACTCTGTAACAAATATTTTTTACACTTTGCATCTACCAGATTGGTACATTTAATGTTCTTTTAAGTCCCTAGTAAATTGTACTACATGTACCCAGAGCCTGTAAATTAAATGCTACTAGTGGGCAGCAGCACTCATTGTGCCACACATTAGACTAGCCTTTTATAACATGTCTCAGGCCTGCCACTGCAGTCTGTCGTGCAGTTTTAAGCAGCCATTTTGACCTGGGAAAATAAGTCTTTTGTTGGGCATGAACCTTCCTTTTTAATACCTATAAGTCACTCCTAAGGTAAGCCATTAAGGCTCATAGGGCAAGGTGCACTGTATTTAAAAAGTAGCAAATGTTTAAAGAAGTATTACATCTCCAAGCAGTGAAAAACTCCTACAGTAGTTTTCACTATTGTAAGGTCATTCTCTTCCACTGGCTAACACTGAGTTACCTTACTACTTTTAATAAGCGCTAATACGAATAGGAAGAAGATAGAGATACGCTGTTTATACCCAAATAATTGTAATTTAAAATCGCCCTTAATGGTAACGTTGGATTTTAAGTCACTATTCTGAAAATGCCCCTTTCAGAAAGATGGCATTTTCTTGTCCCAACCAGTTGTGCCTTCTGCAAGTGTCCAGGCCTCAGGGCTGAGAATGGCTCTGCTGTTGGGGTTTGTGTCTTGCCTCCAGACAGTAACACAAAGGTGGCTTAGGTGTGAATAGGTTGGGCCATCTCGGGAGGATGACTGGGGAGGGGTACCCAGCCCCACTTACTCTTGAAGGGCTTTGCCTCCAGCACTCACAACAAAACCTAACACCAGGTTGGCCCTGCCTTTTGTCTCCCCCAGACAGTTTGAAGCCTTGACAGGGGAATGAGAAAAACATTCCAGAACCAGATATAGGGCAGGAGCGGGAAGTCCCCACAAAAAGGCAGGTACCAGGTATAAATCGACCTCCTGAGCCACGATTCAGAACACTCCTGGTTCTTTGGAAGTTACAGGAGTAGGACTGTCCTGCTGGCAGAAGCCTGCCCTGCTGCTTGAAGAACTGCCTGGCTGTTTGAGAAGGAAGACTGGACCCTCTTCCCTTCATTCCAGGATCACCAGTGACTCCAATGGTCAGTTGACAGACCTGTGTTATGTCGATTTGTATGGCACCCAAATCACCCATTAGGATATCCAGGCAATTGAGCAGGTGTGTAGGCTAGCAGTCCTCGCAGAGATATTTGAAGAGTCAGGTCTTCAGCTTCTTGCGGGACTTAAGAAATGACGAGGAGGTTCTGATGTGTTGTGGGAGGACATTCCATGTCATGGTTGCAATGTGGAGAACAAGAGACCCCCTGCTCTCCTTTTAAGGATGCAGGGGTTGTGTGTGAGTAAGAGTGAGGCTGAGTGTAGTTGTCTGGCATGCTGGTGAAAGTGTATGCTGCTGTTCAGGTATGCTGGTCTAGTGTTGTGCGAGGCTTTGTATGTGTGCATGAGGAGTTAAAATTATGAAGCCAGTGGACCTCTCTGAGGAGCTCTCTGAGGTGTGGTGAGATGTGGGTGCGGCATGGGAGGTTGAAAATGAGTCTTGCGTCTAAGTTCTGGATGGTCTGAACTCTGTGTAGGAGCTGTTTGGAGATTCTGGTGTTGAGTGCGCTGCAGTATTCAAATCTGCTGGTGTTGAGTGCCTGTGTGGCAGTTTGCCTGGTGTTCTGTGGCGACAACTTGAAGATTTTTTGCAGCATACTTAGGATATGAAAGTAGGTAGTGCTCACTGCATTGACTTGTTCCGTTATGCTGAGCTTCTCGTCCAGGATCCCCAGATTCTGGCGTGGTCAGTGGGAGTGGATGCAAGGCACCAACAGCAGAAAGCCATGCGTTATCTGAAACAATTAGCTCAGCAAAGTAATAACAGCCTGGAGAGAAAACACTGGCCATTTTTATAGTGGATTTAATCCTTCATTCTGCATCTTAAGGAACCAAGGTCAATTGGACAAATCCCTGCTGCTTAACTTAATTATTGCTCGGCTGGTGATCACCAAAAACCATGTTGCACACCAGCCATGAGATTTCATTACAAAAGTGGAGGCTACCATTACACATATACCTTTATTTGCTGTCCAATTTAAAAACAGCTTTCTACCGCATTCTTTTTACCCCTACAATATTAATATAGCCCAAAAATAATATTATAGCCCAAATATTTTAAATGGAAATGAATAACACCCAAAATCAGTGAGATTCAGGGCTTTTAGGGGACAACATAAAATATACCTACAAGAGGAATTTAAAGCCTCCTGTAAAGAGGCAGTAGATTCTGCCTTATCCAAGAGGAAGAGGGGATCTTCCTCGGAGGAAAATTATTACTCCCTCGCCGATGAAGATCTCCCTTCTACAAAAAAGAGGGAAAGTTGCACACAAAAGCAAAGACTTAGATAAAGTGCACAAACCTGCTTATACCACTGGTAGCCCTCACGCTACAATAGATACTGGTGCTCATAGCAGCACAAGAGAGAATGGCCACCTAAACAGGGCACAAAGAAAGGTTGCCCCTAGTGGCACATTAAGAACGAGTGACCTTATTGGTACATTAGATAACGATAACCTTTTGTCATCAGCAGATAACACCACTGACTTGGACGTGGATTTGATGTTTCAGACGATTTTGATGATGACATGGATCAACCCTCTACTTTCCGGGGAATTAAGGACCCCTTTGGGAGCAAAATGTTCAATCCCACCACAGTTAAACACCCTCGCAGTGCTGATTGGTGGCCATTAGACCATGTCTCCAAATACTTAAGCTATTGGGTTTAGAACCCTCTAGATAAGGACATGCGAAAGAAGTGAATGCCCAAGGCCTTTCACGGAGGACAAGATGTGCATCACACCCAATTTAGACCCCAAAATTATACGTTTTCATTTCAAATTTGGTAAAGACCCTAGGAAGGGTGTTGCGAGATGCCTGAAACAGTCTCAGGATAAACGTCTAGATATCATAGGTACCCTCACATGCATCTTGGATATGACAGAAGATGCCGGAGGCAAAAATATACCTATCAACATTGAGCTTCTAAGAGAATAGGCACAAAGGGCCTTATGCATGTTAGTTAATGCAAACGCAGACCTTATTATGGAAAGATGTAAAGCTGTCTTGATGAGACTAAATCCAAAGCTGGCCGACCTATCTTCAAAGGAAGATGTGAATCACACTAATGGACTCCGATTTGGAGAGAACTTTGCTAAAACACTGGGTAAATATGTTTCAACCTTCACAGCCTTCAGTAGAGCGCAATACAATATGCGCTAGGTTTTTGGCTCAAACTCACTTTTTGGAAGGGCTGACAGAAGGGGACAACCTGCCAGCCGTGGATCTTTTAGGTCCCAGTTCTACCAACAGGAATACAGAAACCCCTAGTACTACGGGAGGGGTTATCGTCAAAACTCAAACTTTTACCGTCAGAGAGGCAGAACCCCAAGAAACCGCGGAGGAAGAGCTGGACCCTCCACCCGAGGATATCAAGGTGAGCACCATTACTCCTTCAACCTCAAAGGTAGGGGGCTGACTAAGACTTTTTA
Source organism: Triturus cristatus (assembly GCF_964204655.1). Lineage (NCBI taxonomy): Eukaryota > Metazoa > Chordata > Amphibia > Caudata > Salamandridae > Triturus > Triturus cristatus. The sequence goes on along the minus strand of NC_140580.1, from coordinate 318,045,918 downwards.
CCCAAACATGGGAAATGATAACTCACGACCCTTGAGTTTTATAAACAGTTACAGGTTTCAAAATAGATTTTTGGGAAACCCCTTATCAACTCAAGAAACCCAAGGAATAACTTTTAGAATGGAAGAAAAGGACCCATAAAGACATAGAAGTAACACAGATGCTAAGCAAAGGAGCTTTAACAATAGTGAGCAACGACGAGATTCTTAACTTACAGGAATTTCAAAATGGAAGGTATTCACCTATTGTGAGATATTCTACAGACAGGAGATTGGTTAGTAAAACTAGACCTCAAAGACGCCTACTTTACTACTCCCATGGACAAGGACAGCCAGAAATATCTCTGTTTAACATGGAGGGGCGTACTTTACCAATTCATTTGCCTCCCCTTCGGTCTGTCCTTGCGGTGTTTCACGAAAGTACTTCGTCAAGTGGTCACTTACCTCAGGGAGAGAGGAGTAAGATTGATCATATATCTAGACGGCATCCTCATCATGTCACAGGACAGAATAGAGGTACAAAATCATTTACTTCTGACTATGAAACTCCTGGGTTTAATTATAAACACTGAAAAGTTGCTTCGGACTCCCACTCAAAAGATAGATTTTCTGGACTTTCAAGTAGATTCAGTCTTATCCCATCTAATTTTGCCACGCAAAAAAGTTGTAAAGATAAAAAAAAACGTGAGGTCAGTCTTATCCATAGACAATACGTCTCAAGGATCTGGCAAGCATTTTGGGACAACTCTCATCCTCTATCCAGGGCATATCTCCCGGTCCCCTACACTTCAGCGGTTTACAGAGACTAAAGGCCTTAGGTCTAAGAAAAGGGCTATGGTATGGAGACTCGATATTCCTATCACCAGATGCACAAGCGGATCTAAATTGGTGGCTAAACAACCTCAGTGCATGGAATGGCAGGGTCATTTTCGGGAATGTACCAGACTTTATAATACAATCCGATGCAAGCAACACAGGATGGGGAGCCCACTTAGGGAAGATAGTCAGGGGGGAGATGGTCCCTAGAGGAACAGTCTCTTCATATAAATTGATTGGAAATGCTGGCAGCCCTGAACTCTGTTATGAGCTTCAAAGACCTTCTAGAGAATATAAACACACTGATCTACTTAGACAACTTCACTGCAGTGTCTTATATGAACAGATTGGGAGGTGCGAGAACCAAGGTTCTCTCCGACTTTGCAAGAAAAATATGGTATTTTTGTTGGGAACACAAAATAATCATAAGAGCAGAATTTATTCCAGGAGTTCAGAATATAAGAGCAGACTGGAGCTCGAGATTCCTGAGGGACTCCAGCAATTGTGAGTTACATCCAGACGTCTTCCCTCTGATTCAGGACCTATGGGGTCCAATTCAGATAGATCTTTTTGCAAGCAGATTAAACTTTCAGGAGCTCCTCACTTCAGCTTGAAACCAGACCCAGGGGCTGCGGCAACAGATGTCTTTCTTCAACCTTGGGGCAAGACCATAGCCTACGCCTTTCCCCCTTTTCCTTAATTCAGAGAGTTCTGTGGAAAGTGAGAGTAGAATCCAGCAGTATCATTCTTGTGACTCCCTTCTGGAGATCCCAAGTGTGGTTCCCGGGAGTGATAGAGTTAGCTATAGATATTCCTCGTCTAATTCCAGAATCCCTCGGCCTGCTTCAGAACCCAGATGGAGAGGAACACCCTTTGGTTTTTAGAGGGGAATATGAACCTTCTTGTCTGGAGGATCCCAGGGGACCTAACAGATATTCAGACCTTTCATCAGAAGTTAAAGACTTATTGGATGAATCCTGGGCTGCAGGAACCAGAAAAAGATATAGGGGTGTGTGGAAGAAATTGTGCAGTTGGTGCCTGGAGAGAAATTTGGATCCTGTGGAGGTCCCTGTTCAACAAATAGAAAATTATTTAGCAACCCTCTTTAACTCTGGTCTCTCTTATTGGAACATTAATTGTTATTGATCCACAATTTCACCTGAGCATGCCTTAGTAAATAATTTAGCAATAGGTAGTAACTCTCTAATTAAACGAGTAATGAATGGTGTTAGACTTAAAATACCCTTCAAGCATGTTATGATTCCTTGTGGGATTGGCAAGATAATACTTTCTTAACTCTTAAACAGATTTCCATGAAATTGGCCACTTTACTTTGACTAAGTTTTTCAAAAGAGTTTCAGATATAAAGTTTCTGGAGTTATCTAGCTAATTTTATTCCAATAAAGGCGTACATTTAGACATTTCGAAAAGGATAAAAGTCTATGATTCTGTATTCTGTCCCTTTTTCAATGACTGTGAAAAATGATGTGTGGTACGATGTATGAAAGTTTATGATAACAACATTGCAGAATTTAGAAAGAGTGGAGTTGATCAACTGCTTTTATCCTATGTCACACCCCATAAACCAGTCTCATCAGCAACTCTAGCTAGAAGGATACGTACCATAATGAGTAAGGCTGGCATAGACCTGTCAAGATTCTGAGCCCACTATTCTAGAGGGGCAACACTTAGTAAGGTTTTTTTGGCCAGGAGGATCCCTTACGGACGTCTTAGAACAGCTGATTGGTCAAATGCTAACAACTTTGCATAATTTTATTTAAGACCAATAGAGCATGTTAGCAATGTAGCTCTCAACAGCTTTGAACATGCATAATGGTAGCCTCCCGTCCTGTAATGAAATGACGATTCTCCAATTATTATGCTGACAGAATCTTGATTTCATTAACCCCTTCAGTGCCCATGACGAGCTGGACTCGTCATGGGCTGCGGTGGCGCTGTGCCCATGACGAGTCCAGCTCGTCATGAACTCCGCCCGCTAATAAAAAGCGCGGCACTGGGCGGGGAAAGGGGCGGGCATGCAAGGGGTTAAAGACATACGGAGGCTAACATTATCCACCCCCTCACCCTATGAGGGGAAAAAATGTACTAAAGTTTAAGATTGTTAATTTTGTGACATTTAAGATTCAAAATATGTTTAGCATCCAGTGCATATTTCCTTTTACTCTACAATTTCTTTTTCTCTTATTTTAGATAATTCCACCTAGGATTGAGATGGTTTGCCGAACTTCTGTTTTTCTCGTATTACCAGAAATGGATATCTTTCATCCTTGTATTTTTCACAGCTTAAATAGGAAGATAGCCCTGTGCACTGGATAGTTATACTAGTTCACAAACATTCTATGTTTATGATGTATTGATGTTCTTTAAAGGACTGCATGTTGGGGCAGCAAATAAGAGTATATGCCTAATGTTAGCCTTCGTATGTCTTTAATGAAATCAAGATTCTCTCAGCATAATAATTGGAAAATTGTCATTCTTGACCTAGGTCACCTTACAGACACCTATTGATGAGTACAGGCCCCAGCTAGGCCCGCAGGACACAAGGGTTCGCTCTCCTGTAAAGAAATCTATAAGGAAGTTGGCACGGAAACTGCAAAGTACAAAGACACGGTTTATTAACCCTTAAGGGTGGTCCTACAATCCATACAATACCCTTCAGTATTGCATAGAGTAGCACAAAGAACTTGCATACACGGTCCCCTTTTATACACAACAGAGGGGCTCACAAGTGGGAGGATACGACATGAGACGAAGAATGTTACCTTTTATGGACATTTGCAATACAAGATCGATATGTGGGCGGAGCTGACATACTCCTTAAGCCCGCGAAAACATGGTCAAGCAAGGACTAACTGATAACAGATGTGGTCAAGTCTGGGCATGCGCCAGACGGACAAAGGAACTATTTATAGACTGTTACTAAGCAGATTACAAGAGCAACTGACACAAAGATAAGACTCTTCTCGTGCTGGGCACGTGGAGACATGACAATACAAAATGGAGTCCAGACTTCAGTCAACATAACAAGAGCACATGTGTAAGGGAGGAGAATTCATGTCTTTAGTAAATGCTTAATCACATCGAAGTTGCAATTTACAACAGACGACCCTTTCAGCATTTACTGAAGACATCCGGCTTGTTAGAATAATCATCATATATATCAATTATCATCATCTCTTCTACTTCCTTAGCTAAACGTTTCTGATAAGTGACATCGGCAATAGCTTTCTTATCGGGGATACAAAATGATACACATACGGAACAGAGCAAAGGACCACATTGAACACAGATACAGCAAGAAAACAGAACTGCTATAATTATGCAGAGACCAGTCAAAACCTTCCAACCCCAAGCAGTGATCAATGCCCAAAACCATCCAGAAAAGGACCAAGTGCCGTTTTCTGTATGGATTTCAGCTGCAATTTTATGCAACCTGTTAATTGCATTGTAGACTGAAGGTGTGTGGTCAGGAATAAACACACAGCAACTACTTCCGATAATTTTACAAGCTCCACCTCGATCAGCTAACATAACATCTAACACCATACGATTCTGCAATGCAACAATTCTGGTAATCTGTAATTCTTCCGTAAGATTCCCAAGAGCAGCAGCGGTTTGGTTTGTCACAGCCTCTACCACTCGTGTTAATCTTCGAACTTTCCTACTATTTAGGGCAGCTCCAACGAAGAAAAACAATCCTAAATTGAAGTCGATATACTGCTGCAAACTGGTGTCAGTCTGGTCCACGTCATCAATTGATAGAGTACGTTTATACCTATTTACAGTCACATTATTTAACAACTTTAAATCCTTATGATAGGATGCAGGTGCCAGAAATACAGGAGGTAACAAAAATGATACATAGCATACTCCAGACCAACCGGCTGGCAAACGATAATAACCTTTAGTTCCGCACACAAAGTACGTATTATGGGATGCTAAGAAAGTACTGTTATTCAATCCATCGATGTTTAATATGGTAATACAATCGCTAACACCGACAGGAATATAACCCACACTTTGGACACACAGGTCCGCTTGAGCTTGTTCCACTTGAATCACAAATTTGTCTTTTCCCACAGTGTCTCTGGTGTTCGTGAAAACATATGGAATCGATTCATTGTCTGGTCGATACTCTTCCCATTCCCAAATTGTCCCATTCGCTTGCGGATATCCATCTTTATCCTGATGACATTCTTTATTGAGTCTGAAGAGTAATCGTCCCACTGTGGGTTTCCGAGTGGCAAAAAGCAAAGTGTACCATGCTCTACAAGAGCCATTATGAGAGAAAGGAAGAGGTATGAATGGCGTTCCTCCTTTCTTCTGATGAGCTGGCATCATACCACATATCCAACAGTTCGTAGCATTGGTGGCAACATGGGTATGATGTAACATCTGGATGAAAGTGTTATTCAAGTAGGACTGACGATGCTTCAACTCTTGATACGGAAGGGTATAGAAATAGTGCTCCGCAGGCACTGGAGTGGTCAACACAAGCAACTCTCGGGCAGGAGTCACATCCTCCACAAACCATGTGGTTATCCCTACAATAGCTACTGTGAGCATAAAACCTGTTGCACAAAGGATCTTCTTTTTCTCCATGTCAAAATAGAAAATCAATATCTTCCTGAGACTAAAGGGTTGTCAGAACTCTTCCCCTTGGGCAGCGGTCGATTTCTTCACCAACGGGCCAAGACGGGTGTCGCTACACTAATGCAGGGCTGATCCCCCCCCCTTGCCTCACTGGCTCTCCGTTTCACTAACCCAAGGGCCGTTCTGACAACATGTCCCGATACTGAAGGATTCACTTTCTTGGCCTCAGATGATATCGCCTTCCTCCAGGAGTCGCGTGGTCCGGAAAGAGCTCCTCAGCGTCGTTCGATTCCACAGCACGGCCTTTCTCTGTGGTCAGAATCTCTCGTTGATCGGTCAGTACAGCGGGCTCCACCAATCCGGGCGGTACTTTGCGGCAGTGCAGGGAATGGATCCAATTCTTTCTGTTGGAAACTCGCACAGCCGTCCTCGTTGCCAGTAAGACTTGCTCAGGGCCCACCCATCTCGGCTCTAGGCTGTTCGTCCTGTCGAAGATTTTCAACATGACATAGTCTCCAGGCCGGAGACTATGTCCTTCGCCGGCGGACCGATCAGGGAGCGCCTCCCGGACCTGTTGATGAATGGAAACCAAGTTATCCGTTAACTGTGCCAGATAATCATTCATCATTACACAAGGTACATCATACACAGTCTTAGGTTTTGGTGGACCCCAAATATTCATTGGACGTCCAAAGACAATCTCATACGGTGTAAGACCGATTCGAGAGTGCGGTACCGACCTAATTGACAACAATGCCAGCGGTAAAGCATCTGGCCAAGTCAAAGACGTTGAAGCTTGGATTTTAGCGATCTTGAGCTTCAGTGTACCATTATACTTCTCGACTAGTCCTGCAGATTGAGGGTGGAATACTGCGTGGAACTTCTGGGTGATGCCTAGACCCTTCAGAACATACTTTATAACGTCCGCTATAAAGTGGGGCCCGTTATCACTCCACAGAAGTCTACAAACGCCATATCGAGGGAAGAACTCCTTCAACAGCATCTTAGCGGTAGTCATTGCAGTATTGTCCTTCGTGGGGTATGCCTCAACCCATTTGCTAAAGGCACACACCACTACTAGAACATACTTCAAATTATTACAACGCTCCAGCTAGATGTAATCCATCTGCAAAACCTCAAAGGGTGCAGTAGGCGTTACGAACCCTCCTGCTGGGGTCCGAGTCCCCTTTCCTGGATTGTACCGCAGGCAGATCATACAGGTCTGCACCACTCTCTTTGCCGTGCTAGCAATCTCTGGATGCTCCCAAACTTGGGTAAGCAATTTTACAATTGCGGAAGCTCCAACATGTGCTAGCCCATGTGCCATCTGAACCATAGGTTGTACAAAAGCTGTGGGTAATTTCCATCGATCCATCTGCTTATTTCTCCAGCAACCCTCATCATCCAATTCTCCCTCACTGGACCATTGCTCCCGTTCTTTATCAGAAGCGGTCCTCTGTATTTCTCGCACTTCTTCCTTCGCATCATGCCATCTTTCTACTTGTGACTTTACTACATACATGGCAGTAGCACCGGGCTGCATCGCAGTCTCCCGCGCCACCCGGTCTGCTAACGCATTCCCTTCTCCAACTTTATCGACTACTTTCCTATGGGCGCTACATTTAATGATAGCAATTCTCTTCGGATATGTCAATGCAGTTAAAAGATTATGAACTAACTCCCCATGCATTATTTGTACTCCATGCGACGTTAAGAACCCTCTTTCCTTCCAGAGCAGGCCGAAATCGTGCGCTACTCCGAAGGCATAGCGGCTATCTCAATCAATCAATCAAATAGACTTTATTCGGATTTCACAAACCATCCATAAAAGCACATAAACAAACATTTTAAAATACACATCAGAAGCTACAATTTTGGGCCGTCAAACATTACATATAAGAATATAATTTATAAAAAGACAGCAATGAAAACACAAAAACCTACTGACCGGGCAGTGCAAAATATGCCATCGTACAACAGTAAATGAGGTTATACTTAGAAAATTCGCTCATAAATTTGTAATAATAATGTATTAAATTCCGACAGGACATATTTTAAAGTGCAAAGTGCATGTTTAAACAGAGCTAATCAATTTTCAACGACCTGCGTGAGCATACAATGGCTTTAAGAAAGCTACTAACTCTAAAAATTAGTTCATCAGATCCTAGCATTAAGAAGTGTCTATAGGCAAGGTTGTGGCTAAGCAAATCATATTTCTTACAATATGGTATTAGATAATGTCTTGTGTATTTCATATAAAATCCACAGCCAAAGATGAAATGAGGCATACTCTGGGTTCCACCGCGGTCACAAGGACAATGTAGTTTTTCCAAATTTTTAGTGTAACCCAGTGGAAAGCAGATGAGATTTATAATGCTCTTGTCCCTGAATCTAAATAATAAACATCTGGTCCATCTACCCAGTTTTTTACATAGGTAAGGCTGGGGGGACATCGGGGATTCAATATAAGATTCCTGGATTGATAAATAGTCGACTGTGGATTGTTTCACAAAAACTGCTCTATCCCTTTCATTCTGGAAATGCTGATAGAGTGCTCTTCTCACCAAATTTTTATGAGAGACGTCAATCCTATCCGGATATGTAAACAGGTGACCGTAATTGACGCTCTTAAGGCTGCTCTCTACCGCATTAATCCATGGGATTAGGGCTACATTATCACTTTTCAGGCAGTCTAAAATAATCTCACGAGTCAATGAAGCTGCCGAATTTTGCCATATCCTTAGCCAAAATAATGCAGGTCTCGCTCTAATAAAATCCTCAACATATTTTAATTTTAATTCATTGTGACATACAAAGGTCGGTGCGCTAATAACTCCCCCCAAGATTTTTCGACAAAATCTGTTCTCTTCGCTCTGTAGTGGTTTGCAGTTTGAAAACCCCCAAACTTCTGCGCCATATGTGCCAGTTGGGAGACATTGGGTTCGATAAATTTGTAATAGGCTAAGAACCACATCGGCCTGGCGCGGTTGGCGTAGGGAGGTGATAGAATTAATCGATTTTGAGAGTTTGTTTCTCCCCACCGCCACGTGTGGTTGCCACGAACCACTATTAGAGAATAAGAGACCCAGATAGGGGAAAGTGCATGTGCTTTTCAGGATATTTGGACCTATCACAATCTTTGGGATTTTATAATTTTTAGGGCCGCAGGTCATGATAAACGATTTATTAAAGTTAGTGCACAGCCCAAGATCGGACATATAGTTAACGAATCCCGTTATTAAAACACGCAGGGCATTCGGAGTGCGGCCCATAAGGACCGCATCATCAGCGTAGAGTAACGCCGGGATTGGTTTCTTGTTAATAATTGGAACGTCCTTTGTCATTTTGCACAGGGAATGAGTTAATTCATTGATGTATAAAATAAAAAGCAAGGGGGCTAAGACACAGCCCTGTCTTACCCCCTTGCCAATTAAAATCTCATTAGAAACCTCACCATCATTGTTTAAACGAACTCGGGCTTTCAAGTTACGATGAAGATTGGCCAGAAAGTGAACTAGGGGTTCGTCTAAACCATAATTTAAAAGAATGGACCACAAGCGAGAGCGATTAACAAAATCAAACGCTGAGCTTAGGTCCATAAAGCCAAAATACAGAGGAGATCGTTTGGCTCTCGTATATTTGGCCATTATAAGATTAAGGTTTAGGCATTGTTCCACCGTCCCAAGCTTGCTCCGAAAGCCAAGCTGGCAACGGTGGATGATGGAGTTTTCGTCTGCCCAGTTGCTTATTTTATCAAACAAGACCCTACCAAGGACCTTCAGGGTGTTGTCTATCAGAGATATTGGGCGATAACACCCCGGGTCCATCCTGTTTCCCTTTTTAAAAATAGGCACAATGGTACTACAAGACCATGTAGGAGGGATAGATTCCTTACCTAAATTATTAAAAAGATTACAAAGTAGGGGGGCCCAAAACCATGTATTTGATTTTATCTGGTCGATGGACAGACCATCCGGGCCGGGGGCCTTGTTACCAGCGCTATTTGCAATGGCTTCCTCCACCTCCTCTAGTGTAATGACTACGGTATCATCTGGGAAAGTGTCCTCAGAAGAATTCCCAGCTGTAGCGTAGAGCTTAGAAAAGTGGCTGACCCATGAATCACCTGTAATATTACAATTTATCGGGGTGATGTTACTACCCAGGGCTCTCAAACTTTTTACTTCTTTCCAGAAGCCGGTGATGTCTTTTAGGGCAGTTGTTTTAGTGAGATTATCCCAATGGCTTATTAAGAGCTCTTCAGTTCTGGTTTTTAAAACCTGTTTATATTTAAAGCGTAATGAACTGACAAGGGGAATATCTCGGGGTTTAGCTTCAAGTGCTTTCCTGAGTTCTCTATTAGCCCTGGAACAATTGGTGTCAAACCATCTTTGAGTGTTTATATTATGTTCTATTACCGGTCTGGAAATAGCCCTTTTTATTGCTGCACATAGATCACAAAAGGATCTAGTAATATCAGGGCCGCCAAATGTTAGGCAGTTGGAAATCAACAGGGGATTATTCTTAATTACATTGATTAGGATATCTCGGTTATTAATCCCTCTCCAGATAATTCTTAGTCTATCGGTGGATACATTAATGTTTTGAACTCCGACCTCACACGGACCTACTGGCTTTTTAATAGATTTAAGATGAATTACTAATGGTAGATGGTCACTGTATGGGCTACTGACTACCTTAGATTTAATTAACACTTCACTAAGGGGGGAAGAGGTAAACATATAATCAATCGTGGTTGAAGAACCACGACCAATATACGTGGGGGCCGGTACCCTTCCCTCATCAATTCCAAAATGGCCCATGACATCATCTAGATCTCTACTTTGTAAAAGATCCAACAATTCCGAGCCTCGACTACAGGGCGGGGATGTAGTATGAATATGAGCGTTAAAGTCTCCGCCAACACAAATACCATCGAATAAACCGTATTTTTCGCCATCAACAACATCATCGATAAACTTAAACAGTTCTAAAAAGGTGGGGTTAGGATGGTTGACAAAATCATTATTATAAAAATTTATAAAACAAATCTTTAACCTTGCGACATATTTAACAGCAACCAGATTTTTACTGACCACGTTTAGAGGTTCAATTTTCGAGTCCTTAGAGATTTTTGCCCAGATAGATAAACCGCCACTTGGGCGTCCCAAAGCAGGGGTTGGTACAATAAGATTGTGGCAAAAGAAACCCTCCAACAATTGGGTAGATGTACACCATGTTTCCTGTAACATTACCACATCAAAGTTACTTATCCAGGTAACCCATTCTTTAATTTTCATCTTACCTGGAAGCCCTGCAATATTCCAACTAATGACACTTAGGGTGTCAGTTGATGGACTAATGGTAGAGGAAGTAGGAATAATGGGACAGTCTAAACAAGCTACATGTGGCAGGACTAATCTATCTGGACAAGGTTTATTAATACGTGTAGAGTTGACCATATCCATAGGCACTGTACTGACAACCTTATCCACTGTTATGGGGGGTGTTGATGGTTGTCAGTCTAAGCTTTCTAAGTTCGATAAGGTGGAGAATCTATTAGCTATAGGGATGGTGTAAGAGGCTGTTTGAATTGGTCTGTGGGGGGGCTTATAAAAATAGCCCAAAGGGTGAAGGCTTATTGTAGTGGGTGTACTGGCATAGATGTTACTTGTGTCCATAAAATATTTCACAAAATTCGGATGTCTGAAGTTAATCACTATACAATCCCCGCTAATATTTTTCTGTTGTGGCCCCACCCAACTTACCCTACGAGTTAGTATGATTTCGTTTGATATATTCCATCTTGCCCCTTTATGTTTTGTCAGCCAATTAATGCATTTGTTATGTAGTTGTACCCAAGACTCACTTTGGCCTTCTTTTAGAATAGGTACGCCAGCTAACACTAAAACATATGGGCAAGATTCTGGGGGTAAGTTGAGGAACTGCCCTGAATTATTAGCAGATCTGTTTCTATCTAATAGACCTCCACCAGTACTTGTGTCATCCCGAGTAATACCTATCCTGTCTGTTCGGGAAGCTAGCGGGGTCTTGGCATCCGAGATAGAGATACCAGTTACTGTTCCTCCTAAACCAGGGGGGTCATGATCAGGGCCCGTAGACAATGTGGGTAAAATATTAGCAGGGATACTGTTGGGTGGCACAATTTTATCAACAGTAAGGCCTTGCATATTTACATGGCTCGGGTCAATGACGGCATTCTGGTTCCCCTCCCTCAGATCCTTGCATAAAGTTTCTAATTTACTCATAATTTTGTCACCTCGCACAGCGTCTAAGCTAATAGATCCTTTCCTTTTTGTTTCCTCTTTTTTAACAAGGTTTTCGATTTTGTCCAGTCTCTTAAAAACAGTATTAAATTGTTTGACTATTTGAATTTCAACTTGTTTAAAAATAGTATCAACAATTGTTTCTATCAGGTTGCCATTGAATTTGAGTAAAGAGTTTTGATCGGTAGCCTCAGTCTGAGTACTGGCTGTATTAACGCTACTCTCCTTGGATAACATAGAGACTCTACAAATACTTTTGTCCGCAATTGGAGACTCTAATCTTCGTGTGAGAGTAGTAGGTCTCTCGGATCCTTCATCCAATGGAGATGAGGAGAGTAGTGAATCCTCAATGGCACTTGATATTACTATTTCACAATCTTTGGCTTTATCTTTGTTCCACAAACACTGTGGCGTTGGTTGATTTCTACATCGACCTAGTTGTTTCCTTTTATTTACTATACATTTCACTGGGCCTCTCTTACGTTTCTCTCTTGCAGGTTTGTTGGAGCGTGGCATTTTATCTAGTGCAGGCTCCGCTTGACAGTCTGTTACAACAATAGTCCGCAAACTTGAATTTCCATTAGTCATACTTAGAGTGTCCACGTTACTATTTGTTTTAACAACTGTTACTATGGGGGAGAGAGGGAGGTCCGGATTGGATAAAGCCTTAGGTGATTGCGAACATGGCACAGTAGTAGCAGTGGTGGGGAATCCAAAGGACATTCTACGTTCAGTGTCGGCGATCTCATTTGTAACCATAGTGAGAGCATTAGCCAACAGTGCATCTATTGATATGGACGAATCAACAGGGGCGGCAGAAGCATTGCATGTAGTTTTCGTAGTACGTTTACCCATGCTTAACGTAATTACCTGTTTCGTATGTAGGCTCAAGGGGGATGGCCCAGCCCGGCCTCTTCCGTCCACTGAGGGCCACAGAGGGCCCGCCCTTTGCCCGGGCTTAGCCCGGCGCCGACCCGCGCGCGATCCCGCGTCGCGGGGGCTCTCGCTGGCTTTATGCGCCTTCAGCGCGCTCTGCTTGCGTGGGCGGGTTCCTCCCGCAAAGGTTGCTGGGAGCAGTAGTCTCCCTGCTCACAGCGGCCGTGTTGATGGAAGATACGGCGGCGGCAGGGAGACGCTGTGGTATGCAGGTGTAGGCGTCCTCACGGAAAGCAGGTAGGCTGCGTGGCAAATAGCGGCAGACTGGAACAATGACAGATAGCGGCTATCTGTATAAACATTCACACACAATCCTGTACTGAGCTCACATGCTCGTGTTAATGCTATCAGTTCCGCTGCTTGAGCTGATTTCTGTGGTATGCGTGCTGTCTCCACTATTGTTTGCAATGTGGTAATCGCATACGCTGCTGAAGTCGTACCATCTGGTAGCTTCAGGCATGACCCATCCACCCACAGTTCTCCATCTACATCTGAAAAGGGCGTATCCTGGAGATCAATACGACCCTTTGTTTGTTCCTCAGTCATAAGGATACAATCATGTGCTTCTCGTGCCTCAGACCGAGTCTCGGGGTATGGCAACAATGTGGCAGGATTTAACGTCACGCACCTCTTCAACGTGATATGAGGAGCCAAAAGCGTCAGCTCATATCCCGTTAAACGGGCACTGGTCAAATGCTGCGTCTTTGTCTGATTAAGCAGGGCATCAACAGCATGGGGGACTAATACCAACAGCTTATGAGATAACACAATTCCCTCGCTCTGGCGTATTGACACAGCTGTCGCCGCAACCGAGCGAAAACAACCAGGCAATGCTCGGGCAACAGGATCAAGTACAGCCGAAAAATATGCACAAGGGCGCTGCTTGTCGCCGTGCATCTGCACTAAAACCGATAATGCACATCCATCTTTCTCATGCACATACAGCGAAAAAGGCTTGGTATAATCGGGAGTCCCTAACACTGGTGCTGAACAGAGGGCCTGTCGCAGTTTCTGAAAGGCAGTGTCACACTCATTCGTCCAGGGGAGCGGGATAGGTGTATCTTTTGTCAAAAGGGCTAACAATGGCTTGGCTATGTACGAAAACCCTAATATCCACTGCCTGCAAAAAGAGACAAGACCCAAAAATGCGCGCACGTCCTTCTGCGTGGACGGCGTCGGTGTATCCAGAATCACTTGAACACGGTCTGGTGTGAGTGCACGTCCCTCCTTAGACAAAAGGTGACCTAGATAAGTCACCTTTGGTCTACAGAATTGCAACTTTTTCCGAGAGACTTTGTGATTGTGGGATGCCAAAAAGGAAAGCAAAGACAACGTACTCGTTTCACACAACTCCGGGGTGTCAGCCGCCAGCAAGATGTCATCAACGTATTGAATGAGGGCGACACCCTCGGGCAGAACAAAGGAGTCCAATTGTCTTTTCAAAGCTTGACTGTAAATGCTAGGGCTTTCCGTATAGCCCTGAGGTATTCTACAAAATCGGTAAGACCTATTATTGAGAGTGAACCCAAAAAGGTATCGGCTATCGGGATGAATGGGAATTGAAAAGAAGGCATTTTTCAAATCAATAACTGAAAACGTGGTTGCCGTAGGCGGGACCAAAGTAAGCAACGTCGTGATATCCGAAACCACTGGGTACTGAGGTATCACGATCTTATTCACTTCTCTCAAATCAATGATAAACCGATAGACTTTGGCATCCGTATCCTTTTTCAGAATAGGTAGAATCGGGCTATTACAAACATTATAGGGAACTTCTTCCACCACTCCCACCTTGATCAAATCCTGCACAATCTGTATAAGAGCCTCTTCCCCCTCCTGCGAAATACGATACTGGGGAAGGCGTGGTAACACCGCCCCCTCCTGGACACTAATGTGAACGGGCGGAATCACCATCTGTCCCACATCAGTGTCCGAGGTGGCCCACAGAGCACGAGGGAGGGCAGCTAACACAGCATCTTCTGTAACCACACACATCCGTTCAGACAGGGGATAATTGTCATTCAATATCACCCGCACTCCAGCAGGGGAACACCGGATCGTAGCTCTGAAGTGCTTCAGCATATCAAGGCCCATAATATTATCCGGCGTGTTCGGAGCTAACAAAAACGGACAGGGTGCAGAAAAGGAATTAACCTGAAATGTGAGGGGCTGCGAAAGAGGGCTTCGGGAGAGTGTTCCATCAAACCCTACCGATGTAACCATTAAGCCAGATGGGGGAGCCCTCGGAACCAATTGTTTAGACAGCGCACTACGAGTCGCTCCTGTGTCCACTAGAAACTGATCAGTGGAGCCCAAAACCTCAGCTGATACGTAAGGACCCCTCTGATCAACTGGCACCTCAACTGATTCTAACCCCCATCCAACGCATTCCTATGCATGCTGAGAATCATGGTACCCGGAACGGTCAATCCCCGACACTTGATACTGATTTTGTCGATCAAAAACATTAGACCTATCTCGTTGCTGCCCGGCAAGGTCAAAACGAACGTGATCATTAGAATTCCCTCTAAAATTCGAGAAACCCCCTCTACCTCTCGGGCCACCCTGAGTGTGTCCCTGACCGTGTCCCTGCCGTGAAGCATGCAACGCTGGGCATTCTCTGGCCCAGTGCCCCGATTGCTTACAATACGCGGATTGATTCCTATTCAGATCCGATCGGCCCGAGGGAGGACCATAAAATCCTCCCCTACCTCTATTTACACCCCGTCGGGGCGGACCATATACCTGTGCTAACATCACCTTCGTTTTTAAATCCTTCGATTTCTTTTCCTCCTGCCCCTTCGCTTCTAGCTCCTGGCGCTCATAGTACTGAGCTATAGTCAGGAGGGCTGTCGGGGTCGTAGTGGACCAAGAACTTTCACTCGCTTTGAGGTGAGCTGCAATTGCCGGTAATAAATTCGCCACATATTTGTCAGCAAAAAGGTGCCGACCCGTATCATCCGTAAGAGACTGACCACTAAAATCATGGAACGTCTCCTCAAAGCGCGTAAAGAAATCTGCAACTGATTCATCGGCTTTCTGCTTACACGAGGCTAGCATATTCCAGTCAATCTTTTTAGGAGGAATGATGGTCTTCAACTTAGTCAGGATAGCAGCGGGGAGATCTAAGATAATCTGAGGTGGTTTCTGCGCGGGCTTTCTCTCCCTATCCTCATCCTCAAGTTCAGACCATCGAGCCTTAAAAGTGGCAACATCATCCACCTTCCGCACGGATCGCCACATATCTGGTGGTAGAATAAGCCCAAAGAACAAATCTATATCTGCTAAGGTCATAATACAAGAATTCAAGGCCCCCTCGACTTCTTCGTAAAAGGCCGCTGGATTCTTGCGGGGATCAGGCAACGCATTCTTTAATGCCATGACGTCAGCCCTGTGCCAGGGAGTATAAACCCAATTATACACAAAATATCCCTTAGCATCGGCGGAGGTAATATCCGAGCTAGTCCCCGCTCCTTTAGGAGGAACATACAAAGGCGCCGCCTCGCGCATTGGTTTAGCATGCACTGGATCGCTCTTATCTGATTGAGAGGTGGATGAATGGCCGCCTCCAGTACGCGAATCCGACCGCTTTTCCTCCTCAAGATGTTGGCGCGCTTTCTCTTTAAGGTCTGCTGCCGCATCCCGCAACGCAAACAGTCGCCGAACCGCCTCAGGCGCCTTAGAGGGAGAAAAAACACCATTACGCAATGCTTTAGAATCTAATACCACATCAGCAGGTTCAAAGACACTGGAATATTTCCGAAAGGCAGCAATCACTTCATCAGAAAAGTGTCCCAAGAAATACAACCTTTCTCTATCCTGCCACGACTCCCAAGAAGCCAACAGTTCATCAAGGGATAACTTGCCCTTACATGCACGATAAGAAAACTGGCGAAGCTCACCCATTCGCTCAGCCGATAACATGGACCGCGTGTCTACCTTACTCGAACCCGATCCAGAATCTTGTGGCCTCGGGGCAGACGCGCCAACATAAGGAGGCGGAGAACGATCTAATAAATAAAAATCATCGTCATGATTATTAAGGACAGGATAGAGTGTCTGACGAACAGCATATTGACCCGAGACTTGTAACCTATGTTCTTTCTCTTGTTTCTCCGTCTGTTCTCTTTCCTCCCGACGCTTTGCTTCCTGCGCTCTCACATGATCATTCTTTCGTTGCTCTTTATCAAACAGCGCTTTCTCGCGTTTCTCTCGCTCACGCACTTCCTTCACCCATAGTCGCACACACTCAAACATGTCTTGACGCGCACGCCGTTTACACATACACTGTTCCACATACTCAATCTTACGTATATCAAACGACCCATACAACGGCCACCGTAACTCAGGATCCTTCTTGGTATATTTCCTCCATACTGTGCTGTACATTATGGAGGAAAGACCATGCTTCACATACATATCCCTATTAGGAGTCCCCTCTGGGGGAGCTGGAGCAGATTCCTCGAGGTTTAACCGGTTTCCAAAGCAGCAGCACCACTTACGGAGTGCGCTAAAAGCAGGCATGCTCAAAAATAATGCAGAATATGCAGTATTATCAAAAAAATGGCACTTAAACGTTGTGCTGTTCAAAGTTACACAGTTCCGGAGAAATATCTCCACATTACCTGCCTATATGTGTTGCAACGCATATATTCTCACAATAATCAATACAAGATATGACCGGTCATCACAAATCAAACTCAAATAGCCAACCCAGGCTTCAAAAACTCGGAGCAAGTACCGTACAACGGTTCTTACCAATCAAGAGTCCAGATTCCAACTGCCAAGCTCCGAAATTCGCCCAAACGGCTGTCACGGCAGAACCGACAGAAGAGGTCTCAGTCGAGGACCGGCGCCACCCAGATGGTCAGCTCGGAAGGGAAGGAAGAAAAACCTCGGGATGCCAGGACTAAAGTGCCTCTGGCAGTGATCACATCCCCGGCCAAATTCCTCACCTTCGTCGCGACCAATCCTTCGAGCATCCGAGTCGCCGATGAGCCCCACGTGACGGGCGCCAATTGATGAGTACAGGCCCCAGCTAGGCCCGCAGGACACAAGGGTTCGCTCTCCTGTAAAGAAATCTATAAGGAAGTTGGCACGGAAACTGCAAAGTACAAAGACACGGTTTATTAACCCTTAAGGGTGGTCCTACAATCCATACAATACCCTTCAGTATTGCATAGAGTAGCACAAAGAACTTGCATACACGGTCCCCTTTTATACACAACAGAGGGGCTCACAAGTGGGAGGATACGACATGAGACGAAGAATGTTACCTTTTATGGACATTTGCAATACAAGATCGATATGTGGGCGGAGCTGACATACTCCTTAAGCCCGCGAAAACATGGTCAAGCAAGGACTAACTGGTAACAGATGTGGTCAAGTCTGGGCATGCGCCAGACGGACAAAGGAACTATTTATAGACTGTTACTAGGCAGATTACAAGAGCAACTGACACAAAGATAAGACTCTTCTCGTGCTGGGCACGTGGAGACATGACAATACAAAATGGAGTCCAGACTTCAGTCAACATAACAAGAGCACATGTGTAAGGGAGGAGAATTCATGTCTTTAGTAAATGCTTAATCACATCGAAGTTGCAATTTACAACACTATAGCAGGTGAGAATTTAGAAATTTTATTTTCTAGCACATGCATTTCATTGGACAGACAACTGACATGGGAAGAATAATCGCCTCATTTTTCATTTGATTAGGCACTGTATCTTAGGTGGCACAATTATTTGTCTTTCGTTTATAATGTCTGTTGGTGAAAATCGTTCTGGATGGCACAGACATAAGGTGCTGATGCAAAAAATTTTTTTGGGTGTACTGTGGCACACCTGCAAGTATCGGAATGTACCATGAGTTTTTCTTCGGAACGTTGTATAAAACCTATGTATTACTAACTAATTTATTTGGAAATCATTGTACAACACAGTGCAGCTTCATGTCCTCCACAATGTGTAGAAGGAGGAAGCACCCTCAACCCCACATGTCTTCAAAATAATCTGGTTAGCCTGCTCTTTGTAATGTGTGGATGGTATTTTTGGCTGTCTTCGTCAGCAACAAACCCAATCTCCTATAGACAATCTCAGTTCTGGCAGGCAATGAAACCAAGGTATAGTAGCAAGATTGGTTTGAAAAACATCCAATCTGGTGAAAGAGGCTACAGGATCTGAACCCAGGACACTTACTAAGATTGATCTAACCCCAATCAGACAGTTTTTCATTTTCAGTAATGAAAGGGTAGCACCACCCTAGGATAACTACTGTTTAAAAAAAGCAAAATACAGTTCTAGAAAAAGGTTGAAGGAGATAGGAACCCCAGTTTTAATACAGTGGTAGAGGTAGAGATGATAACACTTCACTTTTTGTTTAATGAACTCATTTATATTTGTAAATTCCTTTCACAGTTGACATCTAAAGATGATTTTCTCAATGGCTACATTGAATTAAGCTATTTTTGGAGTCTATGGCACACTCCAAGAGCCCTTAAACCTCTTTTTGTAAATCAATAACACCAAACCATTTTAGTTCAGCTTCTACTGGTCCACTGTGTACAAATCTTTTTACTTTAGCCCTATTGGTGTCTACATGTCTCTGCAGGTGATTTATGCACACACCGCTACCACTTGGCTTTAGGTGCTTTTCTCCTTCCGCTTGGGAGAATGTATCTCATTGCTCCTATCAAGATGTGTTCGGCACTTCCTCCTCACAAATGAGAAGGGATGTTCATGCTCACTAAAACTATCACAGTGACTGCTGAACATGTGGATCTGTTGAGAGCAAGTTGTGCCACTGAAACCACATTAAGGGCCTGATTACGAGTACAGCGGTCCACAGGACCCTCGTACTTGTGGTGTCGGTCCGACCACTGCCACACTGCGGGCCCTCCTGCAGTATTATGAGACTGGCCGTTTAACTGCCACAAAACCACCCGTTCCTCCGGGATCAAGGATCCACTGCACCAGCAGTCTGAAATAGGCAGTAGTATGTTAGTGGTGCTGCTGTGGCATTGCTGAGCATATTATGAGTTGTGGGTCTGCTAGAGCAGAGTTTTCAGTTTGAAAATTAACTGGGTTTTGAAGCTCTGGCATGTCTATTTGTTATATTAATTTATTAATTATTAATTATTAATTATTTGTCTTGTGTAAGTGTTTATACTAATCAACTCGTTTGTTTTAACAAGAGAGAACTACACGTGGGAACGCATAAGTGTGCTGTTTAATAATAATGTGCGTGTTTACATGTTTAAAGATTGCTGTGTGTTGTTTATTTTTAAGCACAAAACGCTTTTCGAATTAATGCTTTTCTATGTTGCAAGAGCTAGATAATTGCATACACATAAGGGTATTAGTGGGGTTAACACTGTTCAATCACTATGCTGTGGTAACGTTGTTTTTTGTCTCTTTTAATTAAGATGGTCTATTGTGGCCTATTGTGGCCTAAATAAAGATGGCCGACATGTAAAGCCTGGCCTCGAGTAGAAAACTGTGACGAGAGAGAGCCTTGCTGAATATGGTCCTGAAGTCAGCTGACCACAGTCCTTGCTTTGCCTGGTTAAAACTTTCCGTGAGGACAGCAGCAGTTTTGGGCGATCTCCAAATGAAATGAAACGTCCTTGGCAGCTTTGGGAAACAAAGGAGCTTTAAAGAAAGACTCTGAATTATGATCTCATTGCCGAGGAGACGTGGAAACTACAAGATACAAATGTATTTTTTGGTTCCTGTTCCGTTATGTTTATTTTGTGATTTTTCCTGAGCGGAGATTTTCAAATGTAGCGATGCTACATCCTTTCCTTCTCGCTTCGCTCAGAGGTTTGACGGAAGAAGTCAATACAAATTATATTTTCCTTTGTTTAATTTTCTATAAGAATTGTTAGCCTAGAGAGGGTTTTTGCCACTTGCCATTTGCCTTTTGCCGCGTTCCGAATCTGCGTTGGTGAAGATCGTTGCTGAGGGGACTTCGTCTTGAGAGACTTTACCGAGAGACTTGTCCTGACCCGTTCTGACATTTAGCTAGAATAGGTAACTATGAGAAAAATGATTTATTCTGATTGATTTTCTTTGACTAATTTTAGATAAAGCAATATAATTTTGAATATGGTGTTGGTTATTATTTCTTGTCAATTATTGAGTATCATATTTTGATTATTATTGTATAGATTGTTTAGATTATGTTTAAGGGCAGTCTCAATAACCAGATTTTATCGACCTCGATATAGATGCAGGGTGTTTAGGAGTTTTTCTTTCCACAGGTTATTGCTGGTAGAGTATTTGAGCGTATGTTGGTGAAATGGGCCCTAGTGTATGAAGAATGTATGTGCGTGTAACTGTGAGATTACTCTATCTGTGGAAGTAGAGATATTATATACACCTTGATCTCTATCAATTTCCTGGTAGCAGAGTAGGATGGTTATTGATGATTGTCTTGATCTGATTAGATTACATATTGATTATTGATTATTGATTATTGATGTTGGTATATGTACTAATACTATATGTTGGAGTCGTCATGTTGAGTTATATGTAGTGCTTCTGGAACTTGGAAGCTGGTAGCAGTTCCGTAGTAGGGCAGAGGGAAGTATATGCTGCTCTCGGGAAAGACGGGATTGTTGGTCCTGTATGTATGCAGGAAAATTCACATTGTCTGAGTTCGGAATCAGTGACATTATTGTATGTTACTATTAGAATATATTTCTGGTATATAAGGAGTGTGTATGGTAGTGAAGGTTATCTGTGAAACTCTGGTCTTAAGTCCCAGGGATCCGTAAGGTTCACCGTTAAAGCTTATCGCGGGAGGAGTAATAGGTATTCTCTGAGCTTGTTTGAGGAACTGGGCAGGGGTAAGCTGCTTGGTTAACGTGTGTTATAATTCTGTAGTGGAACAGATTGTTCGTTCGCTGTTCTCGGGAAGCAGGATTCTGTGTGTATGTACTATATTTTCTTGTATGAATGTGCGTGAATGCATATACATTTAATTGATTGTAAGACTCTTTGGATAAGTCCTGGAGGAAACAGTTAAGAGATGTATGAAAGTTTGATGGTTCTTGTGAAATAGATTTCTTTTACTATTCTGTGGTTAGCGAAGCAGACAATGGAGATGTTTATATGTTGTAACTAATAGATTTTGTAGAAATTTTGACACGAAGTCTACTGAAAAGATTTTTGTAAAGGAGGGGTAGACGAGTGACAGGAGACAGGAGACAAGCGACTGCAGCGACTGCTGACGTCAGGAAGACCGCGCTCTGATTGGATAATAGATCAGAATAGTGTTCGTGCTGGGATTGGTGCGTTGGTGTGAGCCGCGCAAGGATTGGAAGAGCTATTCTAGTGACGTAGACGCTCCAGGATTGGTGCGTTAGTGTGAGTCGCGCTGTTATTGGTTGAAAATCTGTATTGTATATTTATAATACGGGAAAAGAGTAGAAGTTTTGGTAAAAGCTAAAATGTATTACCAAGAAGAGAAAAAGAAGAAAACATTCTTTGGAAAAATTAAAAAGTGGTTTAACAAGGATAAAGATGTTAAGACGAGAGAGGGTGAATTGTTACCTCCAACGAAAACACCTGCATCCTACATGGCTGCAAGATATGGGTATCATACCTGTATATGGTTGGAGAATTGGGTTAGGTATACTAAAGAGGATGGTGTTCTAGCATTTCCAGAACATGGTTCATTTAATTTGGCCGTGTTGAGAAATTTACGGGAAAAGATGTTATGTCTTGACCCGAAACCAAGACCTACACAGTTTGAGGCTTTAGTGGAATGGGAAGAGGAAGTACATGAGCGAGAAAAACAGAGATCTGGAGGACAGTACAGGTACATGTTTGGGAGGAGACATGATCGTGAGACTCATCATGATCGAATGAAAAGGTGGCGAGATGCTAGTATGTCAGAGGGATTATATCCGATGAGAACAGTTGAAGAAGGAGCAGAGAGGGTTCCTGAGTCAGAAATGAGAAGATATGGAGTTAATGAATATGAGGATGAGGTCTTGAATGACA
The DNA here is from genome assembly GCF_964204655.1 of Triturus cristatus. Taxonomy (NCBI): domain Eukaryota; kingdom Metazoa; phylum Chordata; class Amphibia; order Caudata; family Salamandridae; genus Triturus; species Triturus cristatus. The sequence continues at coordinate 318,023,262 of NC_140580.1, read as the reverse complement.
TGATTTACAAAAGACCACCTCCATATAGACCAGAACCAGATGAGAGTACACCAGTTGTTTCTCCGATAAGAGATACAGTTTGTATCATTGAGACATAAAATGTGACATCTGAATCAAGAAGTGGTAATTCTTTTAGGGAGAAAGGGAATCGAAGTGGTGACGAAAATGCAAGAGAATTAGCCAGAACTACAACAGACCTGACTGAAAAGATTAGGGAGTTAACGAAGAATCTGGAAGCTGTTACGGTGCCTGTAACAATAGGTCCGGTTATGCCTGTGTTTGACAAGCAAAGAATAGGTGAAAATGGTTTGGTGATTCCATATGTTGGGAATAATTTGATAAGTTCAGTTGGTCCTTCAGGAGATTCAGGGAAAAGGACAGAAAGTAGCGACCTGAGACAATTCAGACATGACACATGTAGTGAAATATTGGATGCTAGTGAAGCTAGTTGTTCAGGGATGCCAATTTTAGAACCGCAAAAGAGAGTGGTTCCAGTGAGAAAAACTACTGCAATAACAGCTGAAGATTTGAATGATTGGATGAAAGTTCTTCAGAAAAAGGATAAAGATTCACAAGCAATTGATGTGGCTAGGTTACGTGTAGGATTAGAAGAGCTTGTTACAGGGACAGTTCCAACAGAAATTCTTAAAAGTCATCATGATGGTGAATTAATGTTCATGTGTAAAAATGTTACTTGGAGAGCGAGAAATACACATGACAGGTTAAGGGCAATAGCGAATGAGCAGGGAGTTGACATTGATAAAGTGAAAGCTTTGCAAAAAACCTACAGGATGGATTTTTCAGAAAAGGATATTGAAAATTTGAATGCAACTGGTAGAACAGGACAGATTAAAGAAATGGTTGCATTATTGCGAAGATGGGGAGATGTAGAAAAATGGAAGGATAGGTGGTATAAGAAAAGAGAGGAATCTGAAGATAGAACAACTTATTCAGCTTTTCCAGTGAGAGAAAAAGAGAAACCAGTGGATAATTATCCTATGAGATAATTTACGAATGATTTTCCTCGATTGAGAGAAAAGCCCGTCGAGTGGTATAGGCAGGTAGATAGGTTTGTGAAATTGTCAAAAGTGCTGTGGATTGACCTGAATAGTCTGTTTGATATAATTGTTCCAGCAGATTTGTGGACTGAGTGTAAAATAGTTGTGAGTTGGCCTACTGAGGAATATCCAAGAGATCCAAGAACAGGAGCACCAGATCCAGAGGTAATGAGAAAGTACGATCAGGTGATGGTGTACCTGAAGAGTAAAGTACCTGCAAAAGAGACAGACTGGGTAAAAATAGATAGAACACAACAGGAAGCAAAAGAATCAGTTCATGCTTTTTACGAGAGGCTGATACTGGCGTTTAAACAATTCAGTGGAGATGAACACCTGGGTGACAAAGATTTGAGTCATTTTGTATACAGATTTGTATATGGCCTGAGACCTGAAATTGGTGAGAGAATTCGTGAGCACACAGTGGATTGGCAGAGTAAGAAAATAGATGAGATTCTGAGACATGCTAAATACTTCAGTGATGAAATTGAAGCAAAACAAAGAAAGCTGAAAGAGAAAGCAATGTGGGCACAAGTGAAAGTTGCAGAAAGACAGGAAGCACAGTTGATGGAACAGGCGAATAATCCAGGAAATAATGCAGGGAATAGACCTAGATATGCAGGGAAAGGAAAGGGGAATCTTGAGGAAGCAAAAAAGAAGTTTCCTTGTCACAACTGTGGCCAATTGGGGCATTGGAGGTCGGAGTGTACCAATCCACCATTAGTGAATAATGAGGGAAATTCCTTGAATCAACAGGTGCAGAACGAGGGGAAAAATCAACAGCAGCAACAGCAGAAAGTTGTGAGACAGCAGAGTCAAGAGCCAAAACCGCCCTTGCCGCAGAATAGAGGAGCACAAAAGTATAATCAGGATTCAGGATTCTACAATGATGAACAGGTAAACAAACCATGGCGTTCTAATCAGGTACAACAGTACTTGTTAAAGAATGAAGGGAGTGAATCTGAAGGTGATTATTGACGGTGCCGAAGAGAGGAGGAAGAGTGCATACTTGGTGCAACTCTAGAAATAGACCAGGCAGGACCATTTGTAGATGGGAAAATAAATGAAGAGAGTGTTACTTTTTTAGTAGACACAGGTGCGACAAGATTAACTGTCAGGTCAACAGATGTTAGAAATCTTCCTCTCTCGGATGAAGCAATCCAAGTAGTTGGTGTAGCCAATACACAAATCAGAACACGTCTTACGGAACCAGTAAGAGTACAGATAGGGAAATTTTCAGACATGCACAGATTTATTGTCTGTGATACGAGTCCAGTGAACTTGTTAGGTAGGGATCTGTTGTGCAAGATGAACTGCACAATTTTTTGTACACCGGATGGAATAGCTTTTGAAACACCAGATGAGGATGTTTTGTACCGAGTGACTCTAGAAAATAGAGAAAGTGAGTTAATTGGTGCATTTGCTGTGTTTGATCCAGAGGATTTGCCTCGAGAGCTGAGAGACACAGTGAAAAGGACAGTTTGGGATTTTACTGGAGAGGATGTGGGATTGATGAATAATGTAGATCCAGTGAAAATTGCAGTGAAAGAGGGAATTACATATCCTAACATTCCTCAGTACAAAATGACACCAGAAATAATTGAAGGAATAACTCCTATAATTGAGAAAATGATTCAGCAGGGAGTCCTGAGAGAACTACTGAGTAGTCCGTGTAATTCACCGATAATGGGGCTAAAGAAGCCTAATGGGAAATTTAGGATCGTGCAGGATCTGAGAAAAGTTAATCAAATTGTGGTGGCATGTTGTCCTATCGTGCCAAATCCATCAGTGATCTTGTATCAGATTCCACATGATGCTGAGTGGTATACAGTGATTGATTTGTGTCATGCGTTCTTTTCAATTCCATTGCATCATGACAGCCAGCCGATTTTTGCATTTAGGTTTGGCCAGCGTATTTTAGCATGGTGTCGAATCCCACAGGGGTATACAGAGAGTCCTTCGATATTCAATCAGTTGTTGAAAAAATCGTTGGAGAGTTTGATCATGCCTGAAAATTCAGTACTAGTACAATATATTGATGACCTACTTGTGGCATCAAAGACACGAGAAGCTTGTGAAGTAGATACCATAGCTTTACTGAATCATCTGGCAGAGGGAGGGTTAAAGGTATCTCCAGCCAAATTGCAATTTTGCAAGAAAGAGGTGCATTATCTTGGACACAATATTGAAAAAGGTCTGAGAAAAGTGACTGATGACAGAATCAGAATCATCAGGGAAATGAAAGCCCCAAAGACCCAGAGAGAAGTGAGGATGTTTCTGGGGATGGTGGGTTATTGTCGTCAGTGGATAATTAATTTTTCGCTGATAGCAAAGCCACTGATTAAACTGACAAAAAGTGAGATGACAGACCCATTGGAACTAGATGGAGAACAAATGGCAGCATTTGAAGAGCTTAAAAATAGAATGTGTGAGGCTCCAGCTTTGGGTATGCCTGACTACGAAAAGGAGTTTGAATTGTACTGCAGTGAGAGAAATGGATGTGCACTTTCAGTGTTAATTCAGAAGCATGGATTACTGAGAAGGCCTATTGCGTACTTCTCATCGACACTTGACCCTGTAGCTGTGGGTTTACCAGGTTGTCTGAAATCTGTGGCTGCAACATGCAGGAGTCTGGAACAGAGTGAGGGAATCATAATGGGATATCCTGTAAGGGTATTCGTACCTCACAATGTGGCAATTCTTTTGACAAGAAGCAGAACTCAGTACATGTCACATAGTCGGTTGACTAAATATGAGAAAGTGATTCTAGGAGCATCGAATGTGACTCTTGAGAGATGTGTAAATGTGAATCCAGCGACACTTTTGCCGGATATTGAAAATGTGGGTGTGAAAACAGAAGATGATCATGATTGTTTGGATGTGCTTGATTACTGTACAAAACCGAGACCAGACATAAGGGATCTTCCCTTGCATGAGACTGATCATGTGTTGTTTGTAGATGGATCATGCCTGAGAAATGATGATGGTGTGCTATGTGCAGCATATGCGGTGTGCAAAGTTTCAGAGGTTATGGAAGCATCACCATTGAAAGGAGTGAAATCTGCACAAGTTGCTGAATTGGTGGCATTGACAAAAGCTTGTGAAATTGGGAAAGATTTGAGGACGACTGTAATGACTGATAGTCAGTATGGATTTGGAGTGGTGCATGATTTTGGCCAGCTTTGGCTACAAAGAGGTTTCTTGACATCGAGTGGAACTCCAATAAAGAATGCTGAAGTGATTGGGAAATTACTTGAGGCGATACAGCTGCCTAAGGAGTTAGCAGTTGTAAAGTGTGCTGCCCATGGACAAGGGGAGGATTTTATAACGGTTGGAAACCGTTATGCGAATGACATTGCTCAATACTGTGCGAAATCAAATCAGTCTATTAATAGGGAACGAGAGGGTGAAATGTCTTTTTGCTCTGTGATGTTTACTAATGTCTTAGAGACATGGGATGAAGTGAAGCAGTGGCAGGATGAGGCAGGAGAGGAAGAGAAAAAAGATTGGATTAAGGCAGGATGTGCCCCAAGGGAAACAGACCATGTTTGGGTCTATAGGGATGGCAGACCAGTAATGCCAAACTCCATTTTGTCGTCAATGGCAAGAATGTATCATGGCCAGGGACATTTGGGGAGGGATGCGATGATTAGGTCGTTCAAGCAGACCTGGTACAATGCAAAGTTCAGGACAATTGCAGAGAGCATCTGTCAAAGGTGTTTGATTTGTCAGCAATTTAACACTGGGAAAAAGACAGTGGTGAGTCTGGGAACAATAGGCAGAGAAGGAGGTCCTTTTACAAGAATGCAGATTGATTTCATTGAAATGCCCCAAGTGAATAGACTGAGGTATGTTCTAGTAGTAGTCTGTTTGTTTTCAAGATGGGTTGAGGCTTATCCGACAAGAAGAAATGATGGAGTAACAGTGGCAAAATTACTGTTAAGGGAATTGATTCCTAGGTACGGGTTTCCAGTAACGATTGAGTCTGATAGAGGTGGACACTTCTATAATGAACTCATGAGTTTGATTTGTGAAGCATTAAGCATACAGCAGAAGCTACATTGTGCATACAGACCAGAGGCTTCTGGTGTGGTTGAGCAGATAAACGGCACAATCAAGAACAGGATTGGTAAGATGTGCTTAGCCACTGGCATGAAATGGCCGGATGTCTTGCCTCTAGTGCTAATGACTATTAGATCTACTCCAGATAGAACTACTGGTTTAAGTCCGCACGAAATAATCATGGGACGTGCAATGCGCCATGCATTTGTACCTGTCAATAAGTTGATGACAATAACTGATGACATGATTTTGGATTACTGTAAAGGCCTGGCTGACGCAGTTCATTCTGTGTTTCACCAGGTTGGAGAAGAAGCTACCACACTTGAGAAGAAGCAAGCTCATGATCTGAGTCCAGGAAACTGGGTGAGGATTAAGGTGCACAGAAGAAGAAATTGCTTAGTTCCAAGGTGGGGAAGGCCGAGACAAGTCATTCTAACTACGACAACTGCAGTGAAGTGTGCTGGTGTGAAAAACTGGGTGCATGCGAGTCATACTCTGAGAGTTCCAAACCCAAAAGAAGGAACTGGTAAAGAGTACTTTGAAGAATCGGATTCCAGTGATGATGAAGACCCAGAACCAGTGAGAAAAGAAGCAGGAAAAACTCCAAGAGAACAATTGGGAGTCTCAGAAAGGAGATCAGATTCTGTAAGAGAGCCTGAAATTTCGAAAAGCAGTGAAGAAAAAAGAAAAGAGAAGAGCAATTCCACAGAGATTACTCCTGAATCGGAAGAGGAGGAGACTGAAGAACCACTTGAGATTATACCTGAAGAAGTAGGGTCAGAAGAAGATAGAGAGGGACAGATTGCGGAAGACCCCCGAGGAGGTGTAGGGAACATTCTTGACAAGCTAGGTGAAGGGACAAGTAGACAGCAAGAAGATTGCGTGTCGGAGACCCGAGGAGGGACAGGAGTAGGGAAGTCTCAAATAGTGGTGAAAGAAACTGTGGAGAAAAAGAAAACTGCTAGAAAACGAAAACAGAAGGCACTTGAAACAGAATTGGATGAGAGTGAGAATGAACAAACAGAGGGTCGAGTTCTGAGAAAGAGAACTTGGATTGGAGAAAGAAATAATAAAGAAATTAGGCCGAAAAAGGTGATAAAAGGAGATCGCTGGCCTAACAACAGAGTAAAGAGATTGAGATACAGAGTAATAAGAACAAATACATCAAAGGCTGAACAAGTGAATGAAGTATCGAGTCAAAATGAAGTAAAAAGAAAGGAGCAAGAAGAATCAAGAGAACCTGAGGAAATAAAAAGAATAAGAAGACCCAACCAAAAGTACAGATCACCGGAATGGTCTTATGTGGCACTGTCTGAAGAAGGAGAAGAAGAAACAGTGACTCGAGATAATCCGGAGGGGATCTTGAGAAAAGTGGTTGAGGAAAAAGAAGGAATCTTAAAAGTTATCCTGACTGACATTGGAGAAGAGTCAGATGCACAAGATGTTGTTGATGATTTGATACAATTTGATGTTACTGAAGAAGAAGGAGTGAAAACTGATGAATATCCAAATTGAGTGAACTGAAAAATCACTTGGAGAAAAAGTGAAAAGAGAAAGTCTGAAATTCAGTTGTCTGAAGTAATCCAAAGTTGGGAAATAACAGTAGTGGAGTAGTAGAGGCTAAGTCAAAAGACAAGGTCAAAGTAGTAAAATGGCTAACATAGAGGATAATCAAAGTAGATGTGCCTTCTTTAAAAAATGGTGTAGAATGTGCTGCTGCTGTTCTGGATTATTAATGCTACTGTGGGGAGTTTTAATTTTATTAGTTACTTTTAAAGTTACATTTGAGATGCATACAGAAAATATGACAGATATAGAGAAGAATTCGCAAAAAGTAGTTCCGACTAGAATTAGTAATACTTACATACACAAAGATAGGTCAATTAATAATTTTTCTAGTAATGTTTTTTCAAAGTTGCTGTACGAATATGTGAAAACAATGGAAGTTAGGGATTGCTACGTTTGTATGCAATTACCTGCATCCGTTTCAGAGGGTGTTACTTATCATTATTTGCCAGCTACATATGGTATTTCATGTAGTATATTAAGTAGTGTTTTCTATTTGTTAGGGAAAATAGATTATAAGATGTCTAACAGAGATAGTATTTTTGGGCATTTGCCAATGAACAAAGAGCTGAATCCAGCTAAAGAAGCTAACACTTTTGGTGAAATTTTTATTGAAGAGAAAGGATTAACATTAGATTACATTTTTAAGAATAATTTAACTTGCAGTCTGAAAGAAGAAGAGAAAGCGTTCCTGGATATGGTAGAAGAAAGGAGATTGAACATGCATGAGAAAGCAGGGAAATATAAAGTGAAAGAGACAATTTGGGACATTGAGATGGGAAAAGAATTGAGAAATGGGGCTAGTCCGACTTTAGCTCTAGATGCACCACAGAAGGGTAAGCTATGCATTACAAGGAAGAAATCCCAATATGATACATATTTTGTTGGGACTAGTGAGTGCCATGATACATACTTCATTGCAACAGGTTGGGGTTTCAGGGGTGGAGAAGATACAGTTTTTCCAGGAGTGTATTATGTTTGTGGGAACAAGGCTTATTACAAGTTGCCTGACCATTGGTATGGCACGTGTTATGTGGGCCTGGTCTTTCCAAAGATTTTCCATATAGATAAAATAAGGGATGTAGAACATATTAATTTACTAATGCGTTTCAAGAGAGAAACCTGGTCTGAAATAGTGGGTGATATTTTTGGGGTTTTAATTCCAGCAGTGGGAATTTCTTTAAATGCTTATGGAATTCGGAAGCTGTCAACAGTGGTGGATCGCTTATCGACAAATACTGCTGGAGGGTTTCTTTTAGTGAATACGGAATTAAGTGCCGTACGTGCCATGTCAATGCAAAATCGACTTGCCCTTGATATTTTATTGGCCAAGGAGGGTGGAGTTTGTGGAATGCTGAAAGTTCAACATTGTTGCACTTACATTCCAGACGAAAGTAAAGATCTGAAGGTCTATATCAAAAATATTACTGATTTACATGAAGAATTAGTACCACTTGAAGCTGAGAGTTTATGGACTAAAATAGCTAATAAGGTGATAGTTGTTAAAGATTTTATTGCAAAAATAGGTAGTACTATTATAGGTAGAATATTGTTTCCTTTAACTTGTATAATTATTGCTTTATTGATACTGAGATTAGTGTGTGTGTGTTGTAAAAACAGGGGAGGGAAGAAGAAATTAAATAAAGAGAAGAAAAACAAAAGGTTGAAAAGAGAACCGCAAGAAATTGAATTAGAAGAATTGAGGGAGAGTGTTTATTTAGAAACAAAGAGGGATGATGAAAGGGTGACTGGTGTGTAGTGTTGTGCAAGGAGAAAAAGACATTTCCGATTTCTCCTAAAATGGGACTAAATTTTTACTAATTTTTTTTTTGGGTTTATTTGGTGATAAAATCACCAAAGGGGGGATTGCTAGAGCAGAGTTTTCAGTTTGAAAATTAACTGGGTTTTGAAGCTCTGGCATGTCTATTTGTTATATTAATTTATTAATTATTAATTATTAATTATTTGTCTTGTGTAAGTGTTTATACTAATCAACTCGTTTGTTTTAACAAGAGAGAATTACACGTGGGAACGCATAAGTGTGCTGTTTAATAATAATGTGCGTGTTTACATGTTTAAAGATTGCTGTGTGTTGTTTATTTTTAAGCACAAAACGCTTTTCGAATTAATGCTTTTCTATGTTGCAAGAGCTAGATAATTGCATACACATAAGGGTATTAGTGGGGTTAACACTGTTCAATCACTATGCTGTGGTAACGTTGTTTTTTGTCTCTTTTAATTAAGATGGTCTATTGTGGCCTATTGTGGCCTAAATAAAGATGGCCGACATGTAAAGCCTGGCCTCGAGTAGAAAACTGTGACGAGAGAGAGCCTTGCTGAATATGGTCCTGAAGTCAGCTGACCACAGTCCTTGCTTTGCCTGGTTAAAACTTTCCGTGAGGACAGCAGCAGTTTTGGGCGATCTCCAAATGAAATGAAACGTCCTCGGCAGCTTTGGGAAACAAAGGAGCTTTAAAGAAAGACTCTGAATTATGATCTCATTGCCGAGGAGACGTGGAAACTACAAGATACAAATGTATTTTTTGGTTCCTGTTCCGTTATGTTTATTTTGTGATTTTTCCTGAGCGGAGATTTTCAAATGTAGCGATGCTACATCCTTTCCTTCTCGCTTCGCTCAGAGGTTTGACGGAAGAAGTCAATACAAATTATATTTTCCTTTGTTTAATTTTCTATAAGAATTGTTAGCATAGAGAGGGTTTTTGCCACTTGCCATTTGCCTTTTGCCGCGTTCCGAATCTGTGTTGGTGAAGATCGTTGCTGAGGGGACTTCGTCTTGAGAGACTTTACCGAGAGACTTGTCCTGACCCGTTCTGACATTTGGCTAGAATAGGTAACTATGAGAAAAATGATTTATTCTGATTGATTTTCTTTGACTAATTTTAGATAAAGCAATATAATTTTGAATATGGTGTTGGTTATTATTTCTTGTCAATTATTGAGTATCATATTTTGATTATTATTGTATAGATTGTTTAGATTATGTTTAAGGGCAGTCTCAATAACCAGATTTTATCGACCTCGATATAGATGCAGGGTGTTTAGGAGTTTTTCTTTCCACAGGTTATTGCTGGTAGAGTATTTGAGCGTATGTTGGTGAAATGGGCCCTAGTGTATGAAGAATGTATGTGCGTGTAACTGTGAGATTACTCTATCTGTGGAAGTAGAGATATTATATACACCTTGATCTCTATCAGGTCCACTGCCCATTTCATGGCGGTGAGCCCCCCATGAAAAGGTTGGCAGAGAGGCAACTAAGGGGACCCTAACAGGGCCCCTAGCCACTCCTAGGCCTGGGGTGCATGCATGGGGGTACATGTTGTGCCCCCCTGTAATTGCACCCTTTTCCTGTACGGTGTGGCATGCACAACATGGTGCATGCCACACCATGCAGGAAAGTGCAGTCGGCGCTCTCACGGTGACAGTCTGCATATTAGGCTCTCCTAAGAGCCTAACATACCACCGCTGTGAGACTGCCGCAGCACCACCCGACAAGACATGGATTCAACTCGGATCACGGGCTTGGCGGTCCTCCTGCGGGCAGAGCTGTGGCGGTGCCGCAGGAGGGCCGCCAAAGTCGTAATAAGGCCCTAAATATTGTAGAGTCCACGAGCTACAGGGACACAACAAGCTTCAAAGGGCTCCTGCAGCTGACTCTTCTAGAGACTTGGATCAGTGATATGTGTATCAAATGGTTTCCTCAAGGCCCAAGGCCCAAGCCCTACTCTATATACTCTTATCAGGCCCATCTCCTTCCTGAGTTGTGCCCAGGCCCACTCCCTGAATCAAAGAGCACTCTTTGAAGTGCACTGAAGAGCCGGTCTCTTTCTCCTCCAGTATGTGTCCCACCCAGCGCACAGGAATGCAGCAATTAACAATTCTGCCTGGAAGAGAATTCCTATGCCCCTCATGCTCCTCCAGTCAACCATGTGGCTCCAGAAATGGAACCTAGACTCTTCCAAATATTGTACCATTCACGGGCACACACACACCTAGCACATGCGTACAACACGCATGCGCTGCACTGCACTTCATACTATCAAGGGTGAGTTACGCGCACAGCAGCAGAACTTTACATGAGTGAACCTGTAGATGTCACTCCAGTGATCCACGTAAGAAGGAGCTGATCACTTTTACTGCTCACTACACATTATGAGGCCAACACAGCGCTTGTGCTACTAAACTCCTGGCAAAGGCAGTAGCCTTTTGCCACTGTGAGGCCAGTGCTTTGGGCACCCCCCCCCCCCAGTCCAACAAAACCGCAATCCGTTAGACAGACCTATGTAATGGTGCGCACCCATGGTCAGTGTTTGCTCATGACAACAAAAATCAGCATCACAGTTACGGACATTGTTGCAGCTGGGGCCCTTAGTGCAAGGGCACCTATCCATCACCATTCAAGGGATTTTTCCAATCCAATAGAAGCCCTTACCCAACAAGTGAGAGGTGGATTGACTGAAGTGTGCCCAGTAAGCATGTCTAACATAGAGTCAGTTTGATGCCATGCAGTAAAACCACTTTATGTTGGACTAACATTTACAAAAAAAAGGAGATCAACACTTTTATTCCCACATTTAACGAATGTTGCTTAATCTCTTAGAGAGGAGCATGAAGGAAAATTGCTAATAGAACCACCTCTGACGCTACTTTAGGAACAAAAGCTAATACTAACCTCTGAATTCATTCGCGAGGGAAACTTCTGACGCTAGAAGCATGTTAACATCCTCTATCTTCTGACTGTCTTAATTGCCACCAGAACAAAACCCTGATAATAAGAGACATAAGTAACACTTTCTGTAGCTACTCAGAACGACTATTAAAACAACATTGAAGCCAATTTTGGCTTTAAAAAATGGGTGCCTCATACTTGAATTGGAGCTGTTGGCATATTTGACTTTCAACAAACACACACCAGTAGATCCCAGCTTGGAACTAATGATCTCGTACAACATCACTGAATAGAAATGCTTTAAAAAAAATGAGAAACAAAATTCTAAAACTCATTCACTCCTCACCATTGTACTCTGAGAGCTCTAGTGTGAATCTTCATTTGGAGAATAGAATAGAAGTTGAAAGACCGAGATGAAATCCTTACTGTAGAAAGGATAAGATGCTCATACTGTAACATGTAAGAGAATCAATGTTCTTAAGAACGCATCACTTGGAAAAAGAGGTCCAGTGACAAGAGTACGATTTTAGCCTAGACTACCTTTTTGATCCTTGAATAGCAATAGATAACTTTTGAGAGGACCCCAGTCTTTACAATCCCAACCTCTCAGCTTTCAAGCTAATAACCTGAGTGAGCTAGAGCATCCAGCATTAGCTAACGATGTCTCAGCAGAGACAAATCTATCTCAAAACCCCATTCTAAAACAGTCTTCATCTTACAAGGCTTAAGTTTATAGGGCTCGCTTAAGTGGCAAATGCTTCTGTCTGTTGGCAGCGAAAAATTGGAAACATCTTCCCTTGGACTTAAGAATGCGGGCTTCTGAAAGTCAGTTTCGGAAAGATCTAAAGACATGGTTTTTCAGTCAATCTACTATCAGAGAACTCTAATGGTCTAAAAGGTGGTAATTTCTAAGCAGAAGGCAAGAGTTATTAGGACTTAGATATAAGAAGGAATTTATAGGTTTTTCATGTCAGCGGATTTTTGATTTATGTTTTTGATTGTGTTATATTTGGACATTATTGATTTTACTTTTCCCTTATTATTTGTTCTGTTCAGTCTCTTTAGTTTTTATTCTTGGGGCTCTGGTGTTGATCTTCTATCGTTGTCTCCATAGACTATGTCATTAAGTACATGCTGATTAACATAATTAACAAATAATTTCCTTTAATAAGTGCTTAAGAAAATGATTTCCTTTAAATGCCTAAAACATTCATTTAATTAAGCCGCTTCACTTCATGTACCTTAGCTCTTGAACTTCTCTTAATTTCTCCCTTTGAATCTTTTTTTGTTTGATCCAAACTTTCTGAAGATAAGAACGTATTCTCTTCATTAAAATATGGGCTGGCTATATTTTCTTACTAAAGATTGAATTTTTCTTATGTACACTATTTTTCTGCAGATTATAATGGTATTATTAAATTATCTCTATTGGTGTACAGTTTGAAAAATAATGTGATGTAAATTGGTTGCCAATTTTTATTTTTGCAGCCCTGAAGAAGCGGTGTTCTTACTTCAAAACACGTGTTGGCTGCCCAACTGTTTTCTTTCTCTATGATCAATGAAATTCATTTTCTAAAAAGTCCTGTATAGATTTGTAATTTTGAATACTGTTTTGATGCTAATCTCTCAGTGTGGATCAACTTAATGCATTCTGTATACAAAAGGTTCCTGTTTTAAGAATAAGAGAAAAAATATATTTCAGATACTTTGGATTTTATTGTTGACCATACACTACATAACATTACTCCCCACACTTTATTACTAGTAGTTAAATATTTTAAGCCAGAGGGGAAACTGGCTTAGTGGGTGGCATGCGCAGGCACAGGTGTTTTGTTGTCCTCTCAATTGATGCTACAAGCAGAGGATGGTGGACAATCCAAGGAGGGAATGCAATCCTCCTCCAAGCTGCTATTTCAGTAGCCAGCACTGCATTAAGCAGAAGAGGATCTGCAAGTGCTTGTTGGGGAGGTGGAGGACCTTGACGAGGAGGAGGTCATTGTTATCCCTACACAGACGAACTTCAAAAAGGCCAGTTCACAGGTGGATAGCAGTGTTCCCCCAAAATCACTTCTGAGGTTTGCCAGGCCCCAACTATTACCTAAGAACCCATGCTTGCTTAAGCCATCTTTCCAAGACACACCTCCACACAGCCCTCATCTAACAGGTAGCTCTGTACAATACTATATGCTCCACTCAGAAAGGTACATCTCCAGTCTTCTCTCACACATCTGAGAGAAAGAACTCCCCTGCTGAGGAACAGATATCCCCATTCATCATACTACCCTGCACAATCACCTACATTTCACACCTTCATGCGGAACAAACTGCTGGACATGCTAGATGTCCATGCTTGTAGGGAGCTTTGGTGTGTTCTAATGGTGCTCATTGGCAGGATCATTTTTTCCAGCAACGGTCGAATGTGCAGCAAAATAGTCATGCAATGCGGCCTAATAGTCATAGGATCACTGACTGCCTTAAAGATCTCCCTCAGACGATTGACAGGGATCCCCATACCTTGAAAAAGTTTGTGAAATCGTACCAAGACATAGCAAAGATGCACAGACAAAGTGTTCCAGGGTTTAGGGAAGAGAGTGTAAGGTAATATACCTTGGCCATGAAAATGATAAAGAAAATAAGCAAAACATGCCAGTGTCAATCTTCACAGCCTACACATGCAAGAGATTCTACAGAGGCAGCTCGTTGTAGGAGAAACACACCACCTGCCAACCTCACAACTCTGCCACAACCACCTGCACCACCTCAACCTCCAACACCTACAATGCAGTCTCCACAATCTGAACCACTAGCACAGTCTCAAACTATCTTACCACTAGCATTGCATAGGCAGAGTAGTAGGAGAAACCCCCAAAATAGTTTTTGATGTAACAAATGTTGCAACTCTGTCCCCAACACAGTAATTAAACCCATTTTTGAAAAATAAAAATATGTATACACTTTTTTAGAACAAACCTTTATATATTTTTTTATCTGTGTTGAAGGTTTAATGCCGCATTTACTACATAGGGAAGTGTTATATATGTGTTGTTCTTTGTTTAACTTAAAGGTGTAATGCATTTAAACATTTCATTATGATATTAAAAGTATCTTCTTAGTATTTATTTTAGCTAACATACAATTCATGAATATCCAAAACTTGTTAAAAGTAAGAAGGGCAATAACGTTTATCTTCGTAGTATTTTATATAGTCAATTAAAGGGAGTTTTGTTTTAGAAATATATTAACTTTGGGGAAACGTAGATCTTTCCTTTGGAATAGGCAAGATTAGATAAAATGGAGTATTACAACAGAGGGGAAATGCAAACGTGGATGGAGTAGATAATAAAAACACTTAAGGAAACATCAAGTAAAGAAATCTGAATACAAAAAGGGAACAATGAAAACAAAAAGTCATAAATAGTCTAGAAAAGAGTCAATTTTCCAAAGTTATAATAACGCCTTTCCCCAAGCCAGATGGGATGTCAGAATCACGTTCCATGCTAGGAGCAAAAGACAAAGTTTAATGCAAGAGAGTGTAATGAAAAATGTCTTTGCCTTGAAAGTGATAGAGGTAATAAACAAAACTTGCCAATGTCAATCTTCAACGCTAATGCATTCACAAGATTCTACAGAGGTTCTCAACATAGAAGTGACACACCAGCTACATACCTTATACCTCTGTCACAACCACCTTCACAACATTCACCTGTAACATCTCTACATCACCTCAAACTTCAACATCACTAACTCAACTACTACCAACTAAATCATCCACAAGACAAGCACACTCTCAAACAACCGTACCTCAGTATTGTGTAGGGAGAGTAGTAGGATAAACCCCTAAAAATCATTATCGTTTTGTGCAATATGCAAACTCTACCCCAACACAATCAATGAAAATAATTATGTTAAATAAATGACTCATTACCCTTTTCCTATAAAACGTGTCTATTTTTCATCGGTGTTGAATGTTTGTTGTGAGTTTTCCAACATTGCAAATTGTTATTAATCTTCAAAAGTGTATTGGATGTAAAAATGTCATCTTCTAAATCACAAAAATCTGATGAGCAAGGCAGTAGTTGCAAATATTTGATAAAAACAAGAAAGGCATTCATTATTTTACATTTTATTTTATTGTATACACAACTCAAAATATCCTTTGTGGGTTGGGTGGCTCATCATGTGCTTGCAGGACGGGTGAGACACGGGTCCTGGGGGCGGGTCTGTCAAGACCTTGGGAGGGGATAAAAAAGGGAATGTGGTGTCGGTGGGTGGGGAGGGAGGGGTGCTGTACTTGTCTTTGAATGTAAGGCCACAATAGAGATAGCATTCTTAGAGCTTTATTACGAGTCTGATGTACTGCCATAATTGCGGGTGCGTAGTGGTTGCGGTCTTCTGAACCGCTCCATTATGACCAGGGCAGTTGGGCTGTCCTGGGACCACTGCAACCACCAGGTATCAGAGATCCCTGGCAGTGGCACAGCAGTATTGAGGCTGCAATATGTTTGGCGGGGCCGCTAGGGCCCGCCAAGCATATTACGAGTTTCCTTACTGCCATGAATGTGCCGCGGTGAGAAAGCAAAGGGGGCCCTACAGGGCCCCCTAGTGCTTCAAGCCATGTGGATGGACATGGGGGCACAGCATGTGTCCCCCGTGTGCATGCACTTCAGTACCTGCATGGCATGGACTGCAGCAGTCCATGCTGTGCAGGTACTGCCTTTGACATTCCCATTGCGGTGCCTATTTCATAGGCACCATCCTGGGAACGTCAAAGAACTACCCACCAGACAGGAGAAAACCTCATATCTGGCAGACGGTTCCTACATGGGTTTGGCGGGGGTTTCTGGACCACCAAACTCTTAATAAGGCCCTTAGACATGCTCTTAGATCTTGTCTTTGTGTTTTTCTTTTCCTATGCAATACTGTTGCTTACGATTTAAGTTGGAATGTCAATGGTTTGGAACACACATAGCAAGCACCAGCAGATCAGATCCGAGTTAGATAGATTTGCCTGTATCTTAGTGTGCCTGCAGGAAACTCATTGGCATATGCTGATAGGACTTTGTTCCAACAATTAGATTTGCTTATTAGGTTTGCTTACGGCTGTATGTACCTCTCAAGCTACAAACACTAAGGGTAATTATCTCGGCCTCAAAAACACATTCACAATGGGTAAGCTTTGGGAGAAATGTGGCTGATAAAAACGGTCACTGACCTTTTATAGAATTAGAGCTTAATGGATGCAAATGTACTGCATGCTCTGTGTATGGCACTAATAATTATGATTGTTTTTATTTTTATAGAGCGCGAACTTGACTCGAAAGTATCAGAGCACTTTACATGAGCAACAGTTGAGTTACAGATGGACACATCAATCTCTTTTTGTTTTACATTTTATTATTTATTTTTGTTAGGCACAGGGAGATTAAGTGATTTGCCCAGAATCACAGGCTGTTGAGCGTCCCTGCCGAGGCTTGAACTGGGTTCCCCAGCTCTGAGGCCGACCACCCTAGCCGTAAGGCCACATCCTGTTCCTGTTCAATTTTTTAAGCTTAGAGTTAGCTAGTTGGTCAAAGCAATATGTATTCTGTGGGGATATTAATTGTCTAATAGACAGATTCTGTGACACTACAAACCCCGCAAAGTATGGTAGACTCCCTAAGGCAGAGTTCTTCGAAGTGTTGTGCGCGCCCCCCAGGGGGGCCTTTGTCCGTTCCCAGTGGGGCGTAAGTACCTTTATAAATACTTGTAAATAAAGATGGCCTGGAAGTGAGACTTTTATATTCATCGTGTTTCCAGGCTATCTTCATTTACATCCAGTAGGCAAAGGGCATACAAAAGTATGGCAACTGTTCTTCTTGGTGCTGTGGTTGGGGGGGGGGGGGCAAAGACCTGACGAAGCAGCTGAAAAGAAAAGAACAACATTTTGTGTAAGTATTTTGTTGTTTTTCACATTTAGCCAGCAACATATAAAATAATGTACATAACATAAACATAAATAAAACAAATTAAACTATTCATTGGGAATACTTTCTTTTAGGTTATCAAACCTTTATTCATTATTACAATCACTGCAGTTGTCTGTGAGACCAGAGAGTTACACAATTGAATCCTGCTTTACACAGTGCGCAATCCTGACTGTATTTATATTGCTATGAAGTTTCAGCCTGCAACACAAAGCACTGTATAAGCAGGGCTGCTGGAATTATGCAGTGGGAAGGACATAATTATGTGGCAGGTTGACTAAATTGTGCAGCAAAAAAAGCGAGCATATGAGGCTTACTTCAGTACATTTTGTAATAATGTTAATTCATTATTTTATCAATTTTACACCTGCTTACACTGTGTGGGTAAATATTTCCCCTCATTAGTGCCAGATTAAACATCCAAATTCAGCAATAAGCAAAATAAAGGTGACCATCAACCTTCGAGATGGGTCTTCCACTGTGTGGCAACATGTGTTGTTGCCTTTTTAGTAACCTTTCATTCATTTGAACTAGAAGCCCATTTTTAGAATATGCAGCAGATGGTGGGTTATGTGGCAAATACAGCAAATCCATAATTTTGTGGAAAATGCTGCAGCCACAAAATTGCAAAGTACCAGTGGTCCTGAGTATAAGATACATAAAATGATTTAGCATTTCAGATAAAACAGGTACTTTCAAAGAATGCCTTTTAAAAATAGGTAATTACACTGTACCTAGTGCAAACATTTGTTAAAGTTCATTAAAAAGAAGCTTTTACGGAACTTAACACTCTTACATCACCTCTCAAAAAGAATAGTGATGTAATAAATTAAAGCCTGTACTCTGTTCCAGACAGCCTTTACATTTGATGATTAAACAACAGCAAACATTTACATTTCTTTCAGATTGCCGGTACCCTGACGAGAAAGCCAGTTTCTTCTTTAGTTCTTTGTCCATAGATAGCCTCAAGGAGATGACCCAGAGGAAAGGGTGCCATCTGTGGGCTAATTGTTTCCTTTACAAATGGGAGATTCCTTGAGAGAGGTGGAGATTGTTTTTTTATTTAAAACAACTTTTTATTAATTTGAAAGGGTCTGACCAGTAGCAATACACAGCTCATTCGCCTACAACCTTAGAGGCCGGCAGCCAAAAAACTTAGATAGCAAAGGGCAGAAGCCCAAGAGGCAAAGGGGTCATACCACAACCCAAGTACATGTTCATATGCAGTCACCAAATGGACAGAGTCTCCCGCCCCAGAGGCTCTATGCCCAGCATAATCAACATAACGTAGTAACGAGATCGGGCAATTGCAGGGTTGCCAATAAGCAATAAAATACATAAAAAGCGCCAACCACGCCCAAAGGGGCCATATTCCCTGCACGATGCATAACTCAGGGGTGACATCGTAGTTTCCAAACCTTTCGTACTGCAACATTAGTTATGTCTGAGTCCAGGCCACCCTAGATGGAGCAGCGCACGGACACGTCAAGCAACGTGCCCCCACAATAAGCGGCCACCCAGGTGAACATTCCCAGGAGGACCTCTTTACCATGCCCCTATCACGTCCTTCAGCCAATGTACTCACGAAAAGTTCACGGTGGCCGGACGGCAGGAACGTTGTTCTATGAAAGCACAGTAGCATTCGCCATGGACGCACAGGGCATTGAGTGGCTCAACATCTATTAGGCTAGTCATATCAAAATGGAAACAGGCAGCAGGGCATTTCAACTGTACCTTGGTTTGGCGGTGTGGGAACCCTCCGTTGCATTCCCTGAGTCGAAGGATGCCCGTAGGGTAGGCAGCCAAGTGAGGAGGGTTTATATCAACAAAAGGAAGGTGCACTAGACATAAGAGTCATACAGAACCATAATTGTTGTCCATTAATATTTCAAATTTATTCCAGATAGGTAAACATAGACGGCAAACAGCCAACGCGTTTCGTCCCTTTGCCAAGGAACTTCTTCAGGGCTGTGAGAATAACATAAAAGGACACAAATTGTAGTACGACAACCAATGAAAGATACACAACAACAAATGCAAAGACAAATGTATAAATCAATAAATACACATTGATCCAATACAAACATTAATATTGTAAACAATAACAAATAAATAAAGACAAGAACCAAGAACAAAACATACAAGGATACATGTAGCATATTAACAGAACAGACATTACATATATTTGGTTTGCCAAGTGAGGAGGGGTCTGGGTAAAAGAGGGGAAGGGAGAAAAGTACTGGGGTGGGGGAAGCGGGTTTGGCGGGGGGGGGGGAGGAATACCGGCCACACTATCACTATCCGGTGGTGCCCGTAGGCCTAGCCGTGCAGAGACAGGATTCCCCCCTTCAAGGGGGTGGCAGTAACAGGCACACATTACATACTGTCTAACGACCCCCAGAAGCCCCCTGGATCCGCAGGGCACACTACATCGTCAAAGAACTTCAGGGCCCGAAGTCTTGGTGGCTGCAATCTAACATGCTCTAGTCGCCCCAGATGATCCACCAAAGGCTTCCAGAGTTTCCTAAACTGAGTATCTCGGGATTGGAGACATGCCGTGAGCAACTCCATCGCCACGACATGCCACAGGCGGGTAAACCAAACATTAATGGAGGGCGTTTCGGCTTTCTTCCAATAGAGTGCCACCGTCTGCTTGGCAGCACACAGCATGTGGAGGCTAAGGTGCCGGTCGCGACCCGTCATAGCTCGTGTAGTCGTTGGTCTAAGGCCTAAAAGAACTACAAGCGGATCCTCGGGCAGAGGGTACCCCAGAACCTTTTTGATATGGCTAAGGACCTCTTTCCAATAGATAGCCTGAAGGGGCATGTCCACCAAATGTGCATAAAGTCTCCCTGCGCCTGAGTACAGCGCCAACATAGGGGAGATGTCTTAGGAAACATTTTCTGAAGTCTAACGGGGGTGTAGTGCCATTGAGTCATTACCTTATAAGTTGACTCCTGTTGGGGGATGCTGCATAAAGTTTTAGGGATGTCCCTCCAAAGCCTTGCCCATTGAGAGGGGGTAACACCTGAGCCGGAGACACTCTGCCATCGCAGTTGGTATGGGTGGGGATCCGGGCGGCGTGCACGCTGCAGTACCTTATATATACGGGAGATCAACCCCTTATATGTGCCGAACGTACGCGCTAGCTGTTCGAACAGGGTGTAGGGTCGCGTGGCCGCCGGCATCAAGGAGAAGCCCTGGATCCAGTGTCGAAGCTGTATGTACTGGAATTTGTCTTTCTCCGTTAGCCCAAATTCTTGTTTGCATTGAGCAAAGGATTTAAGTCTGTCTCCCCTAAAGAGGTTCCCGATCGTCCTACAATCGGTTTCTGTCCAGTTTGCAAAATAGGGTGGACGACACGCCGGGGGGAACTGTGGATTGCGCGTAATTGGAGTGTGAGGGAACGGGAAGGTGGTGAGTCCCCTACGAACTGCTACCTTGTCCCAGATCTCAAGGACCGTTCTGGTGGGGACAGCCAGATAGGCGCTGCGGTGGCGCGCCTCCCGAGGCAGCCAGGCATGATCCCACAGTGGGCGGCAGGTGACGGCCCGGTCCATGTGAAACCACACTTTTTCACTCTCCCATGCTCCCCACTCCAGTACATAGCGGAGGTGCGACGCCCAATAGTAGTCGAGTAGATTCGGGCATGCAAGTCCGCCCCTGTCCCGAGGGAGCTTCAAGATTTTATTAGAGAAGCGCGGTTTCTTTCCACCCCAGATAAAGGTAACAAGCTCACGTTGGAGCGCCTGTATCTGGTGTTCCGGAATAGGCGTCGGTAGCGTTTGGAAGAGATAAAGAATCTTCGGCAGTATAGACATTTTCACCGTGTTGAGTCGACCAAGTAAAGAAAGTGGTTAAGCCTTCCACGCGTGCAGGTCAGTCAGGACTGAAAGTTTATACTCCTGCCAATTAGCCTGGGTCCAGGTGGCCAGATCTGAGGTCAGGTTTAGGCCCAGGTATCGCACCGACCGAGACGCCCATTGATAGGGAACGCAAGCCTGGAGCGACAGAAGCTCCTCGTCCGGAATCGTAATATTAAGGGCCCAGGATTTCGCGTGGTTGATTTTAAGCCCAGAGGCGCCTTCGTAGTCCTGGAGCAGCAAGTGTACTGCCGGTACCGAGCGCAACGGGTCAGATAGAGTAAGAAGGAGGTCGTCCGCAAAGAGGGCAATCTTATGCTCCACACCTCGAAGAGGGATACCACGGACGTCGGGGGACCGACGTATCATGATGGCAGGGGGTTCCACCACAAGGGCGAACAGCAGGGGTGACAGGGGGCAACCCTGCCGGGTGCCCCTACAGATGGGGAAAGGCTGCGTGAGCTGACCATTAACGCGCACTCTAGCCACCGGCGAAATATAGGGAGCCATAATGCGCGCCACCATCCTCGGGCCCAGACCCACCCTCCGTAAGACCGCACGGAGGAATGACCAGTCCACCCGATCAAACGCTTTTTCCGCATCGAGTGATAGCAAGCAGGCTGGTATTCC
This sequence comes from Triturus cristatus, assembly GCF_964204655.1. Lineage (NCBI taxonomy): Eukaryota > Metazoa > Chordata > Amphibia > Caudata > Salamandridae > Triturus > Triturus cristatus. Next base: position 318,001,436 of record NC_140580.1, on the reverse strand, counting down.
CCAATGTTTAGCCTTCCCGACTATGTGCGCTATGCGGCGCACATTGTCTGCCCCTTGACGGTGCTGGATAAACCCCACCTGGTCCGGCTCTATGAGATTGGGCATGTGGACACTAAGCCGTTTAGCCAGAAGTTTAGTGTAGAGCTTAAGGTCCGTTATTTAACAAAGCAATGGGCCGATAAGAAGAGCAAAGAGTATGATCTTTCCCGGGTTTCGGGATGAGGGCTATTTCGGCCATTGCCATGTCCGGCGAGGGCCCAACCAGCTCATCGAACGAGTTAAAAAGACGAAGAAGATATGGTTGTAATTGCGGCCAGAAGGCGCGATAGAAGGATACCGGCAACCCATCCGGGCCTGGCGATTTCCCCAGCGGAAGGTCGCGCAGGGCGCCAGCCATTTCTGCCGAGGTGATGGAGGCCTCAAGAAGCCCAGACTGACGCTCGCTCAACAAATCCCAATCACAGGCGCCCATGGTAGATGATATCAAATCTGCCATTGGCGGGTCGGCGGTATATAAAGTCGCATAAAAATCGTGAAACGTTTGGAGCTTAGCCGATTCTGTGGTAGCCCATGACCCGTCTGCCCTCTGCAGCTTCGCGATGTGGGCCTTGGCTGCCCGTGTACGCAGGCGTTGTTCTAGTACAGTGCCCACTTTGTCGCCACCTGCGTAGTAACGCTGCTTAAGTGCAAGCAAGGCACGCTCCGCCTTGTTCGTCCTATGTGCTCGAAGCTGGCCCCTAAGGACAGCCAGGCGTCGTTTGTGCGCCGCCAACGGACGCTCTTGGTCCATCTTCTCGAGCGTCTTGACCTCCCGCGTGAGCTTGCTTTCATAAAGCTGCGCCTCCCGCGCTCTCGCAGCAGCGATAGCTGTGAGGGTACCTCGTATTGTAGCCTTGAAAGCGTCCCACAGGAGAGGAAGGGGGGTCCCCGGAAGATCATTTGCCTCAAAATACGCCAGGATAGCCGCCTGAATTTCCTCCCTATCCACCGGGTCTCGAAGGACATGGTCCGGAAACCGCCAGCTACACGATCGCGGAGGGCCGGTGAGGCGCTCGCGCAGACACAGTTCCACGTGGGCATGATCGGAGATTGAAATGGTAGAATGTGTCGCCGATATGGTGTCTTTGAGCAGAGAGTGCAAAACAAGCAGCAGGTCTATACGAGAGTAGGAGCGGTGCGCATGCGAATAGTAAGTATAGTCTCGCAAACCCGGGGAATGATAGCGCCAGATATCTACTAGATTCAAAGCACCTAGGGAGCTCTTCACAGCCGCGGACATGGCCCCCACCCCATGAAAGGCTCCGCCACAACGATCCCGCTCCGCATCCCACACCAAGTTAAAGTCGCCTCCAACTATGAGGTCCGTGGTCACCAGCTCAAGGTGTTCCCTGATCAGCCTGCGTAAGAAGGCATCTTGACCCTGATGAGGGGCATAAAGGTTACATAATGTGAGTGTGCGATGTCCTCTCCTGACCTCAACCTTCAAGAACGGACCCTCACTGTCTCTAAGCACCTTAGGAGCCCCCGGAGCTTGTCCCGCCCTGCAGAGGATAGCTACCCCTGCCGTCTTAGTGGCCGCCGAGGCCCAGAACTGTCGAGGGAAGCGAGGATGGGCCATACGGGCCACATCAGCCCTAAGGAGATGGGTCTCCTGGAGGAAAATTATATCGGGGTTCTGGAGCAGCAGATACCGCCATATTTGGCGGCGCTTGTTGGGCGAGTTGAGCCCTTTCACATTAAGGGAAAGGATCTTCCAGCAAGGTTCAGTAGTCATAGTCCCAGATCCCCTAGTAAAGCTGTTCCCTCACCCACCGTTCACACGCTAGTATGTCCCCCCCGCCAAGAGGGTACCGAAGGAAGGGGAAGAGGGGAGGGTGGGAAAGACCAGGTAAAACAACAGATACACTCAAACGGCCAACATGGCCAACATATCCTATTCCAGTCTAGGGAGTAGCCAGGCACCACGGCACAGGCTGTCCCGGAGATGTCACTCTCCCAGAAATAGGCGTGGGGGTCCGTCATCGCCTGTCTAGGAGTCCAGATCACCAAGGGCCCGCTCCGGGTCACCGCCTCATCAGTGTAGGCGTTGCGCCAAAGAACGGGCAGGAGAGCGCCTCCAGCTTGGGCACCGAGGATATGAAAGATGAAGCCGCCAAAGTGGCCGCAGGTGAATCAGGCCTGCAGACTGCACAACACTAAAACTGTCGTCATGAAGGATTTTCCCCCCCATGAGGGCTCATTTGAGGAGAGATGCCTGTGAGCCAGACAGGGACGGGCCACCCTCCAGGGATTTGATGTGTTGTATGATGTCCTGCTTGTCTCGTGATGCCCTGCTTCCATCAGGGGAGGAAGGGTGTCGAGAACGTCGTACCGTGGTCCATTGCGGCTTCAGCTGGACTCTGCGGGCAGTAGGTCGCCGCGCAGGGCTGGCCGGCGGGGAATCCGGAATCTGGAGCAGCTGGGCCGCCTCTCGATAGGAGCGAAGCACCTGGCTCTTGGATTCCCACTGGAACATGAGGGCGAAGGGGTGGCCCCACTGGTAGCGGATGTTGAGGTCTCGCAGCTTGTCAGTGATGGGCCAGGAAGTCCCTTCGGCGTCGGAGAGTCGTGGGGGCCAAGTCTTGAAACAACTGGACAGGCTTGCCTTTATAAAGGATTTCGGGTTTATCTCTAGCCGCTTTGAGAATTGCTTCTTTTTCGACAAAGAAGTGGACCCGTGTCAGAATGTCAGGGATGAGTCCAGGCCGCCCAGGTGGTCCCGAGACCCTGTGCGCTCGATCCAGAGCCGGTGGCGAGGCATCATCGTCCCCGCGAATATCGTGGAGCAGGTCCGCCACAAATGTCATTATGTCTGTGCCTTCCGCCCCAATTGGAACACCCCTGATGCGTATGTTGTTGTGATGCCCCCTATTTTCCAAGTCCTCCTGCTTGACCTGAAGCTCAACTTGCTGTTCCTCCAAGGTCGCCAACCGCTGCCACAGGTGCTCCTGATCCTCTGTGCGGACGTCCAAGGTCTTCTCCAAGTCCTCCACTCGACCTCCCAGTTCCCCCACGTCTCTCCGGAGGTCCTTGACACAGGCCTGAACCTCAGTACGGAGTGACCCAATTTCCGTCTTGAGCTCCTGCATGAAAAGCGCCATGAAGGACTGAGTGACCGGCTCGGCGGAAGCTCCTACTCCCGATGACGTGGCGCCTATCGGCGCGGCGCCTGACTTGCCACACAAGTCGATAACAGAAGCGTCCTTGGAGGCCACCGGTGGCTCCTTCCCAGGCTTTGTGCGGGTCATGCTTCAGACGTGCAATGCGGTACCCCTCTTGAAGGCCCAGGCCCCCCCTGTGAGCAGCCCCACCCCCGGACAGTCACAGCAGGTTGTGTATGGCTCCAGCGGAAAACCAGAAGTTCAAGGCCAGCTAACACACTCCCTCGTGGGTCGCACCACCGACTACTGTCGCGCTCTCCCCAGCCAGCGGGGTCCCCACAGCGCGCAGCGTCAGATTCGGTTCAGCTCTCCAAAGCCCACGTGTTCTCCTCAGTTCCCCAGCCAAGCAGGCCAAGAGCGCCACAGAGTCATGCGCCCTCTCGCTTGGGCCCACCACACCGCAAGACAGGCCTCCGCCTAGGCAACACAGCCGCCAGTCGAGGGGCCCTCCGACAACCCCCAGGGGCGACCCAGTGCGCTGAAAATGGCGTTGTCGTTTAGCGCTCTCCCCAGCCCTCCGCGGGCACTTGCCAGGTTACAGCCAGTTGGTAGGGGCGATGGAGGAGAAGCAGTGGCAGCTAGTCGCAACCCAGGATCCCAGAGCCCCCAGAGATCGCCTGTATCCACTCTCCCCCATCGCCTCCATCGGCGAGGAACAAGCAGGAAGACCCCCAGTAGTCCAGGAGCAGTCCAACGCTCCGCGGCAGGGGGCGTAAGCAGGGGGCCCAGAGCAAACCCCACCACTCACACAGAGTTCAAACGTGCGGCGAGCAGTTCTCAGATAGCCAGCCCCGGGGCAACCCTCCTCTGCAGCCGCCTCTCGCCCGGAGCCTCCACAGGGTCCGACCTCACCACCAGGCCCCAGCCGTGGCAACACATAAAATGGCTCCGCAGCGCTCAATCGCACCGGCCAGGAAGCGCCGCCTGGGGTCCGCAACCTGGGTCGCCCTCCGTGCGTCCGCCTCCTCCACCCAGCTGTGTCCGCCGTCGCCTCTTACCGGTCCGTGCCACCACCGCAGGTCTCAGCCGTGTTACAGCGCGCCCAGCAGCTCCCGGCTCACCAAGCCCGGGCAAGGGGGAAATGGCGGCCGTCGCTCCGCCCCCGGGGCTTCGGGGTCCGATGTCTCAGACAGTTTGTGATCCGCGGCAAAACAGGGCTCTCCAGGCGACCCTAGCCCACCACTTGCGGTCTCAGGTTCTCTTCCGCCCGAGCAGCTCCAGGCGCCAGAAGCGTAGCCGGGCGGCAGACAAGATGGCGGGCAGCGCGGCAGTCCCCGGGCCCTCCGCACTCTCCGCGGTGTAAGATAGCGCCCGCAGCTGCCCCAGGCCAACACCAAGCCCTGCGTTTCGAGCCCTCAGCTTTCCGCCCTAGATGGGCGCCGGTCCGGACTCTGCAGTTGCCGCCACACCGCAGTTTGAAGCTAATTATCGTCGCGGCAGCCCGGAGCAGAAGCGACGCGCGTCTCACTCCATGCCCGGCGAGACCACGCCCCGAGATTGTTTTTTTAATGGCAATCACAACTATTAGTGCAGCAGGTGCAGTAGCACTAGAGCAGTGCACCCGAGTTGTATCTGAGTTACTAGCAAAATGGTGGGAGGGAATCCTGTTTTCCTTGTTACCACTAGGGCCCAGGTTACCCTTTGTGCACAGGGAACAGGTCCAAGGGAGCAGGCAGTGAGATGTGGGATTTACTTTCTTTTTTTTTTAACACAAAGGGGCACCCAACCTGCTCTGGACCTCATGTCTAGGAGCAATGGGCCAGTGGAGAGAGTGGTCAAAGTAGTAGGTATCATTTGTGGCGCAGAAGGAGTGGCACTGGGGCCCAGGGATGTGCGGCATCAACTAAACCCAATTCGTATTGTTTTACTATATTTTCTTGCTTACGTTGGGGCCCAGTGCACCATTGTTGTGCCAGTGTTGCTTTGGGTCTCGGACCAATGGCCCAAGAGAAGGGAAAATTGAAGCTGGGGAGACACATTAGCTTAGACATCAGAGAGATGACAGAGCGGGGAAAAGGGGCAAGATGGAGGCCCATTTTTTCAATAAGGGGCATTGAAGACCGCCACTTCTCAAGGCAGTCAATCTCATTAATGAAGCTGGTTCAGTGGCATTGAGGCCCAGGAGTGAGAGGCCCACTGCATAACAATTATGACTGCCATCATTTTTAAGAGAGGATTGAAGGCTCACTTTCCTTCCTAGAATTAGAGGTGAGGGCGCCCTTGCTGCAAAGTGGTGGGCAACATGCTGGATCTCATTTAATTCTGAAAGGAAGTGTGGGATAGAGACTCTATTCCATGATTGGAGTGATGACCATGCATGGTGGGGAAGGGGTGAAAGAGGCAGAGGACACATTCTGATACTCAGGGCTGCAGCTATCATTAGTGCAACAGGAGCAGTTGCATTGGGTCTCAGGAGTGTGAGGGGCTCATCACACCCCAACTATCAGGAGTCATGTTATTGCTTTATATATTTGCTCTTTTATAAGTCTCACATTTAGTGTGGATTATCAATTACAAAAAAGTACTCCTGAAATTGTAATCCTGCCCCCTGCACTGAGCCCAGATCCTTCCACTCCCCCAAGTACTGCTAACGTTTTGTAGGGGGGGCCCGATTTGAAAACATTTTGGTCAGGGCGCTCACAGCAAAAAAGTTTGAAGACCTCTGCTCTAAGGTCAGAGCTGCGATTAAAACTTGGCCAGGATGGCCAGGATTTTGGGCTTTCAAGATATTTGGTTGCTAGGACTAGCAGGGGCATATGGATGGTTTTATATTTAATTCCAATTTTCATGCACAATGCTCTCGTATTGATTATATTTTTTCATCAGCTGAACTTGTGAATCAATGTAGCATACAGCGATTAGTCAGTATTTTCTCTGACCATACAGTCATGCAGCTGTCCATAATAATCAGTCCAATTAACCAAGTTTGCTGTTGGACTTTTCACAAAAACCTGTTACTGGAGGATGAATTTAAGGACGTTATAAAGGCAAAGACTGAACAATCCATACACTTTAATCAATATACAACTAGCCCAGGGGTTTTCTGGGATTCTTTTAAAGCTACAGTGGGGGAGGAGATCACAAGCTATACCATCAGTCGGCAGAAGAAGATTAAAGAAGGTGCTGCTAGAGAAGACCCAAGAACTGTTGACACTAGTTAAGGAGCACGTCATAGCAGTTTGGACTCAGCTACTTTTAGCCGCAGCTATCAACTTGGTAATATCTCACGTTAAGGCGCAATTAGTTAGAACATGGCAAAAAATGCACAGCAATATCTTCAAAATCGCACCCATGCATACGAATATGGGAATTCGGCGGGCAAAAAGGTATGCTAAGATCCTGTATAGGCGGTTGGCTACTGTAATTAAAGGGGGTGAATGGTGGAGCAACATGGTTTTATACCAAATCGGGACACAACATCTCATATTAACACTGCTATTTCCATGGTTGATGCAGCCAGCGGGTTTAGGGAATAGGTCGGTATGATCCTTTTAGATATGCTTATGCTGACGATACTGCAGTGATTTCACAGGATGTTATCAATAACATGCGCAGAATTGAATATATTGCAGTACAATTTGGCAGATTCTCTGTATATAAGACATGGCTAAAACTCAGGTTTTAGTCAACTATGGAGTTGATCAAACTATTTGTCAATCTAAGTAGGTGGTAAAGTACCTAGGTATCTCTATTTCTACCACCCCACATTTGATTGTTTAATTAAATTTACAAACCACTACCCACAAGGCGAGGTGCTTTATTGCATTAGTGCAATAGAATCCGGAGTTCACCTGAATGGTAGGTTTATCTTGATTAAGATGACCATCCTTACCACATTTCTGTATTTGTTCAGATTGATTCTGGTATATGTTCCTCAGACTTTTTCCCACAGTCAGAAACGGACACTTCTTTTTTATTGGGTTGCAAAAAAGACTGGCAAGCGAGTAAATATTTAACCATTCCATGTGGGGACGTTGGCTGGCATTGCCTGATTTAGCATTTCACTACTCAGCGACAATGGCTAAAAATAAGCTAAGCTTTAAAATGACATATTGAACAACTACAGTCAATATCTTCTGGCTTTGCCTAGGTGTTGAGGCAGCTAGGAGGTTATTCCAGGTATTTGATCCAAACGTCTACAAGAAGGTTAGGTGCTCTTGTTTTGCTTCAGAAGATGGGCTATCTGTATAGTTTTCACCACAGCATGAAACCTGTTGGTAGTATGATCTTTAGCACCTCCAGACCTTGGTTATTGTAAGTGAATAGTCACTCTTTGGACACGTTTTGCACACAGTGTACACTGTGTTTAGTAAATACTTTTTTATACTCTGTGCTGTATTTCTCATAAGAGTTTTACTGTCTGCAAACAGTGTGATACAGAGTAAATTCTCTCCATAGGGTAAACACTCTTGATATGATCAACCTTTCTACTCACATCCACCTCATAGCTTAATGTATAGGTTCAGTGAATGTCACAGGTTTGATATAGGTAATGAGTGTCCGCAGCAGGGCATTAGTTATCTAACATGGCGTGAGTATCTGGAGGGACTTGGCTTTCCCTGACCAGTTGTGTACAGATTGAACACTGTGTGCAGAATAGGTTACCCTTTCATCCGTGGTTCATAGTCAACATGAACTCTGCTCCTAATGAAGTTTATGGTATAGTGTCAATGTTCGCAAAAATCAATTGGAGAGTGGATCACTAGTCCTGAAAGAACCAGGGTATGCAAGGTCAGTACTTGGTACTGTTTAAGAAACCCTCATTCACGTTTAGCAAAGATCGAATAAGGCGGTATATCTTGATTCTCCGCTCAATTGTTATAAACGTGACAGCATCATCATTGGGTTAATCCAATGCTTCCTCCACCCGGAGGTTGTACCACTGGTAGTCTCAGTAGTGATCGTGAATAAAAAAGTGAGGTGACGTGTGGTGAAAGAGTACTTGATAAAAATCTCGTAAAACCAGCGAATGTCTTTAATAGAGCTGGGTTCGAGATTGTTTTTCTAAAAAAAAATTATATTGTAAGTGTGCACGTTTAAGACTTGTTATAGTCTAGTGCACTATAAAAAAGTGTCCATAAAAAAGGTTGACATGTTTCAGCCCTTTTAGCCCCATTGTGCACGTCTTGGTTCCCCCCTTTTTTGACTGTATCCCATTGAGTTGGTTTGAGAGATATATTTGAAATATATGACAAAATGGATTGTGTGTTGGTCGAGTTCTTGCTGGAAGGAGGGACGAATTTTGCCATAATGAGTGACTTTCTAGAAATTACTATTCACTCCAAAAGAATTGCCATTTTTTAGCTGTTATAATGTTTGATGCAATGATTACAATCTGTTTATACATAACAGATACGTATATCTAACATGGTTTGTCTTCTGTCATTTTCCCTCCCCCCTCCCCCAACAAATTCTATTTGATTGACTAATATAGGTTCAAGTTGAACCCACATACATGGGAAAAATAATCATCCCATCCGGATTTCTTTCACCAGAGACCCCTTGAAATTAAGGGTACTCTTCACTACTCTTCACTACGCTAGGTCCTGAAGAAAGCCCGCTTGACCCTTCGGGGCTAAAAGGGCTGAAACATGTCAACCTTTTTTATGGACACTTTTTTATAGTGCACAAGACTATAACAAGTCTTAAACGTGCACACTTACAATATAATTTTTTTTTAGAAAAACAATCTCGAACCCAGCTCTATTAAAGACATTCGCTGGTTTTACGAGATTTTTATCAAGTACTCTTTCACCACACGTCACCTCAATTTTTTATTCACGATCACTACTGAGACTACCAGTGGTACAACCTCCGGGTGGAGGAAGCATTGGATTAACCCAATGATGATGCTGTCACGTTTATAACAATTGAGCGGAAAATCAAGATATACCGCCTTATTCGATCTTTGCTAAACGTGAATGAGGGTTTCTTAAACAGTACCAAGTACTGACCTTGCATTCCCTGGTTCTTTCAGGACTAGTGATCCACTCTCCAATTGATTTTTGCGATTATTGAGACAAGGAAGCTGAGTGGATCTAAGCCTCTTCTTTCTCCCTCCTGTCTGATTTTTGAAATAGTGTCAATGTTGCAAATAACATAAGTATGCTTTACCTATGGGGTTTGTATGTATGATGGCAGTAAAGACGCTTCACATTATTCCAAGCTATTTTGCACTCACTTTCATAATTCTAATGGTATACCGGTTTAAAGAGCAATGTGTACAAAAGAACCGTGGATGATGTCATTTGAGATGTATTCACTGATGCCATAAATGAGATCATAGAACATGTCATGAGTGATGTCATATGCAGTGCATTGCGACGGTGCAAGTTATAGTTATAGCTGTTAACTTTAACTGGTGAATTTCTGCGTTTCTGTTTTAGTTCACCTAACTTTCATTGGCATGCAGCCCCCCTCCCTGGGCAGATTTTGGCCCAGAGGACCCCATACCCAGGGGTCCGGTATTCTTGTTTGGTGAGAGGGGGCTTGTTCCTCTCTTTCCCAGATTGATTATTGCTGGGAAAAGGCCCATTTTGGCCCCTTGGACCTCAGCCCCTGGACCCCTGTGCAATTTTGAAGGGGGAGGGGGGCACACAGCCAATTTCCACCCCGGGGGCCTCATCACCTGGGGCCCAGAAGTATATTCAAGTGGGAGAGAAGCACACAGCCCCCTCACGGGCACTGAGGACCCCATTCCCTTGGTCCCAGCAATATATTGAAGGGGGGAGGGAGGCAGGCAGCACATGTCCCCAGACTGATTTGGGCCCTGGAGACCCCATCCCCGTGGGGGGGAGGAATCCGGTGCCCAGTGCACCCACCATACTATCGTTGGGGGGTTGCAGGTGGTGCTGCAGGTGGAGCCCCAAGGCCCTGCGGCCCCAGCCGGCTCGCTGCATCTGGAAGGAGCTGGCATTGCTCCCACATTCGGGCAGCAGCTAATGATACTGCACCCTGTGTGCAGGAGCAATATTTTGATTTGTTTCGCTGCCCACATCACTGTGGTTTAGGTAACAGATCGAAAGTCCGCTCACAGCTTGTGGCAGGATTTTTGAAGCTCCCGCCAGTTGGTAGCGGACTTGGTATTTGCTCCCGCTTCGATGGATATTTAAAAATGCTAGCGCCATGCTAGACCAAATACAGGATTTCCAGCCCACGCTGCTGCTGGCAATTACGGGGTAAGTGCAGCAGAATCATCTGAAAGCGGTGGTTTCAGGAAGGAATATATATATATATATATACTTATATAAATTGCCTATGAAATTCACCAGTTCTAGTTATCTCCAATAACTATAACCCGTGCCACGCACAGTTCTCTAATCAATAATTTCATTGCAAATACTGCAGTGATATTACCAATGATGTCATAGAAGATGCCATGAGTGATGTAATATGTGAGGTAATTAGCAATTCATGGCATGGGTGCAAGTTATAGTTCCCCCAGTTGCCTTAGGGCATGAGTTATAGTTTTTGGAGATAACTGTAACTGGTGAATTTCTTTGGTTTAGTACTTTTAAAATGGCATTTTATAATTGACATCTTCACCTAACTATAATGTCACTCTAAACTTTGTTTTTTTCAGTGAATTTTCATGGCGTTTTAACGTAAATTAATATTCTATTACCATATGTAAAGTGAACTCTGCAATGCACGGTGTTCAGCTATGCGGGGCACGGGTCTGGATCCTCACCCCCCTCCTCTTCCATTCTGGCACCCAACCCACTATATTTAAAGCAGATCTATCATCCTTTTCCAAAAATCACTAATACTTTTGATCAAATATATATTTCAATAATACACCCAATGCAATGTTTATTAATGTTGATTACTTAAACATATTCATTAAAGTTTTATTAAAATACATGTCTTTTTTACTACTATATTTTATTGGTGAAAAATGTAAAAATAATGGTCAGAGACATGCTTTTTTCTTAAATAAAAAACAAATAAAACAGACATGTCTCTGGGTCTACCTTTTATAATTTTTCAATCTGAAAAATGCAATCATAAAAACAACCACAAAAAAACAAAAAGTCCTTGCATTTTATTTCATACAGCTTAAGGCCACATAAAATTCAAATAAATACAACTAGCCTCTAGATGTTTCTACATTCCCAACTGTAGAGCTAAAGCTCCAGCCTGGAAAATGCGCTGGAAAAATATGTTGAGTTCTCCTAATGTCATGGTTTCAATGACCCAAAGGAATTATTGTAATTTTTTTTTCTGATGTTGTTGTGGGGTTGCAGAACTCCCTGCAGCCCCCCACTAAATAAAAAAATGGTGGGGCCCCTGCCCCTTCTAAGGACATCATCAAAACCCAAATATATATAAATAGTCCACGCAGTGCATTATGGGGTGCACCTTGAAAATTATTTGAATAGTAAATGAGCGGCTGTGGCTACTCATTTGTTGTTCACTCTTGCTTTTTGTTTTCATTTTTTCTGGGTGTCTCAGTCCCACTAATTAATAAGGGTTTGCGGGGTATCCCCGGTGCCCTCATGGCCTTGTCGGCTCCCTGCAAGTGACCCCATTTAAATGGGCTATGCAGGAGCCAGCAATTTTTAAAATATAGATGAAGAGGTGCCCATGCTCGCACCATGGGCACCCCACACCTTTATTTGTGTTGGGGGTCCATGCTCGCACCACCGGGGCACCCACAGCACATACGCATTGGGGTTTTTGGGTGGGGCAGGACCCCTGCAGCCTATTTGCAACCAGCACAGGTGCCGCGTAAGCCAGCATTCCTGCCACCCTTTGGGAGCAGATTTCGTGGTCCCCTCAGGTTGGTAGCAATTGACAGTATTTTCCCTGCACCAGAGCATCGGCAAAGAATTGTCTTTGTTTCCCACTGGGCAGGAGCAGATCTGTGCTCCTGGTCGGTGGAAAATCATTTCTCTTTCCCTTCCTGCACTCTCTGGTAGAAAAAAGATAGGGGTTGGGGACCCGGGGACAGTGTTCTTGTGCTGACCCTTGGTGGATGGGGTTCCCGGGGCCATAAAATGGCTCTGAGGGGGACGTTTCAACTAGAAACTTGCTGTCCTGGGGGATGGCGTCCCAAGAGTCTCTTCAGCATCAGGGAGAGTGGCCACACAGCCCTCTCTTCCCTTTATTATAATATCGGCCCCTGAGGAAGGGGTCCAGGGGGCCTTGTAGAGGCTCAGGGAGGGGGTCCATGCGTCACCCTCCCCAGGGTAGTGAGTTCTACAGGACCTCTTAGAGGCTTTGGTGAGGGAGGCCACATGCTCTCTTCCCCCTAAATAGAAAATGCTCCGCCCACCCTGGTTCTGGCCTACTCCGTGAGGTGTTTTTTTACACATGCAGGAGCCATTGTTGTTTTCTTTTTTTGCCATGGACTCATGCCTTCCCGTGAATTTGGGGCAAAAAGTATTTTAAAAAAAATTGGCCCCCGGGCACAATCTTTCTGGTACAACACTACCATTTCTAGATGGTCAGGGTATCCATACTCTGCCCCTTAATGTATTTTTTAAAACTTTTTTCTTAGGACTCGGGCTGGGGCCGAGTCTTAAGATGGCTGCTGACACAACCTTGTTGATGGGGTGGCAGCCAAATAGATCTGATCTCAGCATTAGATATGTCAGCTCCATGGTTCTTTGCAGCATGATATATACAAAGGTTTTTAGCATTAATTGTTTAAAAACTATTGAATGCATTTACATAAAATTACAAGCCCTCTTTTTGGACCAAGAACTAGCTTTCTGCAAAATTTGGAGTCAATTTGTTCAGGGGTTTGGGCTTTAGCTGTTTCTAAAGTTCCTATGAATGGGGAAAATGCATTTCGTAGCCCCCGCATGATGGATCACCCTGAAACTTTTCATGCGCAAACTATTCAGTAATTATCACTTTTTCAGAAAGTTTTGTGGAGATTTGTCAAACGGAGCTATACTTATTAGCAGCCCAAAAAAGGCTTTTCTTTTGGAAACACCATCATGACTATCACTACACAGTGGCGCCCGCCACTAGGCAATACACACACACACATGCACGCACACACACTCACACATATAAATTATATATATTTGTGTGTGTGTATGTATGTATGTATCTATCATCAGGGATGTGCCTTTTTGTAATTTTGTGTAAATCCGGTCAGTAGTTTTGGAGGTATTTAAAGAGTTATTTAAATACATTTCCAGTTGTATATATAGGGATGCAGTTGATTCATGACCCCTCCCAATCTCGTGCTGAGATCTGATTGGCTGAAAGCACTTGAAACCAGGAAGTGCTGACAGCCATCTTGTGACTCGTTTGAACTGAGTCACAGGAAAAAACATTAAAAAAATGTAAAGGGGGCAAGAAAGAAACACTCTGACCCCCTAGGCCACAGGGACACTGCAGGGGCAAAAAAGCATTTTCTTATTAATCTTCAGCAGGAATCGTCCTGGATCCATGGGTCCTGCGCTGCGTTTTGAATCAGCCCCCAGGTGGGCCAGGTCCCGAGGGCAACTATACACTTTTTAGGAGGAGAGTGCATGTGGTTCCTCTCCTTGGAGCATAAAAGCCCTGGGGACCACCACCTCCCCAGAGCATAATAATGAATGTATGTGGGGGTTGCCCTGGGCAATCCCCGTGCCTGGGGACGCCACCTCCCCAGGGCAAATGTTCTATTGTTGCAGGGAGCCAGAGCGGCCCTCCCAGGGACCACCAGCTCCCGGGATAAATTAACATAGGAGGGGGGCCACACAGCCCCCCTCCTGGATCTACCGTCACCCTGGGGACCACCACCCCCCAGGGCCAGCTCTAGCAATGTCCTGGGGAGCCCACCCCCGGGACATTGTAGTTTGCTATGGCTTGGCTGGACTGTGGGGGCCTTCAGGCTTCCCCCATGGTCCCCAGTGTGAAAAAGTGGATGCCCTGGGTGGGACCAGGACACACAGTAGGGTTTTTTAGAAAGGACAGGCCCCAGGAGTGGTTTCCCCGGGGCCACAATCAGCCTAGGGAAGGGGGCCACCTGACCTCCCTTCCTTAATTAAAAAAAATAATTAATTCAAAAAATAAGAAGCCGGTGCCCAGGGAACGTGGTCCCCGGTTCCGCAATTGGCCCGGGGAGGGGGCCCACGTGGCCCTCTCCCCATTCAAAAAAATAGCTGTCTCCAGGAATAGGTTCTGCCATTTTAATAAATAAAGCCAGTCCCGGGTTGATGGCTAATAGTGAAGAAATTAATCGAAGGGGTCAGGGTTGGAGGTTCCTAACCCCAGGATAATAGTGTAGAGTTGAAAAGAGTATTTATTATTTATAATGAGTTCATAAAATTCATTATCATTTTTTTTATCGTAACCCCTCCCAGCGCTGCTTCCCATGTAACTTCGCGGTGGAGTTGTGGACCTACCCAAAATAAATAAATACAAAATATTAGAATATTAAATCACTCAATAATGTATTGACTCAGACAGTTACGCAAACACTCATGTACTCACAGATCAATTCATAGACTTATGTATGCACTCACAGAGCCAATCAAACACTGATGCATCCACTCACACACCCATTTACGCACTGACGCACCCACTTTCAGACACTGATGCACCCACTTACAGACCCACTCAGACACTGACAAGTCCACTCTCTGACCACACATATACTGATGCACCCATTCACTGATCCACTCAGACACTGAAACACCCACTGACCCACCCACTCAGACACTGATGCAGCCACTCACAGACCCACACAGACACTGACACACCCTTTCACAGACCCAATCAGTTACTGATGCGGTCAGTCCGAGACCTACTCAGACACTAACACACCCACTCACACACCCCCTCAGACACTGACACACCCACTCAGACACTGATGCAACAAACCCCCTCAGAGATTCAGATACCCACTCACGGACGCACTCAGATACTGATGCACCCACTCACAGACCTTCTCAGACACTGACACGCCCACTCACAGACTGTTCCACCCCACACAGACCCACTCAGACACTGAAACATCTTCTCATCGACCCACTCAGAAACAGACACACTCCCACACAGACCAACTCAGACACTGACACACCTAGTCACAGAGCCACCTAGACACTGACACAGCCACTCAAAGATCTACTCAGAAACTGATGCACCTACTAAAAGACCCACTCAGATACTGACACTCATTCACAGACCCAGTCAGACACTGATGCACCCACCGAGAGACCCAGTCAGAGACTTAGACACCTACTCAGAGACCCACTGGGACACATTCACTTATAGATTTTATTCAGGGACTGGCACAGCCACTCACAGACCCAGTCAGACACTCATGCACCTACTCAAAGACCCACTCAGACACTGACACACACACACTCAGAGACCAACTCAGACTCTAACACATCCACTGAGAGACCATATTCAGACATTCACAAACCCACTCATAGACTGTTGCACCCCCAAACAGACCCACTCAGACACTGACACTTCCTCTCACAGAACCACCCAGACACTGACACACCCCCTCACAGAGCCAGTGAGACACTGACACACCAATTCACAAATCCACTTAGACGCTGGCCCACCCAGTCACAGACCTACTCAATCACCCAAACACCAGATCACAGTCACAGTTAGATACTGACTCACCCACTCACAGACACTGAAACACCAACTCACTGATCCACACAGAGACAGACACTTACAGATCTACTCAGACAGTGACACACCCTCTCATGAAGTCAGTGGGACACTGATGCACCCACTGAGAAACCCATTAAGACAATGATGCACCCACTCACAGAGCCACTTAAAAACTGATGCACCCACTCACATACACACTCAGACACTGATGCACCCACTCTCGAACCTACTTAAACACTGTTGTGCCCAGTCACTGGCCTACATAGACACTAATGCATCCACTGACAGACCCACTCATATACTGTTCCACCTCACTCAGACACAAAAACATCTTCTCATCGACCCACTCAGAAACAGATGCACCCCTCACAGATCTACTCAGACACCGACACACCTACGAAGATACCCACTCAGATACTGACACCCATTCACATACCCAGTCGGACACTGATGCACCCACCGAGAGACCCAGTCAGAGACTTAAACACTCAACCAGAGACCCAGTGGGACACATTCACTTATAGACCTTATTCAGGGACTGACACACCCACTCACAGACCAAGTCAGACACTAATGCACCTACTCAAAGACCCACTCAGACACTGACACACACACTCAGAGACCAACTCAAACGCTAACTCATCCACTGAGAGATCTACTCAGACACTGACACACCCACTCAGAGACTTGCACCCCCAAACAGACCCATTCAGACTCTGACACATCCTCTCACAGAACCATTCAGACACTGACACACCCCCTTACAGAGCCAGTGAGACACTGGCACACCCAGTCACAGACCGACTCAATCACTGACACACCAACTCATAATCACAGTTAGACACTGAAACACCCACTCACTGACCCACACAGACACTGACACCTACAGATCTACTCAGACAGTGACACAGTCTCTCACAGAGTCAGTGAGACACTGATGCACCCACTCAGAAACCCATTCAGACAATGATGCACCCACTCAGAAACCCATTCAGGCAATGATGCACCCACTCACATACACACTCAGAAACTGATGCACCCACTCTCAGACCTACTTAGACACTGTTGTGCCCAGTCACTGACCTACACAGACACTAATGCATCTACTGATAGACCCACTCACACACTGTTGCATCCATTCACATACTCAGTCAGACACTGATGCTGCCACTCACTAACACATTCAGACACAGACCCTCTCAGACACATGACACCCATAATAGAGCTACTCAGAGTGAAGCACACATTTACATTCACATTTTTTACACGTTTTAATATGCATAGAGTTAAAATTATAGTTAGACATCTAAAATGTGTTGCTGTGCATTGAGTTTGTGCTATTGCTTTGTGGATCCGCAATGGGTTAACTCACCTGGAAAATATTTTTGAGAAATATAGTTTAAAAAAATATATGCTTTTCAGTTTTGGGCTATAGGGTGGCTCTGAGAAGAGCCATTGTGCTACTTATGAGTTTGTTGCAGCTACATGTAAGTGTGGATGCACAGTTTCAGGTTGCTGAGAAACACCCTGTTGCCTTCATCTGTCAAGTGAACTCCATTACTTATATAGATTCCGTGCATGTCAAAACACATGTTGTTGTAGTTGATAGATCCCATGTTATGGTCCTTGAGGTAAGCAGAAACAGTTTTATTGACATACTTTCTGGCTTTGTCGATCTGTGACCAGAACTGATTATACTACTTCTATTTCTGTCTTTGACATATATTAGAGTACACAAAGACAGTGTGAGAGAAAAGTGGAATCAGTTGTGCAAAGGTATCCTTCATTAGTATTTTCAGCCCTACCCCAGTCAGTGTGCCTAGGTGCCGCCACGGTGCACAAGCATGAGGTGAGGGGCTTGGAATTACAAAATGCTTTTCACCAAAGGCAGCAAATGGTGCCAATTTAATCCACTCTGCCCAAACCATTTAGCATCCACATTATGAAGACCCAAGTCTTTGTCAATACCACTGTCTCTAGCAAACCGTTTGCCCCAGAAAACATAGCTGTGACCCACAATCCATACTATGAGCATTTTGAAGGGAGGAGCAGTAGGAATCAGAAGTCTGTAGCTGAATGTGACAGTTGGTAAAATGAAAGGCACCTAAAATGGAGCACAAAATCTGGTTTAAGAAAAGGAGATAAGTCATTGGGTGTTCATAGAAATTTCATATCTAAAAATAGGAAGCATCTTACTTTGAAAAATAAGTATATTTCTGATTGACTGTGGAAAAATCATTAAAAAGTACGATACACTGGATAAGCTAACATTTCCAGGTAGCCAACCACACTTTCTATTGTTGAATTGGAAGCTGGTGTGCAGCAGTTAAAAAGATGTTGAAGAATGTTTCCTAAACCGTTGCTACAGAAACTGAGGTAAAGCAGTGTGGAGGAAGGGTTTCAAATACAGTGCGCTTTTAAAATATAAAATGGAGTACTTTACATTGTTATATGTTTGAAAATTGAATTTTCCCAATTCAGTAGTAAATTTGAATGTGAAATGTTGAAAAATGATAGTATTATTATTGGAAACAGCTTTTTGAACTCCTGTGAGGATTTGCGACTCCAGCGCAAAGTTACACATGGGATTCGTGCTAGTCACTGCAACTGGGTTGCGACTCCAGAAATTTACACAACAGGATTGGGCTTCTTTAGAAAAGAGCAATAAAGGGTTAATATAACTGTCCAATAGAAAGTTTTTTTAGATTTTGAAAATATGAAAGGAATATTTTAATTTTCTACGTACATTCATTTCTGTGGAAAAAGAGAGGGAAAAGTTGCCTTTACTGGTCCTTCCTTATTGAGAGTGGCACATCACATTTACTGTGTGAAAAAGACAATTACCTAAGAGTGTCTGATAATTTTAAAATCTATCGCGAAACTTGACAGGTAGGTTACAAACATGGAAAGAATGTGAACTATTGTGTAAGGGTCCTTAAGTGACTTCACGTACTTTTTAAATATGAGGCGAACTCTTTATAGAAGTTGTGCAGCATTTCATCAGAAAAATATGTATTGTATTAACTGTGTCTCGTATGGATGTAAATATTGGTACATCTATATAGTTTGATATATGTAGAATAACACAGAGGTATATATAAGGAGACTAACAGTTATATATGTAATAGGGTGCATGTACTAGGCTTCATACCTCAGTGTTCTGTATAATACCCAGAAAGTGATCCATGCAGCTTATTCTACACACACGTATAGAGCATACACTCTGTAACAGAGGTAGTTTGCTTCTTTACAAGCGTCATCTCACTCCTAAAAGGCACTGTCACATTCATTGAGGTATTTGGAAACATGCTGACATTAACAAGGCTAGAATGCACTGGAGTTGGCCTTTCATTTTGGGTTAGGTCTGGCACTGGAATCTCTGTGTCTGTAATGAAACTGATATATAAATGTGAGGTTTAAAACATGTTCCCAAGTGTATTAAGCAGTATCCTTTTACATACAGCTCTACTAAAGCTCACTGCAAATGGGCCGTAGATAGTAATGTATGTACTTAAAACCGAAAACATATTCTGTCTAGTTTGAATATCCGACTTGTACCATTTCTCAGCCATGTCTGTACTTCTACATGTAGTATGACACCTGTGGTGCAACTGACGACCTTAACTTTAAAAGTATACAGTTTTTCATACCCCGCAGGCAAATATTCACTGAGCTATTTCACCATTCATTCCCACACACACACAGCTCTTTTCTAAGTAGGGCTAATGGAGGCCCTACTACACAGATTCATACCCTAGTATTCTCCATGATACCATCAAGTGATCCATGCAGCGTCTTCTACACACTTTTACAGAGCCATGCAGTCTATAACAGAGGTACTCTAATACCTACAGGCTACCCGGTAGCTAGACTATAGGGTACAGTCCTATGTGCATAATAGTTAGCACATGTAGTTACGCAACATTACATTTATACTCAATTTTCTTTTACCATGTAAAAACTCCTGCACTATGTTTAAGACAAATGAATACAACTCTTTTGCATAGTACAGTAGCAGATGTAGAGAATGTTTGTGATAATGATTTGGTTCTTTGGTCCAGAACAGAAGTTTAGGGAAAGTGAGGTGTTGATATCTCTAGATATTGTAGAACACAAGTAAGACATTACTACTGAATACTTTGTAGAAGAGATTACAAAGTTTAATATAGTTTCCTGTGAAAAAGCAAACTTCGTTTGCGTTTGTTGTCGACACACTCAATACAAGAGTCAAACTAGAACAAATGATTTATATTTAGAGTGAAAAAGAAAATAATGAAAAGTGCCAACAGTCCTATAGAGGTTATTTGAGTTGTCCAATGATCAAATTATAAATAATCACTGTTATAATACATTTGAATAAAACAAAATGCCAGCTTGAGCACTAAACAACAACTTAGAGTTATTATCTATTCCTCAAGCCCTGGGAGATATAAATGTTTCTGAGTCTATTCTAATTCAGTCTGTACATCCATTCCAGGCCATAGATCCTATGGAGCCTAAGACAGGTAAGCAGCCACAAACTGAGTTACAAAAAGGCCTTAAAGGAAGAGTTGTTTACTTACCTTTAGATTTTAAGCAGAATATTGCAACTGCTGGTGTTGACAGACAAGATAATGAACCACTAGTTCTTCTATTAAATGGTGTTAAAACAAAGAATAAAAATATCTGGCAAGATTTAGTAGATATTAGTAAAGTTAGCAATGCAATATTATACCTGGTACAAAATATTATTTATTTTAGCAATGTTAATGTTAATGAAGATACAACACATGTCCAAGATGAAATAGTAGTTTAAAATGACCATATTGAAAAATTGGACAAATCCATATCTGAGGAGATGTATGAACATTATAGCATACATCTTCTCAATTCTAAATAAATCATTGGTTACACTATTTTCTCTGCTACAACAACTACATCTCTGCTACAACAACTACACTGGCTCCCAATCAAGCAGAGGGTTAGGTTTAAGGGTCTGTGCATTGCACATAAAGCCCTCCATTGAGCAGTAGTCGGTTACATCAAAGACTGTTTGAAGAAATATGTGCCAGGACGATACCTCCGATTGTCTGAGGCAAGCCTGATGGCATGCCCACGTTTTGACAAAAACACTCTGGGGGGGGGGGAGCTTTTTCAGTCGGGATTCTCCAGCTTTGGAACAAGCTTCCGGATAGCTTGCGCAGGGAAGTCACCATACTCCCGTTTAGGAGGAAACTGAAGACCATTCAGTTCACTCAGGCGTATGGATAAGCCCATCTAGACACACCGAGCTCCAAGAGGCATGCTGGGTTCCAGGTTCACGGTCTTGTTTTAGCGCTTAGAGACCTGTTGGTGATTTGGAGCTATAAAAATAGAAATTAACATAACATAACTATTGAATTATTTCAAATGAAAGACTCAAAAGGAGCTCCCATGAGTATATGGGAAAAATGTTTAGAAGCTCGCTGTTTCCCACAGCTGTTCCCCACTGGAGAGGGTGGGCCATTTGATGACCGCCACGTACGGATTCCAGTATCTGAATACCAATCAACAAGATTATACTCTGAAGATCCAAAATTTCGGCAATGCATTCCCCATCTATTTCATCTTCTCTTGGAGAGTGATTTGCATGGACTTTCATATGCAGTGAACTAAATATTAAAAACAGGAATTTATCTACAAAATCTTTCTGCTAGAGAATTGATGGATACATTTGAACAAAGGGATGAAAACCTGGAAACTCACTTAATCAATTTTATGGCATGCCAACGTGGCACCAATGACTATTGGTATCGTTGTCATGGTGAATTAAAATGCATGTTGAGAAACGTAGGTAAACCTACTTGGTTTCTCTGTTACGGCGGCCGGAATTCAAACTGGCCAGTCAATCCAGCTGACTTCCGGCAGGCTCGAGGAGCCGATGGGCCAGTCGGAAGGGCCGCATAATCCCATGAGGAAGGTGTTTCTGACATGGATTTGCTGTGGGAAGGTGTCCCAAGCAGGGCCCCCTTCCCGACTGGCCCTCCGATTGGAGGCTATCTATGGTACCCTCCTGTAAATCCCTACACCGTGTTGCTGGCACCGTAAGGTGCCTGCCACACGGTGCAGAGATTTCCACAGGCTTCCATTTCTCTATGGGAGCTTGTGCTACGGCCGTTTTATAGCCGCATCCCAAGCTCCCATAGAGAAATGGGAGTATGCAACCGCACCATGTGTGGTCACATTGTAGTTGCGGTTTCAAGACCGCCGACCGGAGGTTGGTCGGTCCCAAGACCACAACGGTGTCCGCCTGACATCATAATCATGCTCTTAGTTGTGCTGAATATGCATGGGATGACTTACTTGAATTGTTGTTAGTAGCAAATTCAAATATAAAGAACATTGAAGTAAAAACAGCTGGAGATCTCTGCTCCTTGGATCACACAAATGTCTGCAGATATTTTAACCATAGGTTTCAAGCTATGATGTCATTTATCTGCAAAAAAAAAAAATGCACCTCTTTTAGAGCTAACTGATTTCTTTTGGCAATAAGAGTACCAAGCTGGAGCTGCTCCTCATATACGCATGCTTTTATCGATAAAGGATGCACCAACATTTGGAACAGATAGTAATGATGCTGTTTTCTCTTTTATCGAACAATATTTCACATGTGCCATTCCAAGAGCCAGATTAAGACAACAAGTTTTGCGGTTTCAAAGTCATAAATGTGGAAGATATTGCCATTGGAAATACAAGTGTAAAGGAAACTTTTTTACAAAATGTTGTTTTGGATTTTCACAGCCTATTATTTCTCAAGGAAGAGTAAACAGCTTTTTATCAGCTGTAAAACATACAATGTCCCAAGAATACGTACAACCTAAAGAGAACAGAAGGTTCAAAGTAAATTAATGATTATAATCAGTTATTTTGAAAATGTGGAATGCACACATGGATATTCAGTTGGTTGCAGACAACTCAGTTGTTGTTGCTCCTTATGTGATATCCTATATTACAAAATCAGAGAAGTGAGAGATGAAATAAATGTGGGAAGAAATTTCAGCAGAAAAGCGTCTCAGCAAGAAAGTGTACAGCTTTAGCTTGAAGATGCTTTCAGACAAAGAGCTAGGATGTTATGCGTGTTTGGATCAGTTGAGCTCAGCCAGTTTGTATTCAGAGTCGAGGAATTATTTGGGTAAGCCTAGGCCTAGCTTGTACACGCAACAGGGTATTGAAATCCTTTCCAGAAATCCAATACCTAGCAGAGTGTCAGCCAGAAAGCACTGATATTGTCAAAACAAATATGTTGGATACATACTATCCAAAAAGGAGTCCTCATCTTGAACATTTATGCCTGTATGAAATACTACAACACTACAGATTTAAAAGGAATATTACAGAAAATATCGAAATAGAAAAATTTGCAGTAATTGGATATGATGAATGTTTAGTCAAATATGCCAAAGGAAATCTTATTAACAAAAGAAAACACAGTTGGCAAAATCCTGATTAAATATTTTTTTTTATTTAACACTTTTGCAACTGTTTAAGCCTTGGCGTAGTGAAACTGAATTCTTTGAAGATTTTGAATGCTAAAAATATTCTTTTAATGCAATAAAAGACAGAATTCAGTTCTCAGTCTTTCCTACCTATTTGAAAATGTTAAATAATGAAATTGAACAAGATGAATGTTTTGCAGCTGAACTAAGCTAGATAAAGTTCACAAAGTGGTCAGAGTTCTGGACTATTGACTCAAGATCCACTTGGACAACCAATTATTGAAAATTAAGCAGCAATAGCCATGAATGAGGTAGAAACTGCAATAGAACAAACAAGAAACATATTTGCAAGTGAAACAAAAATTAGGACATGGATTTCTCCATGACAAGAAAGAATGTCAATGTTCAACATTTAAACTTATTCTATTATACATCAGTGGTCAAGCTGGCACTGGAAAACGTTTCTTAATTAAAGTTCTCACAAGTTATTTACACAGTACTACAAAATCATATTTATCCTGTGTAGTAATAGTACCAACTGGATTAGCAACACACAACTTTAAAGGAATTACTTTGCATCGATTACTTATGCTACCTGTTGAACATGATAATAAACTAGAATACCAGAAGCTATCTGGGGAAGCTTGTCATGAAGTCTCAAGAGTACTGAAAAAAGTTACACTTTTAATCATCGATAAGTTGAGCATTTTCTCAGGCTTAATGCTTGCCTTTGTACACTTGAGAATGCAACAGATTTTAAAACCAGAGTATGACGTACTGTTTGGAGGAAAGCATTTAATTGTATTCGGAAACCTACTGCAACTTACTCCTATTAAAGGGCAGCCTGTTTTCAAAACACTTCTCCATGATGAGACAAGGAAATCTTTGGGAAGTATTGGAAATGTAAATATTTGGCTAAACTTGAAAATAAGGAACTAGCAAAGAATATACGACAAACAGCTGATGAAGAATATGGATTATCCTTAAGGACATATGAATCAGATTGTTAAAAAAACAAGGCAAACACATTTTAGAAAGTCGAGTAATAAGGAAATTGTTTACATCTGAAAAGACACCAGCACAACTAATGTATAATATGATAGTAGAACAGAAATCTATAGTTTGTTTTATGCCTTCGCTACAAGAGTGTTCTAAATTTAATGAAGGACTACTGAAACTGGAAAAGCAACACATTCTGGAACATACAGCTATTGATAAAATAGAAACCAGGAAATAACTAAATAACTACGGGCTAAATTGGATTCTTTAGAGAAGTCTGTTCTAAGACTGCAGGATTAGAAAAGCATTTACGTGTGTGTAAGAACTGTCAAGTAATTTTGCACTGTAATTTAAATGTAGAGGAAAGATTAGTAAAGGGTGCTATGGGAAAAGTTGTTGATTTTGTTAATTTCCAAAACAGAGATCAGATAGAATTTTTAGTTGTGAAATTTGATCAGATTAATGAAGTAAAACAGATTGGGCATTGTTCTGTATGTTTTCTGCTTCTATGTTCAACGACCTCAGTTCCCAGAGTCCCTAGCATATGGTTTTAACTATTCACAAATCTCAAGGTTTAGGCATACACAGAGCTTTTTTAAGCATCAGACGTGCTGTGTTTAAAGAAAGAATGGCATATGTTGCATTGTCTTGAGTAAGAACATTGTCCGGTTTGTATTTGATTGAATTTGATGACATAAAGATTAGTGCTGATGGAACTTGTGTAAGAGAGTACAACCGCTTAGAAGCTGCTATGCTCTTCATTTGAGTGAATACCCAACCTATGAAAAAGTGTACTATGTCCAAAATAGAAATATACAAAACACTCAACAGTGCTTTTTTTATTCTTAAATTTTATATAGCGCGAACTAGACCCGAAGATATCAGGTACCAGAGCACTTTACATGAGCACCAGTTTCGTTACAGATGGACACATTCATTTTTGTTAGGCACAGGAGATTACGTGAATTGCCCAGAATCACAGGATGTCGAGTGTCATTGCCGAGACTCAAACCCGGTTCCCCAGCTTCGAGTTCAACTGCTCTAGCCGTAAGGCTACATCCTCTCCCAGCTTTAAGATAAGAATGGCATGCAAAACAAACTTGAAGGCATAAAGAAGAAAAAAGTGGAAAGCGAGGGTGATATTGTATGATACCAGTTAGAAAACAGTTCAGATATCAACTGCTATGCTAATGTGGTTCTCAATGCAGTCTTTCATTGACCAGATCTTCTTAGTGAAGATTCTGGTCTGCAGTATGTAATTTACTCCAGGGGTTGCTGAGTGAGAGAAGTAAAATACATACTGCTTCTGGCATTTGACATCTTTTAGATATATGTAGCAGATCAGTAACATTTACTCTCAACATGCAACAAGATGCACAACAATTTATAATGGTCATGCTTGGAGTTTTAGAAGCAGAAAAAATACATATTGAGGACTTATTTGGACTAAGTTAGAAATGGGAGCATGAGTGTGAAGATTGTTTATTAACCTCTCCCACTGAAATACATACAGAACGATTTCTATACTTAACACTACCAGATTGCAAAACAGTGGCTCAAATTGTAGTTTGGACATGACGTCTACATTGCAAATACAAAGATCTTGAAAATACCTTATTTTATTGTTACAACAATGTAGAGTAGATGGATCAAAGTTACATACAGAGATTACAAACTTCAAAGCAGGCCAAATATCTACTTCAGGAAGAATTTATACAACATTGGGTATTATTTTTTTATAAAGGAGCTAATATAATATCAGGACATTAGACTGTGTTTTTAAAGTGTAATAGTGGAGGAACAACGAAGTATAAGTGGAATAATGTCTAAATGCTCTCGTTCTATTGATTCCTTCAAATGAACATATATGTAATGACAAATATGTATGTCTTTGATGCTGTCTCTCTTGACATAACGTTTTAGTAAAATTATATGCAATATTTCAATCGAAATTTAGATTGTTTTTTAAACTGTTTTTTAAATATATGAATTTTATATATAATTGTACAAATGCTTTTTATTGATTGTTTCATTAAATGGATTTTTATAATTGCCTTTTGGGTCCCCTTTCAGACTGTTATTAAGAAGTGTGTAATTGTGCACAAAGCAGAGTGTGAGATTTCTGATTGTGTCAATTTCTCCAAGAGATCTTTTATGTTGATACATTGACTGTACAAGGAACCCTGTCTCTTGGAGCAGTGGGGCTGCTCTCCTATTTTTTGAGCTAGTATAGTTGCGCCTTTACATGCAGTTCTACAGCTAGGCTGACTTGGTATTTCAAACCCCTTCAGAAACCTTAACTTGCTGGAGCACTACTTAAAGGTCACACCTACTACCGTGTAGCTAGACCATAGGGGAAACTGTATGTGCATAAAGCAAAGACATTTAGTTAGAAGGTTTTAATAGGTATATGTACACTTTTAGGTGCATATGCTGACTTATACATCGAGTGTTCTACATTCAGTTGAATGTAATGTAAGTACTCATTAAAGGGCATCGCTACTAACACATCTTCTCAGAGAGTGTTTCAAGCATCTACACCTTCACTTACATGCACATACATAACTGTTATGCATCTAGCGCTAATGGCGGCAGTGACACTCTCAATAAACAACTCAATAGTGACTGACACACTCAAGATACTTCCCATGCCACCCCATACATATAGACTTACAGAACCAAAGAGTCAGAAACAGAGCCAGCAATGTACTATAAGACTTTACTACATGTTGGAAAAAAACACTCAGATAGAAATTGAGACAGTGCTCTTGATATGTATTGACGCTTTTACATTAACAAGTGAAGGATCCAGAGACGTAGCACTTTCATCATGTTGTAATCCTACTATACTTCAGCTTCTGCATCAAATTATACTGCTAGGCTGACTTGGAATTTCAAACCCGTTGATTATCCTAAACCTGCTGTAGTAGTTGTTGAAAGTCACTCCTACAACAAACTTGAGATAGAGCAAAGAGTAAACTGTATGTGAATGAAAGAAAAGAAATGTACTTAGATGTTTTTCACAGATAAAAGGACACGTTTACACACACATACATATTGCTACAGCTAAAACAAATCCAAGATAGGAAATTAGACACTTGCCCTTATATGGAGTAAGTGTCTGACATTCTCAAGTGAACCATCCAGAGAAGTAGCCCTTTCAATATGTCTCAGGCCTAGTACACTTCAGCCTCTACATGCACTTCTATAGCTAGAGTGACTTCATACTTCAAACCCCTTATCAAACCTGAACCTGCTGTATTCTACTTAAAATTCCCCCCTAAGCTAGTATGTACCTAGGCCAAAGGGTAAACTGTTTGTGCATAAAAGCAAACATATCTTTATAGAAGTTTTTTAAAAGGTACTTGCACACGTTTAGTCACATATGGTGACTAATGCATCCAGTGTAGTACATTCAGGTTAATGTCATGAAATTACTTTTGAAAGGGCAGAGCTACTAATACATCCTCTCAGACAGTGTTGTTTCAAGCATCTACACCTTCACTCACATGCACAGAGAAAACTCGTATGTATCTAGCGCTAATGGAGGAAATGACACTCCCATGTAAATAAGTGAATAATAACTGAGACACCCAAAAGACATTGCATGCCATCCTTTACATATAGATTCACAGAACAAAACAAATAGAATCAAAGCCAGCAATGTACTAAGAGACTTTAATACATATAGAAAAAAACAGACAGGAACTGAGACTCATATGATATGTAGTAAAAGTGTGACACTAGCAAGTACACCAGCTAGACAAGTAGCCCTTTCGAAATGTCACAGGCCTCGTGTACTTGAGCCTGGTCATGCAGTTCTAATGTTAGTTTAATTTGGTATTTCAAACTCCTTGCAAGTCTTAACCTGCTGTACTACTAGTTAAAAGTCAATCTTAAGGTAGCCGGTACCTAGGTCATAAGAGTATAGTGTATGTGCATAAAAGGAAAGACATGTACTTAGAGTGGTTGGACAGGTACATGCACACTTTTAGGCACATGTGCTGATGTATACATCCAGTGTTCTACAATTAGTTCAAGTCATGTAAGTGCTCATGAAAGGGTAGAACTACTAATACATCCTCTCACACAGTGTTTCAACCATGTACAGCCTGACTTACATACATAGATTCCACTCTTATTATTGTTCAGCAAATGAAGACAGTTATATTGTTACTGAAACAACTCACTGTTAACTGAGATGCCCAACAAACAATCCATACTACCTATTATATGTAGATTTACAGGAGAAAACATCCAGAAACACAGTTAGTAATTTAATAACAGAGTTAATTATGTTTAGGAAAAAAACACCACATAGGACCTGAGACACGTATTCAGATATATAGCACACATCTTTCACTACCAACTAAACTATTGAGAAAAGAATCCCTTTTACCATGCTACAGGCATACTATACTTGAGCCTGTACATATAGTTCTACAGCCAGGCTGACTTGGGACTCATATACCTACATATACATTCCTTCAAATATTTAAACAGCTACTCACATGCCCACTTAAATAATTATACACACATTCATACACATAGTCACAAACATACAAAGCCAGTATTTAACATATGTACCCACTCCCAGAGCCACTCAATCACACACCCACTCATAGATGCGCTCACAGATTGATGCACCCAATTTAAGACCACTCAGAAACGTACACACCCACTCATACACCTGTTCAGAGACTCTCCCTTCCAGTCATAAACCCACTCAGACCCTAATCCATCTTTTTCCAGACCTACTCGGGCACTTATGTACACACTTACAACCAACTTAGAGACTCATACACCCACTGACACACCCACTCAGACACTTACACAGCTACTGACAGACACACTGAGTGACTTGCATACCCACTTACATAATCTCTTACTGAGTCATTCACCCACTTATAGTTTCACTCATACAGTCACAGACATGCTCACAAATCCAATTAGACACTCATGCACATACTGATACACCTACACAGACAATCAGAAACCCACTCACATACACAGTACGACACTGAGGCAGAATGTCACAGACTCACTCACAAAATAATTCATCCAGTCACAGACCCAGTCCAACAGTCATGCACCTATTAATGAACATACACACTTTCACAGCCACTCATACATTTATTTAGACAGTCACATAGCAATTAATACAAATATTCATATAGTTATAAACAGACTCACTCATTCACTCACAACCCTACCCATTCACTTAAAAACTCACTCACAAACTGATACATACACTTATACCTAGATACTCACTAACATACACTCTCACTGTCCCACTAACATACTTACACATCCAGTCACAAACTTACATTTACAAAATACATTTAACGTATATTTAATCTTTTTTACTGGAATAGATGGTCAAACAAGAACCATTTTGAAACAGTTTTTTTGTTGTTTTCTATTTTATGTGGGTGTTTTTATTGTATTTTTCAAAATAACATAAAATCATGCTCAAACAAAGCACAGAAAGAAAGAATGTGTGCTTTAGCAACAAAAAAGAAAAAACAGATTAGCATTTGTGTACATTAATTATCTGAATGAGTGTGGAAACTTCCTGTTCCCCAACACTAAATGATGTAATGCATTTCAGCATCCGTTGCACCTGCTGGAGCCTCTTCTTCTCTTAGCCTTTGCATCTCTGTGTGAGCGAGGCGAGTTGAATGAATGTGTGAAAACTGTTTGTACATGCTTGATGTACCACAATTGTATTTACGCTCGCTTACGCGAAAAAGGAGGTTTTGACATACATTGCATGTCACTTTCCTAACATTTACTTTTTTCTCTTCAGCTGGAATTGAACAAAAGGCCATACAATACTCTCCTTGCATTTCTTCCATGGCTCTTCTTTTTCCCCTCCTTCGACCAGTCTTATCTCCTGCTCTTCTTGCTGCTGAGAACTGGCTGACATTCTGATTTCGAATAATAAAATAAATGAAACACCAAAAAAACCTCTCTGCTTCCTATCTCAGAAGTAGAAATGAAAATGAGAACCACTCCTTCAAACTTCTAGAAGCAGGTGGGACTTCTAAGTTACCTGTGATTGATCGCTGTTACAACAATCAAATCAATTTATTTATTGGTTACCCATGTTCCACTGCAGCTTTTTTTCGAACCGTTGGAGTTGTTACCCCAGAAATACGTGCCGTAACGGTGCCCGGTGGTATCGCGGTTCCTTAAAACAGTAGAAACATTATCAAACAACACAATTTTACCCCTTAAAACAATATTTTATTACTTAAGTGTTTCTCTTCTATAAATAAAAATGTTAAATTAACTTTACATATTTATTAGCAACATTAAAAGCTTACTAAATCCATGTACCCAGTGAAACATATAAAAGTTGATATAAATGTACTTAATAAATCTCTAAAATGTGTCTTATTAAATATAACCATATATAAAAAATTTCATTTGAAAAAATAATTTTGCTGGAAATTGTGCTGGATGTGCGAACCCCGCCAAAAACCCCCCAAAAACTAGAATCGCATGGGGCCACACATGCTTGTAACTAAACTACTAACTATCATCAAAGAATTGCGTACACACTGCAAGGTATAGATGAGAGCATAGATTAATGTTGCAAAATGGTTATTTTGGGTAGAGAGCGAACCCCTAACTATACAGTTCCATTTGAAATACTCAGTTTGTGCTTCACTACACCAAGCACTCTTAAACTACACTACTTACCAGTATGGATGACATTTCACTGCTACATATTGTAGTCCTCTGGTGTATGTAACATTTCCTATACACTTTTTTACACAGATATGATTGATTGTCTCTGTGTAATGGGTGTGATGCAAAGTGCTCTGACACCTTATACTGGTATGAAAGGCTCTATATATGCATGTGAGATAAAGTGATTATGGTGACTTCATAACTGCCAAGATTTCGGTTTGTGTGAAATTCCCATATTTACAGTGTGCTTAGGGGTGACATTTGAATGCCTTACGTGTGACACCAAGAGTGACACTATTTTGTGAGCGGAACAAAGCTGTTGTGGTCATGAAAAGATATATTCAGAAACTGTAGACTTTTCTAAAATGTGATGGTCTAAAAAGGGCCTTAAAAGAGAGGCAACAGCCCGAAACAGACACATTCTATAAATACATTGGCCTAACAGTCCTGATCCTGTGAGTAGTAAAGAGTGCATAAGCTGAAACAGAAGCCTTTCTTGCTGCCTCTCAATCTGTTATACATCACGCAAAGAAAACAACACACAGCCAGCTTAGAGCAGCTAGGCTTGACAGGTGGGTGTCTTGCACCAAGGATACTCACTGAAAAGATGTCAAGATTGACACTGAGAGGGCGCATCATTGCTATTATCCCTATGGCGAAGGAAACTCAGCTGTGGATTCTCCTTCAAATTTACCATTTTCCTCCAAAGATTAGAGAATTCCACCTTCCTGCCTCCTTCTAAATCAAGCTGGACCACAGAGAAAGTGAGGTAGTCTGTGTGCGCCAGAATCAGTGCTTCCTTTATTATACACCAGGAAACTTCTAGTGTACTCAATCTTTCTACTTCTTTCTATCTTTCAACTGCTCACTTACTTTTTCCACTTCCTCTCCTTTTTTGGCTATGTTTGTCGCTCCTCCTTCCCTCTAGTTCTTTCATTTCAATTCCACCACTGCCAACTTGTCTTTCTCCCTTTGTTTGTCTCTTCCCCTCTCAGGCCTTTTCCACCCCTTTGCCTGTCCCTGTGTCCACTTTCCGTCTTTGTCTCACCCTCTCTCTTTCTCCTCTTACATATCCCTACTCTTAACTCTCTTAATTGCATGTCTTTCCTCATGCATATGTCTCTCACCTACATTTTCCCAACTCCTGGCAAATCATATTCATATTTAGTGCCCCTGGAACTTAGAGTGTGAGCAACTCTTTTTATATAAGGTTTAGTTGCAAACAAGTTCCCATCAGCAAAAAACACAAGGTATCCATTTCAAGTGGCCCCTTGCTTTTTAACTTGCATTATGTCTTCTAGGACTCGTAGTTTCAGCTTTTTCAATTTGAGATTAACTGCTCTAGCCACAAAGCGATGCTGGATAATAAGCAATGCTAAGGTGTGAAACATGACAAAGCCACCTGTGAGCTATTATAATCGAAGAAGCAGACATTCTATTTTGAGAGCAGCAAATGATAAGATGGAATCACAGTGCTTCTTCCCCATTCAGGATTGCCTTTTCATTTGCTGACAGATCATCTGTGTTGATGTACTGCCCGTTTGAAGGTTATCCTTAAGACAGGTGTTGCAGACGATTCCCGATGCACAGGCTAGGAGGTGAGGTGCGAGTTGCAGGGGCATGCTGAGTGGGAGAACAGCATTCTACACATTTCTCCAGTGAAGAGGCTCATCAGCACTTTAGCACGTTCTGTGGAGCTTCCTTAAGCAAGGCCATTAGAGACTAGGGAAATACACAGAGCCTAAGAGGGACTAAGAGAGTTAGGAACCCTGACAGTGTTGAAAGCCACCTGAGCCAGCAAAGCACTACTTCTTGAGAGGAAAGGAACTCTCAGCATGTGGGTGCCCTAGATTAATTCGACCCACAATACAAAAAAGTGAGATGAACGGAAAACAGCTTGAAGAGTGGAAGCCTTAATGCTGTGCACACTGACAGGGTAAATATGTGTACTTCCCAGACATCATCTGAAATACATCTGGTTCGACTTGTGCAAGCATTTGCGGGTAGGTATGGGAGTTCATGTTTGTACCTGCGTGAACTCTGACCTCTTTCTTCATTTTAGGTGTACATTCCAGAACTCTGGTTTGTTTCTCACTAATACACTGCTGTTGGTATGTGTTGGGAGACAGCAACGTAAAGAGAACTTGTGATTGCTTCCTGAAAACCATAGGCTTGAGAACTTTATATTTTACAATATATCATAGAAGCTTTTAGGAAACCAAATCACATCCTTTTTTAAGCCACACACAGCAATTACAAATCCAATACTTATTCATACCATGAGCACGAGCCACTTTACTTTGGCGTGGAATAACTCTACACAGACATGCTCAGAGCAACAAATCACAATGTCGAGTAAACCACTAGTACAGATCTGGCTTGGCATCCCGCAGCTGAGAGGTATCAACTGAGCTTGTAGACCTTTTTCCAGAGAGACTGGCTTGTCTGTAAGTCCTCTACTGTCTGATGGCCGGTCCTCAGTAGATCGGAACAAGAGCAAGAAACCGTCTTTCAAAATGGTGCTGTGAGCAGTGTAGATGACACCAGTTCTGCTTCACTGAATTCCCTTCCTAGCAGGGACTATGAGAAGGGCCAGACAGATCAAAGGGATCATGCTGTGAGTGACGTTTGGTCAGTGACAACGTATTCATGCTGAAATCTGTAGCTATCTCACGCACTATAACTACTTTTTTGAGACAGCGCACAACACAGCTTGATGCTCAGCTTTAATTAATATGCTGTGACTGCCAAGCCAAGTGCCATTCATTGCATGATATTCTCGGGCATTGTGGTAATGTGAAAGCCTTACTTTAAATGTGTTAGTATAACTCACAATGCATGGCAGTTGGCAGAGCAGAGACTTGAGGGGCACTGTTAAAGGGTGGTGGTGAGGGAATCCGTAGCGGAGGTGGTTACTGGGGGGCGCCAACAGACATTGTTGCACCGGGTGCCAGTAGGGTAAAGCTGGCCCTCCATACACTTCAACTGAATAAGATGTAAGAACAACTTTCCATACAAAATTTTAAATACTATATCAATGTGTAACTTTACTTGAGCCTGGAAAACCCTTCTACACAAGTAATGGTAGCTATGACACTGCACAATTAAGCACATCTCTGACATTACTAGTCAGAATGTAAATGATTGGACTAAAATGTTGATAATTGAAGAAGTAAGGGACAACCCAGCCCTCATTTTTCTTTATTCACTAGCAGTCACTAAGACACTTTATATTAATCAAATCCGAGCTATTCATAGGTACATCAAATAAGAAATACATGTACAAAAATTACATGGCAAGGAGAATTAGAGATCATAAACAAGTCAAGCACTGCCTTGACATCCTACAAGAATAGTAATATGCCAAAGAAGTAAATAAAGCTGAGGGTTATTTTCTATCTTGCCACTGTAAACAACATTTTGACCACCTTTGACAATGTGCCGGGGTACAGTGTGCTTACCCATTCATTTAAAACTCTGTGCATAACAATAAAGTCTATGAGCATATACAAAACACCACATATTAATGTACTAATTATTGTAAGATTTTCTTATAATCCTAGTTAGAATGCTTCTGAAGTTTCCAAACAATCCCAGAAATTCAACTGCTATACCTTTTTGAAAATGGCATGGTTGAACAGGAGCCTTGAAAACTGAGAATCTTTTACATATCTCCTGGATCAAGTTTGACCTAACCATTCACAGGAATTAAGTTTCCTAAAGATACTGAGGATTGCAGAGGCTGGCAATGACGATAAGCGAAACACACGTACATCACAAATTACACCAACTGGAACAACAGAAAACTGTAAGAAAAACTTAGTTTTGGTGCTAACGCGTCTCCTGGCACACTACTAGTTGGGAGATGAAATCCATTTTACTACTACTGGATCTTGGGGGGGCAAAAAGCCTACCTGGCCTCCTCTAAGTCCTACACAGCAGGATTCCTGAGAGCTGGCCAGAGGCCCGCGCCCCCTTTCTCCATATCTCTGCTGACGCCATTACTACTTTAAAAACCACAAAAAACCAGAGAAAGAAACATAAGTTACAGGGACGTTATAGTTAGGAATTAGTATTTAAAAAACCTTGTCATGTCATCAGTGATGTAATATATGAGGTCATATGCAATGCATTGCAGGGGCGTAAGGTATAGTTAGCTCAGGTAACTATTATAACTGCTGAATTTCAGTTGTTTTGTAATCTGAGCCTAACTATAATGCCCTTGTAACCTTTGTTTTTTCAGTGAATTTTTAAGGTTTTTTAAATTCTATTTCCTAACTATAACTAAGGGCGGGTGGAGAACTCTGCTCCGCCCAAGGAGGGTGCGGAGATTTGCCTACTCCGCATTCTGCGGAGTATAGGGCAAACCTCAGACTACGCAGCAGAGTGGAGTTAGCAAGCCCCCGCCTCCACCCCCTATTAAAAATTAATTATAAATTAATAAAAACAAGAAAATAAACACTTACCTGTACTGCAGCATTCCCGGGCTGCTCTCCTCCTCTTTCTTGCCGTCTCTTTCCTACTTGGGTCGATCATCTTGCGAAAACTCCGCATGCGCGACCGCCATGAGTTAACTATAACGTCCTTGTAACCCTTAGTTTTTTAAGTGAATTTCTATGTTTTTTAACTGAAAGTCGTGTTTGTAGAGTGGTGGAGAAAGGAGCAGGGCCTCTGACCAGCTCTCAGGAATACCACTGTAAGGGTCTTACTGGAGGTCACAGGAGGGCTTCTTGGCGCCAATAGTCCCTCAGCATCAAAGAGGACTACATTCCCCAGCCAGTAAGGCACCAGGAGGTGCATTTGCAGTGTGGTGGGGCTTGGCCTCCAACGTCCTCACAGCAATCATGCTCTGTGGAACTTACTGGAGGTAACAGCAGGGGTAGTTGGCCCCCAAGGACTTTCTGGAGCCAAGGGGACTTCATCCCCCAACCAGCAGTGTGCCAGGAGGCATGTTTGCAGAGTGATGGAGAAAGGGGGTGCAGCCTCCGGAGATCTCTTAGCAATCCCACTGTGTGGGAATTACTGGAGGCAACAGGAGGGAATGTTGGCCCCAAGGGAGTGGTGGAGAAAGGAGGTGGGGCATCTGGCGACTTGCCTGTCAGCTTTAAATGTTTTATTTTTTTATATTGTTTAGAAAGGGGCCGCATGGCCCCTCTTCCTAGGGCTGTTTTGGGCCCCCATCCCCGGCCTCTTTTTTTAAATGTAAAATTATATTAATAATAATAATAATAATTATAATAGATGAGTGTCGCGCGGCCCCCCTCCCGGGCCGATTTCGGCCCTGGGGATTCCATCCCCCGGGGCTCAGCCTCTATTGTGGGTGCCCTGGTCCCACCAGGGCACCCACATGTCACTGATGGGGACCATGGGGGAGCCTCAAGGCCCCAGCGGTTCCTGCTGACCCCCCGTGTCCTGTGGAAGCCGGCATTGCTTTTGAACAGAGGGAGCTGCTGAACATGCAGCTCTCACTGCCCAAAAGCAATTCTGCTGTGCATTCAGTAGGCAAGAGCATTTTTAATGCTCTTGCTTGCTGAAAGTGGAGTAGGGTTTGCTATGGCTTGGTTCGAGAGGTGAAGCTCCCACCAAGCCATAGCAACAGGTATGCCCTGGGGTGGGCACCCCACCCCGGGACATAGCAGGAACCGGCCCTGGGGGGTGTCAGTCCCCAGGGCCATATATGGCTGCAGGAGGGGGGCCCAGGAAGGTGATAGTCCCTGGGGCTGGGTGGGCTGCATGATGCCCAACCTTCAATTTGTCAAAATCCCCAGAGGGCTAGCAATCCCTGGAGCTGCAGGGGCATGCAGCCCCCACAATAATTAAATAAAAAGCCCTGGGGCTGCGGGTGATCCATGTGGCCCCCCACATTCTTTAAACAAAAAGTCCCATGGAGGAGGTGGTCCCTAGAGCTGGGAGTGTCCACCCCCATTTATAAAAGTGAAAGCACCGGGGAGGTGGCGGCCCTCAGCTCAGCGGGGTGGCCCATGCAGCCCCCACATTTTTCCTTGTAAAGCCTGGGGAAGGTGTCGGTCCCGGGGGTACAGGGTGCTGTGTAGGCCACCCTGCATAATTTTAATCAAAACCCTTGGGGAGATGTGGTCCCCAGGGTTTGATTAAACCTCACGAAGGGGGCTCCAAGCGTCCCCCTTCTTTATTTTTCATAAGCCCCCGGTATTCAGCCCACATGGGAGCCCGCGCTGCAGTTTTTTTTTCAATTTGCCGTGAATCTTTGAATCCACCTACGAATTGGCGGCAACAGTTACAAAAATTCTGTATTGTATATCTGGGGGTCAGGGTATTCCTACACTGCCACCTTTTCTTTTTTTTTAACATTTTTTGTGGGAGACTGTTTTAAGCCGAGTGCCAAGATGGCTGCCAACACTTCCTGGTTGCAATAGGATTTCAGTAAGATTTTGGGCTTCCAGATATCTATATTTTGAAAACTTAAATATCTCTGAAACTACTGAACAGATTTATACCAAATTACAAAAAGCACACTTTTTGAACCAGCATCTAGCTTTCTGCCAAATTTGGTGTAATTCTGTTCAGCGGTTCGGGCTATAGTTGTGTTGACAAAATGAAAAATCCCCATGGACATAAGATGGGTAAAACACGTTTTGGGGCCCGCTTTTTTCTCGGCTTGACGCATCACTCTGAAAAGCTTCATCACAGCAGCTGAACTAAAAAGGGAACGTTTTTTGAAAATGTTGTAAAGATTCGTCAAGCGGCACCAAAGTTATTGACAAAACAAAAAAATGCTTTTCCTGTGGAACGTTTGGTCCT
This sequence comes from Triturus cristatus, assembly GCF_964204655.1. Classification (NCBI taxonomy): domain Eukaryota; kingdom Metazoa; phylum Chordata; class Amphibia; order Caudata; family Salamandridae; genus Triturus; species Triturus cristatus. The sequence goes on along the minus strand of NC_140580.1, from coordinate 317,963,725 downwards.
AACTATAACCACCTACTGCCTATCGCTAGTAGGTAATACATACATAAATACATACACACATATATTCATACATGCATACATATATATACATTACCTACTTAAGCATTTTTTGACTTGCCTATAACTTTGGTGCTGTTTGACGAATCTTCACAACATTTCCCCCAAAAAGTGCTCTGGTGATTCCTATTGCATGTAGAAACTTTCAGGGGGATTCGCGAAGCAGGGACTGAGAAAAATGGGGTTGAAAAAAGTTCTGTTTGCAATGTTAATTCACATAGGAACCCTTCAACTCAACTACAGCCCAAAACACTGAATGGAATTACACCAAATTTTGCAGAAAGGTTAGTGTTGTTATGCAGATTGTTCTCTTTGTTATTTGGTGCAAATCCATTCAGTAGTTGTTGATAAATTTAGGAAGAGAAAGTTAGTGATATCTCTGGCTTTAGATATTTTGCGATTAATTGCAAATGCGCACATCAATGCGAATGCTGTGATTGGCTGGGCGCAACCTGAACAGAAAGTTACGGTCCATTTTTCATCTATCAGGAATGGTTCCTGAGGCTGAAAATTTCTCTGAAAACTAACATAAGGGGTGAGGGTGGAGGTTCTCTGACCCCATGTTTGAGAAAAAGGGGTGTTAGTGACTCAAGTTATGTGTCCTATTGATTTTTTTAATCATGCGTGATATTTGCAACGATGCCATGAACAACAATGCGCCCCCATGTACCGTCACGGGGACGTCACAACTATTGCAATGTCTTCCAGGATATTGGTGGAAAAACAAAACAAAAAGTCTTTCTATACACACCCTCGCTTGTCACAGTCACAGACTCATGTACCTATTCGCATATCCACTCAGACCCACTGAGAGACGTATGCTTCCACACACAGACCCACTGAGAGATTGATGTACCCACTCAGAGATTCACTCAGAGACTCATGCACCCAGGTATAGACCCAGTCAAAGTCTGATACACCCACTCACAGACCCACTCAGACACTTATGCACCCACTCAAAGATCCAGCTATAGACTCATGTACCCATTCACATACCCAATCAGACACTCATGGACCCATTCACATACGCAATCATGGGTATGTGAATGGGTGCATGAGTGTCTGAGTCTTATGCACCCACTTGTATATCCATACAGAGACTCATGCACTCACTCGTATACCTACTCAGACAGTGATGCACCCACTCACATACTCACTCAGAGATATATGCACCTAGTTACAGACACACTTAGAGACTATTACTGCCACTCACAGACCCACTCAAACACTCACACAACCATTAACACACCCACTCACAGACCTATGCACCCACTGACAAACCGAATCATTCTCATACACCCACTCACAGACCCACTCATACACTTAAGCCCCCAGTCATAGATCCAGTCACACACTCATATACTCACTGACATACCCACTCACACACCTATATACCTATTCACATACCCACTCAGACACTCGTAGCCCCACTCACATACCCACTCAAACTCTCTTGCACCCACTCACAGATTCACTCAAAGACTCATGAGTCTACTCACAGACTTATATACCCACTCACAGACCCACTTGGGGCTTATGCACCCACACAAATAACCCAGCGAATCATTAATAAACACTGTTATAGAGATATTGAGAGACTGATAGATGTTTTTATAGAGTTATTTAGATAGTGATTTATCTAGTGTGATGGTTAGAATGAATTATAAAGTTATATTTTTTTAATGTGGTGATGACTATTCAATTCCTGGGGTTTCTTTGCGTTTTCATGACATATTCGCGATCTTCGTGGGTACCACTGTCATTACGACTCCTGGCATTACTGCAAAAATAGAAAATAGGTTTTAGAGATGGTTTTTATGGAAACTCACTAGAAAAACAGGAGTTTGAAATATACAATAATAAACCCTAAGTGCCAAAAAATACCACAATATTTGTGCAGATATGTGTTTGTCAGTCTGTAAAAAAGGCACGATCGTCGCAGTTACTGACATCATTGCGATTACCGGCGACACAGCAAAAACAGAAAATAGGTTTTAGAGATGGGCTTGATAGAAACTCACTAGAAAAACATGAGTTTGAACTGCACAGTGAAAAAACCCTAGTGCCAAAAATACTATAATATGAAGGCATTTAAGTGTTTTTCAGTCTGTATAAAAGGCACAATTGCTGCGGTTGGTGACATCGTGACTCTCGGCATCAAAGCGAAAACGGAAAATAGGTTTTAGAAGTGGTTTTTATAGAAACTCACTAGAAAAACATGAGTTTGAACTGTATAGTAATAAACCCCTTGTGCCATAAATACTATAATATGTGTGCATACATGCGTTTTTCAGTCTGAAAAAAAGGCACGATCGTCGTGATTACCGCCATCATCGTGACTCCCGGATATCACCGCGAAAAAGGAAAATAGGTTTTAGAAGTGGTTTTTATAGAAAGTCACCAGAAAAACATGAGTTTGAACTATACAGTAATAAACCCCTAATGCCAAAAATATTGTAATATGTGTGCATATACGTGTTTTTCAGTCTGTAAAAAAAGTGTGATCATAGCTGTTACTGACATCATCGCGACTCCTGGTGTCACAGCGAAAATGGAAAATAGGTTTTAGATATTTTTTTTATTGAAACTCACTAGAAAAACATGAATTTGAAATATACAGTAATAAACACCTAGTGCCAAAAATACCACAATATGTGTGTATAAAAGTGTTCTTCAGTCTGTAAAAAAGGTGCGATCGTCGCAGATACCAACATCATCAAGACTCCCTGTGTCAAAGCGAAAACAGAAAATAGGTTTTAGAGATTTTTTTTATAGAAAATCGCTAGAAAAACATGAGTTTGAACTGTACAGTAATAAACCCCTTTTGCCAAAATACTATAATATGTGTGCATATATGTGTTTTTCAGTCTGTAAAAAAGGCATGATTGTTGCGGTTACAACACTATTGCGACTCCCGGCATCACCGCGAAAAACGTAAAATAGGTTTTAGCTATGTTTTTTATAGAAACTCACTAGAAAAACATGAGTTTGAACTGCACAGTAATAAACTATTAGTGTCAAAAATGCGTTAATATTTGTGCATATGTGTTTTTCAGCCTGTAAAAAAGGCAGGATCATCATGGTTACAGCATCATTGCGACTCCCGGTATCACTGCGAAAATGGAAAATCGGTTTTAGAGATGGTTTTTATTGAAACTCACTAGAAAAACATGAGTTTGAACTGTACAGTAATAAGCTCCTAGTGCCAAAAATACTGTATGTGTGCATATATGTTTTTCAGTCTGTAAAAAACTACAATTGTCGCTGTTACCAACGTGATCGTGACTTCCGGCATCAGACGAAACACCAAATAAAAGGCTTTTACTTGAAAAATTCTTACAAAAGTTACGTTTAAAGACTATAGCAGTAAACAACTTATATCAAATAATAATTCAAATATGGCTAAGTATGTGTTCCTGAGTTTTTAAAAAACACACACACACTCACTTCATGACTACCGACAACATTGTGGTGTACTGCGAGCACATAATGCACCACATTGAAGTGTTTTTTTCCCAAAAATCATCACACAAACTCAAGTATAAACTCTACATCACTAAACATTTCATTATATGACTATATATGTTTTAGACTTCCTCTTCACGACGTCACTGCGGGCATCGCAACGTCGTCGTGAATATAAAAAACTTTAAAGAAAAAAAACTACACTTAGTAGTCCACTGACGGAAATACTGGGCTATAAAAAAAACGTTACAGAGCCATTATAGATAGAAAATACAGTTTAAAAACCTTAGAAATTAAAAAAAATCTTAGGTTACAAGGACGTTATAGTTAGGAAATAGAATTTGAAAAACCTTAGAAATTCATTGAAAACAACCAAAGGTTACAGTGACATTATAGTTAGGAAATAGAATTTAAAACCCCCCACAGAAATTCATAGAAAAAAACGAAGGTTACAGGGACGTTATAGTTCAGCTCAGGTTTCCCTCGTACAAAACCAGAGAAATTCAGCGATTATAGTTAGTGAGCTAGTTATAGTTAGTGAGCTAGCTATAACTTGTGCCCCCGCAATGCACTGCTTATGACCTCACATATTACACCACTCATGGCATGGACAGTGGCAACACTGATGACATTGCTGATGACATCTCAAATGACATCAGTGCTCACATCATCCACTTACTGTGAGTGTTTTTAAAAAGAGTGTTAAATATATATATTAAGGTGCATTGGTGAATCAGTGGGTATATGAGTGCCTGTTTGGAAAATTCCGTAGGTTTGTGAGTGGCTGGTTGTGTGAATGTCTGTATCTGTCTGTCAGTTGTGTCCAAGTGGCTGTATGGGTGTGTGAGTGGGTATGTGAGTTTCTATATGGGTGACTGATTGGTTATCTGAGTACCTCTTTGGGTGTCTGATTGTCTGTGTGGGTGGGTGAGGGTGTGTGTGACTGCCTGTATGGATGAGCGAGTGGGTGAGTCAGTGGCTGTAAGGGTTAGTGAATGCACGTGTGAGGGGCTGTATGAGAGGATAAGTGTGTGTATGGCTGTGTCAGTGAGTGAGTGCATGTGTCAGTGGTATATGGGTGAGTAACTGGGCATGTGAAAGGCAGTATAGGTGAATGGTAGGGTATGTGAGTGACTGTATGGGTGAGTGAGTGAATATGAGAGTGGCTGTATGGGTGAGTGTCAGTGACTGTATAGGTGAGTGAGAATGTGTTAGTATCTGTATGACTAAGCAAGTGAGTATGTTTGTAACTGTATGGGTGAGTATGTGGCTTTGTGATTGATTGTATGGGTGAGTAGCTATATGGGTGACTGACTCAGTATGTGACTGGCTGTATGGGTGTATGACTGGATATGTCAGTGACTATATTAGTGAATGACTGGGTGTGTTGATATATTAATCAGTGAGTGGCTGTGTAAGTGCTGGTATGAGTGTGTGAATAGATTTGAGAATGGTAGTGTGGAAGTTGGAGTGGGTATATGACAGCTTATATGGGGGTGTGAGTGGGTGTGTCAGAGATTCTGTGGATGATGTGATCAGTAATTTCATCAGTGATATCATCATTGATGTCACTGAGCATGTCATGAGTGATGTAATATGCAAGGTCATATGCAGTGGATTGCGGTGGCGTGAGTTACAGTTAGCTCACAAACTATAACGGCTGAATTTCTCTGGGTTTGTATGAGGGAAACCTGAGCCTCATATAACATCCCTGTAACCTTTGTTTTTTTCAGTGAATTTCTAAGGTTAAAGAAAAAATACTATTTCCTAACTATAACGTCTCTGTAACCTTTGGTTTTTTCAGTGAATATATGAAGAGGAATAGAATGTCCTTTTTCACTCATCTGAGCCTTCAAAAAGGGACCATTACTACAATAAAAAAAATAGTTGCCAGGACTTGCATGCTATATAAGTACATCTAAACGTTGTTGACTGAGAGCAGAACCCTGGGGACATTTGGAGGAGTGATTAAATGTTAATGAGTGTTTACAGTCTACTGTGTGCTTAAAAACAGAGCGCAAACTAACTTCTGACTCAATCTCTAGATCAGGAGGTGCAGGACTCTTCACTGGCCACCCTTGTGTGTACATCTGATAATCCATGACCCTCATGCACAACCCTCCCCCGGGTGAGAATGTGCCGGGAGCTGTGCCATCACAGCAGCAACACCACCTCTGCTGGGTGATGCACACCTTCCCGGAATCCCTGCCTTCACTGAGGTTTGTATAGCACAGCCTTAGGTTAGTGACCAGTGTACAGAAGTGCAGGCATGAGTGTGCATCCTAAATTAATGTACTGTGCAAAATAAACTCATTCTGAGTGAGTGAGAAAATGTATAAGCACAACACCGGGCAGTGAACGCCTTTTATGCACTTCCAGCGTGAGGTAGATGTTCTAGTGTTCAGTGAATAGTGCGTATTACTAGGACCACTTAATGCTGTAAATCTGCGCTTTCCAGTGCTACAAAAACATACACAACCGAAATAACCTGCGCACAGCTTGGATAATTCACTGCTTTGCACCACGGAAACGAGTTACCAAATAAAGAAGAAATCAATCCTCTCACTTTAGAATTTCCCACCCCACCCTCCTTAGTGAAGATACACCGTTCCCTAAGGCAAGTTTCAAAGGCGAGGGACATATCGATACCACTGCACCAGTGCTTCCTGTTAGCTCACAGAGCATAGCACAATCCACCTGTACTTTGCCATCCTATAAGGCATATCCCTATGTACATTGCATCTCACAAGTAAGTGACAGTCAGCTATCACCACGAACGCCTTCTCGGCACTTCCAGCCTGAAGTAGACGTTCCAGTTTTCAGTCAATTGTGCATATTACTAAGATCACTTAATGGTGTAAATGTGCACTTTCGAGAGCTATGAAATCGCTCACAATAGAAATAACCTGTGCACTGCTCGGATAATTCACTGTTTCCTACTATGGAAATGAGTCAACAAATAAAAAATAAATCAGCCCTCTCGCTTTAGCATTCCTCACACCACCCTCCTTTGCAGTTACACACCGTTCCCTAAGGTAAGTTTCAAAGTTGAAGGACATATCAATACCGCTTCACCAGTGCTCCCTGTTAGCGCACGGAACATAGCACCATGCACCTGCGCTATGTCATCCTATATGGCATATCCCCATGTACACTGCATCTCACAAGAGAATGACAGTCAACTATCACCACAAACGTCTGATCAACATCCTGTGATTTCGTTCCTGCAAAATGTCTAATGGCCTGATTCGGAGTTTGGCAGTGTGGGGGCGGGACTGCCCCACTCCCACACTGCCAAACCCGTGGTTGAACCGCCCACCAAATTAGAAGTTTTCTGTTGATTTGGGCGGGCGGTTCTTTACGTTTCCACAGCAATGCCTTTGCAATAGGCACTGCACTCAAAATCAGGACCTACATGTCATCGACTGCTGCAGTCCATGCCGTGCAGGTACAGGTGTACATGCACACCCAGCATGCATCCCTGGGCCCAGAAGCACAAGGGGGCCCTGTGGGGCACCCTTTGTTTTTTCTCCGCCACGTTTTTCATGGAGGTAGGACTGCAAGAGCACCATGGAGTGGAGGAAACTTGTAATATGCTTGGTGGGATCGCAGCGGTCCCGCCAAGTATATTGCATGTTGCGGCCTCAAGACTGCCGCGCCACTGCAAGGGATCAGCACCGCCAGGGATCTCTGATCCCTGGCAGTTGTGGCAATCTGATGGTGGCCCGACCACCCTAGTTGTAAGAGGGCGGTCAGAAGACCGCTGCACACCCACGAGTCTGGTGGTCCATTGACTGCCAGACTTGTAATTACTTAGCCCCTTAACCTCCCCATGCCTATGAAAAGGAATTATTGTTATCTGGTGCTCATGTAAAGTGCTTCATAGCCATTGTGCTGAGTTCGAGCTATAATAAAACTGCAACAAAAAAAATCATCTCAGTGTCTGTTGGCTCTTTGAACACCTTTCAGCTTCAGTCACACAATGTTTTAGTTGCTCAATGAATGAGTCCACAAGAGAATGGGGATGTGCGCCATGGCATTGCTTCTACCATTATTTGTATCACTACCGGGATTGACAGGCACCATACTTTTCACAATTACCCATCCTCACTTTGCATTGTGTGCTGACCCTGCACATGCACTTGCTATCTCATAAGGCATTATGGGTGGCCGATGAAGGACGGACACGTTGTTACCTTAGGCGAGGACAACAGCAATAATAGAGTGCCATAGACTCCTTTTTAGAAGGAGTTGAAGAAAGAGAGCAACGTTTAGTGAGATGAGCTTCACAGATTTTCAGACACTTATATTAACCGCGCAAAAGAAGGACTTGAGCCTGTGGAATATTTATGGAATATATATATCACATTTGCTGGGAGAGTAACTGTACTGGGACTCATTAAAGCAATTATCAAACATTGACTTTGGCAACATCTGTACTCACCACAGCTACAACAGCAGTACAATCACTGCTGCCTCCTTACCCAGCAGAGCTGCTACCACAACTGCTACCCCTGCTATCGCCACTGCTGCCACTACTGCTTTTCCACAGTTGTCCCCCTAGCACTGTGGCGACTGGTGTGGTTCCCACTGCTTCCACCCCTGTGATGTTCATGGAAATGAGTGAAGAGGTAGCGAGCCACTTAGGACATTTTTCCCCCATCACCCAGGAGCATGACGATGAAGACAATGTGCCTGGAGTCATCTGATGTCAGAGAGGCTTTGAGCCTCCCAACAATGGAGACACAGCTGCCCCAAGACCTGCCCTCATGGAGCCTCCGCCCACATAATTGTGTCTTTTTGTGACTTACATGGTCACTGTAAACTTCCAGTGTGCCTGCGCAAATATCAAGAGCACCCAGAGAGCAGTTTCGGGTGATGCCATGGTAGGCCAGGTTGGCGCACCACCACCGGGAGGAGAAAAAGCACCAGGAACTCCTACGGGCTGATGGCATCCACACTGCCTGAGAGCCTGTAGATTGCAGAATGGCAGCTGGTAACCATGTCCACCTTTAAAATACTGACTAGCTTCTTCATGCACCAAGAAGTGTCCAACTTTTACAGAAAGAAAGTACACCTATGCAATACATGTGAAGCCCAGCGATGCTGATTCATCTTCCAGGTTTCTTTCCTTCACAAATCTCCTCTTAGTTTGTTTTCTTTCAGGAATCAGGAGCAAAGGTGCCTTAGCAGGGTTGTCAACAGGTCTCTTGACAATTAAGAAATGGTCTTGAGTTGTAGCTCAGTGGAAGTGTTTCCAAACTTCATTACCATAAAAATTGTTATCAGGTGTTGGGCCAGAGCTTATCAACCAGAACATTTATGGCAGAGGGGAAGAAAAGTGCACTAGTGTGTTACCAGCCATCCTACAAAAAAACTCCACCATTCCCCAAACTCCAATTTCTAGTATACATTTTATAAAGGACTTTATACCCCAGATGGGCCAGAAAACTCTCTCTGAGCAGGTTTCACGGTGATATTTCAGGGGGAGCTTTGTGTGGGTGGGTGACCTTGATAAACTGCCAACTCACCACAACATACTGGGCCTGATATCTCAGAAGGAGGACCCCCGGAACCATTTAGGGACTTGAAGTTTGGCAGGTGCTTTTGTCCCACCAAGTTCAAAGTTCACCAGTTGTCCCTGGGAGGGCATCCCCGGGGCCTGTAGAGGCTATGGAAGGGGAGGGGTTTCCTATGGAAACACAATTTTAACTATAACTACCTAGTGCGGTCCAACACTGAGTTGTTTTTTTTTGGATAACTGGTTAATATGGTTTAATATGGCATCAAGGCTTCTCATGACATCATAAGCAATGAGAATAAAGGCCGAATGGTAAGTAAATGTCAGAATGCCAACATGGAAATATAGAACGACGTTCATGTTAGCTATTATGCATTTGTTTTACATTACATAGTTATTTCAGGTTGCTTTTTTTCAAAGAGCATGTAGCAATGGCCACTGATTGGCATTAGAAAGTATAGATTTGATCTACCTTTCAATAATAAGTTGTAGATAAAACAATGGAAAGGTGATGGCAATGCTGCGCAACAGCTTTGAAATATGGACTTTATGAAATATATTTTTACCTGCTACATGGCAAGATGATGCTAATTGAAAGTACTTAACAGTAAACTAATTGAAGGATCATAGAGCTTCATGATTGTACATATGTTATAATTGTATATTTGTTCTGATGTAAGAATGTTACAAATTATGAAATAGTTGTTATTACTTATAAATTGTGAGCTGAAAGGGTTACTGGCTGAGTGGGTGAGCAGAGCAGGGCCTTTCTGTTCCGCAAACCCCCAAAAAGGTGAGCAGAAGTCTGTTGACAAGATTCAGTGGTTACAGTGTTTACCGCATAACTACGAATGTACCCCATTTCCCAAGCAAATGTGGATAATTTGCATCTATAAATAAAATGTTATTTCAAGCTCAAATGGATTTAAATAATATTACCAGATAATGTGCCACATAATTTGCATTTTTTCCAAGTAACTTATATAACATTATTGTATAATATTAAGCGGCCTGGCGGCGGTAAAGTTCTGAAGAGTGGTTAGGTTGCTGTCACTATGATGAAGAAAACCATATTTCACACCATTAAATATTTTCTATATTTGAGTATTCCTTATTAAATATTGGGTTTTATATCCCTTCATTTTATGCAGTAAAAGCAAACAAACATGTTATGTCACACTTTCCATTGAAAACTGATTTTTAGTTTTCTTAATAAATTTGGCTGCTTTCCACAAATCCGCTTGAAACATTCTATAAACGTTTATCCACTTGGGTTAGGGATGGCAAGTTTTGTCCAGATCTATCAAGTTGGGGTTTAAAAAAAGTGCCATTAAATTTTCATTAGAATCTTCGCTCTCCAATTCATAAAAAAGTACTGAAAGGAATTACACCAAACTTGCCATGAAAGTAGAACTTTATGCAAAGTAGGGCCTTTGCCTGTTGGTGTAAATCTGTTCAGGAGATTTTGAGAAATGAAGGATTTTTTTCTGGAATTTACGGGTCAAATTATAGAGATTGCCCGATCGTTATTCTGAAGAGGTCCACATGCTTCGATTCCACAGAAAAATGAAATATATAGGTGGGCAGATTAAGTACACCCTAATCCCCAAGGGTCATGTGTGACCCCAAAGGAATGTTCCTGTAAATAAATAATTACAAAACGCTAATTTTACTACAGGATTCACAAAGCCAGGGGCTGATTTCATGCCCCACAGAGAGGCCCCTGAGAATCTCAAAACTAGGCCAGGGGCCACTAACCTGAAAAAGCTTTGTCGGTGGGGCCCACAAACTTCTAGCAAGCTTCATACATGTACATTGGTCCATTCTCGGGTTCTGGGAATCTGAAACCGATTCCGCTAGTGGAATGGGAGGTCCAACACAGTCCCATGAAGTTTACCATGAGTTTGTGATCCATAAACACAAATCTTGCCTTGGTCTCTGAAGCCATAGAATAGGATCTGCAAACCCCCAAAAATGAAAGAAAAAAGCTGGGTCTACTCAAAGGAGTTGGTTGCCTTTGGTGGGTTGGGTACATGGCCAGCCTGAAGGCCATGCTCAGAGGGGGTTGGCGGCCTGTGGTGAGCTGGTAAAAGTCCTGGCAGTACTCTGTAGCTAAGCCCTGCAGCCAACCCTTGCCGCTTATGACCGAATGCTGTACTCAGCAAGTGTTGGGACTTCCCAACCTGGTTAGAAAACTGTTGAATGTGGTATATGATCAAAACACCCAAAATGTCAATGAAATAACAAAGGTTAAAATCAAGTTATTGTTAACTTTAGTTATAACACTTGGGTGGCGATCACGATCCGGTAAAAAATTCCCCCGTGCGACTCGTATCGGGTCTTTTTACCGTACGAATCGTACAAATGCCGTACGAACTGGCAATCACGATTCGCATGGTAAAAAGTCCATACGACCCGCACCGGGAATCATTCCCCACACGTCCTCGGGTCGGAAAATGTGTCCGACACGTCCTCGGACGATTTACCTTACAAACGTAAAAATCCAAGTCCGACCGAGGAATCACGATCCATCCCGTGCGTCCGAGCCTACAACCGTATGGAAAAAACACCGTCCGCACCGAACACCAATAGCAACCATGGAGACATGTGCCCGCATACGCGCCCAACACTCCCCCCAGCCCCCGTACGTCCGACACGTACCCCCCGTATATGTATACCCCCACCCGTCTATGTACACCCCAGTACGTTCCAGTCGTACCCCCACCCCAGTACGTGTCGTACCACCGTCAATGTACACCCCCCCACCCCTGTACGTGTCGTACCACCGTCAATGTACACCCCCCCACCCCTGTACGTGTCGTACCACCGTCCATGTACACCCCAGTACGTTCCAGTCGTACCCCCACCCCAGTACGTGTCGTACCACCGTCAATGTACACCCCCCCACCCCTGTACGTGTCGTACCACCGTCCATGTACACCCCCCCACCCCTGTACGTGTCGTACCACCGTCCATGTACACCCCAGTACGTTCCAGTCGTACCCCCACCCCAGTACGTGTCGTACCACCGTCAATGTACACCCCCCCACCCCTGTACGTGTCGTACCACCGTCCATGTACACCCCAGTACGTTCCAGTCGTACCCCCACCCCAGTACGTGTCGTACCACCGTCAATGTACACCCCCCCACCCCTGTACGTGTCGTACCACCGTCCATGTACACCCCAGTACGTTCCAGTCGTACCCCCACCCCAGTACGTGTCGTACCACCATCAATGTACACCCCCCCACCCCTGTACGTGTCGTACCACCGTCCATGTACACCCCAGTACGTTCCAGTCGTACCCCCACCCCAGTACGTGTCGTACCACCGTCAATGTACACCCCCCCACCCCTGTACGTGTCGTACCACCGTCAATGTACACCCCCCCACCCCTGTACGTGTCGTACCACCGTCCATGTACACCCCAGTACGTTCCAGTCGTACCCCCACCCCAGTACGTGTCGTACCACCGTCAATGTACACCCCCCCACCCCTGTACGTGTCGTACCACCGTCCATGTACACCCCAGTACGTTCCAGTCGTACCCCCACCCAAGTACGTGTCGTACCACCGTCAATGTACACCCCCCCACCCCTGTACGTGTCGTACCACCGTCCATGTACACCCCAGTACGTTCCAGTCGTACCCCCACCCCAGTACGTGTCGTACCACTGTCAATGTACACCCCCCCACCCCTGTACGTGTCGTACCACCGTCAATGTACACCCCCCCACCCCTGTACGTGTCGTACCACCGTCCATGTACACCCCAGTACGTTCCAGTCGTACCCCCACCCCAGTACGTGTCGTACCACCGTCAATGTACACCCCCCCACCCCTGTACGTGTCGTACCACCGTCCATGTACACCCCAGTACGTTCCAGTCGTACCCCCACCCCAGTACGTGTCGTACCACCGTCAATGTACATCCCCCCACCCCTGTACGTGTCGTACCACCGTCCATGTACACCCCAGTACGTTCCAGTCGTACCCCCACCCCAGTACGTGTCGTACCACCGTCTATGTACACCCCCCCACCCCTGTACGTGTCGTACCACCGTCTATGTACACCCCAGTACGTTCCAGTCGTACCCCCACCCCAGTACGTTCCTGGCGCACCCCCAACACAACCTCCTAAGTACGGAGCGCACCCCATGCCCCAACATCACAACCGCATGTACGAGTCGTACAAAGCCACACACAAGGACCAAATCGTACAACCAAATGGCCCATGTACACACCGTACACACGCTCAAAACGCACGTACACAACAAGGACAAAACAAAACAACTCAACAATACACCATTCGAAAGGCACACAGCCACTAAACATGGCCAACAACCACTAAAATAACACAATCACTGACCTGCAACTGTCAAAAACAAACAGAGGCCCAATACACCACCACTCCTTATAACACACCCACCCAAAATTCAAACACTGCCACACCCACCCATGGACCAATAAAAAGGGCCCACACACACAAACCATGAGCCTTTGCAACAGACCCACTGCTGCCAGACACCACAGAACCAGACTACAAGCGACACCACATCTTACACTTGCACACCTTCACACGACCACCCTCACAAACACCCTCTCATCACATTCACACACACACACAACCATCCACACCCCCCCCCAACATCCACACACCCCCCACACCCACACCATCCCCACCCACACCCCTCACCATGCCCACTACCAAGAATCCAAAGTTCAGTCACCGAGAGTTGGAGGTCCTTGTTGATCAAATCCTCAGAGTCGAGCCACAGATCTTTGGAACATTGGTCAGAAGCACCAGCCAGGCAGCCAAAACAGCCATGTGGCAGACCATCGTCGATGCTGTGAATGCTGTTGCGGACACCAGGAGGACCAAGCAGGATTGCCAGAACAGGTGGTACGATCTGCGGAGGAGGGTCAGAGCCAAGAGACAGGAGGAACACGACCAGGCCAACGCCACCGGAGGAGGGCCCTCCCGCAGACCCGTACAGTACCATCCCTGGGAGGAGAGGGTGATGGCCATACTGCCGGTGGAGGCAGTTGAAGGAGTAGAAGGACTCCGAGACCCGGGTGAGTACACAAACAACGCACCTCACATGGGGGGAACTGCAACCACAAACAAAATTACTAACAGGCACGCAACCACCACAAGCCATCGCATTACTCAACCACACTCCATGAGCAGGCACATGCCACTGCTGCCACCATGCCCCATGCACCCAGCTGGACAATGTCAAGTCACAGGCCACAGAAGACAACAACACATGACACGGTAACCCGGATGGCGGGAGTGTGGGCACCAAGAATCACATAGTGCGACTCCAAAGCAGACAACAATGCCCTCTGCCCATATGGCCTAGGTCACAGCCAGACAAACACTGTGTCCCAACACAGGAATGACTTGCCAGCAAATGGCGGATGCCTTGCATCAACACATGGGGGTGAAGGCACCGTTTTGCACATGCCAGCAGCTAATGAACAGCCAACAGTGTGAAAGAGTGGCAGCACACACCACCACAGCAGCAGCGCACAGACACACAGCAGACAAAATGGGTGCCTGGAGATCAGAAACAAACTCACATCAACAGGCCAAGGGCCACTCAAAGATCTGCTAACAGTGTGTGCCCAGGAAGCTGGGCCAAGGTGACAGAGGGTGACACACGGAGGGAGGGAGAGGGGGACACAGAGGGAGGGAGAGGGGGACTGAGAGGGAGGGAGACACAGGAAGATGGACAGAGGGAGGAGGCTGACACACAGAGGGAGGGAGAGGGGGACACAGAGGGAGGGAGAGGGGGACTGAGAGGGAGGGAGACACAGGAAGATGGACAGAGGGAGGAGGCTGACACACAGAGGGAGGGAGAGGGGGACACAGAGGGAGGGAGACACAGGAAGATGGACAGAGGGAGGAGGCTGACACACAGAGGGAGGGAGAGGGGGACACAGAGGGAGGGAGAGGGGGACACAGAGGGAGGGAGAGGGGGACACAGAGGGAGGGAGAGGGGGACTGAGAGGGAGGGAGACACAGGAAGATGGACAGAGGGAGGAGGCTGACACACAGAGGGAGGGAGAGGGGGACAGAGAGGGAGGGAGAGGGGGACAGAGAGGGAGGGGGACACAGGAAGATGGACAGAGGGAGGAGGCTGACACACAGAGGGAGGGAGAGGGGGACAGAGAGGGAGGGAGAGGGGGACAGAGAGGGAGGGGGACACAGGAAGATGGACAGAGGGAGGAGGCTGACACACAGAGGGAGGGAGAGGGGGACAGAGAGGGAGGGAGAGGGGGACAGAGAGGGAGGGAGAGGGGGACAGAGAGGGAGGGAGACACAGGAAGATGGACAGAGGGAGGAGGCTGACACACAGAGGGAGGGAGAGGGGGACACAGAGGGAGGGAGACACAGGAAGATGGACAGAGGGAGGAGGCTGACACACAGAGGGAGGGAGAGGGGGACACAGAGGGAGGGAGAGGGGGACACAGAGGGAGGGAGAGGGGGACACAGAGGGAGGGAGAGGGGGACAGAGAGGGAGGGAGAGGGGGACAGAGAAGGAGGGAGACACAGGGAGAGCAAATCAGTCCTTTGGTGTGTGGGAATGTCTGCTCGTCAGCAGGTGGACTGCGTGCATGTAGACAAGGGTGCCCAGTGCCAGAACCCCCCCTCTTCATCATGGCAAAACGCAGGGCCATGTTACAACCTGTACACGAGCACAAGGACAGCCACCTGCATCATATGAGTGTGTGGATCCACTCCATGTGCACATGTACAGTGCTACAAGGAAGGCGCAAACGCATAGCTCGGCACACATGCACACTCCACTGCTGACTGCAGTCACACTTGACGCAGCAAGTAAGACTGTGCCACACATAGTTAAAGGGGCCAAATTGGTGCCCAAGGGACACACACATGCACAAGTGCACTGTGAGTGGAATGCAAGACAGATCCTAATTCCAAGAGGAAATGTGCCAACTTTGTAACGGATGCAACATGGATGTTGCATGGATCAAAAGTAACATTGTCTCTCTCACACACAGGTCAACGCCGTGCTGCACCCCCCAACACTGGGGGGGAACACTCACAGGACCCGGATCTGCAGGAGACCGATCCCACCGGCAGCGACCACTCTCACCACTCTGCGGACGACCCCGACCGACCTGGCCCCTCTGGTGTCCAACCACCTGCAGCACCTGCGTCAGGTACAACCGTGCCAACCACCACCCCCACTCCTGCCACATCCCAGGAGACACCCAGGATCCCTGCCCCAACACCACAATGCAGCCAGGCTCGCCAGGAGGGACACGGTGTCCCGGGCACCCAGGAGGAGGCAGGCGACAACGCCAATGCCACCCCTCAGGGGTCCCGGAGACCCGATGTGCCCACAAGGGCAGGCCAGACGCAAGTGGGCAGGGGTGGTGGGAGTGGAGAGCGGCGGAGGCGCGAGCCTGACCAGTTGGCTGGGGATCCGGTATTTTCCCATGTCCGTAACATCCTGGACTCATACCGGCAGGACACCACGGGCATGGCCCAGGTTGTGTCCGTCCTCGAGGGGATCAAGGTCCAGCAGGCCCAGCAACATGCGGAGCTAATAGCCTGTCTACAGCTACACCAACGGAGGATGGAGGACAGACAGGCTGAGCAAGTGACGGCGTCCCAGGGGATTCACGCTGAACTCCGTCGGATGGCCGACACCATGGCCGACCCTCCCTGTGCCAGAAGGCGGAGAACATCACCACCCACAGGGAGGGATCATGAGGAGGAGGAGGAAACATCCGACGGAGCATCCCAGACGTCGTCACGGCCTGCTGCTGAGGTTCCCCGCAGGAAGCCGGGTCGTCCACGGAAAGGACCGTGAGGGTGGCTGCTACATCACCATCTCCCAGGACACCTGGCCTGGCACCTGGCCCACTGGAGCAACAGCATCACAGCATCAAGAGACATTCTCTGCCACATGGCCCTGCTGGTCACTGGCTGACCAATGTTGACAAAGACTGTGGCATGGACTCTGAGGATTTCCAATGGCAAGGACACCAACTCCCCTACTGAACTTTGGATTCCCTAATCCCGGAAAGGCCCTCACTTGGCCCCCCCCCCCCAATAATAAATCACACTATTAAGAGTAGATGCCTGCTGGTAGCATTATTACCTAACATGTGTCTTGTACAGTCTAAACATGCCTGAGTCATCTGTTCACTTCAACCATCCACACCCTGGGGCCTGAGTCTGGCACAGGACACATGGGTCACAGTTTTCTAGGCAAGACAGACATGGAGCACCATACACACCCGTGATGGTCAGAACCAGCTGAGGGGGTGGCCGAACAACCGTGCTGACAGACACATTGAGTACAGCAACAGTCATGCGCAGAGGTCAGGGATCCTGGCCCGTGTCCTGGGGGGCACCCAGGTACGTGTAGACAGGTGGCAGAACCATGTCCTGCAAGCTTGAGTCCGGTGGATGCAGAGAATGGGGTCATGGACAACGTTGGATGCATGGGGATGGCACATGTCACAATACCCACACAGTCATGGACATCATGCCCATTACACAGTCTCAGCACACACACACAGCTTGCATCTTGCCACTCGACACATTGACACATAGCCACAATCAGGGAATACCATGCCAGACATGCAGGATGCACCGTGCCAACACACCAGCATTGACTGAGAAGAGGCACCTTGGAGGCATAGGGACACCTTTAATAGTCATGTGTTTGGGATTGCAGAGGCAACTTGAAGTACACATGAACACATCATGTGGAGTAACATGTGGCTCCAACACTGGCACCCCCCTTCTGCAGCACAAATGCGTGATAGCCATGGAACTGGCACACAAGTGTCGGATAATAGCTAAATACCCACAGCTGCTCACGGAGAGCCTGCCATACACCATACATCCGCTGATGTGGAAGTCCCACGCCATGTCAAGACAATGTTAACCGTATGTGTCCGAGGGCAGTGTCACACACATTGATGCCTTCATCACAATCCACCATCCCATCACTGATGACTGACAACCAGGCAGCCCATCTATTCAGGTGTACCCAGCTGCATGTCGTGTCCCATGGGGATGCCACATGTCTGCAGAGGACCCAAACCCCGACCGGGGCAGTGTGCACACATCGTGAACAACTGCCACACCCAATACACCCCAGATGCATCCCTTACCCCATGGAGACTTCCAAACGTGTCCGTGCCTGTAACGCTGAGTCAGCCCACGATGCCATGTCCATGAGGAATAGCAGTGCCACAACAATGCAACCAGCAAACGGCATGCGCAGGTACCTGGGGAAGAGAGACACACAAGAAGTCAGCCACAAGAAGCACAGCCACTTGCATGTGCATGTACTCGACACATGTATGTATGACAACATGCTAGGTCACAATTATGTCTGGGGAAATACTACCATCACTGCCACCATCACTCCAGTGACACACCCACACACACCTCTGACCCACGTGCCATACATGCAGGTGGAGACACACATCACAACGCATGCCACACGGGGACCAATGCGTGCACACTCAGACCCTGGTACTCACCACTAAGCAAAGAAGTCGCGTATGAGCCGAGTCCGGATGTCCTCTTGCGGCTCCACATCCTCCACATCACTAGCCCCATTGCCAAGCCCTTCGTCCTCCACGGGTGGATGGTCCTCGTCATCTTGATCCAGGATGAGGGGCACAGCTCTTTCAACTGCCATGTTGTGCAGCATGCAGCAGACCATGAAGATCTTGCAGACCTTCGCCGGGGCATATGGGAGTGCGCCGCCGGTCTTGTGGAGGCACCGGAATCGGCTCTTCAGCATGCCAAACGTCCTCTCTATCACTCGCCTTGTCCGGCCATGGGCGGTGTTGTAGCGGAGCTGGGCCGGCGTGATGGGGTTGCGGAGAGGTGTCAGCAGCCAAGGCATGTTGGGATAGCCAGCGTCCCCTAAATGGAAAGCACATGGATATCGTTAGAACAGGCGAAGCGGTAGTGCTGCTCGGCCAAACAGAATACAGGACAGACAGACTGTACCCACCAACAACACATGCACGTTCGTTGCGCAGCTGCATCATCATATCAGGCATCCCGCTACGCCTCATGATGTAGGCATCGTGTGCTGATCCTGGAAAACGAGCACAGACATGTGAAATCACCATGTTGGACAGACACACCACAAGGGCATTGATGGAGTGGTAGTGCTTCCGATTGCGGTACGCCACCTCCCGTGCGTGTGGTGGTACCAAACCTACATGTGTCCCATCTATGGACCCAATGACATGGGGCATCCCTCCCAGGGCATAGAAACCACGTTTGACCTCAGTCATCTGTTCAGGGGTTGGGAACTTGATGAAGTCATCCAGGTGAATCAACATGGCCTCCAAGAAATCATGCAGCACACCGCTGAACATGCTCTGGGACATGCCACCAACATGAGCTATGGTATATTGGAAGGTACCCGTGGCAAGGAAATGTAGGGCAGCCATTACCTTCAGCTGGGGTGTCAGTGCCGTAGGATACCTGTGCTGCGGTTGCAGGTGTGGTGCCAGTCTCGCCGTCAGCTCCAGAATCAACGGTTGGGTGAAGCGGTAGAGCCAGATCCTGTCATTCTCCTGCATGGTGGCCAAGTCTGGAATTCTTCGGGCAACAGGAGGCGCTCTGCAGTAATTTGGAAGTGACAAGGAAGAGTGAGTGCACTACGAGAACAACGCATGTCTACTGAGCACATGTAAATCTGCCAATACACACATGCCACATAGGGAGTCAGGCATGTGCTACATGCCCAGGACACGTATGGATGCAAGGTGACACTCCTTCCAAGACCCAGCCACACACGGTGATTGAGAACCTCCCCATGCCACGCCATGGGAATAGCTGTGTCCCAGTGCAAGTGAACAGCCCGACGCAAGACAGAAGTGACATACACCCACACATCAGCAGAAGTAGGATGCCGATTGTAGAGACTGGTAGCGGAACACCGGAGCCACAGGTCACATGACATTACACTAGGCCTGCCCACACACCTTGCCATGAAGGTGCACATGTCATGACTCACCACACATTCCTTGTGAGGATGCTGACATGGCCTTGTCACGCTACTCCGTGTCCCATGCATACATGTGCACCTCACATCAGATACCACATGTGGCATGGTGTGCGGAACAGTGTGCAATGATAATCTACACACAGACACATGTTGGTTGCTGCAACGGCTGCAGCTTTTGAGGGTGCTACAACATCAACCTGATGTAAATCCCGGACACATAAATGACATAGTCACATTGTGCACTGTGGGTAGTGACAAGTCAGGTTTCATGACCCCTGTACCGGCCATCATGGGACACTTCCGTGTGTTGGTGTCCGTGCCATGCCAGTGACGCTCACCCCAAGTGCGCAGTACGACATGCACACATGTCAAAGGAGTCAAGGGCATGCCTGGCACACATTGCACCCTCACACAGTACACCTGTACACATCTCATCATACATCTGGTGCCTCCTCCACTCAGGAGGCATGTTCCACATCACAGCCTGTCACACCTGTGCCCCACACATGTAGTAATGCACAGACGATGCCTTGATGTCCATTCCTGGACAAGTATGTCCATCCATGGACAAGTATGTCCGCCCTATTCCTACCTGTGTGTCGACTATCACCACAGTGATGTGTACAAACCGGCGTACTGCTGCTAAGAGGGCCTGTGTATGTTCCCCAATCACTGTGGGAGTGCTGCCGTATGTGTACCCATCGTGATGGCGAGCGTACAGGCATTTGTACGGTCCGTACCACAACGAGTACGCATACGCGTGCAGACCCATAGTGATAGTGAGCGTACAGGCATTTGTACGGTCCGTACCACAACGAGTACGCATACGCGTGCAGAACCATAGTGATAGTGAGCGTACACGCATTTGTACGGTCCGTACCACAACGAGTACGCATACGCGTGCAGACCCATAGTGATAGTGAGCGTACAGGCATTTGTACGGTCCGTACCACAACGAGTACGCATACGCGTGCAGAACCATAGTGATAGTGAGCGTACACGCATTTGTACGGTCCGTACCACAACGAGTACGCATACGCGTGCAGACCCATAGTGATAGTGAGCGTACAGGCATTTGTACGGTCCGTACCACAACGAGTACGCATACGCGTGCAGAACCATAGTGATAGTGAGCGTACACGCATTTGTACGGTCCGTACCACAACGAGTACGCATACGCGTGCAGAACCATAGTGATAGTGAGCGTACATGCGTGTGTACGGTCCGTACCACTACGGGTACGCATACGCGTGCAGACCCATAGTGATAGTGAGCGTACATGCGTGTGTACGGTCCGTACCACTACGGGTACGCATACGCGTGCAGAACCATAGTGATAGTGAGCGTACACGCATTTGTACGGTCCGTACCACAACGAGTACGCATACGCGTGCAGAACCATAGTGATAGTGAGCGTACATGCGAGTGTACGGCCCTCTCACTATGGGTCTGCACGCGTATGCGTACTCGTTGTGGTACGGACCGTACACTCGCATCTACGCTCACTATCACTATGGTTCTGCACGCGTATGCGTACACGTAGTGGTACGGACCGTACACTCGCATCTACGCTCACTATCACTATGGGTCTGCACGCGTATGCGTACACGTAGTGGTACGGACCGTACACTCGCATGTACGCTCACTATCACTACGGGTACACAGACCCATAGTGATAGTGAGCGTACAGGCATTTGTACGGTCCGTACCACTACGTGTACGCATACGCGTGCAGACCCATAGTGATTTTGAACGTAGGCATGCATGTACGGGCCGTTGCCATGCATTTGGGGTGCCCTAGGGCCCGGAAACGCACCGTACCTGTGTGTGATTCTCCTAATTACATAGGGGACAAGTATTAAGGCCTACATGCATGCTGGTTGTCATGGCGACCAGGTTCAAATTTCGATTTTGTTCTGGAAGGTGCACAGCAGAAGTCAGTTGGAATTCTTCTACTTTGTTGCAATGTGTTTGTGGGGCTGACATCATGCAGGAGAATGAAACCGATAGAGAACCCACAGACTGCTAGGTTTGAAGGGATTGGTGGAAACATAGGATGCAAATGTGAGTGACCAATCACTCTGTACTCCTGTGCATGAGACTGGGCAGAAGGCCACATATAAGGCAGCCAGGTCCCATGAGGGATTACTTGCCTGCACATCTTTGCATTTGTCGACCAAGCTGCTGCTACTGATTCCCTGGAACCATGTCAAGGGCTGTGGAGAGGACACAGCCATTCACCCTGGAGGAGAACATGGCTCTGCTGGATGTGATCCTCCCAC
Source organism: Triturus cristatus (assembly GCF_964204655.1). Taxonomy (NCBI): domain Eukaryota; kingdom Metazoa; phylum Chordata; class Amphibia; order Caudata; family Salamandridae; genus Triturus; species Triturus cristatus. The sequence goes on along the minus strand of NC_140580.1, from coordinate 317,941,370 downwards.
AGTACCCCATGCTGTATGGGCGACCAGGGTATCAGGTGAGTGCATAGGCCACTGCCACAGACTGTCCCTATGTTGTGACTGTGTCTTCAGGCATTGTGACCCGGTGTGACACACATGCCATGTACTGTCGGGGGGGTACCAGGGGGGGGTGCCTGATGTCTCCCAGCAGTGCCCTGAGACAGGAGGGGTGTGTGCAGAGTCCTCCCAGCAGTGCCCTGAGACAGGAGGGGTGGGTGTGATGCACAGTGTGAGCCTTGATCATTGATTGTGACATTGCCATCATTCCACCTGAGTACCCACTATGGCACGTACTGCCTTTTCCCTCACCAGAGGATGATGTCCCTATGACAGAGGTGCAATGCGTCGGCTGCATTACATGCCATGTAGTAACCAGCTATTATGTTCACATATGTCTCTCTGTGACATGTGGCTGGTGTATTGATGTGGTGTCACTTGTACTTCCTCACAGGTAGGCGCCTCTGCCATGGAGCAGATCTGGCTGACCGCCGTCAGTGCCGTGAGGCGTGTGGATGGTCGGAGGCGGAGCCTGTCCCAGGTGAGGAAACGCTGGCAGGATATCCGGTGCTGGACGCGGAGGATTGCACGGCTCCTGCTGGGGGACTCACCTGAGAGCCACAAGAACCGCGGCCGCCGCCGTCTGACCCACCTCCACAGGCGTGTGCTGCCGGTGGTCTTTCCAGACCTGGAGAGGCGCTTACAGGCGATGCAGCAGGCGGAAGGGGGTAGGTACATGTGCGTTTGTTGTGTGTCACCGGCATTTGTAAGGGCACAGTGGCATTAATTCACTGGCAGGGTTTAAAGGTGCTGTGCCCATCCAGTTAGCCCAAGTGTAGCGCTGCGCCCCTGCCACCCTTCCCCTCCTTGCAATGTGTTCCCTGGTCTGTGTGTAGTCACTCCTTCACAAGGTAATGTAGGCTGGCGCTTTGTCCACGAGAACAATGACTGTAGCATCATGGGTGGTGGTGGTGGGTAACAGGTTGTGGGACCTTGCCTGTGAACTGTCAAGTTCACTGCATGTGGGTTCCATGTCAGTTGGCACTGATGCTGGCTCCAGACATGGGAGTTGGTCTCTCATGTGTCATGCCTTACAGCGCGCATGTCCTATGTAGTGGCCTGTGACATGATGTGCATGAGTGTGCGCTACGCATAGTGCAGGGATGGTGACGTGTGTAGCAGTCATTCCCATTCAGTAGCATGTAGTTGCGTGCCCAATACTGTCCCCTGGGGCACCTTATCCTCAGTGTTGTTTGTGTCATCATCAACGTGGACACTCTCACTGTCTACAGCGTAGGTTGTGCTCTGTGCCATTGTCCCCTGTCACCATGTATATAGACGTGCTATTATGTACAGGTGTCCACTGTGCAGCCTGACCTGATTGTCCCTCTTCATACTCACAGTTGCCAGTGCCTGTGTGTCTTGTTATACTCATCTGAGGATGGGCACTGGTACCTCATTATTTGTACAGGCGCACCTTTGCTGTTTTGCGTCCAATCTTGCCTTTTGCCTGCCACTGTGTTTATCACCCAGACTATGAGATGTTGGTGCCACCTGTGTCTCAGCAATTAGCATCGTGTGGGGGTTGCTTGGGGCGGGCAATGCCTATGTGTCAAATCCTGATTCCTAATTGCTGGGTCTGGACAGTGTGTGATGTTACTGGACACACACGCAAGGTGCAGTGACCGAGTTATGTTGGGCATGTTTGCAGCATTACCTATGCAGCATGTGTCTCAAGTTCATGGATATTGTCCCTGGTCATAGGTATTTTCACAAACGCTGTGTGGTGCAGAGGCAGTGCAGGATTGTCCCCAGGGCCTGGGTGCTATGTCAGACTCCGTTTCCTGTCATCAGCTATTGTCTCATGCTCTCCATGGTATTTCAGTGGCATGGTGGCTCAACCAACTGTGTTTCATGCCCTACATCGGTACCTTGTTTTGCAGATGTTAGGGATCTGCCTCTTCAGGCTATGCAATGTTGACTATGTAGATTGGACTCATGTGACAGATGTGTACAGGTGTCTGATTAATTTCTGTCTCTCCACCCTGCCCACAGCATCGTCGGGGGACACAGAGGGAGACATGGACACGGACCAGGCGGAGGGACCGAGCACCAGTGGCAGCCGTGACATCGGGGCTGGCACATCGAGTGGGACAGAGGCGGAGGATAGTGTGGCCGAGGACCTGTCGACTGGCACATCAGACTACGAAGCTGACAGGTCCGAGGAGGATGTCTCAGGGTTGGCGGAGGCTGCACCAGCAGCTGACAGTGGAACAACACCTGCCACCGCCCCCTCAGTTCCCACCAACCGCCTCCCACTTGCTCGTGTCCCTTCCCAGCGTGCCCGGTCACCGCATGTCTCCTTCCTGCCAGGCACCGCACCCCCTGCCCCTGTCTCCACTGCTGCCGCCAATGCTGAGTCTATGGACATCCAGCGGCAAATGCAGGTTGGTCAGGCTGCGATCCTGAATGTCCTCCATTCCCACGGGAAAACCCTCACCAACATCGAGGCATTCTTGGAGGGCATTCATTCTTTGCAGGCTGACCAACGCAACTTGCTGAGGTCCCTAGACTCCACACTGACTGCAGCAGTGGGTCTCCTGCAGCGCGACCTCCCCCCACCTACCCCTGCCCCATCCACACTTCCCACTTCCATGCCTGTCCCACGTACACCCAGACGTCGGCATGCACCCACCACAACAGACACAGGCACCACACCAGCAGGGAAGGTCCACCGCACTCCTCCTGACACGCACACACAGGGTGAGATAGGCACACCCACTGGGTCGGGGGGCAAACGTGTGACACGCAGCCAGAGTGGGAGTCCGCATTCCACACAATCCACTCCCTCCAAATCCCCTCCCCTCAGCTCTCCTGGCCACATCTCCCCCAAGGACTCCTTCATGGCCGCTCTGTCCCTGAGCCCCACAGTTACGCCACCACGCAAGCGGTCAAGGAAGTCCTCGGTCAGGGTGGTTGAGTCTCCCCCCCTGTCTCCACCCTCCCCCGGTGGCGCTGCAACCCATCCCTCTGAACCCCCCCCCTCCTTGGGGCCTGAGGTCACTTCGGGTGCAGGGGACTCCCTGGAGGACCTTGCTAAGGTGTGTAGTGCCATCCTGGCCTCCGCCTTTGGCCATGACACACCCCCTGTGGTTGAGTCCTCCATCCCTGCACCCACAACGCCGCCCCTTTGCCCTGATGTCCCTGCGGTGCCTGTTGCTTCCCCCCCCCCTGATGCCCTCACCAGTATGGAAGACGATGGCATTTGACTGTGCAGGCAAGGTAGGGGACACACATCCCACTGTGTCCCCCATGCAGCTGGGAATAATTGACTGCCCTATGGCCTTTGTTGACTTTGAACTGCCGTTGATCCACGGACATTGTGCTCATGCTGATTAAAGCTTTATTTTTTTTTTCATCATCACACTCCTGCTATGGTGGTATTGGTGTTGGTGGGGCTGCTACATTGTTTTGGGTGGTGTTTAAGGCTTTGGGTGTGTGGGATTTGTAGTAGTGTTCTGCTCTTTGGGGCCACCCTAGGATCTGTGTGCCATCACAAGGTGTTGGCTAACTTCCTTAGGTCATGTCAGCAGTTACTGCATGGTTCAATTGTCCCAGGGTGTATTCCTTCCTCTGTGTACCCAGTTTCTTCCCTGCAGGGTGTTCCCAATGTTTTGCGCAGAGCTGTGTCTACATGAGCTGTGTGTGTGACGGAGCCCTTCTACTTTGGCCATGCATGCATGGCCATGTCTCCACCTGCAACAATCGTGGCATCCTTGGTGATCACTGTACTTGTGTGTGGAGTCAGTTGACATGAGTTCATGGGGACATGTTCCCTTGTAGGCAGTATGGATGTGGGTAATTGTGGCATCACACACATGTGTTACACCCCTCCTGGGTGTGGACACTGCTGGGAGGACTCTGCACACACCCCTCCTGGGTCTGGACACTGCTGGGAGGACTCTGCACCCACCCCTCCTGGGTCTGGACACTGCTGGGAGGACTCTGCACACACCCCTCCTGGGTCTGGACACTGCTGGGAGGACTCTGCACACACCCCTCCTGTCTCTGGGCACTGCTGGGAGGACTCTGCACCCACCCCTCCTGGGTCTGGACACTGCTGGGAGGACTCTGCACACACCCCTCCTGTCTCTGGGCACTGCTGGGAGGACTCTGCACCCACCCCTCCTGGGTCTGGACACTGCTGGGAGGACTCTGCACCCACCCCTCCTGTCTCTGGGCACTGCTGGGAGGACTCACCACCCACCCCTCCTGTCTCAGGGCACTGCTGGGAGGACTCTGCACACACCCCTCCTGTCTCTGGGCACTGCTGGGAGGACTCACCACCCACCCCTCCTGTCTCAGGGCACTGCTGGGAGGTCTCTGCACCCACCCCTCCTGTCTCAGGGCACTGCTGGGAGGACTCCACACCCACCCCTCCTGTCTCAGGGCACTGCTGGGAGGACTCACCACCCACCCCTCCTGTCTCAGGGCACTGCTGGGAGGTCTCTGCACCCACCCCTCCTGTCTCAGGGCACTGCTGGGAGGACTCCACACCCACCCCTCCTGTCTCAGGGCACTGCTGGGAGGACTCTGCACACACCCCTCCTGTCTCTGGGCACTGCTGGGAGTGATGGGCACCCACCCCTCCTGTCTCAGGGCACTGCTGGGTGGACTCTGCACACACACCTCCTGTCTCTGGGCACTGCTGGGAGTGATGGGCACCCACCCCTCCTGTCTCAGGGCACTGCTGGGAGGACTCTGCACACACCCCTCCTGTCTCTGGGCACTGCTGGGAGTGATGGGCACCCACCCCTCCTGTCTCAGGGCACTGCTGGGTGGACTCTGCACACACACCTCCGATTTCTGGATATGTGCGCTTGGCACATACACGGTGGGGTTACGCACACTGCATTAGAGGTGAGGGTACGAGTCTACTGACACTGGTGTGGTGGGGGTACGCTCCGTACGTCCGCGGGTGGGGGTACGGGTCGTACTTACACTGTTGGGCTGGGGGTACGCTCCGTGCGTCCGCGGGTGGGGGTACGGGTCGTACTTACACTGTTGGGCTGGGGGTACGCTCCGTGCGTCCGCGGGTGGGGGTACGGGTCGTACTTACACTGTTGGGCTGGGGGTACGCTCCGTGCGTCCGCGGGTGGGGGTACGGGTCGTACTTACACTGTTGGGCTGGGGGTACGCTCCGTACGTCCGCGGGTGGGGGTACGGGTCGTACTTACACTGTTGGGCTGGGGGTACGCTCCGTGCGTCCGCGGGTGGGGGTACGGGTCGTACTTACACTGTTGGGCTGGGGGTACGCTCCGTGCGTCCGCGGGTGGGGGTACGGGTCGTACTTACACTGTTGGGCTGGGGGTACGCTCCGTACGTCCGCGGGTGGGGGTACGGGTCATACTTACACTGTTGGGCTGGGGGTACGCTCCGTGCGTCCGCGGGTGGGGGTACGGGTCGTACTTACACTGTTGGGCTGGGGGTACGCTCCGTACGTCCGCGGGTGGGGGTACGGGTCGTACTTACACTGTTGGGCTGGGGGTACGCTCCGTGCGTCCGCGGGTGGGGGTACGGGTCGTACTTACACTGTTGGGCTGGGGGTACGCTCCGTACGTCCGCGGGTGGGGGTACGGGTCGTACTTACACTGTTGGGCTGGGGGTACGCTCCGTGCGTCCGCGGGTGGGGGTACGGGTCGTACTTACACTGTTGGGCTGGGGGTACGCTCCGTACGTCCGCGGGTGTGGGTACGGGTCGTACTTACACTGTTGGGCAGGGGGGTACGCTCCGTACGTCCGCGGGTGGGGGTACGGGTCGTACTTACACTGTTGGGCTGGGGGTACGCTCCGTACGTCCGCGGGTGGGGGTACGGGTCGTACTTACACTGTTGGGCTGGGGGTACGCTCCGTACGTCCGCGGGTGGGGGTACGGGTCGTACTTACACTGTTGGGCTGGGGGTACGCTCCGTGCGTCCGCGGGTGGGGGTACGGGTTGTACTTACACTGTTGGGCTGGGGGTACGCTCTGTGCGTCCGCGGGTGGGGGTACGGGTCGTACTTACACTGTTGGGCTGGGGGTACGCTCCGTGCGTCCGCGGGTGGGGGTACGGGTCGTACTTACACTGTTGGGCTGGGGGTACGCTCCGTACGTCCGCGGGTGTGGGTACGGGTCGTACTTACACTGTTGGGCAGGGGGGTACGCTCCGTGCGTCCGCGGGTGGGGGTACGGGTCGTACTTACACTGTTGGGCTGGGGGTACGCTCCGTACGTCCGCGGGTGGGGGTACGGGTCGTACTTACACTGTTGGGCTGGGGGTACGCTCCGTACGTCCGCGGGTGTGGGTACGGGTCGTACTTACACTGTTGGGCAGGGGGGTACGCTCCTTGCATTCGTGGGTGGGGGTTCGAGTCGTACTTACACTGTTGGCATGGGGGGTACGCTCCTTGCATACGGGGTGGGGGTAGGGTCCGTACATATCCGTCCCCACGCTATGTGATGTTTGTGCGGCCCGTACCCAGGCCTTTGCCACGTGGGTGCGATCCGTCCCGCCATTGTTGGGGTGACGTGTGTGGGCGTGGTCCGACTCGTACCCACGCTCTTCAGGCGTGGGTACGGGACGTACCTGTCTGGTTGTGTTGCCGGTTCGCGTGGTGACGGACTTCCGTTGTGGCGGTCGCTGGCTTATCAGGACACGCCCCCACCCCCTCGTGGTGACCAGGGCATGGGAGTCAGGTATGTCCAGGCCATGTGTGGTGTGTCACTCATGTGGTTGTTTTGTGGCCTGCCCTGGTCGTGCCACCCCCACCCCACCCCACTTTCCCCCCTCCCTTAGTTATTCTGACCTTCTGCGGCGTCTGCGTCGTAACCTGTAGAGGAGGTGTACTGCTATGAGGGCAGGGATGACTCGTAGGTTCGGGTCCATGTCTGTCCGTCGCGTACTGGTACTCCTTGCTCGCGTCGTCCTGTCGCGTACGGGTCCTCCTTGATCGCGTCGTCCTGTCGCGTACGGGTCCTCCTTGGTGGCGTCGTCCTGTGTGTCCGTCACGTACTGGTCCTCCTTGTTCGCGTCGCCGTCTGTCCGTCGCGTACTGGTGGTCCTTGTTCGCGTCGTCCTGATTTCCCGGCAGTTTTTGGCTGCCGCAAAATATTCACCGTGCGGGGTGACGTCGGTGCGAATCGTGATTCCTGGGTCGTGAATGGCTGGCTGCGTGCGTCCCGACGTCAGGTCGGCGCTTTCCCGGATCGCATTGGTAGGTGTTTTTTGTTCGGTCGGTCTTTTTTACGATTCGTACGGTAATGGTGTACCCGTGCGAATCGTAATTCCATGTTTGTATATTTTGACGACCGGGTACGCGTCGGACGGAGAATATGCTCCGTCCGACGGTTCGTACCCGGTTTTTGCCGGATCGTGATCGGCACCATTATGTAGGTTTAACATAACCTCGGAAATTCACTGAAAAAACACAGTTGAAGTGAAATTATGCTTACAAATTGAAACTGAAAACCACAGAAAGTAATGGTTAGGACCCCAATTCATACCTTGCACAACAAATGTGTAAACCATAACTCACACATCAAATGCAATGCTTAAGATCACATTTATACCAATGAAGAATAACACCTGAAAGCACAATGTAATAAAATACCTACTCATACTCAAACTAATAAATAATAGTACCTTCATATTTCTCTATTTCATAATGGCAATGGTAATGTGGTATGATAGCTTAATTTCAAAATTATTTAAAACATTTGTAATTCCATCTGTCACTTTAACGGTGAGTCAAAAGGAAACTTACTTAATTTTAGAAGTCAACTAAAAAATGGCCTTTTTAATAAGAAACTCTCACTTTGTTTTCATTCACCTTTTAACCGCTATAGTACGGAGGACGAGACTTTCACAATATCTCCACTTTGCCTTGTCAGTGTGGAGAATAAGAGTATCTCATCTTCACACTTAATGGAGGAAATCTTTCTTCTGTGAGCACCAGAGGGGGTTCCCTTTAAACTTGTAACTTGAGTTTAGAGGGATGAGCTTCCCTTGCAGAGATCTTTTGATTACTGTAACATGCAGAGCACCTTTAGGTATATCACAGCATCTGAACCCTTATCTTAACGGGAGAGGTACCATTGGAAAGGGAAGAGTATCTAGCTACTGGATCCCTGTTCAGGGATCATGGTAGAAGGGGAGTCCCTGTGCAACGATCCACACACTACCACCAGGGAAGGCTTCAGGGGTTAGGAGCAGTCCCCATGCATGGCTATATACCCCCACTGAAGGGTCTTTCTGGCCCTTGCGCTTTACCCCAATCCACTCATCTGTGGGGTAGAAAGGCCACTAAGCACCAAAGTTGTGTATTAAAAAAAGCAGAAATCGATGGGCATCCTGATGATAAGAGTGCTACCCCACCCCTACGACCTCAAATGTCTTTCTCCCTACTTGTGCTGAACCGATTGGAGGATTTAACCCAATCTGCCCTTCGAGGAGAGGGTGAAAAAAATGCACTAGACACTATGGATTCATTTTTACATTAAAAAAAGAATGGAATGGGGTCACACCTGGGCCCTAACACTCCTTTTACTCTCGGGGAGTCTCGTTGACGAATACTACAACCATCCCATGGCAAGTGAAACAAAGGTTGCATTCCTTTACACGTAATTATGACATATGAGTCCACAGAGAGGGGGTAAACACCCCCTTTCTGCATCCCAAGTGTAACTGAATGACTGTCTATGGGGGCGTGATCCAATGCTAAGCCACAATATGCCTTTTTTGGCACCAATCCCTAGTGTCTAATGGGCTTTCTGCCCCTTGAAGCAGTAAGATCATAGGTGAACCCTCCAAACATTCCCCTTAAGTGTCATAAAGATTGCCAGGGGACCAGGGCTGGGGCGCTGCAGCCCTGTGCCTGGGGAGCAAACCCGCAATACATTTTGTTTCTCACTTTCATCTATGATGGCCTGGTGGGATTTCTGCCCCCGACAGCCCCCCCTGAAGGGCAGATCAGGTATAAAACGCCCTCCAGATTACCAGGGAAAAATGAGAAAAGAAACAAGGTGGGGTGCTGGATCATTTTGGCATTGGGACCCACCCCCAAGCAATAGACCAACCAGTATTACTGTTTCAAGGAGTGGCGAAATCGGATGCTTACCACCTCTCTGCCAGCCCACAAGTCAAAACTATGTCAAAAGAAATCCCAATTTCTTCTCACTTGTCTTAAGGAATGGCTGCAGTATTTGAGCTCTGGGTCAGCCAGTAATCTGAAAACCTAACAAGCCATGTGCATTTCTAAAACCTAGCACCAAGGGGAATCCAGGATGGTGTGGCGTGCATGGATTACCACAAGTTTGTTTTCATACACATAATATCCTGTGAATTATTTTGAGATTCATACTTTACTCGGGAACTTTATAACCACAATCTCGTAGCTTCAGTGCAATATTGATTCTGTTGTGCTTGTACCGTAATAAGCACAGTTACCATTATTCATTCATGATGTTTATTAGTTCATGATTTTTTATACTCTATTCACCCTAAATGGACATCATTTTCCACATTAATCACCAAACCTTTTGGTTGAAGACCAAATGCAATTCTTATGCTCTCACAATATTCATACCAATAAATAACAACACCTAAAAATGTATCTAAACAACAACACTTAATCAAACCAATTTAATGATACTAAATTCATAGTTGTCTCTGTCAAAGTGGTAAGGGGTTTCTGATATGTAATCTAATCTGTAACATGATTTACAACTTTTTTAATTTCATCTGTTTCATTAAGGCTGAGGTCATGAGCAGTGCTATATATATATTACCTACAGGCAGTCACCAGTAGTTAGTTATAGTTAGGACCATGTGGCTACAGAAAAAGTGTTTTTTGACTTGCCTATATCTTTGGCGCCATTTGACAAATCTTCATGAAAGTTCACAAAAATGTATCATAGTGAGTCTTGTTGTCCATGGAAAGTTTTGGGGTGATCAGTCAAGCAGGGGCAGAGAAAAAGGGGGATCAAATAAAATGCGATTTCCCATGTTAATTCCTGTAGGAGCTTTGAACATGACTACAGCCCGAACCGCTGGATGGAATTACACCAGATTTGTCAGGAAGGTAGATTTTGGTTTGCAGAGCACGCTTTCAGTTATCCAGTGTACATGTGTTCAGTAGTTGTTGAAAGATTTATGAGAAAGTAAATAAGGATATCTGGGCAGAGCCTAAGCACAGATCTCATGGTGAGATCTGATTAACTGTCAACACTTCAACCAGAAAGTAATGGCCGCCATCTTGGGACCAATATACATGTTAGCACCCCATTGAAATGCATTGTAGTAAATGGCAGGCTTTGAGGGTCACAAAAAGGAGAACGTATAAAGGGCGATAACAGATTTTAGTTACAATATAAATAATTTGTTGTTAAGGTGATTTCACAGTGTGAAAATGCCTTATGCTGGAATTTCAAGAATCATGTCTGAGAGAAAACAGTTTTATCATGATTTTCCCGTAGAGCTTATAGAGAAACTAAAATGAAAGCATATTTTCTGTAAATTCACACTATGTTTCTCAGCTATATGAGAATGAAGTCTGACATTCTCAGTAAAACATGTACTTCCAACAGGAGCAGCCTGTCAGTTGATTCTCTTGTGTTCTACTGCAGCCTCCCAGAGTGTTCTAAAGAACAACTAGAGCACTAACAGTCTTACTTATAACAAAAGTGAGGCACACCTGAAGCCATTTTGATTGAGTCAAACTGGTAAATCTTAAAACATTTAATTTAGAAAGGAACACAGTGAGGGGGTTCATTTTGTCATAAAAACTTATGGTTGGAGCTATAGAAAGAAAAAATAAGACACGTTTTAAGTGAGATCTCAAATAGCTTCCTGTTGTACTTCAACAGGAGCAGCCTGTCAGTTGATTCCTCTGTGTCCCATTGCAGCCTCCCAGAGTGTTCTAAAGAACAACCAGAGTGTTAACAGTCATACGAATGACAAAAGTGTGGCACACCTGATGCCATCTTGATTGAATCAAACTGATAAAACATTTGATTTAGAAAGGAACAACATGAGGAGTTTCATTTCGTCATAGAAATGATGGGTAATGCTGTAGAAAGAGTATCTACATGAGTGCCTATATGAGCTTTTGATTGGTTGTCTGAATACCTGAATGGGTGCCTGAGTGTTTGTGTGGGTGGGTGGGGTGTGTGATTCCCTACATGGATGTGTGAGTGGGTGATTCACTGGGTGTATGGGTTCAAGAGTGCATCAGTGAGTGGCTGTATAGGTGCACAAGTATGTGTATGGCTGTGTTGGTGAGTGAACGGATGTCTCAGTGGTACATGTGTGAGTAAGTACATATGTGAAAGGCAGTATGTGTGGGTGTTGGAGTATTTAAATGATTAGCTGTGGGAGTGATTGTGAGAGTGGCTGTATGGATGAGTGTGTGCTTGTGTCAGTGATTGTATAAGAGAGTAAGTATGAGTTAGTATCTGTATAAATAAGTGACGTGGTGTGTGTATAACTGTGTAGTTGAGTTAATGGGAGTGTGATTGATTCTTTGCATGACTGACTAGCTAAGTGAGTAAGTGGCGGTGTGTGAGTGTCTGTATGGGTGTATGAGTGCATATGATATTGGCTGTATTGATGAGTGGCTGCATGTATGAATGACTGTATGAATGAGGGAGTGGGTGTGTGTATAGACCTTGGAATCAGTGAGAGGGTATGTAGTACCTGGTATTGGTGTCTATGGTTTCGAGAATGGCAGTCTCTATTTTAGAGTGGGTGTATCAGTTCAGTGACTAAATATCGAGGGACACAATATAGAATGCACAAAATATCGACACCAAAATATAGAAGGACAGAATATCGACTCCCTATCTACAAACAGGTAAGTACTAAAATATTGATTCCAAAATATAGAATGTTAAAATATAGTTAGCCAAAATATCAAATTTTTTAAATGTATTGAAAATAATATAAAATTAATTAAATATTAAAAACTATTAAATAAAACATACATAATATAATATAAATAGCTTAAAATGTAAACATAATTAAAAAAATGTAAAAAAAGTAGAGATTTTTGTTGGATAGTGAGAGCGTAAAAATTACTATTCCCACTCCAGTAATTGCAACAGTAGGGAAAGCATTGGATAGCAGGAGGGTAAAAATTACTATTCCCACTCCAAAGAGTGCAACAGGAGGGAAAGCGTTGGATAGCGGGAAGGTAAAAATTACTATTCCCACTCGAGTGAGTGCAACAGTAGGGAAAGCGTTGGATAGCGTAGGGGTAAAAATTACTATTCCCACTCCAGTGAGTGCAACAGTAGGGAAAACGTTGGATAGCGTAGGGGTAAACATTACTATTCCCAGTCCAAAGAGTGCAACAGTAGGGAAAGCATTGAATAGCGGGAGAGTAAAAATTACTATTCCCACTCCAGAGAGTGCAACAGTAGGGAAATCGTTGGATAGCAGGAAGGGAAAAATTACTATTCCCACTCCAGTGACTCCAACAGTAGGGAAAGCACTGGATAGCGTAGGGGTAAAAATGAGTATTCCCACTCCAGAGAGTGCAACAGTACGGAAAGCATTGTATAACGGGAAGAGAAACATTACGATTCCCACTCCCGTGAGTGCAACAGTTGATGAAGTGTTGGATAGCGTAGGGATAAAAATTACTATTCCCACTCCAGTGAGTGCAATAGTAGGGAAAACGTTGGATAGCGTAGGGGTAAAAATTACTATTCCCACTTCAAAGTGTGCAACAGTAGGCAAAGCATTGGATAGCGGGACGGTAAACATTACTATTCCCACTCCAGACAGTGCAACAGTAGGGAAAACGTTGGATAGTGTAGGTGGAAAAATTACTATTCCCACTCCAAAGAGTGTAACAGTAGGGAAAGATTTGTATAGCGGGAGGGTAAAAATTACTATTCCCACTCGAATGAGTGCAACAGTAGGGAAAGCGTTGGATAGCGGGAGAGTAAAAATTATTATTCCCACTCCAGTGAGTGCAACAGTAGGGAAAGCGTTGGATAGCGGTAGGGTAAAAGTTACTATTCCCACTCCAGAGAGTGCAACAGTAGGGAAAGCATTGGATAGCGGGAAGGTAAAAATTACTATTCTCACTCCAGTGAGTGCAACAGTAGGGAAAGTGATGGATAGCGGGAGGGTAAAAATTACTATTCCCACTCCAGTGACTGCAACAGTAGGGAAAGAGTTGGATAGCGGGAGGATACAAAATACTATTCCCACTCCTCAGAGTGCAACAGCAGGGAAAACATTGGATAGCGTAGGGGTAAAAATTACTATTCCCACTCCAAAGAGTGCAACAGTAGGGAAAGCGTTGGATAGCGGGAGAGTAAAAATTACTATTCTCACTCCAGAGAGTGCAACAGTAGGGAAAGCGTTGTATAGTGTAGGGGGAAAAATTACTATTCCCACTACAAAGACTGTAACAGTAGGGAAAGCGTTGGATAGCGGGAGGGTAAAAATTACTATTCCCACTCCAAACAGTGCAACAGTAGGGAAAGCATTGGATAGCTGGAAGTTAAAAATGACTATTCTCACTCCAGTGAGTGCAACAGTAGGGAAAGTGTTGGATAGCAGGAGGGTAAAAAATACTATTCCCACTCCACTGACTGCAACAGTAGTGAAAGAGTTGGATAGAGGGAGGGTAAAAAAACTATTTCCACTCCTGAGAGTGCAACAGTAGGGAAAGTAATGCTTTAATTTTAAAATAAGATTACATTAATTATCAATACCAATTACCAATAAAAAGTTAATTAAAATTAATTACAATTATTAAAAAGTTAATTACCATTAGTAAAAAATGTTTTACCAATTATTGAAAATGTATTACAATTAATAATTATTTATCAATTAATTATCAATACACATAAATTAAAAATAATATTTACTTTATTACAATTAACTTACTTCCCACCCAATTCCCCTATAAACCCACAACCCACTCACAATACTAAAAAATACAATTATCATTATTATCAATTAATCAATTAATAAAAATTATTTAACAATTAATAAAAATTAATGAGCAATTCATACAAATTAATTACCCATTAACACAAATAAATAACCAATTAATAATTAATTATCAATTAATTATCAATACACATAAATTATATAATTAATATTTATTTATTACAATTAAATTACTTCCCACCCAATTCCCCTATAAACCCACAACCCACTCCCAATAATAAAAAATACTATTAACAATATAATCAATTAATCAATTAATAAAAACTATTTAGCAATTAATTAAAATTAATTAGCAATTCATACAAATGAATTACCCGTTAAGACAAATGAATTACCAATTAATAATTAATTATCAATTAATTATCAATACACATAAATAAAAAAAATATTTACTTTATTACAATTAAATTACTTCCCACCCAATTCCCCTATAAACCCACAACCCACTGCTAATAATCAAAATTAAAACTAACATAATTATCAATTAATCAATTAATATAAATTAATTATCAATTAATAAAAATTAATGACCAATTAATAATTAATTGTCAATCAATTAATTATCAAAACATATAGATATAATTAATATTTAATTTACCATAATTAAATTACTTCCCACCCTATTCCCCTATAAACCCACAACCCGCTACGGAATTAAATTACGCAAAAATAAAATTACATAACATTCATTACTTTAAAAAAATTAAACATACATTCCAAAAATAATACATCATTTTAACACATATACTACCATACATAACACTAAAAAAAATCAATATTATGGGATTCTATATTTTTAAAGTCGATATTATGGAATTCTATATTTTTACATTCTATATTATGGAAATCGATATTTCGTACCCCAATTTCGATATTCTGACCTCTCTATATTTTGATTTTTGATATTCTGTCCATTCTATATTTTGGAGTCGATATTCTGTCCATTCTATATTTTGGAATCGATATTTAGGTCGTTCACCGGTGTATCAAAGGGTATATTAGGCTGTGAGGAGGTGCATCAGATTCTCATGTGGATGATGTCATCAGTGATATCATTTGAGATACCATCAGTGATGTCAACAGTGATGTCACTGACCTTGTCATGAGTGATGTAATATGTGATGTCATCAGCAGTGCATTGCTGGGGTGGGAGGTATAGTTAGCTCAACTAACTATAACGGCCAAATTTCTCTGATTTTGTACAAGTGAAATGTTCAACTGACTATAAAGTCCTTGAAACCTTTGTTTTTTTACGTGAATTTCTATGGTTTTGTAAATGCTCATTTCGAACTATAACGTCCCTGAAACCTATGGTTTTTTAAAGTGAATTGCTATGGCTTTTCAAATGATAATTTTTAACTATAACTTCCCTGAAACCAGTGTTTTTTTCAGTGAATTTCAAAGGTGTTTTTAAATGCTAATTTCTAATTATACCTACATAGGCAGGACATGTGCAGAAAGAGGAAGAAAGGCGAAGAAAGAAGCAAGACAATTGCAGAAAGAGGTAAGAGAGGTGCAGAAAGAAGAAGAAAGGTGCAGAAAGAAGCAATGGAAATGCAGAAAGAGGCAACAGAAGTCCAGAAAGAGGAAGAAAGGTGAAGACAGAAGCAAGAGATGTGCAGAAAGAAGCAACAGATTTGCAGAAAGAGGCCTTCTTTGACTGTACCTTACAATAGATTCATACAAAGTACCCCAATCACTAATCCTTCTCCGAAGAACTCTTAAACCTCACTGTTCTCTTGAAGGTTCACTATTAATCGACTGCTCAGAATGTTATGCCTACCAAATATAAAACAGCAATCCTAAACATATCACTGTTGTAAGTCTGACCAAGTTTGTGAAGGTATGCGTGCATGTCTATGCTTTTACCTAGTGACATGTTAAATGAAAATAAACATACAAACACTTGAATACCTGTGTTTCAAACAGCACACTCTGTAAATTTGTATACAAAAAGGTGTATGCATTTCTTTCTGCTCACAATACAAGGCACATGGGTATTCAATAGTATATTTGAGGGGCTCTATAACACATATATACATAAGACATGTCTGCCTGTGCAACCAAATGACAGAGCAGAACTAAGAAGATTTGACCACCTATAAGAGAAGCTATTCTTCAGATGCATAACACATGTAAGAATACATGTGCCATTGATTCGGCTACGGTGGAGTTCCACGCCTCCACGTAGCACCAGAGAACCCTACTGCTGCCCCTCCCCCCCTGCGAGCTCGAGGTCGATGATGGCGGCCGCAAGGCGTTTGCTGCTCCATGCTGCAACTATGCGGTTTTCCCTTTGTCTCTGCGCACCTTCGGAGTTTGTCTTCAGAGATTAGCAGCGGGATAAACGGGACAACGATAATTGGTGAAGGATCGGGGATAAAGCTGCCGGGCTGAATCCTCTACTGTAGCTGGTTTTCATCATCCGGTCTACCGGGAGAGATGTGATTCACAGCGGTGATCTGTGCTGGGCTGAGTTCTTCACTGCAATGCTGTTTCTTTGGTGATTTTCTGCGAAGCTCCACAGTTTGTCTTCACGTCGAAGCTATCAGCACGGTGATCTGCCTTTACTAATAAACGCCGAGGTTCACACTTCTTGGAGTAAAGCTACTGATGCAGTAATTCTTCACTTATCTCGGTAAGAGATTCCTGCTGCCTCCGCCGCTGTGGCCGGTCCTTGGCTACATTGTATACCTGTTTGTGAAGACTGGTGCTAACTTTTCTGCTCCTGATAGCAGTCGAAGTGTGCGAGGTGTGTCAAAATTTCAAGTCCCAGTTTTCATTTTGATGGATCTAGGAAATGGAAATGTGGAGTTCTTTGCAGCAGTGATTTAATTGGTAGAATACTGACTTTCTACGCCCATCCTAATATAGTTGGACAGAGTGAGGTGTTAGTCCACGCTGCTAGAGTTGTCTGCCCCGCTGCTGCACTTTTATATCTTGTACTGCAGCCGCTGTGTGGGTTAGATTTTCGGTCTCAGTACTTTTTGATGGGCTGGACTTCGCTTCTACTGTAACTTGTCGCGCTGTTGCTACTCATATTCACCGGTGAAAAGTTATTTCGCTATTACCAGTCTCAATAATGGGTAAGCAATTGACGGCCAAGGCCAAGGCCAAAATACGACGCCAACAATTAAAGGAGAATTCCGAAAGGGCCAAGCGGGCTGGGTCGGCCGCGGAGAGAGAAATCTCCTCTGTTGAAAATTCTGAGAGCTCCGGAGAAGGTGAGGACGGTCTCCCGGGCGGCAGCCCGACCCAGGTTCTCCATCAGAGTCCTTGTAAATCCGCTGTTAGTGCGGCAAAGGAGGTAATTGAGTCACCCGTGGGGGGAATGGCCTTGGCTCTATTAGGTTCAGAAGCTAAATTACCTGAGATAACTCAGAGCTTTAATCCAGCGGCCTTATTCGATCCACAGCCGTCCAAAGAGGCCACATCAGTTTCTGATTTCAAGGCTTCTAAACAATTCCCGTTATTTGAGCGAAAAGCAGCAAGATACGACCCCAATAATACAGCTGGTACTCGTGCGGTATCTTCAGGGGCTCCAACTCCCTCAAACCTCTCTACTTCTCCAATAGTTATTCCTCCCGTTGAAAATCTCGCTTCAACTGCTGGTCCAAGTACTTCCTCGATTATTTCCAGTGAGGTTACTTTGTCTCAGAGTCCGATTATGGGGATAGATACTGAAATTACTTTCAGATCTCAGTTAAGGACATGCTGAATTTAATCCTGCAAGAAATAAGAGAGATGAAGCAAATTCAAAAGATGGAAATGGAGGTGATTTGTAAGCGTCTGGACAAAATTGAAGACTCTATGGCTTCATTTTCTAATCGTCTGCAAGAGTCTGAGACCAGAATTTCTAGGGTGGAGGACAATCTGATCATCGCACAGAAAGAGATCATCACTGTTTCTAAATTTTCGAAGGCTTTCGAATCTAAATTGGATGAGTTAGAGAATTATAATAGAAGGTCAAACCTTCGAATAGTAGGTGTACCTGAGAATATCGAGGGGTCGGACATGACAAAATGGATCACTTCTTTTTTTTCTCAAGAGGTCGTCCCTGAGTTTAAGGGAGACTTAACAATCACTAGGGCGCATCGAGTCCCAGCTCGTCCATTCCCTAACTCTCCGTTTCCTCGGACTATCATTGTCAACTTTGCCAATGTTCGGGTTAAAGAAATAATCCTATCTCAGGCCTTTAAGCAAAGACAATTTCATGTTAATCCTACCACTAAGTGTCGGATTTTCTCCGATATGTCGGCTGCTGCTGCTAGACGGAGAAAGGACTTTGCAAAGATTCTTCAGTTATTTAAGGACAAAGGAGCCCAAGCATCGATTGCACAGCAATCAAAGTTAAAAGTTTTGATTAAGGGCAAATTCTATTTGTTTACAGATGTTGATGAGGCTCGGGAGATGCTTGATAAGTTGGCTCAGGGTTAGGCTAAAGTTGGATCGTGTTTTGATTTGGCCAGATGGGTACTGAAGACTCTCCTTTCCCTTTTTGTTCCTTTTCTCTCTTCCTTTTTTTTCTCTCTTCTCGTATATTTTAATTAGGGGTCATGGGAATGGGGGCGCATTACCAAGGCGCTCTTATGAGAGGGGTTAGTGCCATGTGGCCAGCGTGGGAGGGAGATACAGGGGTAGTACAGGGCCACGGGACTAGGTCTAGGGGGGGGAGCACCTGGGTAGAGGGAAGAGCACTTGGGTGGAGGGGGATGGGGGGTAAAAATGGAAAAATGGAAACTCTTGTGGTTCGCGATGAACAATTATGTTGGCAAGAAGTTATTCTTATAATTAATGTCTATTGGAGGGGTTAGAGTTGTCTCTTTCAATGTCAATGGATTGAATAATAAAAAAAAAATGCGCACTATCGAGCTCTGGATTAAACAGAGCGCCCAGCAGTTGTGATGCTGCAAGAAACTCATATTTCTGTGGATAAAATTAACTCTTTTCCAATGTTTAAAAATTGGTCTTCATATCGTGGGTTCTCATGTGCTCAAGAATCTCAAAGGGGAGTCGCGCTGTTTATTAATCGTAATTTAGATGCAGAAATTATCCAGTTTGAAGATGGAGGAGCAGGGCGGTGGTGTTGGGCTACTTGTGTAATTAAAAACAGGAATAGGCCGATTACCTTTGTTAGTTATTATGCCCCAGTGGAAGATCGTGCCCCCATCTATGAGGAGTTATTTCAATCACTACTAATGGTCAGGGGAGATATAGTAATAGGCGGGGATTTTAATATTCTTATTGATATAAAACTAGATTCTACTGGTCTCTTAAAGAAACAATCTAAACCAAAGTCATTAAGGTCCATTATGAAGAACTCCGCATTACTCGATCTTTGTGACCCATGGCGATTAAAATTTCCTCATAAACAAGAATTTACTTATTGGTCGGGAAGACATAGATCCTCCTCTCGCATTGACTTTTTTTTGGCCTCTAGTTCATTAAAATTTTCATATCAGAAATTTTTGCATAATGGCTTTTCAGACCACGCAATGCTGGTAATTGAGTTTAAAGTAGGGGAAGAAATTAAGTCCCCCAAGAGATGGATATTTAATAAAATGTACCTACAAGATAGTAATTGGGTTTCCTTTCTAAAATCAGAAATTGTTGACTTTATTGCTCGTAATTCATACACGGCTCCATTACATATTATCTGGGACTCACTAAAAGCTTTTGTTCGTGGTATTATTATCGCTAAAGACGCAGAAGAATGGCGTACTATTAAACAGACTAGGACCTTACTCTACCAAAGAATCTGTTCCCTAACTCGGCTTCGACAATCTAATTTTTCTAGTCTTGCGCAAAAAAAATTAAATGAGGCCAAACGTGAACTAAGTACGCTTTTTGCTACACAGAGTGAACAGCAATTTCTTATACAATCTCAAAGGAGCTATGAGGAGAGTAATTTTTCTGGCAAACTCCTTGCGTGGCAGGCTAAGGAGCAAGCTGCTGCAAATTTAATCCGTACCTTGAAGTCTCCTATCACTTTGATAGACACATCACAGCCTGATGCTATTGGTACTATAATGCTTTCTCACTATAAACAGATATATAGTCATCATCAGGAAATAGACCATTCTAGGCTCTTAAATTTTTTAGCAAGATATGATATGCCTTCTCTATCTCAGGCAGACAGTGGAGCAATGATGAGTTTATTTTCAAAGTCAGAGCTGGAATTAGTGGTAAAGAACCTCCCAATTGGTAAGGCCTGTGGCCCGGATGGCCTCCCCGCTGAATTGTTTAAGGTTTTCTTCTGCGCCTTCTCTGATTTTTTACTACAATTAGTTAATTATATGTTAATGGGTGGGCAAGTTCCAGATTCTTTTGGGGAGGGCACAGTTGTTAGTTTTCTCAAAAAAGGCAAAGATCCCAAAGATCCCAATTCATATAGGCCTATTACATTACTTAACACTGATTATAAGATCCTCACTAAATTATTATCAATACGTTTTAATCACATTGCCAAGGATCTTATTCACCCGGATCAGAATGGCTTTGTGGCAGGCCGACAATTAGCTACAAATACACATTTTCTTACTGAGGCTTTAGATTATTTTCAGACAAATAAAATTTCCGCTTTAATTTTATTATTAGACGCGGAAAAAGCTTTTGATTTAGTGGTATGGACAACTTTATTTGTTATTTTAAACCACTTTGGAATTCCTCCACAGATTATTAGTTTAATTCAAAATTTGTACACGGGTGCCAAAGCCAATATAATCATTAATTCAGTTATGGTGGGTAAAGTTTCGGTTCAACGGGGCACCAGGCAAGGTTGCCCCTTGTCCCCTATTCTTTTTGCATTTTTTATTGAACCATTAGCCACAGCTATTCGGGAATCCGTAAATATCTCTCCTCCTATTCCTTCTATGGCAAAAATCAAACTATATGCCGATGATATTTTGTTACTGATTAAGTCGGATATTCAATCTCAAACTGCCGCTCTTCAGCTTTTTGAGGAATTCGAACATCTGGGTGGTTACCGAATTAATAAAAAAAAAACTGAAATATTAGTTTGTGGTGGGGGTGAGGTTGAGCTACACACTGATTTACTCGGCTGTATTAATCCAAGACCGAAGAGGTATTTAGGAGTTATGTATTCTGTTTTGGTTTCCGATTTAGTTATGTTGAATTTTGATCCTCTTCTACGCAAGGTTCAATCTTTATTCAATAGATGGGACTCGTTGCCATTTTCCATCCTAGGGCGAGTGGCACTTATAAAAATGTCTATTCTTCCGTTATTTAATTTTTTATTTTCTGCCATTCCCTGTTTTTTGCCCAGTGGTTTCTTCTCAAAAGTACAATCATTATTCACAGGGTTTATATGGGCAAAAAAAAGTCCCAGGATAGCAATGCGGATTCTTTACGCCGATACGGAATTGGGAGGTTTAGCCGTACCCAATATTAAAGATTACTATAGCGCATATTTTGCCCAATATTTAGAGCGGTCTAAATCTGGAATGCAGACCCCAACTGTGTTTATTAATTTTCTTTTTAATAGAATTTGTCATGAGGTTCAGATTCCTTCTCCGTTACATATTTCTAAATTACCGAAACTTACTCGTTATAAGACGATGCTTTGGTTCTTTAAGCGTCAGGATGTCTTTCTTAAAAGATATTCTCTCCCGCAATTTAATATTAGAACCCCCTTAAGAAATGCTCTCCTTTTTTTGGGAATGAAAATTGGAATCGACACTGCACTACAATGGGCACTTTTGGGATTTCATTCTTTGTTAGATTTCTTGAGGGAGGGGACATGGCTGTTACCTGGAGAGATGCAGCTTATTATTCCAGGGAATTTTATGTTACTTGGTTCGTATGTTTCTATCTTTAAAACGTTGGTACAAGTTGAACCAATAAGCATTGGTTCCTCCAATCAGCTATGGGACGATTTGTTTATGACTTCTAGGACGAGGAAGCCAGGGGTATGGAAACGTGTTTTAGCACAATATACTGCGGACGATCTTAGCCAAAAAGCAATTAAAAAATGGCAAGAACAGGAGAATTATGTACTTAC
This sequence comes from Triturus cristatus, assembly GCF_964204655.1. Classification (NCBI taxonomy): domain Eukaryota; kingdom Metazoa; phylum Chordata; class Amphibia; order Caudata; family Salamandridae; genus Triturus; species Triturus cristatus. The sequence goes on along the minus strand of NC_140580.1, from coordinate 317,919,331 downwards.
TATTAATACTTGGAAAATTATAAATAAACTGAATTTTAGTGTTCTTCGAGGATCTAATTGGAGAAGAATGCTATTCTTCAGTAAATGGCTTCTGTATCGTGCTCCTGCTGCCATTGCTAAAATGTTTCCTAACACTAATGCCACCTGTTCTAGATGCCAGCAATATACTCCTGCAAACTGGTCCCACACTATAGCTAACTGTGTTAAAATTATGCCTTTTTGGAATGAGATATTCGAATATTTGCAAAAGTATTGTGGGATTCTGATTATTATTAAGAGAAGTACAGAAAGGAGCAAGAGAATTTCAGAAAAAAACAAGAGAGGTGCAGAAAGAGTAAGAAATGTGCAGAAAGAGGCAAGAAAGGCACAGAAAGAGGCAAGAGAAGTGTAGAAAGAGGCAAGAGAAGTGCAGAAAGAGGTAAGAGAGGAGCAGAAAGAGGTAAGTGAGGTGCAGAAAGAGGCAAGAGAAGTGCAGAAAGAGGCAAGAGAAGTCCAGTTAAGAGGTAAGAGAGGTACAGAAAGAAGCAACAGAGGTGCAGGAGACAAGGGAACTGCAGAAAGAGGCATGAGAGGTGCAGAAAAAGGGAACAGGGGTGCAGAAAGAGGGAAGAAGGTTGCAGAAAGAGGCAAGAGGGGTGCAGAGAGAAGCAACAGAAGTGCAGAAAGAAGCAAGAGAAGTACAGAAAGAAGCAACATGGGTGCAGAATGAGGTAAGAGGGGTACAGAAAGAGGTAAGAAAGAAGTAAGAGAAATGCAGAAAGAACCAACAGAGGTGCAGAAAGAGGCAAGAGAGGTATATCAAGAGGGAAGAGGGGGGTCCCAAAACGCGTTTTCTCCATGTTAATTTCCATAGGAACTTTAGACAAAGCTACAGCCTGAATGGCTGAACGGAATTACACCAAATTTGGTAAACTGCAGAAAGAGGCAAGAGAGGCGCAGAAGGAGGCAAGAGAACTGAAGAAAGAGGCAAGAGAGTTGCAGAAATAGGCAAGAGAGGCACACAAAGATGGAAGAAGGGTGCAGAAAGAGGCAAGAGGGGTGCAGAAAGAAGCAAAAGAGGTATAGAAAGAAGCAAGAGAAGTGCAGAAAGAAGCAACAGAGGTGCAGAAATAGGCTAGGGGTGAAGAAAGAGGCAAGATAAGTGCAGAAGGAAGCAACAGAGGTGCAGAACTAGGCAAGGAAAGTGCAGGAAGAGGCAAGAGAGTTACATAAACAGGCAAAAGAGGTACAGAAAGAGGGAACCAGAGTGCAGACAGAGGCAAGAGCGGAGCAGAAAGAGGCAAGCGAGGTGCACACAGAGGCGCAGAAAGAGGCAAAAGGGGTGCAGAAACAGGCAAGAAAGGTGCAGAAAAGGGGAAAGGGGTACAGAAAGGCAAGAGAGGCGCAGAAAGAGGGAAGAAGGGTGCAAAAAGAGGCAAGAGGAGTATAGAAAGAAGCAACAGAAGTACAGAAGGAGACAGGAGAACTGCAGAAAGAGGCAAGATTGTATTGTATTGTATAAAGATTTATATAGCGCGGAGAAACTGTAACCCTACGGGTATCCAGGCGCTCTGACCAGATAAGATGTTTTATCGCGCGAGAAAGGTAGATCAGGGACTTCATGCTACTGGGAAAAGGCAGGTCTTAAGGCGCAGAAAGAAGCAAGAGTGGCTTGCAAACCATTAATACCAATTTAACACCTACATTTAGCAATGAGTAACAGGTGACCATTTTAGATTTACAAAGGACCTTCCACCACTCTGTAACACTGCCTTTTTGTTGACATGTAAGCCGCTTGAACTAGAAACAGGGTGTTTGTGTTCAAATCTGCAGATTAGGCAGCAGATGATAGATTGTGTGGCTAATGTGGAAAATGTATAATTGTGCAACAGTTGGTGCAGCCAAACAGTCGCATAATTCCAGTGGCCCTGCTCATACCTCTGACTAGGTCCAGAAGTGCTCCTCAGTGATTCCTTTTTTTTGTCTTATTGAGTTCATAGCTTAGATTTTATGGAAAGGAGAAAGACTAAACCTGAGGTTACCACTCCACAACACAGGCTACCATACCACATAATTACTCTCCATAACACATAATCTCACTCTACATAATTCCTAAACACTAAATACCACATACTTTCCATCCACATAATTTCACTGCACAACATACCACATATTTCCACTACACTCCCAAAAACATTAGTAAAAAATTTTTAACATTTACAATGGGAATAGCTCTAACTCTCGCAAATGCGAAACCTATTACATTGCAGATGCTTCTTTAACTAGTAGTCGCGTTTGCAGAGTGATGGAGAAAGGGTGCTGGGCCACCGACCAGCGCTCAGGAATTCCACTGCGTAGGAATTACAGGAGGTACCAGGAAGGCTTCTTGGCCCCCAAAGTCCCTCAGGAGGAAAGTGGACTTCATCCCCCAACCCGTAGCGTGCCAGGAGACACGTTTGCAGGATGGTGGAGAAAGGGGGGCATGGCCTCCAAAGAGCTTTTAACAATCCCACTGTGTGGGACTTACTGGAGGTAACAGGAGGGGTAGTCGGCCCCCAATGACATCTTTGGGGGCCCCTCCTATTATCTCCAGTAAGTCCCACACAACAGGATTGCTGAGTTCTCATAGCAGGCCATGCCCCTTTTGCCCACCACTCTGCAAACGTGTCTTCTGGCACGCTCTTAGTTGGAGGATGAAGTCCTCTTTGCTTGTGGGGGTCCTTAGGGGCCAACTAGCCTACCTGTTACCTCCAGTAAGCCCCACACAGTGGGATTGCTGGGAGGTGGACACAGGCCACGCGCCCTTCACCCCTCTGCAAACGTGCCTCCTGGTGCACTCTTGGTAAGGAGATAAAGTCCCATTGCCTCCTGAGGGCCCTGGGGGACAACTAGCCCTGCTGCTATCTCTAGTAAGCCCCACAATGCTGGATTGCTGAGAGTGGTCCGAGGCCACGCCCCCTTTTTACACCACTCTGCAAAGGCACTTCCTGGCACACTGCTGCTCAGGTCCTCAGGACACAAGAGGACCTCATCACCCCACCAGCCAAGAGGCTCGTCTGCAGAGTGGTGTAAAAAGGGGCGTGGCCTTGGACCACCTCTCAGCAATCCCACTGTGTGGGGATTACTGGAGGTACCTGATGGTCTAGTTGGCCCCTAAGGACCCTTAGGATTGAAGTGGATTTAATCCCCCAAACCAGAACGCGCCAGGTGGCACGTTTGCAGAGTGGTACAGGGAGGGGGCGGGGCCTCCAGCGAGATGCTGGCTTTTCTTTGTTTAAATATTTTTAGAAGGGGTCTGTGTGGCCCCCCTTCTTTTAAAATTTTTTAGAACCTGGGGACCCCATCCCTCAGGGCCTGGGCATTAAAAAAAAAAAAAAAAAAAGAATACGGGAAGGGGGCCGGATGGCCCCCCCTACCCTGAGCCACTTCTGGCCCCGGGGACCCCATTCCCTGGAGCCTGGCCTGGGTTTTTTTATTTTTTCATTTTCTCGGGAGGGGGGCCACGTGGCCCTCCTCCCCTGGGCCACTTCTGGCCCAGAGGACCCCATCCCCGGGGGCCGGCCCTCAACGTTGGGGACCGTGGGGGGAGCCCCAATGCTCCTGCAGTCCCAGCCGGCTCCCCACCTCCTGCGGGAGAGGGCATTGCTTTTGGGCAAGGGGAGCTGCTGACATGCAGCTCCCCTTGTGCAAAAGCAATTCTGCTTTGCTTCTTGGAAGCGAGAGCAGGTTTCCACAAAGCAAAGCAGGAGTTTGCAATGACAGGGCAAACTGCAATGCCCCGGGGATGGGCACCACAGGTTATTTCCGGAGCCTGCCCTGGGGGCTGGCGGTCCCCAGGGCGATAGAGGGTTCCAGGAGGGGGACCTCCTCCAAACCCGAAAATAGCCCCGGGGAGGTGTTGGTCCCCGGGCAGTTTGGGAGGCCGCCATTAATGAAGAAAGCCCTGGGGAGGTGGCGGTCCCCTGGGAATGGGGGGCCCGCAAGGTCTCCACCATAATTAATAAAACCCCGGGGAGGTGGCGGTCCCCGGGGCTGCGGGGGCCGCATGCCCCCGCGCATAATAAATAAAGCCCCAGGGAGGTGGAGGTCCCTGGGGCTGTGGGGGCCCACGAGGTCCCGCATATTATGAACATTGCCCCTGGGACCAGGCCCATCCGGAGGCTTAAAGAAACGAAGCGCGGAAGCCCGTGCTTCGTTTAAAAAAAAAAAAAGATTCGGACGGATTTGCACACCCAGCGCCAATTCGGCCAAAAATATATTTTTTTAATGTTTTTTTGGCCCTGGGGGTCCTTGTAGGGCCCCCTGAGCAGGCCTAGTGGTTCAGGGTGTTTCTACCCTGCCCCTTTTCTTATTTTTATCCTTTTTTTTTTACTGTTTTCTTGTGACTCGGTTTTACTGTCACAAGATGGCTGGCAACACTTTCCGGTTTGGAGTGTTGACAGCCAATCAAAATGAAGCTCATGCTCGGGAGGGTTCGCGAATCCCCCTCGGCCACTAGATATTTATATTTTTATTTTTTTAATTTCTCAGGAACTACTGAATGGATTTACACCATTTAAAAAAAAGGTCGCTTTCTGAACCAAGACCTACCTTTTTTACCAAATTTGGTGTAATTCCGTTCAGCCATTCAGGCTGTAGCTATGTCTAAAGTTCCTATGGAAATTAACATGGAGAAAACGCGTTTTGGGACCCCCCTTTTTTCTCTGCCCCCCTCACTAAAACACCCTGAAACTTTCAGTACAGGAGCTGATCTGAGTGAACCATAAGTTTTGAAAATTTCACGGATTCGCCAAACGGCGCCAAAGATATTGGCAAAAGAAAAACTGCTTCATGAATGAAAAGAGGTCCTAACTATAACTACCTACTGGCAACATATATATCTATATATATATTTGCCCCAGTTGCCGTCACCATTGGGTAGTTATATTTATGAACGTGTTTCAATAGGAAATGCATTTTTTTGTATTGCTAATAACGTTGGCGTCGATTAATGATTCTCCATGAAACATTCCAGGAAAGTGCTACTTTTTGACTAGTTTTGTTTTTCTTTCATGAATAAAAGGCAGATAAAACAATGGTTGGTTGTCAAGGGGAGTGGAATTATGTGATTCTGTGGCATTTACAGTTTATTTATTGATTTCCCACACTTTACCACACAATGTGCCACACAATTTGCAGATTACAACATCAATGCGTTTTCAGCTCAAGAGAATTCAAAAAATATCGCCAGAGAATGGGCCAGATAATGCTGCATAATTTGCTCTATTTTGCAGTATCATTTTGACAACACTACTGCACAGTTTGGTCCCATATTCCTCCATAATAGTAGTGGCCAAAGTAATGATAGAACTCTGCCGAGTGGTTGGAAACTGTCATAATAATGATGACATTAATATTTCACATAGAGACATGAAATGTTTTCACCCTGGCCTGGAGATTCAGTAAAGTATCTAGAGGAGGATGCCCTCGTTATGGAAACATTGGGATTTTAGTTCTGGCCTAAAAGGTTTTGAAGTAATTATCATATGACCTCTTGGCTCTATACCAGGACATACATTGTCTCCATTTTTGTCGTTGTGAGTCATATGGCCAGAGGTGTTGCCCCTGACCCTTGGGGTTACACCCACTGGAATTTATTGACAGTGACAGGTGGATTCAGAGGTAATATGCTCCAACGTTTTATATTATAGTGGTGGGTATCTAGTTTGCTCTTACCCTCTACACATAGCTCACTGGTGACTGGACTAGAAGGGCTCAAGTTGCTCAAACACTGGGCACCGGAGACCAACACTGGCCCTCAACCCCTTAAAGAAATCGTTGTTGTTTGCCAAACCTAAGTGCGCCCTTGGTAATTTGAATGTTTCCTGGAATCGTTTTGTAGCAGGTAAATCACGCAATCATTTTACATTCCTGCGCCAGTAACTGAATCCAAATAACAGCAAGTCAGTAGTATGAACTGCCTTTTGAAATGTTGCAACAAGAACTTTTAACCTTTGAAGTGTAACCTCCATTGGGCACCATTGATCACGTTCCGTTATGTGAACGTTTTTTTAACGGTTACGGATTAAACAATATAATTGTGTTTGGGGTATTTCTTTGCCTACCTTAATTTTCGATGTAGCACATTTTCGTATGTTTAAAAAACACTTTTGTTTATTTTTTAAGGTGAAGCGTTGGCTGAAATAGTACCTTTTTTTACTGGTGTGATTGTATTAACTCGCTAGCACTACATCAGCTCCTTGTGTAAACCTTGGACTGCTTAGCAACAGTACCCCGAGAGAGCCAGATGCTGAAACACAGTACTTAGTCATTCAGTTTGGGTTCAACAATACTTAGGCCTTAGGATACCAGCGCAAAATGGCCTCACTTGTCACACTTGAGTGTCAATGCACTGGGATTCCAGGAAAATATGCACATATATTAACTTCAGATGATGAAAAGCTGAGATGGTCCTGCTTATGCCTAGCGACCTGCTGATCCTAACAGAAAGTGCTTAACTCTGGTAATAATCTGTTTACCTGTTATCTGTTTACCTTTTTTAAAGACATTTGTTTACACCAAAACACAGCCCCTCCAGTTACTTAATATGCATACACTGAGACCATTCATAACCACTGAAACAGCTTTGCTTTGATGGGATAAAAGACTAGCAAGTGCAGTGATTTATCAAACAAGCATTGGCTTTATTGGACTTTGGTGGTGCTTTGATACTTGTGGTGTTCCCGTATTGAAGTTTACAATGTTAATGAAGGCCGCAACAAGTCATATATGTAGCTAAGCATCAGTGTAACTGTATTTATTCCGAGAGTGAATTGTAGGAGGACATGCGGAAATGAAACAGGAGATAGTGAACTCTATGGGCCCGATTCACAAAGGTAAAGGTAGACGAAAGTCTAACTTTACGATTTTCGGTATTGAAAAGGGGCATTCCCTACTCGTAAGTGCCCTTTGTGAATACCGAAAGTCGAACTTTACGACTTTCAGTATCCACAAAGGGCATTTACGAGCATTAAATGCACTTTGTGAATACCGAAAGTCGGAAGTTAGACTTTCGTCTAACTTTACCTTTGTGAATCGGGCCCACCGTATTTATACAACTTCATCAAAGGCAATAGTAATTGCAAGTCAAAAGAGTCTTTGAACAGCAATGGAACACATTTGATACACTCATTAAACATTTAAGCCCATCTAAATGCAGTTGACAGTGACAGGCCTGAATTAGGTGTGGAAAGCATACCTTACCAGTGGTGTAACGGAGTCCCCGCAGCCCACTGCGGTGCACTGGCGTGCCGAAATTTGTGGGGGCCCCCCTGCAAGGTGCATGGAGGCCCCCCGCTCTGGATTTTATCATGAGCTCTCGGACGAGAGTACTGTGCGGAGGGGGCTCCCTGCAGCTCGGGGCCCCTCGCAATGCGGGGGCTGCGGGGGCCGGTGTTACACCCCTGTGGTGCAGGGGGCCGCCAGCCCTTCAGGGGCCCCCCATTCAACCCAACACCTATGAAAATCTGCGATATTTGCGAGACACAAGGGCCCCCTCATATGTTGGAGGGTGCTGGGGGTGTGTGTGGGGGGGGTCATCATTTTGCCTTATGCTATAAATATGACAAAACTTCCATTCAGGGCAGGAGAATCACAGGCCTGAAGCTAAAATCAGGGTTAAATTGTGTATTCTCCCAATCTTTAGAATTTGCCTAAAATATTCACCAAAAGATAAGGAAAGTAAGTGATTGAAGTGTTCAAGCACTGATGAGTCAGTGGCTTATGAATACCTGAGTAGCAATGGCCACCTACTGAGATACGCTGGTGTAACTGATACTTAGCTAACAATACCGGCAGCTAAGGTAAAAATAATTAAAACACATTCAAAATATACTATAGCTCAGGACCACCAATATTCACAAAGTCTCATATTGGACAATCAAGCGCAGTAACAAGCCAAGGAGACTACATCATAAGAAATACCATAAGGGACCTGCAGAGCTGTTCAAAGCTACCAGCATACTGAAAACCATAAAACTGCATGACAGTCTCTCACATTTCATCATCCATCACACTGCCGTGCGCTGTGTCCCTTTTTTTTTTTAGCATATTTTATTATGGTGAAGGTGATACATAATAGGGCATACAGAGTCGGCTTGGAATAACAGGGCAAATCAGAAGTGAGAGTAGCAAGGTGGGGGTGGTGCGCCCCGAGCGGCATGAGTTTTGGGGGCATGGGGTCCCACTGCTCTTACCTGCAGTCTCAGGGCAGCAAAAGAACTGGAGATTTTGCCAGCATCCCCCCAAATCTCTCTTCACTCCTGCCGCGTGTGGCGGCAAAATCATGGACTGCCATGGGCGGCCATAGGGTTAGCTACGCCACTGCCCTACTTAAAATATCTTCGTTATCTCACATATATCGTATGGAGTCTAGTGAGAGGTAAAAGGAATGCATCATTCAATTGTAGTAGAAAAGCAATAACCAAAATTAATCTAACACTGGGGTGGGTTATCAGTGGCAGTAGAGCATTAGTCTCCCCGCATGGGGGCATTGGGCGAGGTAGTACAACAGAGCCCGGTTCCCTCTGTATGATGTGCAGTGGGGGGAAGCCCCTGTGAGAGAGGGCAGGAGGTTAGGTGGAGTGGTGGGTCTTAGATAGTTGTAAGCCTAATCCTCGCCAGAGGTCTCATCTTCCAATAGAGGAATCAGGTTCCTCATGTCATCTCTTCAGGAACAGTCTTGAAGTATCAGATACAATGCCTATACGGGGTTTGGACTGTGCAGCCCTTTCTGTCCTTTGGCTCTCAGTATCACTTCCTCACATATGGTTCATTTGAAGAGTTCTCTGCTCCATGCCTAGATTATGTGGCACTTGGGTGACTTTTAACAGAGTGTTACCTGAGGCCATGCCAAGGCTAGGGCTAGGCCCACGAACCTATTAATTTTAGATTTGGGAAATAGAACCAGCCAGCAGATTATCAGTGATAGCGCTATACTATGCCCTGAAGCAATATTAACATACAGGACCATCGTTTTCCAGTAGTATGCCGCACTGGTACAGGACCAGGACATATGACAGTAATTCGGTCTAACGTCTGAACATCTGAGGCAGCTAGACGCTGCATCCAATAACAAGATAACCGCAGCTCGAGGTCATCACTCAGGACATTGAAACACTTCTCACATAGATTCAAAACAAAGAGAATAGCACACCCTACACAGTGTAGCTTGCTACCAATGTAGGCGAGCAATTCAGTCGCTCACATGGGGTAGTAAACGCTATATAAATATTACAATGCAATACAGTTAAAATAAAACGAACATTAATACAAATCTATAAAACTTTAATACAGCATTATACATATACAATCATGTTGCATAACTCCATTCAAGCAAAAAACATTTACCATTTCAATTCCAACAAGGAAACAGTAAAGAAAGTGTTAGACTTTGGAGAGGTCAAATTTACTATTCCCACTCTAAACTGAGCAGCAGTTGAGAAAGTGTTGGAGTGTAGAAGTCAATTACCTCCTTGCCCCTACATATGTACATGTTAATAAACTCAATTTTCAGTCACCATATTGTCAGCAGCTGTGAGATATGAAGTTACTGCACTCAAGTCTTGACTGGTTGCCTATACCAGGTCTCTACAGGTATATAATTTGTAAACAAGCACAGTCATCAAGTGGCATCTGAAAAGAGCAGAAACATGCCACTATAAAGTGAAGGTCTGTGAAGAAATAAATAACCCTGAACTATAAAATAACCCTGAACCAAATAACCCTTAAACATAAACATTTTAATACGTAGAATTGGAAAGAAACCATAATAGAAGAGATGCTTATGTGCCCGTGTTGAAAATCTCCCTTAATTGCTGTGGAACTTTCAGTATACCTAACATGCTGTCGTGGTCTTCAACTGCCCAAATGGAAAACATTCTACAGGTTGGTTTTAGAACAATCCACGGAAAATAACCGTCAGTCCAAACTGGAGCTTGGAACATACTCAGTAACCAAATGTCTCCAAAGTACAGTCCCGCATTGTCAGTTCGAACACCCCACACTAACTAGGTGCACTTTGCACTTTTAGTTGAAGTGGAAATAGAATAGTACAACACAAAATTTTTTTTCCTATTTTTTAAAATAATTTAGGTCAATTATTTTGTAGTACATATCGGTTTGTGTTTAATTAATTTTTTGGGTTGTTTTATTGTTTTACATTTAGTTCAGTTTTTTTGTCATTAGTTAATTCTTTTGTAAAGTATTTTGATATTTTTTTACCTTTAGGTACTACAAGGTATATATTTATATATATCTGTTGATTTATCATGAATTACATTTTATTTATAAAGTTTTACATTTCCGTACATTTCTAAAAAGTATTTTATATTTTTTTAAATTTGAAAAGAAACTTATTTGTAAACATTTCTGTAGCGTCTTGCCCAGCCCTGGAGCATGTGAATGAAATACATCACACGGGAGCTGTAGTCAAATACTTCTCTATTCCTCAGTATGCACTCACACACTGCACATTATCTGGTTCTCAGCATTAACTACAACCAACACCTCCCCAAATTTCAAGTCTTTCCTCTCCAGAGTCGGTGCAGAATCACAAGGGTCCTAGATTGCATAACATCAATACACTACATCTCCCCTTTGTTAAATATAAAGTGGCTGATCATCACTTAAAATCTCATTTCCTCTATTGGTCGATGAGGCGCTCACACTTGTCTGCCGGCTCCGGTGATCCAAGATGATCGAGGTCCACCCTGACCAGGCAATGGCGACATAGGCTCAGGCGATTGAGCCAGGCCTGCTGACGGGGTCAACCTCATGCATAGTTTCAGGTCTCGGCAAGTGTTGCGGTAGGTGTTTAAAATGTAGTGTGTCACCAGTGATGAATTGTACAGGCTGATGTGCTGTCACCATATGTCCCTTGCACGCTACAACCTGTAATGGATCAGTGGCAAAAGAAGTGTCTGTTTTCCATCTTCGTATCTGCTTAACCAGTACCCAGTCTCCTTTGTCAAATGCCTTCTTCTGGGCATGGTGATGCCAATTTGCATACATTTTCATTTTCCGAGTTGCATCCGTGACTCGAACCTTGTCAGTATCCACTTATTGGTTCTGGTCCATTGAGACACTTTTGTTCTGATGGCTCTCCCAAATAGCAAGGTGGCTGGACTCTCACCAGTTGTGAAGTGAGGGGTTGATCAATTAGCCCGGAAGGCCTGGCACAGGGCTTGGTTTAGATCGATTCCCTCCGTTCAATGACCTTCTTGAGAGTGACCATGAATTGTTCAACTACACCATGGCCTTGCGCCAAAGTTGTGTACTCTTTGCGTGTTTGACATTGAGTCTGGAAATAAATTATTTGAATTGTTTGCTGTTAAAGGGTGGACCATTATCAGGTTTGAGGATTTCAGGGATGCCCCATGTTGCAAAGATGTTATCTATTCTATGACTTTGCCATTTGTTGTTGAAGATAGATCTTCCTCCAAAGGAAAACATGGATAATCGTCTATGACTACCATGAGATTATGTCTGTTCCCTAAAGGCCCAGAAAAGTCAATTGCAGCCCGCTCACTCACACATGGGCCGAAAGGTCATACATTGGCACTGGGTGCTGTGTTACCTTGGGAAACAAACAATTGCAACTGTGCATGCCTTCAGTTCCTTTTCAACTCGCTCATTTTGGCGAGGGAACCACACTCGATCTCTTAAGGCTCTATTGGTGGCCACTATACCACTATGTCCTTCATTGGCCAGTTTGATGACCTTCGTGTTGGATTTCCGGGCATGACGATTCTTGAGCCTTGCAGTATTACACCTTCTTCACCTAGTCATCCTGTACATTTTTGAACTTTTGGAATTTAACACCTTGGCAAGGGGCCAAATATTTCTCCACCAGGAGTGTGTGGTAATGTGTTCTTTGATTATTGTCACATCCTTATCTGCATTGGTGGCAGCAATGATTTTCTCCACGGACAGAGCGCTGGTGTACTGGATCTCACAATAAAGTTGAGATATGTTTCAACTGTCCTTGAGGTCGATCTATCGACACTTGTGAAAATTAATCTGCTGGGTTTTGAGAAATCCCTGGTTTGTGCACGATCTCATAGTCATACTCTTGCAGTCTCAACCCCCACCTCTCGATGCGAGAGGGCATCTTAGCCTTCGGGTTTCCAAAGATTATAAGCAATGCTATGGTGATTTGCGATGATAGTGAATCATTTTCAATAGAGGAATCCATGAAAATGTTTGCAGGCTCGCACTCACACCGCAGCCAGACTCTCCTTCTCCAGCTGAGAGTAAGCACGTTTTGTTTCAGACAGACTTTGACTGGCATAGGCCACAATGTGTCTCTGAGCATTCAAATGGCCATTGTGTTGAGCAAGGATTGCCATTTGCCCTATTGGTCTCGCGTCAAACATTATTTAGGTATGTAACTTGGGGTCAAAGTAGGCCATTTCACTTGCATTCTCAATCACATATTTTATGTCTTTGAAACTCTGGTTTCAGTACAGTTTGCTTAGTCAAGTCTATCAGTGGGGCACTTACTGTAGAAAAAAGCGAACGTATCTTGAGCAATAACTGACCATGCCTCGAAAGGATCACATCATGGTGACATCTTGGGGGGGGGGGGGGGCAAGTGGATGGCAGTGCTTGCACCTTGTCTGGTCCAGAGGCATTCCCCATCAGAGAATATGTGCCCAAAACTTTTGAGTTTGGTTTTGTGAAACTCACACTTTGCAGCATTCAGAGTGAGACCTGCATCTGCAAGTAGCTGGCACACTTGGTTAAGGGCTTTGTCATGGTGCTTTTGTGCACTTTCAAAAATCAGTATGTCATTACTGTAATTGAAAGCATGAGTAACAGGTTGGATTACTCTGCGAATAACATCCCGAAATATCTCCGCAGCAGAAGATACTCCAAAACACTGTTTTATATCTGAACAAACAAACATGAGTCTAAAAGTTAGTAATGTACCTACAGTTCTCCTTCAGCTCAAGTTGATGCTAACCTTTGTTCATATCAAGACGAGGAAAACAGTTTTGGCTCTGTTCAATTGTGTCATCATGTCCACGATGTGTGGACCAAGGTGTCTCTCCCTTTCAATGGCTTTGTTGACCTCCCACATATCAACGCAAATGTGCACTGCTTCGCCCCTGCTGGCTGAACTGTTCCCATGGGGAGCATGATGAAGACTGATTTGCATATGGCTGTGTCCAAACTTTAATGGTGTGGTGAGAAAAAAAGCAAAAAAGCAATGGATTTAGGCCCAGATCTCTGGGAGAAGAGTTGGCCTAACGGCTAGGGCGTTCGACCTCGCATCTGGGCAACTGGGTTCGAGTCTCAGCAACGACGCTGAACATCCTGTGATTCTGGGCAAATAACCCAATCTCCCTGTGCCTAACAAAAATAAATGTGTCCTCATGTAAAGCAACTGGTGCTATGTAAAGCGCTCTGATACCCGATTCGGGTCAAGTTTGCGCTACATAAAACTCTGTAAAATAAATCTCTGTACTGGGGGTGAATGTTTGACATTGTTTAGCATGCCATCAATCAATTGTTCTTTTTGCATTAAAAGCGCTTCTAGCTCTTCATTGATGGCAAGCTGTACTTTGATTTTTTGAGTTTTCCGGGGCCATGACACAATTATGGGAACAGGCTCATGTTCGCCGACTGAGCATGGAGGTTGTAGTTGAGGGATATCAACCCCTGTCAGCAGGGATGGCAAAACTTAGCAAGCAGGCACTCGATGAAGTCCCTCGTAGAACATGAATGGTGGCTCGTACTGATGTCTTTTTGTGTTTCATTGTTGCTGTGAATGATTCTTGGCTTTGTAGTGGCTCAGAAGCAGCCCAAGTATATACTTTCATCCTTTGAGTGAGGTGGGGTTCAGGGGATAAGCTGTTACATTTTTCCACTGGCATGATATTTATCGACCACCACAGTCTTTGATAAAAGTGGTTCAGTGATTGTTCACTTTCAATGTAATTTTGGGACAGTGTCCAAATGATGTTTGTGGCTTTATTTGATAAGTGGTCTTTGAGCTGTGATTTACCTTACAAGAAGCTAACCTCATATGTGCATGTTGTTATTTGGTAGATATCATCAGCGCACACCCTTCTTCTTCCCTGATACTCGACAGTGACGTCAAAGAGCCTTTGTATGATGAGCTTGACGATGATTGATCTTGCCTGGTTTCTACTTTTCATAGCTGATATTGCTTTTTAGTTTTGTGGGTAGGGAAAGATTGCTTCTGAAACGTTCTTGCATCCATCCTATCTTTCCATCGTGATGCACTTGACTTTTCTTTAGCTCGGCACACAGTTATGAAATGATTCTTTTTTCCCACAGCCTTTGCAGACCTGCCCTATGGCTGGACTGTGTGGCACACTTGGATCATTTGGATATATGCACGATTTTAGTGGACGTCGCCAGAAACAGAAACTCTTTTGTGGGTTGGAAGTATCACCACAATATAATTTGATATTCATTGTGACATTACTTTTGTGTGCTGAGGATTTTCTTGTGGGTCAAACTTGGCCTCTAACGCTTCTTCTACCTTCTGGTATGATTTTGCATCAGTCTGTGAAACTTTCTTTAGCACGTCTTTCACTCCATCGTCTGCAAGGTTGTTCAAGTATTTGATGATTTTCTTTTCATCTTACTCTTCTAGTGTATCTATAAATTCATCTAATGTTTCGATCCATGCAGCCCACCTGGCACCAATGGTCTGCCTCTTAGAAGTGTCAAAAGGCGGTGGTGGCTTCAGGTGCATGGCTGTATTGTTATTCATGCTCTCTTTTTCTGCCATTGAGAGCATGTGCTGTTCGGACAGCTTTTGTTGTACCCAGTGGCATCTGCAACTTCTGCAAATACTCCACTTGTCTTTGATGATGAGTACATTCTCTGTTTCTTGTACCTGGTTGTCACTGCCATTATCTTGCTGCTTCGTTTGAGTAATTGCTCCTTTTTCAGGGCATAGTACAGCATTTCTATCAACCGCTTTACCAGTAGTCTTGGCGGGTGCTTTGAATGTGCTCCTCTGTCGGACCATCACTTTCTTCTTTGGCCGTGTGACTGGGGTGAGCGTTTGAAAAGTTTCAGTGCTCTATCCATCATCTCCTTGTGTTTGTGTTTGCTTTGTTCGCCATAAGTGGGCAGGGTATGCCCAGATGTGGGACCCTTGTTCACTTTGTCACTTGATTCAAGCTAGCCTGGGTGATGAGGGGTGTTACCCTGAAAACAGTCCCAGGATGCTTGTTTCTGGTTCAGGGAAGACCTTACTTGACAGTTCTGGCTGGACTGTTCCCATGAGGAACAGGGTCAAGACTGATTTGCATATGGCTGAGTCTGAACTGGGGTGGCGAAGTGAGCTAAAGAACGATGATGGATTTAACCCAGATCTGTGACTGGGGGTGAGTGTCTAAAAAGTTTCAGCGTCTGTCCATCATCTCCTTGTGTTTACAAGGCTTTGACTCTACATGTACCAGTTGCAGACTGCTTTGCAATGATTTGCGGTACACGTGGCACACACAAGTAGATTGCCAAACCACTGCAAACTCTCAGAGAGTGCAGCCTTGTTTTCTTTGGGGCACGTATTCCCTACTCCTTGTTAGATGTAGCGTCTTCCCCTGGAGCATGTAAATGAAATACACCATACGGGAGCTGCAGTCAAATACTTCTTTATCCCTCAGTATACACTTACACTCTGCACATTATCTCATACTCTGCATTACCCACACCGTAACACCTCCACGCATATCACGTGTTTCCTCTCCAGAGTCCACCAAGAACTACGAGGGTCCTAGAGTGCATAACATCAACATGCTACAATTTCTATTATCCTTTTTGTTCATATATATGTAGATGATTAAAATAGGTTATGCTATTTTTTTTAAATAAACTATTTTAGAATGTAAAAAGTTGTATTATTTTTTATAATTGTAATTTAAAATACATAGTTTAAAGAATAATTAAGAAAAGAAAAAAATGACGTTAATTATGCAAAATATATTTTTTAAAAGCACTACAATTTTTTCTAGGTAAAGTTATTTTTTAATAAAATGATTTACTATTTTAAAATTATATTAATTATATTTATTTTTTACACTATATAGTGGATTTCAATATTTTTGTTAAATGTAATGTTAATTTGGAAATTCAATATCACTTTAGTAGATTTCTTTTAACTCGAGATATTTTTGAAGGATGATATTTTGGAATCTTTATTTTAGTTATTTTAATTAGAATATAGGGTTTAGGGAATATTTTAGCAGTCAGTATTTTGACATCTATGTTTTGGTGGGTTGATATTTTTGAGGTCGATATCTGGACTACAGCCTTTCCTGAGATCAGCAGTAGAAGGTTCAGCAGGGCCTGCTCTAGTGTGGGGGACCGGTGTCACCGCACCGGGCACTGATTCCGGGGGGGGTGTGGGGGGGTGGGGGTGCCGTGTTTGCAAGTTTATTATGGTTTTAAAACCACCTACTGCCAAATTACTTGCCTCCAGCAATTTCCAGGCAACAATAATAATGTCAAGATAACTTTGGTGATTAATGTTTTTCCAGAAGAGAGATGGAGTTTTGTCTAGATTATGTTTTGACAGATCATAAAATAGCTCAGAGAGTTAATATGCCTGCTGCAAAGAACATGTAAAGAGCACAAAGTGGATATAATGTAAATAGGTCAGTAGGCCAGTGGGTTACTCCTTTTGTTACTTGCAGTTTATAAGTTAAAATCCTAATAAAGAACAGTGAGCTGTTAACTGTTACCAAAGAACTTCATGCAAACTGCAAGGTATATATTATTAGAGCTGTATGATTTTTACCCTAGCCTTTCATTATCCTGATGTTGTAAAAATGGTTCATTTAGGTAAAAATTCAGAACCCCCTAACAATGGTGTTCCATTTTAAATTCCGAGTTTGTGCTTCTCCAAATCAAGCACTCTTAAACTGTACTGCCTACAAGTAAGGGTGACATGTCACTCCTACACCTTCTAGTCATCAGGCTTATGTAACATTTCCTATGCACTAATTTACACAAAAATGATTGTCTCTGTGTAATGTGTATGTGTGATGCAAAGTGCTCCGACACCCTACACTGGTATGAGTGACGCTGTAAAACAAATTAAATGCTTCTGAGAGAGTGGTTAAGGAGACTTGAGGAGGCCTCTAAAGGGTGGTGATGAGGTAATCCGTGGTGGAGGTGATAATTGGGGGGACTCCAACAAACATTGTAGTACTGGGCGCCACCAACGCTAAAGCCGGCCCTGAGGGACAGCAATGAAGGATCATCCAATCACAACATAAGAGACTATAGTTTTCCTCTAGGTGGGATAAATACAAGACTATAGGCAAAGACACCAAATTAGTAGCACAGAACTGAAATAGACAAGCAAGCCACCCAATCATATGCATGTGGCGAACACTCAAAGTTCACTCAAAGTATATGTAATGTATTGGTTGCAGTAATGTGTGCCACAGAAAGGTAAAGGTACCTGTAGTGAAATCACAAAAATACTTTGGCACGTGCAGTGCTTAATATGATCCGGTGGTTGCTGGTGGGGTCCACAGGCACTTATGTCTGGGGACTGCCACTTATTTTATCTCATCCCACATTTCTGACAGGGAAAACAGACAAAGGGGAAAGAAGAAGGGAGAAAAAGATAGAAAAATGTCAAAAAGGAGGGAGCAGGAGCCTGAAGGAGTGAGATAAAGCAGCATAGAGCGTCAAGAAGTGTATTAAAGAGGGACTAGATGGATTGAGGACAACACAGCCTTGGTATTCAGCGCATTGACATTTAATAGTGCCCGCTGCAGGTTTCTTAAAAGAGCAATGAAGTCATCCATATTCAGACCCATAGTGCAAGAGTGATAAGTCGCATTTAGGGGTGGGCAGAATTTTCGTAGTTGCGCTACGCAAAGCTCAGCGAAACGGTAAAAATCTCCACGAGCACGCAGAAATTCCGCTAATACGCGGAATTGCTTGTTCGCGATGCTTTTTTCCTGTTCGCGAACGCTGTTTGCGTGCACGGGGGGAAATATCTCGCAAACACGCATTTTGAGAACGCGAACAAGCAAAAAATTCTGCGAAGCTGCGGAACGCAGAATTTTGGGCTATTCCGCGTTCTTCGCGGAACGCGAAGTTACCCAAATTTCGCAAATCCCGCAAACGGAACGGAATTTAACGCCCAGCACTAGTCACATTACCTTGAAAGGAGTTTGCTCTAAAGACAACAAAAAAACAGGTGTGTCTTGAGTAACAGCGCCATTTCACTTCAGTCCCCATATGACCAAGCTCCTGGAAATACCCTTTCTCTCTTGAGCAAACGTGTGATGCAAGGTTACAAAGTACAAAGTCAGTTTCTTAACTTAATTTGATAATGAAGAAGATTTTTTTTTATATGGGTTGCTCTAGCTGTCACGGACATAGCATAAACGTTTCTGATAATGCATCGTTGGCTAAAGGTTGATGTCTGTCTGAGATAATGCCATTCTACATCTGCAGTTTCCTTTCTATCAAACATTGCCCCATGATACCTATCAGTCGACTAAAGCTAGTCATTTGTAACAGCTTTCTATCGATTCTAAGTTTTTCCTTTTTTCTATAAATGTAATCAGAATTCAATGATGAAATGTTTTACGCCATATCATCAGCAAATTTCAGTTTTTAACATCGAATTAATGACTATTTTTAATAGTGTTCCTCCTTGATTTATATTGATACTCGAGTTTGACTTTCAGTATGAATAATTTATTAACGACTTGTAATACAGGGGTTCATCTCTTAGTCCCATGTCATAATATTGCATCACGTAAGAATGAAGAGAAGCGATTAAAACTATTTTTCTCTTTTGGTCTTGCACTAGCCAAGACCTCCAGATTGTACTGAATTTATACATACATGCTTCCATAAAGCGGCTGTCAGTCAGGTCTCTTAATCCATTGGTCTGTTATGACATTCACAATTTTCTTCTACCTGCTGTAGCATTGGGCAGTGTGTCATCCCCTTTCAGCCACTGGCTAGTTTCAAAAGGAGCACATCCGCACACAAAGTAGTTCACTTGAAGTGCCAGGGACTACTAGGGTATTGTAGCTGTCTGAGATAAAAAAAAATGTTTTGCTTTAATCAATGCTTTGTTTATGTATTGATGAGAGTCGGGCAGCTTCCACAACAATAAAATATTACAAAACGATGGCAAAATAAAGCAAGCATTGGCAATGGACACCGGCGCCAGACCTATTGGCTTTGCCTTTGCTTGGTTTAAATCGATGTCAGATGAGCTACTTATAGAAATTTATGGCATCATTAATGAGAAATTAGCATAAGAAGTACTGAAAGTCTTCTGACTGCACTTCCGTACACCAAAGTAAAAGGGTAGGTATGCACCGTATCTATGAAATACGGTGCATTCCTGTCCTTTTCCGTGGACTGGTGCACAGTTTGCTGCCTAGCGCCAATATAGCATCATGATGCAAGGGTGCTTCTGTTGCAGGCAGGATTGTTTTTGTGCAGGAAGGTACACCCTTTCTGAACAAAAACAATCCAGAGAGGCGTTTTCGTGTTTCTATGTGTGCTGCAGAAAGTAGTACACAAAGAAAGAAGAAAAAACGAGGAGAAAAAAATATTTCTCCTCATTACGCCTGCTCTGGGGAGGTGTAAGGTTTTGGCGCTGCCCTAGGTTTACGTGATTAAGGAGATATGGGCCAGTGTCTCAATCCAATGTTGCTGCGTGGGAGAACAAACCGCAGCGCCCATGGAACGCCTCCTTGACAGAGAGTTGTGCTGCTTTGTCTTTCTCCATATCTATGAAGGCATGCAAAGCCATGCAAAAGGGCTTTGTGTCATCTCATAGATATGATTGAGAGACTTATGCTGCCGGAGCATCTAAAAAAGTGATGCTATGGCACCACTAGCCTCTCTAAATAAGCCCCCAAGTCTCAGAGATATACTATTCCCAAGAAGAACATAGCCATTAAATTATTGACCGGGTCACATCACAGCAATATGTCTGCTCAGCATTTTCGAAGTGGCCCTGAGAGTTCTTTGTATTGTGCCAGAAGAATCAGTCCAACGTAGCGTAAAGGGATTGTTGCAAGGATTTGCAAAAATTGTGCCTAATCAATATTTTGAAGGAGGATTCCTTCTGTGAATCTTGGGGATCGCATCAAATGCAGAGATGGATGTCTTACTTGGACAGCAGCAAAACTACATCAGTGCATTTGCTTTCCCATTGTGCTTTAATTGTGAGCTTTATCCCTTGAAGAGACAGTGATTAGCAGTGCAAAACAATGGCACTTTGAGCATGGAACTCCTTTCTGAATCTCAGGTTACCGGAAGCTGTTACTAGCACAGTGGGTGCTGTCTCACATAGACAACACCCTCTATTGTAATGATTGCTTACTCATAACAGCAGACAATAATCATTCTTACTTTTTGGGAGAGCGCACATAAACTGATGCATACCCTTGCAAGTCATGTTGGCAGAGGAAATGCCCATTCACCCCTCTCTTTGCTTGCAGTTCCCACGGACTCACATTGTCTGTCCTGTGAGTCGCAAAAATAATTGCCATCGGACATTTTGATACAATGCACTTTGATACTTTTCTCAGGCAAATCTTGTCATTTGTTGGAGCACAGGCTTTGCAAGTGAAAACACCTACAGCAGACAAAGTATTTATTTACAGCACACTTACGTGAATCCCATTGAATTCCGGAAGGATTCTTATCATAGGATGTTTGGAAGAATACACATCTGCTGCTACTTAGTTAATTTAATATGAGTCTATTTGCTATGCCAGTATCAGCAAACACACTGCTAAAGCACTCTTAGTTGCACAAGCATGCCATAAGGAGATGGCTGAATTGTGTAATGCTGGGCACCATTTAATGGGCAGGGAATCTTCTTAACCCTCATGTACAAAGATTCCTGTTACGAAATCCTAAATTGTGACATTTAATGATTCACAATTTGCGATTTCTTATCAGGAATGTACAAAAAATGGATTTGGTAAAAGCACTCCGACTTTACTGAATGCGTTTGTGTTGGAAATGGCCCTTTCGTGGAGGCTTTCCCTTGACTTTTTGCTTTTCTCTTTCCCGGTTTTCCACTGATCTAGGTGCTAACCTAAGGACTTTGAGCGCGTTTGACACTGTCATTCAGTACAAAAGTGCTGTGTCTGTGTAATACATACTGGTGATTGGTGTATACATGATTGGCTGATTCAAGTTAGGTGTAAGTCCCTCATCTAGGGGTAAGACGTACACCCAGGGCATATACCTCAATGGCTCCTTTGTGGGCCTGCAGCACTGGTTGTGCCATCCACGTATGTAGCTCATAAATCGTCCCACAGGTTTGCCCTGGTGGGAACTGTGTGTGCAGGTTACTGTTACTCGGCTTGGCATTTAAAAAGCTACGTGCCAAGGTTCTGCATGTCTCTTGCTATATTAGAGTTCTCCCTAGGGACAGGGTGCGGTGTCAGGAAGAGGTAGGGCATGTGTGTGTGTGTGCGTTACATTCAAGGGTCATGAATGGCACCGCATGGTGTGGTCGGTATGACTGGGCCTTCTTCTTGCATTGGATTAGCAGGGGGGAATATAGGAAAAGGCTATTGAGCTGTAATTCCTTCGTGCAGAATAGAAGCAGTATAGTGTTTGATACCGATGAGTTTGCAATGGTGAATTCTCTTAGGTAGTGTGAGTGAATTTTACATTATGTATGTGGAAATGCCACTTTGGGAAAGTGGGCATTTCGAAGCTCGTGGCTCTGTGTGAGTGTCAGCCTCTATCCAGTTCACATCGGGGTGCTGGGGGGACAGCTACATCTGTGCATTTCTGATAGAAGGCCATAAACTAGGGGCTCAAGGGACACTGCAGACCTTTGACTCTGGACAGCCTTTCTGTGATGGTTACATGGGGGTGAAATTAGTGCCTGCATTCTAAGGGGAAGGGTCTTAGCCCCACTAAAGATAGTGATCAAACCTCCTGCGGTAGGATGGCAGACAGGACAACATTTAGAGAGGGCTTGTGTATTTCAAAGGTGGTCTTTTGAACTGATCGTAACTTCAAAGCCCAATGCTATAAAGAAGTTGTAGACACTTTTTGATTTGGAACCATACTACGCTGGTGACATCAACAAGAGGAATCATTAGGGCAGGAGGGACTACAATTGGATTATCCACAGACTTGTGATGGCCTGGAGCTCGTCGTGCTCCAGGAAGAGGAGTATCACTTGGTGGATTTTACCTGGACGTTGCTGGCCACTGGCTAAGTGCCAGCTGTCGTGGGCCGGGTCCCTAAGTACTCTCCAAGGGCCAGTTGCCTGGCCTCCCATGAGATTCCAGGGACATGAAGGATCTGCCCATTTCAACGAGATTGCATGGACCGCACAGGGCTCGGCGGAAATGGGTGAGAGTGATCGTCGGTTGGGACAAAGACTGTCTTATCATACACCATCATCACATTGTGCAGAGGAGTGTGCTCGTAAAGATCAGCAGCCCACCTGAGGTGCCTGTATGTGAGGATTTTGAGTATTGCGGGGGAAGCGTGCAGACTCTGTTGGACCTGTGCTTGCAACCAGGGGACCTGTGCTAGCTTGCACTCCGGAGCGTGTGGTCTCCGATGGGTGTTGGGGGACCTGAACTGAGGTTGTCTTCAACCTCCAGATCGGAGGATGACAGTGCCTGGCATCGTGGCCTCTGTCCAAGGTTGTTGGCTCCCTCTCCTTAGACCCATGCTACAAGGTACTTTGTTGTGGAGAACATCATGACAGGGCCCTAGGGGTTTCGCTGTGCCTTGTGGGCACCTCTGGCTGGCTGACGGGAGCTACGGCAGCTCGTACCTCCATTTGAGGGGAAGCCTTTCTGCAGACTTGTAAGCGCACCAGCTTCCTGGGTCACAAGGTTTGTCTACAGGGGTGGGGTGGGGTTATTGGGGGGCAGTGGGTGATAGCAATCCAGCACTTGTGCAGGTGCCACTGGGTGACTGGAGGTCTAATCCGGATGGACGAAACTAAGAAACTGCTAGTCCTCACAATCTAATCAAAGTGGTGCCAGGAGAGGCAATGTGTATCGTTGGCTGGTGTAGTTGAGTGACTAAGGGGTTGGGCCATGAGGCGTAGTCAAAGACCTGTGATTACTTGACCATTGCAACTGTTGGGGGTATCTGATATTGGGGAAGGTCATGTGGGAGGAATACCTTTGAATAGGGCATATATGCTCATGCCGTTCTGCTGCTAATGGAAACGTTTGCAATGAGTTAAATAAGAAGTGTATATACAATGCATACCTCATTTTGATTTCAATGTGTGTGTAATACAAAGAGCAGTGTTTTATACATACTGTGTGGAGTCTTTTGTAGTGTAAACAGTGTCTTGCGAGGGTGGTGTACTTTACACTTGGCCCCTGAGGATAAGCCTGACTGCTCGGTGCCAACCTACTCAAGGGTGAGCACAGGTTATTGGACACGTGTATTGTACTCATCCTATCTAGGAAGGTGGATTCTGACTGGCTTCGATGCGTCGCTGCCAGTCGTAATTTGCTGGGTCTAACAGTTTGTATTTTACGAACTGACCTAAGTACTAATAGGTCAGTTCACAAAATACAGAATCATAGTGAGTCGTATTTCAGCCTACCTCATTAATATTAATGAGGTAGGTCGCAAATTGTGACCCACTACGATTGGCCATATTCACAGGCATGGCGGCCTGCTGCGGTCAGTAGACCCGCATGTTTGTGATTGTTTTTAAATAAAGCAATCTTTTTTTAAATTGGACCCCTTTTCCTTAAAGAAACATGGGGAGTGTTTAAAAATAAAAGAACAATTATACAAACCTTTTTTAGGAGCAGGCAGTAGTTTTATGAACATCTGCCTGCATCGAAAAAATGTTTTTCTAAACATTCACAAAGTGGAAGGGGTTCCTTGGGGACCCCCTTCCCGTTTTTGAATAGCTTACTATCTCCACTGAGCAGGTGGTATAATATTATATATATTAATGACTTGCAACCGGATTTTAGTAGCAAAAGATTAATACCTGATTGCCCTTTTTCCAAAGAGCCGGATCACAAACCTTCCTACAAAGGACAACCAGTGAAATCTTCGATCTGTTAACATACAGCAGTTTGCTGGGCAGAGTTGTTTGTTTAAGGTAAGTAGGTGAGTCGGATGCCTCATATAGTAGAGTGTTGATTGTGTTTTATGTTGAAAGACTACCCGCATAGCTGTATGAATAGGACTGTCTCCAACTGGCCGTCACTGCACAGGATTACAAATCTGCACAATTTTATCAATTGTTGATCAACCCCATGACTAAGAAGCTGCCGCATTCTGGAGGTGCAGCAGTTTGTGTGTGAGAGACTCTGGAAATGCTTCACAGTAATAAAGTTCAGCTTACAGGCACTGAGCCGAACCATGTTAGAGGGTTTGTTGAGTGAATATTTTAGCTGCTTTTGAAAGCTCAAACCAAACCCAGGATGACAAAAGAGTGCTGTAGAAGGGTGAGCATTGCAAACACAACAAAATAATGGACGGAGTGCTGAAACTTTTCAACCAATAACTCGCAGTCAAGAGATCTGGGTTTAATCCATCGTTCTTTTACTCACTATGCCACTCCAGTTTGGCCCAAGCCATATGGAAATAAGTCACGACCCTGCTCCTCATGTTAAAAGACCAGGCCGAACTGCCAGGCCAAGCATCCTGAGACCGGTTTCGAGGTATCACCCCCATCAGCCAGGCAGGCTAGAATCCAGTTGCACAGCAAGCAAGAGACCTTCGTCTGGGCATACGCTTGGCAACTTAGAGCAAACATAGTAAACACAACAAGATGATGGTCGGAGTGCTGAAACTTTTTAACCACTCACCCCCAGCCAAGAGATCAGGGTTTAATCCATCGTTTTTTTGCTCACAATGCCACCCCAGTTTGGACCGAGCCTTATAAAAATCAGTCGTGACCCAGCTCCTCATGAGAACGGTCCAGCCCGAACTGCCAGGCCAGGTCCTCCATGGACTGGAAGCAGGCATCCTGGGACCGGTTTTGGGGTATCATGCGTCATAAGCCAGGCTAGCTTTAATCCAGTGGCACAGCGAGCAAGGAACCCACATCTGGGCATACCCTTGGTAACTTAGGGTGAACATAGCAAACACAACGAGAAGATGGACGGAGTGCTTAAACTTTTCAACCACTCACCACCAGTCAAGAGATCTGGGTTCAAGCCATCGTTCTTTTGCTCACTATGTCACCCCATTTTGGACCAAGCCATATGCAAATCAGCCTTGGTCCTCCCTGGAAAAGAAACAAGCATCATGGGACTGGTTTGGGGGTATCACCCCTCATCCCCTCCAGCCGAAGCAGGCATTGTTTTTGCCGTCAGAGAGCGCGGGCTCTCACCTGCAGGTGGTCATAAGCCTGAATGTGGTGGCAGGCTGAACTACACCAGTCAGCAAGTACACTAGTAGTCGGTAGGTTTTCAGGGGGCACCTCTATTGTGCTCTCTGGGTGCATATCTGAATAAATAAAAACACTGGAATCTGATTGGGTTTATTAATACGAGATGTTTGATACCAAACATCTCTAGTTTCAGTGAAGCCATCATGTAGCCGGGGAACTCGTAATTAACCAGTGTCCAGCACATGTACTTAAAATAGCTTCCCTATTCACTTGTAATATCTAAGAATTGACTTAGACACCCCGTGGGCATATCTTGCTCATTCAGATATGTCCACACAGGTAGCATGTGTACCCTGCCTTAGGGCTGCAAGGCCTGCTGGAGGCTAATTTACCTATACTGCATACAGTGTCTGCAGGCATGGCACACAGGAGGTATGCCATGTGGTGTCTTCGCTTTTCTCTACACCAAATCACACAGCCTGCAATGGCAGTGTGCATGAGTGTACTGAGGGATCACTTAGGGTGGCACAATACAATGCTGCAGCCCTCAGGGACCCTCTTTAGCCTACTTGTCCTAGGTACCAGGCGTACCATTTACTAGGGACTTACACAGGGAGCTAAAGGTATTGCCAATTGGGAGAACAATTATAAAGTTTTAGGGAAAGATATCTGGCACTGGAGACCTGGATAGCAGAAACCCAGTGCACTATGTCAAAAATGCATCAAATACCAGGCAAAAAGTGGAGGTGACCATTTCAAAAAGGGACACTTTCCTACAGTCTCTACCCCCTGAAATAGGTAGTGGAATTGGTAAAAATGTCAAGTATGACTGGAACGATACTACTAGTAGTGTCAGCGACAGAAAGAACTTTATTTGATTGCTTTTTCAGACAATCATAAAAGCACATAAAAATAGACAATTCATGACTTGTTAAAAATATACCATATACAATTCATTATAGAATTAAAATTAATAATACTGATGTCCCAAAGCATACTTTTTGACCTCGTTGATTAAAATACAATACATTTCCTATGCCTGAGTACTTTTAAAAAAAACATTCCTATCCTTCACGTTCTATGAACATTATCCAAAAGCTGTAGCACAATGAACGCCAGGCGACATTGTCTCATCCCCAGAGATTTTAAAATTGGGACAATCCACTCTTTCCTTAAATTACTGTAAAATCTACAAAATAAAAGGACATGTTTAGTAGATTGTTTTGACTGATTGTTACAGGGACACATTTGTATTTCTTGGGCCCAATCGTTTATTTTTGTAAAACGTACAAGTCTGTGGAAGATATCAAACCTAAATCTAGTCAATAAAAACCTATAATAGCCACCAGGTACGATTGTTGAATATGGTTGTATACTGAAGGTGGTTAGTATTAGCTGGTAATGCTGGACACTAGGCTTTACAATTTCTGCCGACGTTCTTATAGTGTCCAGAAAAAGAAGACCCTCTTTTTTTAGATCCTTTCTAGTGATCAGCAGCATAGTACTTGGGTCGTTAAAATATTCTAAATGGCCCATGTCAGACATAAAATTACGAACATACCTTACCCAAGGGATCTTTATGACCCCTTCCAGTTTCAAACTGTCTATAAGAATATCCTGATTTTGCTTTGTCTCAGGTTTTGTCCAGATCCTATGCCATAAAAGAATAGGCTCCGTTTTTATAAGATCAGAGATGTACAATAAGCCTACCTTGGCATGGCAAACATGCAAAGATGTACTACGTGGGACAGCCAAGATGTATCTTAAAAAGGAGTTTTTTACCAATTGTAACTGGTACGTGTCAACGAATCTGCACACCCCTGCCCCATACATAGCGGTAGAAATACATTTAGCTTTATTGATCTGGATAAGCTCTTCTGGCGGTCTTCTCCCCAATTTTCTCGAAAAGTTAACAAGTGCAGTAGTAGTCCTTAAAAAAACTAACTTTTTTGCTGTTACTGCTTGTGTCTATGAGTCATTTTGGTCAAAGAGTATTCCAAGGTATGAAAATCTCTTTGTGGGCCCAATCTTCTGACCTTCCACAAACATATCTCTGCACCTCTGGCTACCACGACCGCACCTCATAATAAAGGTATTAGAGGTGTTCACCCTAAGGCCAAGATGACCCATGAACTTAGAAAAATTATCCGGAACCCTCTGCAAACCTACTGGTGTGTGGGACATCAGGACGGCATCGTCCGCGTAGAGAAGAGCGGGTATTGGACGTCCGTCTATTTGGGGAAGTCTTGATTGCCCTCGAGCAGAGCCTTGCCCAGGATATTGATATACATGTTAAAAAGAAAGGGGGCCAGGACACATCCCTGCCTAACCCCCCCTCCTTATTGGGAATGGGGCAGAACAATCACCATTCAGACAAAATCGAACTCGTGCCTTGGCCCCGCTATACGAGTGCCTAAGAAAGTGGATAATTTGAGTGTCCACCTCCATTGCCTCGAGGATCTCCCACAGCTGTCCATGATCACTGAATCGAAAGCTGCAGTAGGATCCACAAAAGCTGAAAATAACCTGCCCTTCTTCACCCTCCTATATTTTCCAATAAAAAAAGCTAGATTCAAGCTCTGGTCCACCGTCCCTAAACCCTCCTGACAGCACTTTGTTGTCCTCTGCCCATTCGTGTAGACGTTCTAAAATTATACGACCAGCTACTTTGGTCAGTGAGTCCAATAGTGAAATGGGCCTGTAGCATCCGGGGTCCTGACGGTCCCCCTTTTTAAAAATTGGCACAATTGTGGATTCAACCCAAGTTGTTAAAAAAGGGGCGCGACAGCTAGCATTAATTACCTGTGTAATAATTGCCCCCCATAAGATCGTATTTGACTTAAAGAGATCCAGAGGGACCCGTCCGGCCCGGGAGCCTGTCTGCCTTGACTTGCAGAGAGAGCCCGGTTCACTTCAAAATATTGGACCAGTGAATCCATAGGAGCTTCCCCTTGGTTGTAATCTGCTTGCACGTCCATATTGCCCTCACCATTATATACCTGGAGAAGTGTTCGATCCATTGCTCCTCAGATATAGCAATCTCAAGTGTCAGGCTACCTCCGGGATTCAGAAAAGGTGTTTTTATCACTTTCCAGGACGCAGAGCTATCACCCGATTGGGAGGCCTTATGCAAGGATTCCCAGGCCTCCATTCTTAGGACTATTTTCCTATCCTTGAGAGCCAACCTATACTCCCCTCTTGCCTGCCTTACCTTATTTACATTTCTGGGGGACTTATATAGTTCGTGTTTTAGGTTAGTATAGGCTTGGGTGCACTTTGAGTCGAACCACCCCTGTGCTTTTCCTTTATTTCGGTTCGGGACAAATAAGGC
The DNA here is from genome assembly GCF_964204655.1 of Triturus cristatus. Taxonomy (NCBI): domain Eukaryota; kingdom Metazoa; phylum Chordata; class Amphibia; order Caudata; family Salamandridae; genus Triturus; species Triturus cristatus. The sequence continues at coordinate 317,890,646 of NC_140580.1, read as the reverse complement.
CTCCCTTATAGCGCCCGATATTGATTGAGAGGATGATATAATACTATCTGGGGCAGTTACTGCAGGTCTCAATAGCAGTTTTGCATTTAGTTACTACTTTTTAGGTGATCACCAAGGGGTCCGCCATTGGCCAGCGCAGAGAATAACCATTTGTTTTGTCAGTTGTAATGTTTGCTAATGCCTGAGACATCTTATCATGACTATTAGGATTACTTGTCAGTAATAATACAGAAAGACACAATGGGAAATGATCACTTAGTGAGTTATCGTCTCCAAAGAAAGAGTGAAGTCTGCACGCATGGCTATTGGACACCAGTTTATAATCAATAGTACTGCATAGACCTCTACCATTAAAGGTGTAAAACATGGGAACAGGTAAAGCACTTAGGTCATTTGCAAAACCTAGATCCAGACTAAAAATCATTTCATTATAGAGCTCCCCCAATAATGAGTGTCGAAAGTGGGTATTGCTAATCCCTTCTTCATTTGTCAAACCGCATAATTTGTCATCAACAAACGAGCACAAAGCGCAAATAAAATCCTCTCCCAGAATTATCATTGTGTCTTTAGAATTGTTACAACAGAAGGATTTTAGATGATTATCCAGTTTCTGTATTACATCCCTAACATTAGCAGGGGGAATATTCTTATAAAAATGTATTTCTGCAATACAATGTTTTGTATCAACATAAATTTGAATCAATTGGTAGTATATTTCCTCTGCATAAAGCTCTGTCTTTTTTAATTTCAGGCTATTTGATATAAAGGTGCAAAGCCCTCCCTTTGCCCTTCCACTTGACCCTTCAATAGCCGAAGTATGAAACGTTTTGAACCCATTTATGTGGGTTATTTCCTTTGCCCACGTTTCCTGGAAGCATAATACATCATGATTTAATAAAAAAATCACCAAAAATAGGATTATTTAGCTTGGAACATAATCCTGCAATATTCCAGGATACAAACTAGCAGTAAGTTCTATCAGTGTTTTCTAAAGGGCTCGTTGGCTTTGTATTGCTAGGTAATGAACCACCATTATTAAAAGGATCTGATCTAGAGTTATCTATTCAATGGGTTCTAAGGGCACACCCCGGGTTGGGTTAGTAGAGCCCATACCCATTCCCCCCTTCTCAGCAGAATCTACGGCTGAAGGGTGGTAACATTTAGTTATTTGGGCCTGATGAATTTGTTTATTTATTTTAATACATCGGTGGGTATTCAGGTCAGACTCGTGGGTTAGAGGAGGGACTATCGGATGGATCAATCAGTCTAAATCTTCTAATGAGTTAAAAATGACGTAGCGATTACTGACTGGGACTGCACATCTAGGCTGTCTATTCCTAAGATGTGTCTCTCCCATAGGGTTACACCATAGGACTCTAGGGGGGTTGATCAAAGTACCCTATAGGCAGGATATTTATATCCTGCCTATTGATAGACCAGTTCCCGGCCATATCGAGAATGGATTGCACCAGGCTCTGGGATCTAAATGTCAAGACCACACAATCACCAGTTAGTGACTTGGTTGACTTGCCTACCCATCCTATTCTTCGTACCATCTTAAATTCAGAGTAAAGAGTATTGGTCATACCGGTCCTGGCACACAATAAGTGCAACCACTTGTTTCTCAGTGTTGACCAGAGTTCAGGGACATTAGGCGGTAAAAGGTGGACATTTGCCAGTACAACCGTGTAAGTAGTTGCTTCTGGAGGGAGATGCAAATTTAGATTTAGATTGCTAGAGGTACCCGTATTAAGTTTCTGGGGGTTCTGTCTGTCTGATGCTCTCACCCCAATCCTTGACGTAGTGTTCCCCATATCAGTTAAAGGTCCGTTTGAGGATTTTGCAGCCTGCATACAGATAGAGTTCGGGCCTTCTGAACAGTGTGAGATCCATAGATGACCTGGTGGGGAGGTATTACTCTTTGTTGTGGGGGGGTTGCACCATACTGCTATATGTGCTGGGACATTGTCCACTTGTTGAGTTGTTTATAGCTTGACCAGTCGCTGTTCCCATCCCCCTATTAGGCAGGATCTTGGCGCCTCTACGTATATCCAGATGTGCTGGGAGAGTACTGGTTGCTAGCTCCTCTAGTTTGGTTAGTCTATCCTCGATCTTGGTTAATTTCTGTGACAAAGGGTCCAGCAAAATTGATACCATTGTCTCTAACCTTCTCCAAAAATCCTCCTCCTGCAACCATAAGGATGGGTCGTTTGTTGCAACAGATGTTGGTGTTATGCCAGGCCCCTGATCAGTGGGTTTAGTTGTGCGTCTCAGCGCTTTTGGCGAATGTAGTTTTTGATTCTGTGGGCCCCTACCCTTCCTCTTTGATGGTGATTCATGGGTATTGCCTTGACTTACTTTGGCCTTCTGACCCCTCGTGGTTACATTAGACCTACTTGGGTGCCGATTACGATCCTGTAAAAACCGGGTACGAACCGTCGGACGGAGCATATTCCCCGTCCGACGCGTACCCGGTCGTAACAAGATACAAACATGGAAGTACGATTCGCACGGAAATACTATTTCTGTACGAATCGTACAAAACACCAACTGACGAAAATATACATACAAATGCGATCCGGGAAAGCGCCGACGTGACGTCGGGACGCACGCAGCCTGCCATTCACGAACCAGGAAGTACGATTCGCACCGACGTCATCCCACACGGAGAATATTTTCCGGCAGCCAAAAACTGCCGGGAAATCAGGACGACACGAACAAGGAGTACCTGCACGCGACGGACAGACATGGACCCAAACCTACGTGTCATCCCGGCCCTCATAGCAGTCGACCTCCTCTACAGGTTACGACGCAGACGCCGCAGAAGGTCAGAACAACAAAGGGAGGGGGGAAAGGTGGGGGGGGCAGGAGCAGGGGCAGGCCACAAAACCCCCACCAAAGTCACACAGCACACATGCCCTGGACATACCTGACCCCCAGGCCCTGGTCACTACGAGGGGGTGGGGGCGTGTCCAGCAAAGCCAGCGTCCTCCACAACGGAAGTGGTTGACGACGCGAACCGGTAACACAACAATACAGGTACGTCCCGTACCCACGCCTTAAGAGCGTGGGTATGAGTCGTACCACGCCCACACCTACGTCACCCCAACAATGGCGGGACGGCTGTACCCACGTGGCAAAGGCCTGGGTACGGCCCGCACAAGCATTCCACAGCGTGGGTACGGATATGTACGGACCGTACCCCCACCCCCGTATGCATGGAGCGTACCCCCCACCCCAACAGTGTATGTACGACCTGTACCCTCACCGGAGTATGTATGGAGCGTACCCCCACCCCAACCGTGTATGTACGACCCGTACCCTCACCCGCGTACGTATGGAGCGTACCCCCATGCCAACAGTGTACGTACGGACCGTACCCCCACCCCGTATGCATGGAGCGCACCCCCACCCCAACCGTGTATGTACGACCCGTACCCTCACCCGCGTACGTATGGGGCGGACCCCCCATGCCAACAGTGTATGTATGGACCGTACCCCCACCCCGTATGCATGGAGCGTACCCCCACCCCAACCGTGTATGTACGACCCATACCCTCACCCGCATACGTATGGAGCGTACCCCCCATGCCAACAGTGTACGTACGGACCGTACCCCCACCCCGTATGCATGGAGCGTACCCCCACCCCAACCGTGTATGTACGACCCGTACCCTCACCCGCGTATGCATGGAGCGTACCACCCATGCCAACAGTGTACGTACGGACCGTACCCCCACCCGGTATGCATGGAGCGTACCCCCACCACAACCATGTATGTACGACCCGTACCCTCACCCGAGTATGCATGGAGCGTACCTCCACCCCAACCGTGTATGTACGACCCGTACCCTCACCCGCGTATGCATGGAGCGTACCCCCACCCCAACCGTGTATGTACGACCCGTACCCTCACCCGCGTACGTATGGAGCGTACCCCCCATGCCAACAGTGTACGCACGGACCGTACCCCCACCCCGTATGCATGGAGCGTACCCCCACCCCAACCGTGTATGTACGACCCGTACCCTCACCCGCGTATGTATGGAGCGTACCCCCACCCCAACCGTGTATGTACGGACCGTACCCCCACCCGCGTATGCATGGAGCGAACCCACACCTGTGTATGTTCTAAGCGTACATATCCTGAAATAGGAGGGTTGGGTGCAGAGTCCTCCCAGCAGTGCCCAGACACAGGAGGGGTGGGTGCAGAGTCCTCCCAGCAGTGCCCAGACACAGGAGGGGTGGGTGCCTAACACTCCCAGCAGTGCCCAGACACAGGAGGGGTGTGTGCAGAGTCCTCCCAGCAGTGCCCAGACACAGGAGGGGTGGGTGCAGAGTCCTCCCAGCAGTGCCCAGACACAGGAGGGGTGGGTGCAGAGTCCTCCCAGCAGTGCCCAGACACAGGAGGGGTGTGTGCAGAGTCCTCCCAGCAGTGCCCAGACACAGGAGGGGTGGGTGCCTAACACTCCCAGCAGTGCCCAGACACAGGAGGGGTGTGTGCAAAGTCCTCCCAGCAGTGCCCAGACACAGGAGGGGTGGGTGCCTAACACTCCCAGCAGTGCCCAGACACAGGAGGGGTGTGTGCAGAGGCCTCCCAGTAGTGCCCAGTCATAAGAGGGGTGTGTGCAGAGTCCTCCCAGCAGTGCCCAGAAACAGGAGGGGTGTGTGCAGAGTCCTCCCAGCAGTGCCCAGACACAGGAGGGGTGGGTGCCTAACACTCCCAGCAGTGCCCAGACACAGGAGGTGTGTGTGCAGAGTCCTCCCAGCAGTGCCCAGACACAGGAGGGGTGGGTGCAGAGTCCTCCCAGCAGTGCCCAGACACAGGAGGGGTGGGTGCCTAACACTCCCAGCAGTGCCCAGACCTACGTCACCCCAACAATGGCGGGACGGCTGTACCCACGTGGCAAAGGCCTGGGTACGGCCCGCACAAGCATTCCACAGCGTGGGTACGGATATGTACGGACCGTACCCCCACCCCCGTATGCATGGAGCGTACCCCCCACCCCAACAGTGTATGTACGACCTGTACCCTCACCGGAGTATGTATGGAGCGTACCCCCACCCCAACCGTGTATGTACGACCCGTACCCTCACCCGCGTACGTATGGAGCGTACCCCCATGCCAACAGTGTACGTACGGACCGTACCCCCACCCCGTATGCATGGAGCGCACCCCCACCCCAACCGTGTATGTACGACCCGTACCCTCACCCGCGTACGTATGGAGCGGACCCCCCATGCCAACAGTGTATGTATGGACCGTACCCCCACCCCGTATGCATGGAGCGTACCCCCACCCCAACCGTGTATGTACGACCCATACCCTCACCCGCATACGTATGGAGCGTACCCCCCATGCCAACAGTGTACGTACGGACCGTACCCCCACCCCGTATGCATGGAGCGTACCCCCACCCCAACCGTGTATGTACGACCCGTACCCTCACCCGCGTATGCATGGAGCGTACCACCCATGCCAACAGTGTACGTACGGACCGTACCCCCACCCGGTATGCATGGAGCGTACCCCCACCACAACCATGTATGTACGACCCGTACCCTCACCCGAGTATGCATGGAGCGTACCCCCACCCCAACCGTGTATGTACGACCCGTACCCTCACCCGCGTATGCATGGAGCGTACCCCCCATGCCAACAGTGTACGCACGGACCGTACCCCCACCCCGTATGCATGGAGCGTACCCCCACCCCAACCGTGTATGTACGACCCGTACCCTCACCCGCGTATGTATGGAGCGTACCCCCACCCCAACCGTGTATGTACGGACCGTACCCCCACCCGCGTATGCATGGAGCGAACCCACACCTGTGTATGTTCTAAGCGTACATATCCTGAAATAGGAGGGTTGGGTGCAGAGTCCTCCCAGCAGTGCCCAGACACAGGAGGGGTGGGTGCAGAGTCCTCCCAGCAGTGCCCAGACACAGGAGGGGTGGGTGCCTAACACTCCCAGCAGTGCCCAGACACAGGAGGGGTGTGTGCAGAGTCCTCCCAGCAGTGCCCAGACACAGGAGGGGTGGGTGCAGAGTCCTCCCAGCAGTGCCCAGACACAGGAGGGGTGGGTGCAGAGTCCTCCCAGCAGTGCCCAGACACAGGAGGGGTGTGTGCAGAGTCCTCCCAGCAGTGCCCAGACACAGGAGGGGTGGGTGCCTAACACTCCCAGCAGTGCCCAGACACAGGAGGGGTGTGTGCAAAGTCCTCCCAGCAGTGCCCAGACACAGGAGGGGTGGGTGCCTAACACTCCCAGCAGTGCCCAGACACAGGAGGGGTGTGTGCAGAGGCCTCCCAGTAGTGCCCAGTCATAAGAGGGGTGTGTGCAGAGTCCTCCCAGCAGTGCCCAGAAACAGGAGGGGTGTGTGCAGAGTCCTCCCAGCAGTGCCCAGACACAGGAGGGGTGGGTGCCTAACACTCCCAGCAGTGCCCAGACACAGGAGGTGTGTGTGCAGAGTCCTCCCAGCAGTGCCCAGACACAGGAGGGGTGGGTGCAGAGTCCTCCCAGCAGTGCCCAGACACAGGAGGGGTGGGTGCCTAACACTCCCAGCAGTGCCCAGACACAGGAGGGGTGTGTGCAGAGTCCTCCCAGCAGTGCCCAGACACAGGAGGGGTGGGTGCAGAGTCCTCCCAGCAGTGCCCAGACACAGGAGGGGTGGGTGCAGAGTCCTCCCAGCAGTGCCCAGACACAGGAGGGGTGGGTGCCTAACACTCACAGCAGTGCCCCTGCAAAGAAAAGGGTGGAGTACCCACAGATCCAATGCCCACAAATGTCAGTCAGGTGCACAAAGATCCTGCAGTACATGTACCACATGTGTGCGAGGCTGGGAGTATACACATGCATAGCGCCGAAAAGAAAACATGTCCACATGAAGTCATGACAACAGTCTACATACACAAGTACAGTGACCACCAAGGACGCCACGAATGATGCAGGTAGAGACATCGCTCAGCATGCATGGCCCAAGTCTAACGAGTCCGTCACACACCCAGCCAATGTAGACACAGCTCAGCACCACATATTGGAAAGACCCTGCAGGGAAGATGTCAGGTTACACAGAGGAAGGAACACACCTTGGGACGATGTCACCATGCAGTAACTGCTTACATGAACAAAGTTATGAAGCCAACAGCTTGTGATGGCACACAGATACCAGGATCCACCCTATGACCAGCACAAGACTACAATTCCCACACACCCAACACATTATCACCACCCAAAATAATGGAGCAGGTCCACCAACAGCAATACCAGACAGACAGTAGTGTACTAAGGAAAAAGAAATTGCTTTATTCAGCATCCAAAAATCTGTTTGTCCCTTGAAAGTTCAAAATGTACAATGCCCATAGGGCAATCCAAAGTTCAAATCCAGGTGGGGGACACAGTGGGACGCGTGTCCCCTAGCTTGCATGCACAGTCAGACTCCTTCGTCTTCCAGAGGGGGGGGGCATCAAGTGGGGAGGAAGGACCAGGCACCGCAGGGACATGAGGACTCCCCTGAACCCGAAGGAACCACAGGCCCCAAGGAGGGGGGGGGGGGTCAGAGGGATGGGTCGCAGCGCCACTGGGGGAGGGTGTGGACAGGGGGAGGACTCAACCACCCTGACCGGGGACTCCCTTGACCGCTTGCGGGGTGGTGTCACTGTGGGGCTCAGGGACAGAGCGGCCATGAAGGAGTCTTTGCTGGATATGTGGCCAGGAGAGCTGAGGGGAGGGGATTTGGAGGGAGTGGATTTGGTGGAATGCGGACTCCCACTCTGGCTGCGTTTCTTACGTTTGCCCCCCGACCCAGTGGGTGTGCCTACTTCACCCTGTGTGCGTGCCAGGAGGTGTGCGTTTGACCTTCCCTGCTGGTGTGGTGCCTGTGTCTGTTGTGGTGGGTGCATGCTGACGTCTGGGTGTACGTGGGACAGGCATGGGAGTGGGAAGTGTGGATGGGTCAGGGGTAGGGGGTTGGACGAAGCGCTGCAGGAGACCCACTGCTGCAGTCAGTGTTGAGTCAATGGACCTCAGCAAGTTGCGTTGGTCAGCCTGCGATGAGAAAATGCCCTCCAAGTATGCCTCCATGTTGTTCAGCACTTGGCTGTGGCCATGGAGGACATTAAGCATCGCAGCCTGACCAACCTGCAACTGCCGCTGGATGTCCACAGACTCGGCATTGGCGGCAGCAGTGGAGACAGGGGCAGGGGGTGCGGTGCCTGGCAGGAAGGAGACATGTGGTGACTGGGCACGCTGGGAAGGGACACGAGCAAGTGGGAGGCGGCTGATGGCAATGGAGGGGGCGGGGAGAGATGTTGTGCCGCTGTCAGCTGCTGGTGCAGCCTCCGCCCACTCGGAGAGATCATCCTCGGACCCGTCAGCTTCATATTCTGTGGTGGCACTGGACAGGTCCTCAGCCTCACTCTCCTCCGCCTCAGTTCCACTCGATGTGCCAGCCACGATGTCACCGCTGGCACTGGTGCTCGGTCCCTCCGCTCCGTTTGTGCTGATGTCTCCCTCCGTGTCCCCCGACGATGCTGTGGGCAAGGTGAAGAGACAGCAATTAATCATACACCTGTATACATATGTCACATGAGTCCAATCTACATAGGTTACAGTGCATAGCCTGAAAAGAAAGATGAGTAACATCTACAAAACAAGGTACATATGTAGGGCATGCAACACACAGTTGGTTGACCCACCATGCCACTGAAAAACTATGGAGAGCATGACACAATAGCAAATGACATGAAATGGATTTTGACAGAGGAGCCAGGCTCTGGGGACAATCCAGCACTGCATCTGCACCACACAGCGTTGCCGAAAATAGGGATGAGCAGGGACCATATCCATGAACTTGAGGCACATGCTGCATAGGTAATACTGAAAACATGCCCACCATGACTGGCTCACTGCACCTTGAGTGTATGTCCAGACAAACATCACACACTGGCCAGACCTAGCAAGGAGATATCAGGTTTTGACATGTAGGCTTTGCCCGCACCAACCACCCCCTACATGAGACAATTTGTTGAGACACAGGAAGCACTTACATCTCTTAGTCTGGGTGAAATACACATGGGCTGGATAAATGCAAGATTGGACACAAAATACCCAAGGTGCGCCTGTCCAAATAATCATGTACAAATGGTCATCATCAGATGATTGTAACAAGACACACAGGCACTGGCCACCGTGAGTATGAACACGGAAAATCAGGTCAGGCTGTACAGTGGACAGTTGTACTACATTTTACGTCAATATACATGGTGCCAGGGGACAATGGCACAGAGCACAACCTATGCTGTAGACACTGAGAGTGTCCACATTTTGTGATGACACACATGACACCTAGGAAAATATGCCCCAGGGGACAGTAGTGGCCACACAACTCCATGGTCCTGAATGGGAATGACTGCAACACACGCCACCATCCCTGCACCATGTGTATCGCACACTCATGCACATCATGTCACAGGCCACAACATAGGACATGCGTGCTGTAAGGCATGACACTTGAGAGACTAACTCCCATGTCTGGACTCAGCATCAGTGCCAACTGACATGGAACCCACAAGTACTGAACTGGACAGGGCACAGGCAAGGTCCCAAAACCTGTTACACACCACCCCCACACATGATGCTACAGGCATTGCTCACGTGGATAAACTGCCAGCCTAGATAACCTTGTGAAGGAGTGACTACACACAGACCAGGGAACACATTGCAAGGAGGGGAAGGGAGGCAAGAGAGCACCGCTATACTGTGGGTAACCGGATCTGCACAGCACCTTTAAACCCTGGCAGTGTATCCATGCAACTGTGCACTTACAAATGCTGGTGACACACAACAAACACACATGTACCTACCCCTTCCTGCTGCTGCTTCTCCTGTAAGCGCCTGTCCAAGTCTGGAAAGACCACCGCCAGCACACGCATGTGGATGTGGGTCAGACGGCGGCGCCCGCGGTTCTTATGGGTCTCAGGTGAGTCCAAAGTTAAAAAACAGAGAGAGAGGGACCCCAAACCAAGAGAGAGGGGTGCCAAGCAAGACCGTAGTCAAAAAGAAAGATCTCCCTTGGATCTATGAATATCAACCGTCATTCAAACATACAGATTTCACACTAACAGGATGAGATATGGCATCAACGAAGCAAACCAATTACTTAATAGCAAATTTATTTCAAATTAATCAAAAATTGTCACATCAAGTCAAATGTTGTACATATACATGAAAAGGTAAACAATTTACCAAATGTTAAAACAAGAGTTAAAACTTTCTTGAAAATCATACGCAAAAAATGAAATTAATCACCATCAATATACATATAAAACAGAAAATTGGGAAAAAGAGAACAGGACAAATAATCCTACTCAGACAAAGGAAATCGTTAACTCACAGATAAATCAGTTCTAACCACAATACAGTTCAACCACAATATGCATGGCACAAAACCATTATCATTACAAATTTTAAACGATTTCCTTATATTAGAGCATCGACGCGTTTCGGTAGGCCACAGTATACAGCCAACACCTTCCTCAGGATTAGTTGCAGATCCCAATTTTAATAAATTTAAAATCTGTAAAAAAAAATGTACAATAGAATAGTATAAGTGACTCCCCAGGTACTTTACCACAAACAGTATTTGATATACTTCGATGACCCTAACTCATCCCTTATTCTTAGACATATAAAACACACACACTCTCTCATACCATCATCTGTAAATGCTAATGCTATTTATCCGAGTAAGATTTGAAAAAATTCTCACAATATCCTAAAGATGCCCAAATAGAGAAGTTCATTTATATTGTTTTGAGATAAGGACACTCTGACAAGCTATCCTCACTTCACTGGTGATTTAGGGCAATTGCTATTTACTAGACCGTATTTATTTTGGTTATCAAACTCACAGTTGTGAAAATATCAATGAATCACGATCCCTCTTGTCCAGACTGAGTCCACTACTCAGCGCTTAAGTTTCATCACGGATCTGTTTAAGTGAAAAGATGGAAGGCTAGTGTCTTCAAGCAGTTGTAACATTAATTCCTTATTTTATGGGCATATTAAGAATTTTACCTTATGTCTTCTTTAAGTTTGTTTATCGTAGTCATTCACACGTATATTGTTCCATAGGTATCCTCATAGGAATAGAAATTGTACAAGTACATTACCTAATGTGAATTACAAAAATATGTTATTCATACTGCCTCACGTAAAACTAAAATCCTAATGGGTTAGTCAGGATGCAGAAAACTTCATATTTACCAAATAATTGTGTTTAGTACATGCGGATCCTCTATCTTTTTTCCGCTGTGCGTATCTTAGGTGAGTTCCCCAGCAGGACCCGTGCGATCCTCCGCGTCCAGCACCGGATATCCTGCCAGCGTTTTCTCACCTGGGCCAGGCGCCGCTTGCGACCCTCCGTCCTCCTCACGTCACTGACGGCGTTCATCCAGATCTGCTTCTTGGCAGAGGCGCCTACCTGTGAGGATGAACAAGTGACACTACATCAATACACCTGGCACATGTCACAGAGACACATATTAGAACAAATTTGCTGTTTACAACAAGGCATAGTATGCATCCAACGCATTGCACCTTTGTCATAGGGACATGATCCTCTGGGGAAGGGCAAAAGCAGTACGTGCCATTGAAAGTACACAGGTGGAATGAGGGCAACGACACAATCAATGATCCAGGCTCACACTGTGCATCTTAAGCTATACCAGGATTATGTGCAGCACCTCTAAGCAGTCACATGCCACAGGCCACTGACGCTACCTCAGCAGAGTACACAGACACACACAGGCACAGGACATTCACCTGCCATTGCCAAATGCAGCGACAAACCTCACTCTGCACATGTGCCACTAGACGGGGGGGTGGGCTCACAGGTGTGGGGCTGGCTCTGCACGTCAGACACACAGCACTGCTCCCTGCTCACATCAGATGGGCAGGGTATATCCATCCCTCATGCAGCCCGGGTGCTACACTCCACATATGCACCCACTCACATGACAGGGGACTTACACACACACCGATGTCCAGGGTACGAACACTGTGGACACTCTCAGCACAGGTACACAGAACTAACACACATCTGTGGGTAAGGTCACCTGTCACACTGGGTTGACCACATAATCAAATGAGGACTGTAGAGGCTACATTCCTAGGAGGATAAGACAGGCAGAATGTGGCATGCACCATGCAGTGATTGTCACAGTAAACACAATGCAAGTGAGGACGGCAGACATGCACCACAGCATGCTCTGGCTGGGAGACATCAGGCATTCCCCCCCTGGGACCCCTCCTACAGTACATTGCATGTGTGTCACACCTGGACACAATGCCAGAAGTCACAGTCACAAAAAAGGGACACAGTCTGTGCTAGTAGACTCTGCACTCACCTGATACCCTGGTCGCCCATACAGCAGGGGGTACTGTGGGAGGATCACATCCAGCAATGCCAGGTTCTCCTCCAGGGTGAACGGCTGTGCCCTCTCCACAGACCTTGACATGGTTCCAGGGAATCAGGAGCAGCAGCTGGGTCGTAGAATCCAAAGATGTGCAGGCAAGTGCTCCCTCATGGGACCTGGCTGCCTTATATCTGCCTTGCTGGCCTGTTTCATGCACAGGAGTACAGAGTGATTGGTCACTCACATTTGCATCCTATGTTTCCTCCAATCCCTTCAAACCTAGCACAGTCAGTGGGTTTTTATTGTATTTTTTTCTTGAGCATGATGTCAACTCCAGAACCACATTGCAACAAAGTAGATTCATTCAAACTGACTTCTGCTGTGCACCTGCAGAAAAAAATTCATACTTTAAACTTGGTCTCCATGACAACCAGCATGCATGTAGGCCTTTATACTTGTCCCTCAGGTGTCCCCTATGTAATTTGGAGTTTCACACACAGGTACGTTGCGTTCCGGGGCCCTAGGGCACCCCAAATGCATAGCAACGGCCCGTACAGGTGTGTGTACGGTTCGTATCACTATGGGTACGCATACACGAGCACACCCATAGTGATAGTGAGCGTACAGGAGTGTGTACGGTCCGTATCACTATGGGTGTGCTCGCGTATGCGTACCCATAGTGATAGTGAGCGTACAGGCGTGTGTACGGTCCGTATCACTATGGGTGTGCTTGCGTATGCGTACCCATAGTGATAGTGAGCGTACAGGCGTGTGTACGGTCCGTATCACTATGGGTGTGCTCGCGTATGGATGTGTCACTGGAGTGATGGTGCCAGTGATGAGTGTATTTCCCCAGTCATAATTGTGACCTAGCATGTTGTCATCCTTACATGTGTCGAGTACATGCACATGCAAGTGGCTGTGCTTTTTGTGGCTGACTTCTTGTGTGTCTCTCATCCCCAGGTACTTGCGCATGCCGTCTGCTGGTTGCATTGTTGTGGCACTGCTATTCCTCATGGACACGTCATCGTGTGCTGACTCAGCGTTACACGCACGGACAAGTTTGGAAGTCTCCTTAGGGTAAAGGATGCATCAGGGGTGTATTGGGTGTGGCAGTTGTTTACGATGTGTGCACACTGCCCCTGTCGATGTTTGGTTCCTCTGCAGACATGTCGCATCACCATGGGACACATGACATGTAGCTGGGTACACCTGAATAGATGGTCAGACTTGTTGACAGTCATCTGTGATGGGATAGTGGATTGTGATGATGGCATCAATGTGTGTAACACTGCCCTCGGACACATACGGTTTGCATTGGCTTGACATGGTGTGGGACTTCCACATCAGAGGATCAATGGTGTATGGCAGCCTCTCCGTGAGCAGCAGGGGGTGTTTTGCTGTTAGCCGACACTTGTGTGCCAGTTCCATGGCTATCACGCATTTGTGCTGCAGAAGGGGGGTTCCAGTATTGGACCCACATGTTACTCCACATGACCTGTGTATGTGTACTCCGAGTTGCCTCTGCATTCCCGAATACATGAATAATAAAGGTGTCCCTATGCCTCCAAGGTGCCTATTCTCAGTCAATGCTGGTGTGGTGCCACGGTGCATACGGCATGTCTGGCATGGTTTTCCGTGATAGTGGCTATGTGTCTATATGTCGAGTAGCAAGATGCAAGCTGTTTGTGTGGGATTAGACTGTGTATTGTGCATGATGTCCATGACTGTGTGGGTATTGTGACATGTGCCATCCCCATGCATCCAACGTTGGCAAGGCCACCATTCTCTGCATCCACCTGACTCAAGCTTGCAGGACATGGTTCTGCCACCTGTCCACACATACCTGGGTGCCCCCCAGGACACTCCACATGATCCCTGACCTCTGCGCATGGCTGTCGCTGTACTCAATATGTCTGTCGGCACGGTTGTGCGGCCACCCCCTCAGCTGGTTGGGCCCATCACGGGTGTGTATGGTGCTCCATGTCTGTGTTGCCTAATACATTGTGACCCATGTGTGTCCTGTGCCAGACTCAGGCCCCAGGGTGTGGATGGTTGAAGTCATATGAGAACTCAGGCATGGTTAGACTTTACAAGACACATGTAAGGTAATAATGCAAAATGTAGGCATCATCTCTTTATCGTGTAACTTTTTATTTTTGTTGGGGTACGTGGGGGGGGGGGGTATGACATGAGGGGCTTTCCGGGTGTGTGGAATCCAAAGTTCACTAGGGGAGTTGGTGTCCTTGCCATTGGAAATCCTCAGAGTCCATGCCACAGTCTTTGTCAACATTGGTCAGACAGTGACCAGCAAGTCCATGTGGCAGAGAATGTCTTTTGCTGATGTGCTGCTGTTGGTCCAGTGGGCCAGGTGCCAGGCCAGGTGTCCTGGGAGATGGTGCTGTTGCACCGACCCTCACGGTCTTTTCCGTGGACGACCCGCCCTCCTGCGGGAACCCTCAGAAGCAGGCCGTGACGATGTTTGGGATGCTCCGTCGGATGTCTCCTCCCCTCCTGATCCCTCCCTGTGGGTGGTGATGTTCTACGCCTGGTGGCACAGGGTGGGTTGCCCATGTTGTCGGCTATCCGACGGAGTGTACGGTGAATTCCCGTGAACACCGTCACGAGCTCAGCCTGTCTGTCCTCCATCCGCCCTTGGTGTCGCAGTAGACAGGCATGTTGCTCCGCATGTTGCTGGGCCTGCTGGGTCTTGATCTCCTCGAGGATGGACACAACCTGGGCCATGCCCGTGGTGTCCTGCCGGTATGTGTCCATGTTTCTGACATGGGAATATACCGGTTCCGCAGCCAACTGGTCAGGCTCGCGCCTCCACCGTCCTCCACTCCCACCACCCCTGCCCACTTGCACCTGGCCTGCCCTTGTGGGCACATCGGGTCTCCGGGACCCCTGAGGGGTGGCATTAGCGTTGTCGCCTGCCTCCTCCTGGGTGCCCGGTACACCGTGTCCCTCCTGGTCAGCCTGGCTGCATTGTGGTGGTGGGGCAGGGATCCTGGGTGTCTCCTGGGATGTGGCAGGAGTAGGGGTGGTGGTTGGCCCAGTTGTACCTGACGCAGGTGCTGCAGGTGGTTGGACACCAGAGGGGCCAGGTTGGTCGGGGTCGTCCACAGAGTGGTGAGAGTCGTTGCTGCCGGTGGGTCCGTCATCCCGCAGAGCCGGGTCCTGTGAGTCTTCCCCCCCAGTGTTGGGGGGTGATCCACGACGTTGACCTGTGTGTGAGAGAGCCAATGTTAATTTTGTTCCATGCAACATCCATGTTTCATTCGTTTCTAAGTTGGCACATTTCCTCTGGGAATTTGGATATGTCTTGCATTCCACTCACAGTGCACTTGTGCATGGGTATGTCCCTTGGCCACAGCTTTTGAGACTTTACCTATGTGTGGCACAGTCTTACTTGCTGCGTCAATTGTGACTGCAGTCAGCAGTGGAGTGAGCAGGTGTGGCGAGCCATGCATTGGCGCCTTCCGTGTTGCAATGTACGTGGGCACATGGAGTTGTTCCACACACTTATATAATGCAGGTAGCTGGCGTTGTGCTCGTGCACAGGTTGAGACATGGCCCAGTGCTTTGCCATGGAGAAGAGAGGGGGATTCAGGCACTGCCCACCCTTGTCTACATGCACGCAGTCCACCTGCTGACGAGCAGACATTCCCACACCCCCCAAGGCTGAATTGGTCTCCCTGTGTGTCCCTTTCTCACTCCCTCTCTGTCCCCCTCTCCCTCCCTCCCTGTGTCAGCCTCCTCCCTCTGTCCGTCTCCCTGTGTCTCCCTCCCTCTCTCTCCCCCTCTCCCTCCCTCTGTGTGTCACCCTCTTTCACCTCAGCCCAGCTTCCTAGGCACACACTTTTTGCAGATCTTTGAATGGCCCTTGGCTTGTTGATGTGAGTTTGTTTCTGATCTCCAGGCACCCATTGGGTGTAGTGTCTGTGTCTGCGCTGCTGCTGTGGTGGTGTGTGCTGCCACTCTTTCACAGTGTTGGCTGTTCATTAGCTGCTGTCATGTGCAAAAACGTGCCTTCACCCCCATGTCTTAATGCAAGGCGTCCGCCATTTGCTGGCAAGTCTTTCCTGTGTGGGGACACACTGTTTGTCTGGCTGTGACCTAGGCCATATGGGCAGAGGGCATTGTTGTCTGCTTCTGAGTTGCACTATGTGATTTTTGGGGCACACACTCCCGCCATCCGGCTTACCGTGTCTTGTGTTGGTGTTTTCTGTGGCCTGTGACTTGGCATTGTCCAGCTGGGTGCATGGGGCATGGTGGCGCTAGTGGCATGTACGTGTTCATGGAGTGTGGTTGAGTCATGCGATAGCTTGGGGTGGTTGCGTGCCTGATTGTGAGTTTGGTTGTGGATGACGTTCCCCCCATGTGAGGTGAGTTGTTTGTGTACTCACCCGGGTCTCGGAGTCCTTCTACTCCGTCCACTGCCACCACCGGCAGTATGGCCATCACCCTCTCCTCCCAGGGATGGTATTGTACGGGTCTGCGGGGCGGCCCTCCTCCAGTGATGTTGGCCTGGTTGTGGTCGTCGGTCATTTTGGCTCGGACCCTCCTCCGCAGATCGTACCACCTGGCTTGGCATTCATGCCTGGTCCTTCTGGTGGACGCAACAGCATTCACAGCATTGACAATCCTCTGCCACATGGCTGTTTTTTCGGAAATGCTGGTCTGTCTGACCAATGTTCCAAAGAGGTGTGGCTCGACTCTGAGGATTTCGTCGACAAGGACCTCCAACTCTTGGCTAGTGAACTTTGGATTCTTGTTAGTGGGCATGGTGAGGGGTGTGGGTGTGGGTGTGGATGGTTGTGGGTGTGTGGGTGTGGTTGTGCAGGTGTGTGTGTGAATGTGATGGGGGGTGTTTGTGAAGGTGGGTGTGTGAAGGAGTGCAAGTGTAAGGTGTAGTAAAGGTTCAAGTATGGTGCTGTAGGTTGTCTGTGGGGTCTGGCAGCAGTGAGTCTGTTGCAAAGGCTCATGGTTTGTGTCTGTGGGCCCTTTTTATTGGTCCATTGGTGGGTGTGGCTGTGTTTGAACTTTGGGTTGGTGTGTTATAAGGAGTGGTTGTGTTTTGGGCCTCTGTTTGGGATTTTGCCAGTTGCAGGTCAGTGAATGTGTTGTATTTGTGCTTGTTGGACATGTTTTGTGGCTTTGTGCCATTCGATTAGTGTATTCTTGTGTTGTTTTGCTTTGTCCTGGTTGTGTACGTGCGTTTTTAACGTGTGTACGGTGTGTACTTCGGCAATTTTGTTGTACAGTGCTGTCCTTGTGTCTGGCTTGGTACGACTCGTACATGCGCGATGTTGGGTGAAGGTGCTGGTGTTGGGGCCTGGGGTGCGCTCTGTACTTAGAATGTTGGGGTGGGGGTACGCTCCATACGTACGCGGGTGAGGGTACAGGTCGTACATACACGGTTGGGGTGGGGGTACGCTCCATGCATACGCGGGTGAGGGTACGGGTCGTACATACACGGTTGGGGTGGGGGTACGCTCCATACATACATGGGTGAGGGTACGGGTCGTACATACATGGTTGGGGTGGGGGTACGGGTCGTACATACACGGTTGGGGTGGGGGTACGCTCCATGCATACGCGGGTGAGGGTACGGGTCGTACATACACTGTTGGGGTGGGGGTACGCTCCATACGTACACAGGTGAGGGTACGGGTCGTACATACACGGTTGGGGTGGGGGTACGCTCCATACATATGCGGGTGAGGGTACGGGTCGTACATACACTGTTGGGGTGGGGGTACGCTCCATACGTACGCGGGTGAGGGTACGGGTCATACATACACGGTTGGGGTGGGGGTACGCTCCATGCATACGCGGGTGAGGGTACGGGTCGTACATACACGGTTGGGGTGGGGGTACGCTCCATGCATACGCGGGTGAGGGTATGGGTCGTACATACACTGTTGGGGTGGGGGTACGCTCCATACGTACGCGGGTAAGGGTACGGGTCGTACATACACGGTTGGGGTGGGGGTACGCTCCATGCATACGCGGGTGAGGGTACGGGTCGTACATACACGGTTGGGGTGGGGGTACAGTCCGTACATACACGGTTGGGGTGGGGGTACGCTCCATACATACGCGGGTGAGGGTACGGGCCGTACATACACGGTTGGGGTGGGGGTACGCTCCATATATATGCAGGTGTGGGTACGGGCCGTACATACACGGTTGGGGTGGGGGTACGCTCCATACATACGCGGGTGGGGGTACGTGCCGTACGTACGGGGGTGTACATACACGGGTGGGGGTACTTCTCGTACATACACGGGTGTACATACACGGGTGTACATTCACGGGTGGGGGTACGTCTCGTACATACACGGGTGTACATACACGGGTGTACATACACGGGTGTACATTCACGGGTGGGGGTGCGTCTCGTACATACACGGGTGTACATACACGGGTGGGGATTCGACTCGTACATAGGAGGGCTGGGGGAGTGTTGGGCGCGTATGCGGGCACATGTCTCCATGGTTGCTATGGGAGTTCGGTGCGGACGGTGTTTTTTCCATCCGGTTGTAACATCGGACGCACGGGATGGATCGTACTAGCGCGGTCGGACTTCACTTTTCACATTTGTACGGTAAATCGTCCGAGGATGTGTCGGACACATTTTCCGACCCGAGGACGTGTGGGGAATAATTCCCAATGCGATTCGTATGGAGTTTTTCCCATGCGAATCGTACTTGGCAGTTTGTACGGCACTTGTACGATTCGTACGGTAAAAAGACCGGATACGAGTCGTACGGGGAATTTTTTTCCAGGATCGTAATCGGCACCTTGGTCTATTTACTGAATCTGAGGATGTAGTGGATTCCAAATCTACCTCTAAAGGTTGTGACTGCTTTGTTTGAATAAGGGCGTGTTCAGTGTTAGGTTGCAGAGGAACCCTGCGAGAACAGTTCGGCTTTGGAGAGGCTGGGGCTCTAGTGATAGCCTGCGCTCTGTGAGCTCGATCTCATGAATTAATGCTAATTCTGCCCTCAAAAGAAAAGCATCCAGGGTCCCCACTACTCTCTGCCCAGTGCCAGACTTGCGTTTACTCATTATGATGGTCCCTGATGATAATATCAGTATACCAATATACAGTTTTTGCACAGTACCTTGCACAACTAGGATAAGTTGTCCCAATATCAGGAATGTCAATGGTTTGGCCCAGCCCGGCCTCCTCCAGTCTTGGACGGGCGCAGACGAGCCCGCCCTTGGCCCGGGTTTTGCCCAAGCATGGCTTGGGCACGCCTTCGCGTGTCCTGCGCTGCGGGAGCCCTGGCCGGCTTAAAAACGCCTCCTGGAGCGAAGTGGGACCGTCTGCGGTGTTCTCACCACAAAGCTACCTAGGAGCTGTAGTTCCTGCTCCCAGGCAAGACAGTGTTGGTTGGCAGCTTCCATCTCCCGTTTCCTGGCCCTCAAGCTGGTGGAGAAAGCGGTGAAAGCAGGTAAAGCAGGTAAGGCAAGTATGGGCTCCCGCGCTGCGGGAGCCCTGGCAGGCGCCTCCTGGATCGAATGGGCCCACTGGGCGTTGGCGCCACCCTCGTCCTGGTGCCCCCCCAAGGGCCATTATCACCTGGATGCTTAATTACAGAGCCAGAGATGCGAAGGGCTCTCCAAAGTACGAGGGACAGCCCATCTCAGTGTCCCAGATTACATCCTGAAAGTACAGGAACAATGACACACTTTTCTAGCTGTCAAGGAAAGGCTCAGAGATCATAACCTGCGCTACAGCCTGATGTTTCCAGCAAAACTACGAGTGATACATCAGGGAAAATTGCAATTTTTTACTTCGGCGGCTGAGGCATCGGACTGGGTCCTGTTTCCCAGTCCTCTGGGGTCCCAACCCTGTGCACCTCTGCGACAAGACGTAAGTCCTAGTGACAGAGACGTTGTGTTGTGAAGCCTGCGCAGACCAATGCGCAGATGGACAGGGGTTGTATCGAGGTCTGCTCAGACGGAACTCTGCGTGACACTACTACCTTGCCAACGATCCCACATGATCATCACGATAGGCGAAGCAGCCCAGAGTAGCAGTCCGATAGCACAGATGATGGTCGCTCCTAGCCCTCCTCCTAACTCCTGCACCAATATGGGCTGATCAGGGACTTGGATAAATGGCAAAATTACCGGACTGCCTATAAATCTTTCTCAAATCGAGTTTTGTTTCTTTTATCCTCTAACACCCTTGTGTTACTGTTACTGTTTTGTAATGGGGTGGGTGGGCGGTGTCAAGGGCTCTGCTCCCAGGTCAATAAGTGTTTGACCCCTTGATTTGAACACTGGTCTGATTATGGTCCTTATTATGCTTGCAATAATGTCACATTGCAATACACAACCTATACAGTTAGGGTTCAGGGGTCGTATGATAGCGGCATGGTTGCGGGAAGGAGGGGTAACCCCTTTGGGCCCTGTCTTCCTCTAGTACCAGTTGCGGAGCATCGACTCCTAGCATTGTATTCTATATTATTCATGTTCCTATCTTGGTATTTTCCTTTGTGTATTCAGTAATGGGTATGGGGCGAGACCAGCAATTTCTATTATCATGCGGGGCGGGTTGGTGGTACTGCCCAGTGGGTCGGGGGAGTTATGGAAGTTAGTTTGTTTATACACTTGGGTGGGAGGCTTCTCAGATGGACGAAGAGAAGTCTACATAACAAGTCACATTTGAAACCCAACCTTACAGACACATTAAATGGCAGATAAAAGTTCGAATTCCTGAAGTGGAATGTCAGGGACTTGGCACAGCCCGAGGAAGAGACATAGGGTGCATGCCCAACTATCATATAGCGATTGCCTTATTACAAGAGACACATGTCTGGGGTGATTGTCTCCCTGCACCATGTAAACGATGGCGAGGGCAGTTATACCCAACATCATACTCGAGGTGTGCATTAATATGGGTGGCCCCGGGGACACCGTTTCAGTTTAGTGGACATGTGGTGGATACTGAGGGATGATTTGTGGTCCTAGCTGGGCTATTCAATGGGTGTGAGATTTGTTATATCTTGGTCTATGCCCCAAACGAGGACTGCCCCAATTCTACACTGATATGGTAAGAGCAGCGGCCCCTACCTAGCTGGTGACATACTCCTTGCGGGAGACTGTAACTGTGTACTGAACCCGTCACTAGATCGTGAACCCCCCCAGGGTCCACACTTAGCCCTATATGACATCATGCTTACAAACAATACTGAAAGATATAGGGTTAAAGGACATATGGAGGGAAAGACACCCACACACCTGTGTTTTCTCCTGCTATACCCTGGCAGCGGATACACACAGTAGACTGGATTACTTTTTCCTGACCTCAACCATTGATAATCTAACATGTGAAGGGACCTATTTGGCCAGATACCTATCAGACAATTCCCCACTCTTGTAATCCCTAGCACAAGAAAAAACGCAGCCTGTAGTCCCACAGTGGTGCCTAGGTGCTGAGGCCCTTGAAGACCCACCATTTCTGAACACTTTACCGACAGCACTGTGGCACAACTTTTGCGAAAATTGGGAGACCTTTACGACTAGAGCCATTGACTGGGATGCAACAAAGGTTGTGCTCCGGGGAGTGTGTATGAAAAAGACATATGGGGTGTGGAAACTTAGATCATGGTGAGGCTGAGTTACTGGAGATTGAAAAATCACTCCCAACACAGCCCTCTAGGTTGGAAGAGTGGTGGCACCAGCGCGGCACGGTACTAAATGACTGGCGTAGATTAGAGAAACATATGTACAATGCCTATAAACATAGATTACATGCAAAGGGAGACAGGACAGGGGCCTTGTTGGCCAGACTGGTGAGACAGCAGACATCCCATGACCCTATCTTGGCAATGAGGGATTCGGGAGGCACACTGTACACATCCCCAACAACCATAAACTGACTGGCATGACAATATCTTACTGACCTATACGCAATGACACAGATGACGTCTACCCTCGACCAGTCAGGTCTCTTAGCAAACCTTGATCTGCCTTGCTTGTCTCCTGAGGACAGGGCCACGCATAAGGCTGATCTCACTAGGGAAGAGAACCTTGCATCCCTAAAACACCAAAAGCACCGGTTGGAGATGGCCTCCCACAGAATTTTATAACAAGTCTGCAGACCAAGTAGTGGACAAATTATTAGAGGTATATAATGAGGCCATGCAGATGGGAACTCTCCCTGGCACTATGCGAGAGGCACCGGTGGTGCTAGTCCCCAAACCAGGTAAACCAATTGACGAGGTGAAGTCATATCATCCACTCTCTATGCTTAATGTATATACAAAAATATTAAGTGGCCTGCTACCCTTCCGAATGCTTCCTCACCTGTCTCCGATCATTTATGAGGGCCAATGTGGGTTTATACCCAAAACAAACACGGTGTTAAACCTCCGTAGACTATTTCTCCTCCTGCAGGCCCCTGAAGTACAACAAGAGCTGTGTGCACATGTGTTACTAGACAAAGAGCAAGCCTTTGATTCCACAGCTTGGCAATATATATGGCAGGTAATAATCAAAATGAGCTTTGGACCTAAATTCATTGCATGGGTAAAAATGTTGTATGTCGCCCCGATAGCCAGAGTCAAGATGGGTGACTATATCTCAGAGGCCTTCCCGTTATGCCGTGGTACGCGACAGGGTTGCCACCTGTCGCCACTACTGTTGGTAATGACGATGGAACCCCTGGCGGTATTACTATGATATGGACTGGGGCATTGGGACAGGAGGGACCATACATGGAGTGTCACTCTACGCCGACGATGTACTAGTGTACCTGCAGAATCAGGCACAGGCACTGCCCGTACTGTAGGCGGTGCTGTCAGAGTTCTCAGCTGTCTCCAGCTTAGTGGCAAATCCCCAAAAATCCCAACTCTTGCCTCTTGGGGCGCTAGCAGCCATAGACCCATTACAGCTCTCGCAACTTCCATTGCCTTGGTACTGTGACAGAATGTGCTACTTGGGCATCAGAACTGCCACAGACAAACAACGTTTCATGGACCTAAATATTCAAAGGGTCATGGTGAACCTCCAAGCGTCTATTCAATTTTGGGAGGACCTTCCACAGTCACTGATGGGTAGGTCGGCTATAACCAAGATGGTTATGCAAAATTCACTCTATGAGATCCCTTGTAGGTATTTTCGAGTGCTTGATAGCCTTCTTGTGGAACTGCTTTGGTCTACGAGACGAAAAAGAATTGGGCTGCAGCAGTCCTGGGAGAGAGGGGGTCTAGGAGCTCCCGAATCTAGAGTATAATTACTTAGCAGAAAACCTCCAACATGCAATCCACTGGTTCGATGAGGGAGATAATTTGGAAAAATGATTGCTCCCCCCCAGACTGGAAACAAAGTTTAGCGGAGCGCCTAATGATAGGGGAGCACATCCCAGGCACCTGCTCCTTTTTATTTAGAAAGATGGGCTGCATCTGGGAACGGGTAGTTGTGTTGGTCCTACGTAGGGCCCCATATGCCCACAACATGCCAATATGGGCAATTAAACCCTTTGCAGATATAGAGCATAATATGTCAGTGAGAAAGTGGAAGATTGGTGGCTGCGAAGTACTGGGAGATCTGTATCTCAGGGGCCAATTCATAACCCGTGAAGATGCAATAGAGTCATTTCCCGTTGGCACAGGACAATACCTACAGTATATCAGCCATCGCGCATAGACTCTGACCTGGCTTCTTAGAGGAACCGCCCCCCCTCTCAGACACTGAACAGATTACTGGACATGACGGAAGGTGGAAAACCTATCACCCATTTATACAGAGCATTATGAAAAGACGCTCCACCAATCATCCCCAAAGCCCGTACCAGATGGGAGAAATGCCTACGAAAGATATTACCCCACGAGAGTGGCAAAAGGTCCAAGGATAAGTGCATAGGATCAGTACAAATGCCCGATTTAAACTAGTCCAGTATAATTGTGTCCACCATTTATATATGAATCCCAAGACTCTTCATGCTATCTACCCTGCGTGACCCGAGGAATGTCCGAAGTGTAGGGCCCTGGCAGCGGAAATTTTACACATGGTTTGGCAGTATACCTACATTGTATCATACTGGAGAGAGGTACTGCAGACAATTAAACATGCTATTGGTTGGGAGCTTGAGGGCACCCCTTGTGAGGTCCTGCTGGCTTTGCTTCCAGCCTCAGTAAAAAGGAAACTAAGTCATAATTTTTTGGCCCTGGGTTTGGTACTTGCTAAACGACATTTTACAATCAAATGGATGAATGTGAACCCCCCAGAGCATAGGGAATGGCTCCGAGATATGCTGGAATGGGCAACGTCTGAAGAGATCAGAATGAAACATCAGAAAAGACATGATACTGAGGATGACCTAAGGGCATGGAGACAGATGTACACAGATCTACAATTGGGGGCACACACCCCGGGCTTATGGCACAAAGATAATTAACAGTTTGCTATATCTCACACACGACATACACACCACCCAGCGTAAAGTGCTGGAAGAGACCGCAAGGCATGCTGATAATCTGCCAAAACTAACCTGTACTCTAATCAGTAAATTCTCTACACCTGACCTGTTGTAATACTTTACTTTTGCTAACAAGTTATCATTTGAATGTGTTTTGTTGATACCTGAGTATAGCCTAGGTGCTGGGAGTGGGGTGGGGGGACGGGCTGAATAGACAATTGGAGTTGGTACATCTTAAATGATAAATAATGATTTATAACTATGTGGTATTTGGTGTAACCAGCTATTAATGTTGAAAATCAATAAACATGGTTAAAAAAAGAGTTCCATTTCATAGTGGGCACTAGAAATTATTACACGCTACAGACTGTTTTGATCCAAATTGTATTTCAGATCTGCTCCACACCAAGGCAAGTTGCATGTGTAGAGGTTGACAAGTTGGTCAAGGCAAGCTGTAAGGGGGTTTATATTTGGGATTTAGGAGAGATGATTAGGGAAGTATGTCGAACCATGCTACCTATGTAGTCAAAAGCCCATTCTGGGTTTCTTCATTTTGTTTCACAATGATTACGATGATTTCTTCCATTTGACATCACTGCATTTATTTCTTTGTTGCCTGAAGTTGCCTGCCTTCCCTCTTGCTTCTGCAAGCTTTCATTTGGTACACAGGTCTCTTATATTTCTTGGGCAATAACCATCCGCCTGTTTGAATTTAAAGCCATCCTCAGGACCTGTTGGTTATTTTTTCATTAATATACCAATGACGCTCCGATATATATAAAAATCTGGTCTCCTGAAGACATTTCTATGCTCTCTAGCACCTTGGAAAACTTCCTAAGATGGCTGTCCAATCAACACCTAAAACTAAATCCCTTAATAAGATTTTTTGTTTATCTCTCTGATGAATCCCAACGTTTCTGTGCAATTGTTGATTGATATCTGTGCTCTCATTGACTATAAATCGGATATCATGGATAATGGAGAATCCCTGGGTTTTGTCCTGAACAATAAGCTTACCATCAATGACAAATTGGTGCTATGGCCAAGAGCCCTTATTACAAACTTAGGTTGCTTTGGGGAATCAGGCAGGGTATTTCTGAACAAGATTTGAAGACTTTGGTTCAGATGCTTGTTCTTTCCAGACTAAATTATTGCAGTTTTCCTGTCACTGACTTAAACCAAAGTTCATGTAGCCTCCACACCACCTAACCTCTGCTACATGCAGCTGCTCGCTTTATGTCTGGATGCAAGAAATTTGACCTCATTACTCCTGTGCATTTAATTCTTCCTTTTAACACTACAATGGCTACCCATTGAAGCAAAGGCATAGTTCAAGGAAGCCTGACTCACTCACAAAACTCTTCACAAGCCTATGCCCTGTTATCTGGATGAGAAACTGAAAGTCTCTGGCTCTGAATGGGGATTGAGGAATGCAGAATTACTCCTCCTCAAGCCTAATAAATTCGAACAAACGTGATGGATAAAGCAATCTTTTTCTGTAGGCGCCACAAGAATTTGGAACTCACTTTCACCTGCTCTACCTACTAATTCCTGATTTCCAAATTTTGAGAGAGAACTCAATTTTGATTCAATTCAGTTATGTTTATTTATGATTTGGAACTCCAATGAGTTCCACAGAAGAATGTACAAAAGAGGAAGAAGTTTACAATGTACCATATCATAATATTCTTGATCACAGAATAAAGCGCGATCGAAGACATGACACAATTATAATTTCACTATTCAAATGGGGGTTAAAAGCAAACATGACTCCATATAATCACATAACCCAATATGTAAAGTGTATATGCGCATATATAAAAATCTTTACGCAACCAAATTTAAAATTGGGCGAAAACTCTGTCAGACTTTGTCCCTTTGAATATCCAAACATCCTCCTTTATACCGTTCAAACATCCTTAAAAATAATTTACAATAAAAATATAATGGGCTACACAACAATGACCCTTTTTACCTATCAGATATTAAACATGATGTGGAGGGCGGCAAAATTACACTTGAACTAGATTCCAGTTTATAATGTGCAAAATAAGCTACCAATCAGAATCGTTTTTGGCATACCGAATCTAAGCACAGCATTATACACATATGTAAACTATGTTCAAAAATTGTTTAAAAAAGCTGAAAGTTTTAACACATACTAATTCAGGGTGGGGGGGAAATAGACAGTTCCGACCTCCTCAGTGGTAGTAACATTATATTTTAAAAATACAGGTCTTAATAGGTGACATCGTAGAGGTTGTAATGAGAGACAAACAAATAATGCATGGTTTAAATCTTGCACCCAATTTCCACATAAATCACAAAGTCTATTCTCCCTAGGTAATCCATCCCAGGTCCCTGTTATAATTTGCAAAGGGAGCAGAGGTTCTACCTTAGCAGCAAAATGGTTCTATGCACTCCATGGAGGAGGTTCCAAACTCACCACTATTATATCGTTTCTGGAGTGCCCTGAACACAGAGATATAACTCTCTTACGACTGACTTCGTAAATGGTGCACAGACTTAATATCGAGTTTTTCATATCGACCTACAATAATATCAAGTTTTAAATATCGTAAGGACAGAATATCGACATCAAGAATATCGACGGCCAGAATATCGACCTGAAGGCAAGAAATATCGTTTTTGTTAATATCGAAGTTAGTAATATCGATAGTAAAAATATCGATGTTAATGATATCGATGTTTATATTGGTGTTATGTATTTTAGTATGTATTTTATATGTGTGTGTTCTATATTTCTTGTTAAGTATTGTACTGTTTTTTTAAAGATGTGCATAACATTTTTAGAAGTTAGTAATTTAAAAAAAAGTAAATTAGGCATTTTAGTACCGTAGCGGGTTGTGGGTTTATAGGGGAATAGGGTGGGACATAATTTAATTATAGTAAATTAAATAATAATTTTTAGGAATTATTAATTATTTTTAATTAAATTTTGCGTTTTAGTTATGTAGTGGGTTGTGGGTTTATAGGGGAATAGGGTGGGAAGTTATTTAATTGTAATTACGTTTTTTTTAATTGGTATTGATGATTAATTGTTGATTATTTATTAATTGGTAATTAATTTTTATTAATTGGTTAATTGATAATTATATTAATTGTATTAATTTATTGGAGCAGGTTGTGGGTTTATAAGGGAATAGGGTGGGAAGTAATGTAATTGTAATTAAGTAATTATTAATTATAATGTATTGGTATTGATAATTAATTATTTGTTAATAAATTATTAATTGGTAATACATTTATATTAATTGATTAACTGATAATTATATTAATTATGTGAAATTGTATGTGGAGTGGGTTGGGTGTTTATTGGGGAATAGGGTGGCAAGTAATTTAATGTTGTTAAAGTAATTAATAATTTGTATTTATTGGTATATTTAATTAATTTATTGTTAAGTTATTAATAAATCCTTATTTAATTACATAAATTATTCAATTTATAATTATGTTATTTTTAACCCCTACGCTATCCAATGCTTTCCCTCCTGTTGCACTCTTTGGAGTGGGATTCGTAATTTTTACCCCTACACAATCCAACATTTTCCCTACTGTTGCACTCACTGGAGTGGGAATAGTAATTTTTACCCCTACACTCCCCAACACGTTCCCTACTGTTGCACTCTCTGGAGTGGGAATAGTAATTTTTACCCCTATGCTATCCAACACTTTCCCTACTGTTGCACTCACTGGAGTGGGAATAGTAATTAGAACCCCTACGCTATCCAACACTTTCCCTACTGTTGCACTTTCTGGAGTTGGAATAGCAGTTATAAACCCTATGCTATCCAACACTTTCCCTACTGTTGCACTCACTGGAGTGGGAATAGTAATTTTTACCCCTACGCTATCCAACACTTTCCCTACTGTTGCACTCTCTGGAGTGGGAATGGTAATTTTTACCCCTACTCTATCCAACACTTTTCCTACTGTTGCACTTTCTGGAGTTGGAATAGCAATTATAACTCCTACGCTATCCAACACTTTCCCTACTGTTGCACTCACTGGAGTGGGAATAGTAATTTTTACCCCTACACTATCCAACACTTTCCCTACTGTTGCACTCACTGGAGTGGGAATAGTAATTTTTACCCCTACGCTACCCAACACTTTCCCTACTGTTGCACTCTCTGGAGTGGGAATAGTAATTTTAACCTCTACGCTATCCAGCACTTTCCCTACTGTTTCACTCTGTGGAGTAAGTATATATATCATTTTTATATGTATATGTTTAATTTACTTTAACATTATGGGGTCGATTCCGATCCTGGATTTTTTTTCCCGTACGACTCGTATCCGTATTTTTTTACGTACGAATCGTACAAGTCCCGTACAAACGGCGAAGTACGATTCGTACGTGAAAAATACATACGAATCGCCTTGGGAAAAGTCTACGAGACGTCCCCGGACAGTTTTACATACAAATCGTAAAACTGAAGTCCGAGCGTGCAAGTACGATCCGTACCGCCCGTCCGAAAACACAAGCGCATGGAAAAGGCTCCGTACGGAGCGAACTTTGTACGAGCCCTACCCCGAGTACACTTGTGCCCGGGGTATGAGTCGTACGGCCCCCCCAGCCTCCCACACCTCCCGTGTACGTCTGCACCGTACCCCCACCCCCGTATGTGTGAACCGTACCCCCCACCCCCCGCGTATGTCCGCACCGTACCCCAGGCGTACCCCCCATATGCGTATGTCCGCACCGTACCCCAGGCGTACACCCCACCCGCGTATGTCTGCACCGTCCCCAGGCGTACCCCCACCCGCGTATGTACGGTCTGTACATACGCGAGGATTGGGGTGTGCCTGGGGTACGGTGCGGACATACGCGGTGGGGGGTACGCCTGGGGTACGGTGCGGACATACACGGGGGTGGGGGGTACGCCTGGAGTACGGTGCGGACATACGCGGGTGGGGGGTATGCCTGGGGTACGGTGCGGACATACGCGGGGGTGGGGGGTATGGTCCATACATAGGGGGTGTGGGGGGTACGGTCCGTACATATGCAATGTTGGGTTACGCACCGTACATGATGACACATACAATGTGGGTGATGGCGTGTACGTTGCGTAGCGGGCCCCCTTTTCCTCATGCATCGCAGCGTACTTAGCTTTTCCGGCACTTTTTTGCTCCCGTAATAATATAGCCGTGCGGAGTGCTGTAGGTACGAATCGTACTTGCTGGTCCGTAAAACGCTGCCTGACTCCGTGCGGACGTCGCGTACGCGCTGTCCAGGATCGGAATTGTATGTATTTTTTAGCCGTACGGTGTTTTTTACGATTCGTACGGAAATGGTATTTCTGTACGAATCGTACTTGCTGGTTTGTACGATGATATTCCCGGGTACGAGTCGTACGGAGAAAACGCTCCGTACGACCATTTGTACCCGGGTTTTACAGGATCGGAATCGGCACCTTTATGTATCAGTTATTATTTTTAAACATGTTTGAATATTTTTAACTGTTTCTTTTAATTATTTGTATTATTTACTTTATTTTACATTGTTTTTTTAACATTTAAAGCAAAACTATATTTTTGACAACGATATTTTTGACATTGATATTTTTGTCACGATATTTTTGTACCTCGATATTGTTGTAGTCGATATTTTGTCAGGGATCCTTCGTAAATAGTTTTTTTGATTAAAACTTTCAGTACAGATTTTGATTGAGATCATGTACCCCTCCACTGGATTTCAAGTAAGTTCAAAGCTTTATCAAAATTTCTAAAAACAACGCTTTTCCCTTTCAAACAGACAAAAATGTCATGTCTTAGCGCAGCCCGAATAGAAGTTGCATTGTTTTCCAATAAAACATTTCTCCACCTTAAACATGCTGCCATGGCAAACACATAAGTCGAGGGAAGCCCAAACTCAAGATGAAGTGCCGGTATGCTCGCTACACAATTTCAAATTACTAATTTGGCACCAAATGTGCCCCTCCACCTTTTCAAAAGAATTCCACTGCTAAGCATCCACCGACTCACATGCATAACTCAATAATGATGGGATTTTGATTTTATAAACAAATAAAACATGTGCAAAATGTCTTTGCCCACAGCATTTATAAAACATACCAAGTGTGGAGGCCTGGGAAATAGCTTTACTTCTGCACTGGTCAATATGTAAATTGCTGGAGCACTAACTCGAGAAAATTCTACCCAGACACGGGTAATGCGTCACAACCTCAATTTTATTTTTACCTAAAAAACAATTCATATTTGTTCTGACCCTACATCCCCGAGACCTAAAAATCATGATTTTACTTTTCAAAATATATATTTTTTTAAAAGTTATCATCAGAATAATGACCTAGCTCATTAAGTCGCCTTTGCAAACCTATTAGCGTTAAATCCAGTAGGATGGTATCATCTGCATAAAGCAGACAGCTCAAGTCCATAGGGCCTAGTTTTGGTGAATCACCTCTACAATGCCCAACCCAGCTGGGGAGATCATTGATGTACAAGGAAAAGAGGAGAGGGGCTCATAGGCACCCCTGCTTCAGCTCATTGTGAGTTATCACTTTGCTGGACAGACCCTCATTACCTCCAATCAACACCTGTGTTTATGGTCCACTATCTTTGCAGAGGGCGGAGAAGAGGAGGAAAAAGGGAAAAAGGAGGCAGAACCCGCTCCCCTCATGCGACCTTCTATGCTTATGCACAATTTATCCATTGAAAACTCGGTACGTGAAAGATTAGAGGGAGAGCTAGCCATCATCCACCCTGCCTCTAACGAGGTATTGTTTGTTTCTTCTCCCATATTATCCTTAACAACCTGGACCGTACCTGGCTTTAGAGCCTCCCATTCAGCTTCCAATCCTCCCCCTTCATTATTGCCTGCTACATTACAACCTGCTATCCTCCCATCAATATACCCCTCCACTTGTTCTAATCCCCCCAATGTGAGCACTTCTCTCATAATTGAGGTGGATGGAAGTAGATTTCCATCCAGGCAGTCCAATTATTGACCACCATAGGGCCCAACAGCCTGGAACTCTTTTGTTTTTTTGGGACAAAATACAATTTTCAAGCTTTTCTGCGGCCTTAAAAAACCTAAATTCTTTTAGCTTACGGTTTGTAATACGTCAGTATTTTTTCCTTCTGTACTTTTATCCCATTGCCCTCAGATTGAAATGCACCTTCCCTAGGGGGTCAAGGACATTTTCAACCTGAGACTGTTTGATAAAAAAGGAAGCAGTTCCAATCCACGCTGGATCGCTCAAACTACTGGAGTTTGCTCTTTTAAAAATTGGGTAGATAGAAGGTGCCGAACCCTTTATATTTTCACTTACAACACCTATAGGGAA
This sequence comes from Triturus cristatus, assembly GCF_964204655.1. NCBI lineage: Eukaryota > Metazoa > Chordata > Amphibia > Caudata > Salamandridae > Triturus > Triturus cristatus. Next base: position 317,858,457 of record NC_140580.1, on the reverse strand, counting down.
ATCATCCACAGATAGCTGATTAATGGGGGCGCTACACCACAAAAATATTTACTGCTTTAATGTCCCCAGTCCGCCTTGTAGAGGGTGCTTCTGAGCCAACAGAAAGTCCCACTCGGACTCCCAATTCCCTTACCACTATATTAGTCTGAGTAGCTTGGGTATTCAAATTAGTACCCTTTTCCGCCTGTCCTAAAGAGATACCAGCGGAAGTAAGAAGCTGAACACCCACCAAGATCGGGGACAATACATCCAACACATGATCAGAATTTATAGAAAGTTTTTCGAACAAGGTTTAAATTGATGAGAGAATCCCCTCTAAGGCACTTAATATATCAGACTTTTCCCTCCCTCCCCTGTTTACATTTACATCCTCATTCTCATTCGCACCCTCATTCATTAGTTCTTTACTTAGGGACGCCTCCAAATTTGATAGCCCCAATGATTGAGAGAGAAAAACACTTGTAGGAGTACTGCTATACAAAGCTGCCATTCGTGAGCAACTAGCAGGACAGTCTGTTGACAGTCTCGTTGACAGCCTCACAGGTGGATCTCGAGCGTTTGGTGAATTTAAGTTGGCCTCCATTACTTGATTTTTCTCCATGGGTATTGCAATATCAGGTAGTGTGATATCCTCTAAGTCCCCTGAGTCGAAACTACATTCAACCCCACAGTGTTCGTTCTGGGGCATCTCAGGCAACTCCCTAAGTGGAGTCAATCCCGATTTAGACTGTGGCACATTTGCAGTGTCAGATATTACCATTGACCATATTTGCTTCAGCAAAACAGCAGATGCAGATAACAGCTTTTTACCAGCGTGTTTATTTTCAAAAATAGCCTTAGTATCTTCCATGTCCATTTCCATGTCTTCAACCAATATATTTAACTAGCATTGTTCGCTAAGCTCGGTAGGTTGATTTAACACAGAGGGTTCCACCAGGTTCTGCACAGTAAGCTTGCTCTGGTCTCAAAGGAACAATTGTGAAATAGTCATATCTGTGCCCAACTCATCTGCTTTAACCTCTCCAGGAGGTACTTTCCCTTCATTAGACTATGATGTTTTGCTCCTCAGACTCTTGGTTAACATGGCAAATACGGTTGGATGAGATTTCAGAAGGGACAGATGGTTTTGGGGCTTCTTTTGCTTGATGGTTTTGAAACGTTTAGGTGAACTAAAGCAATCAGGTGTATTTTCAATCAAGCCATAGACAGGCCCTAATCCTGGCCCTGCAGATGTAATTAGCCAAGCAGATTGTAAGCATCTCGCAAGCATCCTCCGTTTATATAGACTGTTCTTAATCTAGGTCTTAATCTGGGTCTCACTCACTCCACAGGGTCTAAAGTTGTAAATCAACAGCTGCGGCTATAGACTGTAGTTATATATAAAGTTGTAACTATTAAGAGCTGTAGAAATTGCTGGGTCCGGCCTGCCTTGAAGTAGAGCACTGACATTCTAAGGCAGTGGGAGACTGTGGGACAGTGAGACAGTGGACTGAGCAGGAGGGCCCCAGGCTACCCAGAAGCTGCACCCAGCCCTTGCTGGGTCGCCTCCGCAGGAGCCTGGTTTACACTCTGGGCACAGTGACTACCACCGCCTCGCTCGACCCCCCACTCCTTGCCTAGCCTTCCCTGCTAATCCTTGATAGGGTTGGTAGGACTGAGACTAGTCTAGTCTCAACAAACTCGGGCCGAGACAACCTGAGGCAGCCCCGATGGGATTGCACAAAGTACAGTTTAACCGGTAGCAGAAAGCAGGATGAAGCAGCCAGGCCAACAACAACCCATGAAGAACAAATTGAAAAGCCAAATACAATAAGGCAAAGGCACCGACCTGCACTGCCTTTGTAGTCTCTCTATGTCCTTGCCCTTATAAGGTTAGATGCAAGGTCTCTCTCACCTGTTTCCTCCCACTGCCTGGACCTATACGGGCTGGTACAGCAAAAAGGAGCAGCGGTGAACAGAGAAGGCACAGACAATGCTTTATCAGGGGGCAGGGGGCAGCTTGGTATGTCCTGTGAACTTTTCCAAGATGAATGCAAAGTGCCCACAAGCCATACCAGGCTCCAACAAGGCTGATCTGCAGGACCTGCTGGACCCTCTGGAGCACATGCTCTGCTGCTGCCCACTCCTTCAAGCTTTCCGAGCTGCAGGACCTTTCCAGAGCACACGCTCTGCTGCGGCTGGCCACTCAAGCCTTCTGAGCCCTCCGAGCCGCTACCGGCCCTCGCCCCCTATGCAGCGCTCAATCCAGCAGGACCTACTCGGCGCCGCTTTTCCCTCAAATATTACATTGGATTGTGCGGGGCTGCTAGACGGTTACGGCCCCCGGCAGCTCAGCTTAGCTCAACCCCTCAGAGGCTTTACGTGGCTAGATGCGGCTCCTCGCTCCTCGGACTGCTTCCGGGTGTAACTCAGATTCCTTCTTTTACAGAGATACTTTGATTGTTACTGAAAACATTATATATTACTTAATGGGTGTGCTTAGCCACATTTTCTGCGGAAAGTTGACGTCTGACTCTCCAAATGTTGCACTTAGCCAGGGTCCGTCCTTCTCTCTGTTTTCTCACTTCTCTTAATTTCCTTCTCAGTATATTTTTGATTCAACTCTTGATTCTTCCTGGCTCTTCACTCTTATCTTGCGTTTCTTCTACATTTGTCATTTTCATATTCAGTTTTCTCATTTTTGCCAGAAACTGTCCTTCCTCTGTTCTCTAGTTTTCCCTACCCTGGACATGTTTTTGATTTTGTTTACCATTACTTTGTTTCTTGGAAAGCACTATAAAGCCCTTGGACCACATGAGCTAGCAAGTAAGTAAGTAAGTAAGTAAGTAAGTAAGTAAGTAAGTAAGTAAGTAAGTAAATAAATAAATAAATGTGTCATTTTAGAGTGATTACTTTATTTTTCAGCTCATGTTTTGTCCTGTGTTATCCTAAGCCCTTCTCTTTGCAGATACATCCACATTGCCAGCGATAAGCTAGGGGAGTAACTTTTCCCTTCCATTACAGGACCTGCCATTACAAGCCAGCTTTGGAGGGTCCATGCAGACGGCACATCAAATCATGTGCCAAAGTCAGGTCTGTCTAGGCTTGTTCAAGGCCAGCATGTGTCATGGACCAGTTATGCTAAACCATATGACTCTTTCCTCAACATCCTCTCTTTTGATAGCATCATAAATCACGCCTTGACTCGGGCCATGCTCTAGTGCCTTGCTGAGTAAAATGGCCATGCCACGGTGTGGAGTATTTCTCTTATCGGCAGCCCTATTGAAGAACCACTGGAGCTTTTGGCATCCTGCTCCTTTAAAGTAGGGTATATTTATGCATATTTCCTTATAAAACATTCCTGAGAAGTGAGGGACCGTCTTCATAATGAAGAAACTGAAGCTCTATTTAATAATTTCGAAATCTTGTTTAGTGACACCTAGAGCCTTTCGATTTTGGATTCCATCACACCTCATTTTTACGCCCTCTGTTTGGATCGCCACCAGGATAAAAGGGGGGGTGTGTAGCTAGTATTGTTACAATCATAATAATCGTGGCTAAATCTTCTGTGCCATCCTTTTTGAAGTTAGATATTTTGTTGATAAGTGCCTTTTGCCCAAATATCATTTCTTCACAGATTCCATGTCCATTATGGGTCCCTTCTGACTCCTTTCAGAAAGCTAGCTATTTTGTTTGAGGATCCATTTAATAATTAAGTGGTCTCTCTGGTCGAGATATTATTAACAACCTCTGAGCTCAGTCAGTGGATCAGTGGTCTAAATTAAGGGGGCCCACATCAACATATTTGGGCTTCTCAATTCCTCCTAGAAAAATATTCTTTTAATTGCTTATTCAGCCACTAAGTTTTTATTTGCTCTAAACACCCTTCTTCCCATTGTGAAACTGACATCACTTGGAGAGTTCCTCTAGCTTTCAAGAATAGTCCAAAATATCCCTAAGGCTCCTACTTACGTCTAGGTTACACACTTTGATTGGCCCATATCTCCACTGTGGCCCAGATGTCTCTTTTTGATCTCAGAATCCTTGGATTTCATTTTTACAATTCAAACTAAAATGAAAGTCTTATTATCAAAATCAGTTACCTTGTATATTGATTCTCTAGCCACATAAAAACATTTGGTAAGGTACTTGAATGTGGTGTAGGAAAGTGGCTCTATATATATTGCACTAAAACGAAGTACACTGTGTAGACTGTAGAGAGTCCAGTGAGACCGAGATTGGCATACAGAGACAAAAGTAGATAATACTAACGCTCAATTTATGGTAGTGTGGGCGAGCAGTTAAGCTTATCAGAGGGTAGTGCTGAGCATTTGTTGTATGCACAGAGGCAATAGATGAGACACACACTCAGGAATAAATCCAAGACCAATTTATAAAAATATCACCGATTTTTATGTAATTTTTCAGAACAAGAACTTTGTTCTACAGTAAGTACTTTTTAAGATAGTGATTTCTAAAGTTCGCAGAATGAATGATTTTTGTCAGCAATTACGCAACATTAAAGTCAATGGGAAAAAATAGAAAAATGCATATAAAATCATACCATTGGTCTTCAAGTTTCACCTTCGGGATTTAGGCCCAATGTTCCACCAGCGGATTCTCTGGAGCACCCCGGATTCGACGGGGAGCAGGCTGCTGAGGTCGTTGGTAGCTGGTGCGCTACAAAGAAGGGGGCACTTGAAAACATACTGCACAAGGGACTTAAAGGTAAGTCCGAGGGGTGCCATTTAAGGGAGCAGGTCGCAAGGGCCTCAGGACCATTGGAGCACAGATGGTTTGTCATTACCAAGGCCGGTCAGGCCGGGTGCATAGCAGATAGGTCAGCTGGGCGGCATGTGTCAAGATGTCATTGCGGTCAGGAGAAGGCAGCTTGTAGAGGTGATTCCGGGCCAGCTGGGCGACTCACAAAGTGGCTTTCCAGGGTCTCAAAGTACCTCCATATGTCCTTTCTTCCTTGATAGTTGGAGTCTGGATTGGACTCTTCATCTCGCTATATGCTGTGGGGGATCTGGTTCCCCAGGCATTGGTGCGGTACGGCTCCGATAGATCCTGGTGTCTCCTAACTTGGTGGGGAGGCAGATTTGATCCTCCAAAACTGATGGACCACTTTTGGATTGGATGCTTTGTCGGAGTCGCTGAGGAGCAGCAAGTCAACAAACTGGACTTCGTGGGTTTGGTGCCTGCGGACTGCAGGGGAGTAGTGCCTCTACTCCAAGGGAGTTCTTTGGAAATTTGTAGAAGCCTGGAGGAGCTCTGGGGATCTTGGAGGCCTCCCAGTTGCAGTGCAAGGCAGCACACCACAATTGTCGAGTCCTTTCGGCAGTAGGCAGGGTTTGGCAACAATTGTCCGCAGCAGGGATTCAGCCTTCGGTCCAGCAGCTCTTCTTTGTTTTTTTCTTCCCTGTGTCCATCAAATCTGAGTTCAGGGCCCAGGAATGCCACCTAAATAATAAATTTAGTGGCGTTAAAGGAAGTGACAGGTAGTAGCCAATGGGATACCTACTTTTAGGGTGTCTACATCCTCTTAGTGACCACTTCCTATGGGAAAGGACACTACCCTGACCCTAATTGGCTGAGTCCCTCTCAAACCAAGATGAAGGGAAATGAAAAGTGGGCTCCACATCACCTGCCCCACCTTATAGGTGGTGCTGGCTGAATGTGCACCCACCTCCGAATTTAATAAATGTTCCCACCTGTCCTCTCGCCAAATGTTGAGCAGGAAAGGGGGGTTGGCACCCTCCACTATCTGGAGATGCCTTGGTCACATTTCAAAGGCAGCATCGCCTTTGAAGCTTCCTGTCCTGGAAGGCCATCCTGGCCTGGGGGAGGTGTGAAGCACCTCTGCCCAGAGCAGGCTTTGTTCCTGGCCTATTAAAGCAGGCTCTTATCCCATGAGGTCAGAAACATGTCTGGTGGTGGCAGGCTGGCTAAGACTAGTCAGAGACCACACCAGTGCTTGGTAGATTTGCTGGGGACCCTGTAAGGTGTCTCCTGTGTGAATTTATTACTAAATCCAACACTGGCCCCAGTGAGGATTTATTAAGACAAGATGTTTGGTGCCAAATGTCTTAGGGTTCAGTGAGGCAATCATGGAGCTAGGAAACTCATGATGACAAGTATCCAGCCCATGCACTCTTTATGGCTTCCCTGTGCACCTATAATATCAAAGACTGGACTTAGGTTCTATAGGGTCACATCTGCTCATGCAGATATGTCCACACATGTGGTATAGGGCACCCTGCCTTAGGGCTATAAGGCCTGCAGTAGTGGTCACTTACCTATACCTCATGCAGTGTATGTGGGTTACACAGGGCTGTGTGCCATGTCGACTGTTCAGTTTTCTCTGTACCAAGACAGTCAGCCAGCAATGGCAGTCTGCATGGTCTTGGAGAGGGCTCGCTAGGGTGGCACAATTGATGCTGCAGTACTAGGAGACCATCTTCAGTCCCCATGCCCTAGGTACCAGGAGTACCATTTACCAGGGACTCCTAGAGGTTGCTGAAGTTGTGCCAATTGTGGTACTGTTTTTAGGGAAAGAACACTGGTACTGGGGACCTGGTTAGCAGGCAAAAAGTATGTGGGCGGGTGGTACTGGAACAAGAACCCAGTATCCCACATGAGAATTATGCAAACTTGGTCAGCATCCTATGGAAAAATATTCCCGGGCCTGCCCCTTTTAAAATATGTTTGGTTAAACAAAGGGAGCCATGCGGTCCCCCCTCCAGGGCCATTTTTGGCCCCGGGAACCCCATCCCCAGGGTTCTGCCCCTTTTTAAACATAAATGTAAAAACCAAGGTAGGGTGGCTGTGTGGACCCACTCCCTGGCCATTTTCGGCCTGTGGACCAAATCTCCCGGGGCCTGGCAGCCACTTCGTTGGGGACCGCGGGGGAGCCTAAAGGCCCTCATTGTCCCTGCTGGCTCACCACCTCCTGCGGGAGCCGGCATTGCTTTTATACACAGGGAACTGCTGGCATGCAGCTCCCTGTATGTAAAAGCAAAGTGCTCTGCTTTGAGCAAGCAAAAGCAAAATGTTCTTGCTTGCTCAAAGCAGAGCACTGTTTGCAAAGTCATGGCGGGAGCGGTGCTCCTGCCATGCCATATGAAACTGCAATGTCCTGGAAGTGGGCACCAGGTATTGCTGGAGCCGACCCTGGGGGTGGCGTTCCCCAAGGCCACCTAGGGCTCCAGGAGGGGGGCTGCGTGGTCCCACTCCCATTTTCAAATTTGGCCCAGGTAGGTGGTGGTCCACGGGGCTGAGGATTTGCAACAGACCCCCATCATTAATGTATTTGTGCCCGGGGGGGGGGGTGGCGGTCCCAGAGCTTGCATGGAGGGCCGGAGCCCTCCCATGCATCATTATTTATTTTAGCCCTGGGGAGGTAGCGGTCCAGCCGAGTCACAAGATGGCTGCCAACATTTCCTGGTTTGAAGTGCTGGCAGCCAATCAGATCTCAGCCCGAGATCGGGAGGGGTAGCGGATCCACTGCGTTCCTATATATAAAACTGGGAATTTCTTTACATTTCTCAGCAACTACTGTACAGATTGAAACCATTTAGCACATGCTCTGCTGCTGCCCACCCCTTCGAGCTTTCCGAGCTGCAGGACCTTTCCAGAGCACACGCTCTGCTGCGGCTGGCCACTCAAGCCTTCTGAGCCCTCCGAGCCGCTACCGGCCCTCGCCCCCTATGCAGCGCTCAATCCAGCAGGACCTACTCGGCGCCGCTTTTCCCTCAAATATTACATTGGATTGTGCGGGGTTGCTAGACGGTTACGGCCCCCGGCAGCTCAGCTTAGCTTAACCCCTCAAAGGCTTTACGTGGCTAGATGCGGTCCTCGCTCCTCGACTGCTTCCGGGTGTAACTCAGATTCCTTCTTTTACAGAGATACTTTGATTGTTACAAAAAACATTATATATTCCTTAATGGGTATGCTTCGCCACATTTTCTGCGGAAAGTTGACGTCTGACTCTCCAATTGTTGCACTTAGCCAGGGTCTGTCCTTCTCTCTGTTTTCTCACTTCTCTTAATTTCCTTCTCAGTATTTTTTTTGATTCAACACTTGATTCTTCCTGGCTCTTCACTTTTATCTTGCGTTTCTTCTACATTTGTCATTTTCATATTCAGTTTTCTCATTCTTGCCAGAAACTGACCTGCCTCTGTTCTCTAGTTTTCCCTACCCTGGACATGTTTTTGATTTTGTTTTCCATTACTTTGTTTCTTGGAAAGCACTATAAAGCCCTTGGACCACATGAGCTAGCAAGTAAGTAAGTAAGTAAGTAAGTAAGTAAGTAAGTACGTAAGTAAGTAAGTAAATAAATAAATAAATGTGTCGTTTTAGAGTGATTACTTTATTTTTCAGCTCATGTTTTGTCCTGTGTTATCCTAAGCCCTTCTCTTTGCAGATACATCCACATTACCAGCGATAAGCTAGGGGAGTAACTTCTCCCTTCCATTACAGGACCTGCCATTACAGGCCAGCTTTGGAGGGTCCATGCAGACGGCACATCAAATCATGTGCCAAAGTCAGTTCTGTCTAGGCTTGTTCAAGGCCAGCATGTGTCATGGACCAGTTATGCTAAACCATATGACTCTTTCCTCAACATCCTCTCTTTTGATAGCATCATAAATCACGCCTTGACTCGAGCCATGCTCTGGTGCCTTGCTGAGTAAAATGGCCATCCCACGGTGTTGAGTATTTCTCTTATCGGCGGCCCTATTGAAGAACCACTGGAGCTTTTGGCATCCTGCTCCTTTAAAGTAGGGTATATTTATGCATATTTCCTTATAAAACATTCCTGAGAAGTGAAGGACCCTCTTCATAATGAAGAAACTGAAGCCCTATTTATTAATTTCGAAATCTTGTTTAGTGACACCTAGAGCCTTTCGATTTTGGATTCCATCACACCTCATTTTTACGCCCTCTGTTTGGATCGCCACCAGGATAAAAGGGGGGGGGAGGTGTAGCTAGTATTGTTACAATCATAATTATCGTCGCTAAATATTCTGTGCCATCCTTTTTGAAGTTAGATATTTTGTTGATAAGTGCCTTTTGCCCAAATTGCATCTCTTCACAGACTCCATGTCCATTATGGGTCCCTTCTGACTCCTTTCAGAAAGCTAGCTATTTTGTTTGAGGATCCATTTAATAGTTAGGTGGTCTCTCTGGTCGAGATATTATTAACAGCTTCTGAGCTCAGTCAGTGGATCAGTGGTCTAACTTAAGGGGACCCACATCAACATATTTGGGCTTCTCAATTCCTTCTAGAAAAAGATTCTTTTAATTGTTTATTCAGCCACTAAGTTTTTATTTGCTCTAAACACCCGTCTTCCCATTGTGAAACTGACATCACTTGGAGAGTTCCTCTAGCTTTCAAGACTAGTCCAAAATATCCCTTAGGCTCCTACTTACGTCTAGGTTACACACTTTGATTGGCCCATATCTCCAATGTGGCCCAGATGTCTCTTTTTTTTTAAGTTTGAAAAGCTTTATTTCAGAAAAATATTAGTACAAAGATATCAGCAACAGTACAAATACAGTCCAATGGTATAAAAAAGCCAACATCATAAACAATGAGCAAAAGCATTTTATAGAGAGTTTTTAAGGGGAAAACAGGGGAAAGGGGAAAAAAGGGAAGGGGGAAAAAAAGAGAGAAGGAAAAAAGGAAATAATGCAATACCATATGAAAATACAATAACAAGGTTTAAAAGTAAATGCTGTAGGAGAAAACAATAATCAAACTAGCAAATATAAGAGCAAATATAACAAGAAATAAATCCTTTAGTGAAATTGCAAGCAAATAAGATGTAAATTCCTCAAGGCGGGTCAAAATTTTCTGCATTGGTGCATGATAGTTTCTTACGAGCCATCCGGTCCAGATAAGAAGTAAGAGGTAACCAAAAGAGATCCCTATTGTGGGAGGGATTACAGGAGGAAGCAAATGCGGTATCAAGTCTGTGGAAGTGACATAAAGAATTCCACCAGCAGCGTATGGAGACTTTAGTGAGGGACTTCCAGTTGGAAGAAATATGTTGAAAGGCTAATGCAAGCATGAGGTCAAAAAGACCACGAGAGTGAGGGGGGAGAAAAAGCAGGTCTGATAAACTGCCGAGAAAAAGGATAGGTATAGAGTATTGAGAGGAAATATCAAAAATGCGAGAAATGTATAGCCAAACAGAGTCCCAAAAGTGAGAAACAGAGGGACATAAGAAGAAGAGATGAAAAAGGTTGGCATCGGGGGAAGAACATGTCCAACAGAGAGAATCAGCAGAGGAGGAAAAACGAGCAAGAGAGAGTGGAGAAAGGTATAGTCTATGATACAGATAAAAGAGAGATTGAGTGAGAGAAGCAGAACGAGAAATTTTCAGAGACCTGGACCAGAGTTTATCCCACACGGCAACGGACCAAGCACAACCCAAATCCGCCTCCCAGGAAAGCTCCAATTTAGATTTAGGCCGATCCGGGTTAGGAGCGGAAAAGAATTTATAGATGAGAGAAGCCTTGGGGAGGATAGAGAGCACCTTAAGAAGAGGAGCGCTGGGAGCAGAAGAAGGGGAAGAAGGGAGAGAGTAGAAACATCAAGAATAAGTGTCATTAGAGTGACAAACTTGTGCAAAAAAGAGCGAGGACAGTGAAAGGACCTCTGAAATTGAGGAAAGGAACAGGGAGAAAGACCGTCAAAGAATTGATTCACCCAGATGATGCCCCTAGACCTCCAAACCTTCCAAAAAATGGGTCTATTCCTTATAAGAATAAGTGAATTATACCAAACAGTGGAGTCCAGAAAAGATTCCCGAGTAGGAGGTGACGGGTGAAAGAGAGGCTTTAAAAGAGAGGAGGTATGTTTGAATAAAGGGAGTGACGAGTGCGGAGCCTTGGCAGAGAAACGAATAGTCTCCATGAAAGAAAAAGGCAGCAACAATGCCTGTTCGATGTGCAGCCACAGAGGAGCAAGAGGAGAAGGAGAAGAAGAAGAAGCTAGCCACCTGGAAGCCTGGCGGAGAGAGAAAGACTTATGGTAGAGACGAAAATCTGGGAAATTAGTCCCACCATTGGACTTAGACTTACGAAGACACGCTAATGAGATTCTAGCTCTCTTCTTACCCCAAAGAAATCTTGACAAACAAGAATCGATGCGTTTAAAATAAATTGCGGGAATATGAACAGGCAACATAGACAAAATATAAATTAAAATGGGAGCTATCATCATCTTGATTGAGTCCATACGACCCCACCAAGAAAGAAAGAGGGGATTCCAGGTGGAAAACAAATGATCAATACGAGATAAAACCGCAGACATATTTAAAGAAATAGAGGAGGAAATAGAGTTGGAAAACCATACTCCTAGGTACTTAATTTTGGAACTATTCCAAGCAAATCCAGTAGAAGAGAAT